>NC_086452.1:291169317-291769317 GCF_028390025.1 Pseudophryne corroboree | reverse complement strand
GAATAGACTGAAAATGAGTGGAAATTATGGTTATTGAGGTTAATAATACTTTGGGATCAAAATGACCCCCAAATTCTATGATTTAAGCTGTTTTTTAGGGTTTTTTGAAAAAAACACCCGAATCCAAAACACACCCGAATCCGACAAAAAAAATTCGGTGAGGTTTTGCCAAAACGCGTTCGAACCCAAAACACGGCCACGGAACCGAACCCAAAACCAAAACACAAAACCCGAAAAATTTCCGGTGCACATCTCTACTTACAATGCCCTAAGTCAGGCAAAACCCCTGCTTCAAAACCAGCCGGTGCTGATTCAGTCAGACAACATCACGGCGGTCGCCCATGTAAACCGACAGGGCGGCACAAGAAGCAGGATGGCGATGGCAGAAGCCACAAGGATTCTCCGATGGGCGGAAAATCACGTGATAGCACTGTCAGCAGTGTTCATTCCGGGAGTGGACAACTGGGAAGCAGACTTCCTCAGCAGGCACGACCTCCACCCGGGAGAGTGGGGACTTCATCCAGAAGTCTTCCAGCTGATTATAAATCGTTGGGAAAGGTCACAGGTGGACATGATGGCGTCCCGCCTCAACAAAAAGCTAAAAAGATATTGCGCCAGGTCAAGGGACCCTCAGGCGATAGCTGTGGACGCTCTAGTGACACCGTGGGTGTACCAGTCGGTTTATGTGTTCCCTCCTCTTCCTCTCATACCAAAGGCACTGAGGATAATAAGAAAGAGAGGAGTAAGAACTATACTCATCGTTCCGGATTGGCCAAGAATAACTTGGTACCCGGAACTACAAGAAATGATCTCAGAGGACCCTTGGCCTCTGCCTCTCAGACAGGACCTGCTACAGCAGGGGCCCTGTCTGTTCCAAGACTTACCGCGGCTGCGTTTGACGGCATGGCGGTTGAACGCCGGATCCTGAAAGAAAAGGTAATTCCGGTTGAAGTCATTCCTACGCTGATAAAAGCTAGGAAGGATGTGACAGCAAAACATTATCACCGCATATGGCGAAAATATGTTGCTTGGTGTGAGGCTATGAAGGCCCCAACAGAAGAATTTCAACTGGGTCGATTTCTGCACTTCCTACAGTCAGGAGTGACTATGGGCCTAAAATTGGGATCCATTAAAGTCCAGATTTCGGCCCTGTCTATTTTCTTTCAAAAAGAACTGGCTTCATTGCCTGAAGTTCAGACGTTTGTTAAGGGAGTGCTGCATATTCAGCCCCCTTTTGTGCCCCCAGTGGCACCTTGGGATCTCAACGTTGTGTTGGATTTCCTAAAATCACATTGGTTTGAGCCATTTCAGACCGTGGAGTTGAAATATCTCACGTGGAAAGTGGTCATGCTTTTGGCCTTGGCTTCGGCTAGGCGTGTGTCAGAATTGGCGGCTTTGTCTTGCAAAAGCCCCTACCTGATCTTCCATATGGACAGGGCAGAATTGAGGACTCGTCCCCAATTTCTCCCTAAGGTGGTATCAGCGTTCCATTTGAACCAACCTATTGTGGTGCCTGCGGCTACTCGGGACTTGGAGGCTTCCAAGTTGCTGGATGTAGTCCAGGTCCTGAAAATCTATGTTTCCAGGACGGCTAGAGTCAGAAAAACTGACTCGCTGTTTATCCTGCATGCACCCAACAAGCTGGGTGCTCCTGCCTCAAAGCAGACTATTGCTCGCTGGATCTGTTGCACGATTCAACTTGCACATTCTGCGGCTGGACTGCCGCATCCTAAATCAGTCAAAGCCCATTCCAGGAGGAAGGTGGGCTCTTCTTGGGCGGCTGTCAGAGGGGTCTCGGCTTTACAACTTTGCCGAGCTGCTACCTTGTCGGGATCAAACACGTTTGCAAAGTTCTACAAGTTTGATACCCTGGCTGAGGAGGACCTTGAGTTTGCTCATTCGGTGCTGCAGAGTCATCCGCACTCTCCCGCCCGTTTGGGAGCTTTGGTATAATCCCCGTGGTCCTTACGGAGTACCCAGCATCCACTAGGACATCAGAGAAAATTAGATTTTACTCACCGGTAAATCTATTTCTCGTAGTCCGTAGTGGATGCTGGGAGCCCGTCCCAAGTGCGGAATTCTGCAATACTTGTATATAGTTATTGCTTAACTATAGGGTTTTTTGTTCTGAGCCATCAGTTTAATGAGGCTCAGTTGTTGTTCATACTGTTAACTGGGTATAATTATCACAAGTTGTACGGTGCGATTGGTGTGGCTGGTATGAGTCTTACCCTGGATTCCAAATCCTTTCCTAGTAATGTCAGCTCTTCCGGGCACAGTTTCCCTAACTGAGGTCTGGAGGAGGGGCATAGAGGGAGGAGCCAGTGCACACCAGATGTAGTACCTAATCTTTTCTTTAGAGTGCCCAGTCTCCTGCGGAGCCCGTCTATTCCCCATGGACCTTACAGAGTACCCAGCATCCACTACGGACTACGAGAAATAGATTTACCGGTGCGTAAAATCTTATTTTTAATTACCTGAAAGGTAAATCCTTATCTTGTAGTCCAGAGAGGATGCTGGGCGCCCGCCCGCCCAGCGCTTCGTTTTCCTGCATTTGTTTTTATAGTTCAGTACGGCCTGGTTCCTAGGTAAGTTCTGCGTTATTTACTGTTTCAGCTGTTGCTGAGTTGTTCCGGCATGTTCGCCGGATTTGCCTGTTGTGTGAGCTGGTATGAATCTCGCCACTATCTGTAATTCCTTCTCTCGAAGTATGTAGTCTCCTCGGGCACAGTTTATAGACTGAGTCTAGTAGGAGGGGCATAGAGGGAGGAGCCAGCCCACACTATTACACTCATAAAGTGCCAATGGCTCCTGGTGGGCCCATCTATACCCCATTGTACTAATGCATCCTCTACGGAATACGAGAAAAGGATTTACCATTCAGGTAATTAAAATCCTTTTTTTTTTTTTCTTCTCCTTGATCATTGTAAACTAGCCAGGGGTATGAAGGAATGCAGGAGATAGGTTTTATTTTGTTTACACATCCTCTATTGTCCTTGGAAAAAATTATTTGATAGTAAGTACAAAAGAATCTTAATTTTCCCTGGTTTTGAAATTGCACTTATTAATTTATCAACTTTGTTGGTATTTTGCAGGGGGATTCCCAGGAGGATTCCCAGGTGGCATGCCTAACATGGGTGGCATGGGTGGAGGATTCCCAGGTGGCATGCCTGGAATGCCAGGTGTCAATGAAATCCTATCTGATCCAGAAGTTTTGGCTGCTATGCAGGTAAAAATCCAAAACCATTTATAACCCTCAATATTAAAGTGGAAAAACACACTACAGGCTGATCCAACTTTGATGTAATGTCCTTAAAACAAGTCAAAATGAAGCACAGTAGTGTGTGTGACCTCCACGTGCCTGTATGACCTCCCTACAACCCACACAAGTGGCTCAGGTAGTGCAGCTCATCCAGGATGGCACATCAATGCGAGCTGTGGCAAGAAGGTTTGCTGTGTCTGTCAGCGTAGTGTCCAGAGCATGGAGGCGCTACCAGGAGACAGGCCAGTACATCAGGAGATGTGTAGGAGGGCAACAACCCAGCAGCAGGACCGCTACCTCCGCCTTTGTGCATGGAGGAACACTGCCAGAGCCCTGCAAAATGACCTCCAGCAAGCCACAAATGTGCATGTGTCTACTCAAACGATCAGAAACCGACTCCATGAGGGTGGTATGAGGGCCCGACGTCCACAGGTGGGGGTTGTGCTTACAGCCCAACACCGTGCAGGACGTTTGGCATTTGCCAGAGAACACCAAGATTGGCAAATTCGCCACTGGCGCCCTGTGCTCTTCACAGATGAAAGCAGGTTCTCACTGAGCACATGTGACAGACGTGACAGAGTCTGGAGACGCCAAGGAGAACATTCTGCTGCCTGCAACATCCTCCAGCATGACTGGTTTGGCAGTGGGACAGTAATGGTGTGGGGTGGCATTTCTTTGGGGGGCCGCACAGCCCTCCATGTGTTCGCCAGGGGTATCCTGACTGCCATTAGGTACCGAGATGAGATCCTCACACCCCTTGTGAGACCATATGCTGGTGCGGTTGGCCCTGGGTTACTCCTAATGCAAGACAATGCTAGACCTCATGTGGCTGGAGTGTGACAGCAGTTCCTGCAAGACGAAGGCGTTGATGCTATGGACTGGCCCGCTCGTTCCCCAGACCTGAATCCAATTGAGCACATCTGGGACATCATGTCTCGCTCCAGCCACCAAAGCCACGTTGCACCACAGACTGTCCAGGAGTTGGTGGGTGCTTAGCCCAGGTCTGGGAGGAGATCCCTCAGGAGACCATCCGCCACCTCATCAGGAGCATGCCCAGGCATTGTAGGGAGGTCATACAGGCACGTGGAGGCCACACTCCACTACTGAGCCTCATTTTGACTTGCTTTAAGGACATTACATCAAAGTTGGATCAGCCTGTAGTGTGTTTTTCCACTTTAATATTGAGGGTGACTCCAAATCCAGATCTCCATGGATTAATAAATTTGATTTCCATTGATAATTTTTGTGTGATTTTGTTGTCCGCACATTCAACTATGTAAAGAACAAAGTATTTAATAAGAATATATCATTCATTCAGATCTAGGATGTGTTATTTTAGTGTTCCCTTTATTTTTTTGAGCAGTGTATATATATATATGTGTGTGTGTGTGTGTGTGTGTGTGTGTGTGTGTGTGTGTGTGTGTGTGTGTATATGTGTGTATATGTATATGTATATATATATATATATATATATATATATATATATATAAAACACAAATCCTGAGCGCGCTCTGTTGAATGTACAGATATAGCGGAAGTCCTTCCAAGTAAGTGTATCTTGTACTATGGATAATTGGATTTCTCGGGTTCCTGCAGTGGATAACCCCTCACTAGAAAATCACCCAAACAAATGGCCCAAGGCCAATTAGAATGAAAATATTTAATGCAAAAAAGAATTCATAAAAGTCTTTGGCGTGAAAATTTATTTATTTATTTATTTTTTTCAACAGGTTATACATGGATTATGATAACTCTGACAACAGAAGCATCCAGTAGGTAGATGTAAAAACTCCCTCACCTTAGCAAGGGTGTGCGCTTGGCGAAGGGAGTGACTTTCCTAACTGGAATACTGACTAATGACTGATAAACCCAACGCGTTTCGTCAGTTTGACTTCATCAGGGGTAACTTGTTTGGGGGGGAAAAGAAAATACCATTTTAACGGTTTTCTTTTTAAAGATTAAGAATTCTTAATCTTTAAAAAGAAAACCGTTAAAATGGTATTTTCTTTTTCCCCCCAAACAAGTTACCCCTGATGAAGTCAAACTGACGAAACGCGTTGGGTTTATCAGTCATTAGTCAGTATTCCAGTTAGGAAAGTCACTCCCTTCGCCAAGCGCACACCTTGCTAAGGTGAGGGAGTTTTTACATCTACCTACTGAATGCTTCTGTTGTCAGAGTTATCATAATCCATGTATAACCTGTTGAAAAAAAAAAAATTTTCACGCCAAAGACTTTTATGAATTCTTTTTTGCATTAAATATTTTAATTCTAATTGGCCTTGGGCCATTTGTTTGGGTGATTTTCTGGTGAGGGGTTATCCACTGCAGGAACCCGAGAAATCCAATTATCCATAGTACAAGATACACTTACTTGGAAGGACTTCCGCTATATCTGTACATTCAACAGAGCGCGCTCAGGATTTGTGTTTTCTATGTTATGTTTGTTTGAGATCCGGCAACGGAGGTCTCGCCTGTAGTGCCGCTGGTTCAACGAGCGCAAGATACGGATGTTTTTATGTTTTTGATATATATATATATATATATATATATATATATATATATATATATATATAATATCCGGGTGCTGGGGGAAACCAAATGCCTTTTTTTTTACTTGCTCAGAAATACCCCTCCCTTTCGAGCACCTGAATGATATCACTAAGCTAATTGAGCATCTACCAATATATATGTCTGTTGTGAGAGGCAGAGAGGTTCCTGCATTAGGAGGAGGTGCAGGCCCTGACATGCCACACGGAGCATTATGGGGTTGCTCCAAGGTAGGTAGCTCTTAGCTTAGACATATTGTAGTAAGGAGCCATTATCATGTGGCTCCTTGCTGGTCAATATTAGACCCAGATTGGGGAAATGGAGGTGTGATGCCTCTGGACTGGCTGAGCTGGATGGCTTTAGTGTGGCATACCTTTACATTCTATTAACACTTTTCACTTATTAATTTTTTTAACACTATTTCTCTATTTTAATTACATTTCATGTTTGTATCACCCTCTCTATAGCTTCGGCTTCCTAAATAATAATTTATTAACACTATAGTTTTTTCACTGGTATGCTACGCTGGGCTTTCTGGCTTATGCTGGTGTTTTGGGGTGCCACACCCTGCACCTAGATATAGCGCTAGGGACCCCAAATATACAAAGACGCCTTGATGCGGCTTTGGGGCTTAACCACACATTTGCGCAAATATGTGTAACGAAGATCTCTGAATTCTATTATTATGTGGGATTTATATCTGGTTACTGTTATCATTCAGGGTGCTGGTGGAAACCAAATGCCTTTTTTTCTTGTTTGGTATCCTGTAAATGGCTGTATTTGAGAGATTTTTCAGCTCTTTCTTTTAAGAGTGTTGCCATCAATTTTCCTACTACAGATGTGAGGCTCACCGGTCTGTAATTGCTAGCATCTTCCTTTATCGTTTTTTTCTCTCTTGGTTTTGCAGTTGTTTCTGACTCTACCTTTCAGGATTATAACAGATCCAAGTTTTCACCAAGATCATGTTGGTGATGGCAAGCTTACTGCACAAAGAAGGTATCACGGTCATAACTAGGGTGGCCAATGCTGGGATTTAGGCAAAAAAAACTTTCGGGATTCAATCCTGGGATTGGAAGCTCCAATCTTGGGGATTGAGGGATCAGCGTTGAGCTTCCCCAGGACGCTCAGACGCTACCCGGCTCCCTCCTCCCCTTGTGCACGCCACAGCATGACCTCTAACTCTGAGGTCATGCTGCGCAGTCACCAACCCATCACCCGCCGCCGAGCTCAGAAAGCTATCCGTTACCCGCCGCGAAAGTGGATTAAGTTTTGCCCGCCCCAGCAGTTAGGTGAGTTGTGTGCAGGTGGGGAGAGGCGCGTGGAGCGGAGATGGGCGTGACCATTTTTCAATCCCAATACTCGGGATTGAAAAAAATGGCCGGGATTAGCCACCCTAGTCATAACGTATTTATACTACCTACCTGTGAAAACTGACTCAGCTTCACAGTTACAAAAACACCTGGATCGTACAGTTCATGTACTTCAGGTTCACAGATGGATCCTGAATTTCGAGGAGTCACACCTGATACCTTGTCAGTGCCTTTAGTTTTTGGGGTGGTCTACGACAAATCTTTTCAGCAAGATTTCTTTCCGAAGTCCAAAGCACAGACTTTAAAGAACTTGTTTGCGATGGTATTGTCGGTGCCTCGTCCGTCGATCTTGTTGCACATGAAGTTGCTGGGCACAATGGTCTCCACCTTTGAGACCATTTGTGTGAAGAGGCAAGGGAAAGGGATGTCTAGGACTTGCCTTCATGTTAAAAAGTAAAGCGTTATCCCTATGTCCCAAATTCTGTATTCTTAAATTGATTCCCTCAGTCTGCAGAAGTCACACACACAGGAAGTCTTCCAGAAGCATACAGCAAAAAATTTTGTTAGAATGCTTTGCATCCCTCTCGTTTCTCATTCTGTCCGACAGTACTAGTCAGTCTCTCCATTGGTGGCTAGTTTCCTCCCCGGGACTATCCTTGGTCACTTCATATTGGGTCACTGTGTGATCTTAATCTGGTCCTATAAGATCTCTGACATGTTCTTTTTGAGCCTTTATCATCAGCGGATCTCCATTTCACAACTTGGAAGTTGGTCTTCCTTATGGCTGTTGCCTCAGCTCGGTGTGTTTCTGAGTTAGGGGCTGTTCTGGGTGTCAGCTGACCGTTTTCAGGGAGTGGTTGGAAAATCGCAGGCATGTCCAAGTGTTTGCAGGGTGGGTGTCTGACGTCAATTCCGGGACTGGACAGGCTGAAGTGATTGCAGCAGCTGAGTAAGTTCAGACCTACATAGAAACTGCACAAAACTTTTTTTGTACTACTCCGCTGCACAAGCGTACGCACATTTGCGAAGCGAAAATACACTCCCCCATAGACGGCGACTATCTGATCGCCGCAGCGCTGCAAAAAAATAGCTATCGAGCGATCAACTCGGAATTACCCCCTTTGTCTTGTTAGCTGATGTTTCTCGTCTTCCATTTATGATTGAGCGTTCCAGCCAAAAGTTGTTTCTCTAACATCCTAGTGGATGCTGGGAACTCCGAAAGGACCATGGGGAATAGCGGCTCCGCAGGAGTCTGGGCACAACTAAAAGAAAGCTTTTAGACTACCTGGTGTGCACTGGCTCCTCCCACCATGACCCTCCTCCAAGCCTCAGTTAGATTTTTGTGCCCGGCCGAGCTGGATGCACACTAGGGGCTCTCCTGAGCTCTTAGAAGAAAGTATATTTTAGGTTTTTTATTTTACAGTGAGACCTGCTGGCAACAGGCTCACTGCAACGAGGGACTAAGGGGAGAAGAAGCGAACCTACCTGCTTGCAGCTAGCTTGGGCTTCTTAGGCTACTGGACACCATTAGCTCCAGAGGGACCGACCGCATGGAACTGGCCTTGGTGTTAGGTCCCGGAGCCGCGCCGCCGTCCCCCTTACAGAGCCAGAAGCAAGAAGAAGTCCGGAAAATCGGCGGCATGAAGACTTCTGTCTTCTCCAAGGTAGCGCATAGCACTGCAGCTGTGCGCCATTGCTTCTCATACACACTTCACACTCCGGTCACTGAGGGTGCAGGGCGCTGGGGGGGGGCGCCCTGAGCAGCAATAAAAACACCTTGGCTGGCAAAACAATCACAATATATAGCCCCAGAGGCTATATATGTGATAATTACCCCTGCCAGAATCCTTAAAAAAGCGGGAGAATAGTCCGCGAAAAAGGGGCGGAGCTATCCCCCTCAGCACACTGGCGCCATTTTTCCCTCACAGTTCCGCTGGAAGGAAGCTCCCTGGCTCTCCCCTGCAGTCTACACTACAGAAAAAGGGTAAAAAAGAGAGGGGGGGCACTAAATTTAGGCGCAGTAAATATTATAGCAGCTATAGGGGACATAATTCAGTTAGTCCTTGCAGTATATAGCGCTCTGGTGTGTGCTGGCATACTCTCTCTCTGTCTCCACAAAGGGCTTCTGTGGGGTCCTGTCCTCTATTTAGAGCATTCCCGGTGTGTGTGTGCGGTGTGTCGGTACGGCTGTGTCGACATGTTTGAGGAGGAAAATTATGTGGAGGCGGAGCAGATGCCTGTAGAAGTGATGTCACCCCCTGCGGGGCAGACACCTGAGTGGATGGTTTTATGGAAGGAATTACGTGCAAGTGTCGACTCCTTACACAAAAAATTTGACGACATGCCAAATGCGGGACAGCCGGCTTCTCAGCTTGTGCCTGCCCAGGTGTCTCAAAGGCCATCAGGGGCTCTAAAACGCCCGCTACCTCAGATGGCAGACCCAGATGTCGACACGGATACTGATACCAGTGTCGACGACGATGAGTCTAATCTAATGTCCACTAAGGCCATTCGCTGCATGATTGAGGCAATGAAAGAGGTGTTACACATTTCAGATTTAAACCCAGGTACCACAAAAAAGGGTATTATGTTTGGGGAGAAAAAACTACCCGTAGTTTTTCCCCCATCTGAAGAATTAAATGAAGTGTGTGAAGAAGTGTGGGCTTTCCCTGATAAAAGATTGATAATCTCAAAAAAATTACTAATGGCGTTCCCTTTCCCGCCAGAGGATAGGGCACGTTGGGAAACACCTCCTAGGGTGGATAAAGCGCTCACACGTTTGTCTAAAAAGGTGGCACTTCCGTCTCCGGATACGGCCGCCCTGAAGGAGCCTGCGGATAGAAAACAGGAGGCAATCCTGAAGTCTATATATACACACACAGGCATTATACTTAGACCAGCTATTGCGTCAGCATGGATGTGCAGTGCTGCCGCTGCGTGGTCAGATTCCCTGTCAGAAAATATTGACACCCTAGACAGGGACACTATTCTGCTAACCATAGAGCATATTAAAGACTCAGTCTTATACATGAGAGATGCACAGAGGGAGATCTGCCGGCTGGCATCTAAAATAAGTGCATTGTCTATTTCTGCTAGGAGAGGCTTATGGACCCGGCAGTGGACAGGGGATGCAGATTCCAAAAGGCACATGGAAGTTTTGCCTTATAAGGGTGAGGAGTTATTCGTGGATGGTCTCTCGGACCTCGTTTCCACAGCGACAGCTGGGAAGTCAGCATTTTTACCCCATGTTCCCTCACAGCCTAAAAAAGCGCCGTTTTATCAGGTACAGTCCTTTCGGACCCAGAAAAACAGGCGAGGAAAAGGCGGGTCTTTTCTGTCCAGAGGCAGAGGTAGGGGAAAAAGGCTGCAACAAACAGCTAGTTCCCAGGAGCAAAAGTCCTCCCCCGCTTCTTCCAAGTCCGCCGCATGACGGTGGGGCTCCACAGGCGGAGCCAGGTACGGTGGGGGGCCGCCTCAAAAATTTCAGCGATCAGTGGGCTCGCTCACAGGTGGATCCCTGGATCTTTCAAGTAGTATCTCAGGGGTTCAAGCTGGAATTCGAGGCGTCTCCCCCCCGCCGTTTCCTCAAATCAGCCTTGCCAGCAACTCCCTCGGACAGGGAGGCTGTGCTAGAGGCAATTCACAAGCTGTATTCCCAGCGCGTGATAGTCAAGGTGCCCCTACTTCAACAAGGACGGGGTTACTATTCCACACTGTTTGTGGTACCGAAACCGGACGGTTCGGTGAGACCCATTTGAAATTTGAAATCCTTGAACACATACATAAAAAAATTCAAGTTCAAGATGGAATCGCTCAGGGCGGTTATTGCAAGTCTAGACGAGGGGGATTACATGGTATCCCTGGACATCAAGGATGCTTACCTGCATGTCCCCATTTGCCATCCTCACCAGGAGTACCTCAGATTTGCGGTACAGAATTGCCATTACCAATTCCAGACGCTGCCGTTTGGTCTGTCCACGGCACCGAGGGTGTTTACCAAGGTAATGGCGGAAATGATGATACTCCTTCGAAAAAAGGGAGTTTTAATTATCCCATACTTGGACGATCTCCTAATAAAGGCGAGATCCAAGGAGCAGTTGTTGGTAGGAGTAACACTATCTCAGGAGGTGCTACACCAGCACGGTTGGATTCTAAATATTCCTAAGTCACAGCTGGTTCCGACGACACGTCTACTGTT
Organism: Pseudophryne corroboree; assembly: GCF_028390025.1. NCBI lineage: Eukaryota > Metazoa > Chordata > Amphibia > Anura > Myobatrachidae > Pseudophryne > Pseudophryne corroboree. Next base: position 291,758,000 of record NC_086452.1, on the reverse strand, counting down.
CCTGGGAATGATTCTGGACACAGTCCAGAAAAAAGTGTTTCTCCCAGAGGAAAAAGCCATGGAGCTGTCGTCTCTAGTCAGAAACCTCCTGAAACCAAAACAGGTGTCGGTGCATCACTGCACGCGAGTCCTGGGAAAGATGGTGGCTTCTTACGAAGCAATTCCTTTCGGCAGGTTCCATGCCAGAATCTTTCAGTGGGACCTGTTGGACCAATGGTCCGGATCGCATCTTCAGATGCATCGGCTAATAACCCTGTCTCCAAGAACCAGGGTGTCTCTACTGTGGTGGCTGCAGAGTGCTCATCTTCTAGAGGGCCGCAGATTCGGCATACAGGACTGGGTCCTGGTGACCACGGATGCCGGCCTTCGAGGCTGGGGGGCAGTCACACAGGGAAGAAACTTCCAAGGACTATGGTCGAGTCAGGAGACTTCCCTACACATAAATATTCTAGAACTGAGGGCCATTTACAATGCCCTAAGTCAGGCAAAATCCCTGCTTCAAATCTAGCCGGTACTGATCCAATCAGACAACATCACGGCAGTCGCCCATGTAAACCGACAGGGCGGCACAAGAAGCAGGATGGCGATGGCAGAAGCCACAAGGATTCTCAGATGGGCGGAAAATCACGTGTTAGCACTGTCAGCAGTGTTCATTCCGGGAGTGGACAACTGGGAAGCAGACTTCCTCAGCAGACACGATCTCCACCCGGGAGAGTGGGGACTTCATCCAGAAGTCTTCACACTGATTGTAAATCGTTGGGAACGGCCACAGGTGGACATGATGGCGTCCCGCCTAAACAAAAAACTAGAGAGATATTGCGCCAGGTCAAGGGACCCTCAGGCGATAGCGGTGGACGCTCTAGTGACACCGTGGGTGTACCAGTGGGTTTATGTGTTCCCTCCTCTGCCTCTCATACCAAAGGTACTGAGAATAATAAGAAAACGAGGAGTAAGGACAATTCTCGTGGTTCCGGATTGGCCAAGAAGAGCGTGGTACCCGGAACTTCAAGAGATGATCTCAGAGGACCCATGGCCTCTGCCGCTCAGACAGGACCTGCTGCAGCAGGGGCCCTGTCTGTTCCAAGACTTACCGCGGCTGCGTTTGACGGCATGGCGGTTGAACGCCGGATCCTAAAGGAAAAGGGCATTCCGGAGGATGTCATTCCTACGCTGATTAAAGCCAGGAAAGATGGAACGGTAAAACATTATCACCGCATATGGCGGAAATATGTTGCTTGGTGTGAGGCCAATAAGGCCCCAACAGAGGAATTTCAGCTGGGTCGATTTCTGCACTTCCTACAGACAGGAGTGTCTATGGGCCTAAAATTAGGCTCCATTAAGGTGCAGATATCGGCTCTGTCGATTTTCTTCCAAAAAGAACTAGCTTCACTACCTGAAGTTCAGACATTTGTAAAAGGAGTGCTGCATATTCAGCCCCCTTTTGTGCCTCCAGTGGCACCCTGGGATCTCAACGTGGTGTTGAATTTCCTAAAATCACATTGGTTTGAACCACTGAAGACCGTGGATCTTAAATATCTCACGTGGAAAGTGGTCATGTTATTGGCCTTGGCTTCGGCCAGGCGTGTTTCAGAAATGGCGGCTTTATCATGCAAAAGCCCTTATCTGATTTTCCATATGGATAGGGCAGAATTGAGGACTCGTCCCCAGTTTCTCCCTAAGGTGGTATCAGCTTTTCACTTGAACCAACCTATTGTAGTGCCTGCGGCTACTATCAACGTGGAGGATTCCAAGTTGCTGTACGTAGTCAGGGCCTTGAAAATTTATGTTTCCAGGACGGCTGGAGTCAGGAAAACTGACTCGCTATTTATCCTGTATGCATCCAACAAACTGGGTGCTCCTGCTTCTAAGCAGACTATTGCTCGCTGGATTTGTAGCACAATTCAGCTGGCGCATTCTGCGGTGGGACTGCCGCGTCCTAAATCAGTTAAAGCCCATTCTACAAGGACGGTGGGCTCATCTTGGGCGGCTGCCCGAGGGGTCTCGGCTTTACAACTTTGCCGAGCTGCTACTTGGTCAGGGGCAAACACGTTTGCAAAATTCTACAAATTTGATACCCTGGCTGAGGAGGACCTTGAGTTCTCTCATTCGGTGCTGCAGAGTCATCCGCACTCTCCCGCCCGTTTGGGAGCTTTGGTATAATCCCCATGGTCCTTTCGGAGTTCCCAGCATCCACTAGGACGTTAGAGAAAATAAGATTTTACTCACCGGTAAATCTATTTCTCGTAGTCCGTAGTGGATGCTGGGCGCCCGTCCCTAGTGCGGATTGTCTGCAATAATTGTACATAGTTATTGTTTAATAACGGGTTATTGTTATGAGCCATCTGTTGAGAGGCTCAGTTTTGTTTCATACTGTTAACTGGATATGGTATCACGTGTTGTACGGTGTGATTGGTGTGGCTGGTATGAGTCTTACCCGGGATTCAAAATCCTTCCTTATTGTGTCAGCTCTTCCGGGCACAGTATCCTAACTGAGGCTTGGAGGAGGGTCATGGTGGGAGGAGCCAGTGCACACCAGGTAGTCTAAAAGCTTTCTTTTAGTTGTGCCCAGACTCCTGCGGAGCCGCTATTCCCCATGGTCCTTTCGGAGTTCCCAGCATCCACTACGGACTACGAGAAATAGATTTACCGGTGAGTAAAATCTTATTTTTTTACTTTCCACTTAAACTAAAGAAATTTGTTTTTCCGTTTTGTTTTTTTGGGGGGTTTTTCTCTCCCCTTCAACTACTTTGTGGGATCGGTATGATCTTGCTCTGCTCTGTGAATTTACTTCAGCATGACTTCTGTCCACTGCACAAATTCCCTGCTTGTTCTTTACACTGCCCATATACACTGTTGGTCGGCTACAAAGTAGACCACAGTTAATACTCAAACCTATACAAGTGCGGGGAGACAGGCCACAAGTTCAGTGTTGACACATTCCACTGGGTTGGTGATGGCCTCCTGGGCAGCGTGACATGGGGCTTAGGCAGAACAGGTCTGTCATGCAGATTCCTGGTCTTCGGTCTACTCATGTGCTCATTTTTACTGTTTTTTCATCTTTATGACGCCCACGATTGGCGTACAGTTCTTTCCTGTGGGTGGCTGTTGAACGTCCCATGGTTCAGTGTCCCACCAGCCTTGCTGCAAGAAATCTGAGGCTTTTTCGTCACCTACTGTTGAATCCTTTTCTCTGAAGCAGGCTGTGGGACACTGTTCACTCCATGCCAACTTTCAATCACATGGTCCAGTGTCCCACAGCCTGCTTTAGAGAAAAGTTTTCAACAGTAAGTGACCAAATTTCCTCATCTTTTTTTCTGGTACATTTCCACTCACCCTGACTTAACCCAAAATTGTCTTTTACTCGCCTACTCCACAGCCATGGATTTAAAAGATGCATTACAGTTGTTTATACCTCTATTTATGAATCATGTGTATTTAGTTTTCAATAAATGCTCTAAACTGCCTATTCATTCAATAACTTATTCTATCATGTTTAGAGTGACAATTCTGCAACAGAAACTAGGTAAATTATAATGCCTTCTGGACCACTTTATTACTTATATTACACATTGTACTCATTTACATGCCACAAGTCATGGTTTATATTCTAGTGGAACTGGACAATTATACCTGATAATGCTATAATATATTTTTTTTTTTTCATGCCTCCCAGGATCCTGAAGTGATGGCTGCATTTCAAGATGTAGCTCAAAACCCAGCCAACATATCGAAGTATCAGAGCAACCCAAAAGTCATGAACCTGATTAGCAAGTTATCTACTAAATTCGGAGGCAGCGCATAACTTTAAATATATTTTCAGCGACAGTATTATGGTGAAGAAATGTAACTGAGAAGATCTCATGGACATCTCCGTGTTCTCACAACTGTCCTCTTGTCTCTTATTCTTTGTGACATGACATGGCTGTATAAATACTGTACAACAGATAACAAAAGGTTAAAAAAAAAAAACCATATATTCTGATAATTGAAATGTTTATAGATCTGAAAGATGACATACATTATGTTTTTTCTTTGTTTCTTATTTCAATCTTAGCTGGATTATACTAAAGACAATTTGAATAACTGGACATTTTTCACAAAAATCAAGAATGCCACTTCTCTTAGCAATATCTTTTTGAGTTGCAATATAATAAACACTGAACTGTAAAAAGAAAATATATATTTTTTTTTTTGTTTGTTTCTATTAACATTGTGAACATACAGCAGCAAAAAAGCGTATCGGACAGAGACGAGAAGGGGAGAAAGGTGACCCATTCAGTGTAGCTGCCCTCTCCACTCCTGCTTCCTTTGCTGGTGCCCCTAACATCCTCCCTCCTCCCCAGTGCTCTTGTCAGCCAGCCATCTGCTTGGGCAACCATCCAATCTCCCTTGAAGTGCCACAATCAGCTCCTCATTACTGTTTCCTCTTCACCTTCCCTTGTAACTGCTCTGCTTACAACAGCCCCAATAACCCCCTTCCCATTCTATTTTCTCAGTTAACCTTCTGTTGTGTGGTTTGAGGTGAGGCGGGGGGCCCTGCCTATTTGGTCTGTCCTGGGCTCAACAATTTCTGATCTCAGCCATGGAATCATACATCTTCTTTTTTTTTTTTTTTTTTTTTTTTTGCCGGTTGTGTGTGTGTGTGTGTTTTTTTTTTTACATTGCTATGCGAATAAGACACACAGGTAGACTCTGCTGATTACAATGATATTCGGCATGCCTATATTCTGTGTGCCACCATTTCTGTGTCTGCATACGAAATACTACGTTAGTGTTTTCTAGGTAAACACTAGCGTAGTATTTCTCTAGCATCCATAAGGGATATTGGAGACAGATTTAGTACGATGGGTATAGACTGGTCCAAAGGAGCCAGTGCACTTTAAATTTCTTCAACTGGGTGTGCTGGCTCCTCCCCTCTATGCCCCCTCCCACAGACAGTTTAGAAAAAAGTACCCTCATGAGAGGATGTACACTCTGCTAGCTCCAGGGTTTTTATTTATTTAATTTTGAACTTTTACTTATTTTGGTATGCTGTTTGGGCAACAGCATACCTGCGCCATGGGAGTTAGGGGGAGATGGTTATTGGCCTCATAAGGTGCAGAGCCACTTCTCCACTGCAAGACCACCGTCCTGAGGGGCTGTTTGTTCAGCAGGGCACTGCGCCTTAGCTGTCACAGCCGCAGCTTGCCGCACACCCCTAACAGAGCCTTAAGGAGATCATCGTGGTGAGTACAAACTGGGGGCCCTGCTAGGGGGGCCCCCAGTTCATTGTGAGGCGTATTGGCCCCGCGGGTGCCCCTACATGAGACTGGCTGGAGGTGTGTTGTACCAAGCATTTATGTGAGGCTACACAGCCTGTGGAGACATTGCCAGTATAAAACTTGTTAGTAGCTCTGGCACCATAGCGGGGGGCGGAGCTACATCAGAGCGGGCTCAGCAGCTTTTTGGCGCCTTCCTCTGCATAAGCAAGCAGCAGCCTCCTGCAGCTCCTCAAAACGGTCACAGGATCACTGGCACCGGGTGTAGATTGGGAGAGCCGCTATTAGTGCACAGTTTACTTTCTCACTGGGGCTGTACAGCGTTGGGTATGCTTTGGTCCTCTCTTCTGTGTCTCCTCTCACATGCAATAGGGCAGGCTTATATTGTATTCAGTCTGTGTTGTATGTGTATTGTTTCTGTCTTTCATTATGATGAAACAGAAGTCATGCAATGTATGTAATGCCAGATTCTCCCCTAGTTCATCGGGCTCCATATCCTGTGAGCAGTGTAGTCAGTAATCACAAAATGCTGATAACAACATGGGAGAATGTCCAGAGCCTTCCTGGTTGGGGGCTATATAAAAATCATGATGTCTGATAGGTCATCTCAGCTCACTGCCAATGCCAATAAAACACAAGAACTGCAACAAGCAGTGGCTAGCCTAACTGCCAAGGCTGATGCTTCCCATCCTCCGCTGTCTACTACAGGTGCACAAAAACGTGCTTTGCCTGCAGTCCTGTCAGATTCTGATGATGATTTACAGGTGGATGGGGATGATGGGGATTCCACTCCTACACTGGGTATCTAACCCCTCATATTGGCTGTACGAGATGTGTTAAAGCTCCCCTTGGAAGATGCTACTAAGCAGTCATTTTTCCTCCAACAAGACAAACGGACAGTCACCTTTCCTGATTCCAAAGAATTGGTTTATTTAAATTAGCATGGAAAAATCCAGATAAAAATATCAGGTGTCCAAAAGGTTTTTAAATACCTTCCCATTTGCCCCTGAGGCAGGAAATTCTGGTAAGAATCTCCAGCAGTAGACATCTCAGTCTCTCGCCTTTCTAAAAAGGTGGCGCTCCTTGCTCCGGGCTCTTTTACGGTAAAGGACCAGGGGGATAGGAACATAGAGACCACTCTAAAATCTATCTACACTGCTGCAGGTGTAGCTCAAAGACCGGTCATTGCTGGTTGGTGTTTGACACATGCCATTCATACTCTGATTCAAGAGGGTCTTTCAGGTGTTATGACCTTGGTTACTACTGTAACTTTCCTAAAACACATTCAGGACACAGCAGGAGTCCTTTGTGACTCCTTTAAAGAGATTGGCAATATAAATGCTAAAACCACTGCTATGGCTGTGTCTGCACACAGAGCCATATGGTTACGTCAGTGAATTGCAGACGCTGACTCCAAACGTAATGTGGAATCTCTTCCCTTCACAATTAAATGGCTCTTCAGAGGTGAATTGGATGCATGGATCTCCAAAGCTACTGCTGGGAAATCCACGTTTCTCCCTTCAAGTGCTCCACCTGCTGGGCGTACCTACCCGGGACGTCTACTCGGTCCTTTCAGTCCTCCAGATTTCGATCTAGGGCCCGGGGTGCCTCCAATGCAGCTAGAGGCTCCAGAGGTAAGCCTAACAAACCAGCCGTTGCTGGCTTTCGGGAACAGAGCACCAGTACAGCTTCCACAAAGACTTCAGCATGACGGTGCTCACCCACCCCGAGGGGATCTCATGGTGGGAGCTCTGTTACGTCACCACAGCCACATCTGGGACGGTTCCTGCCAAGGTACCTGGGTAAGGGACCTTATTTCTCAGTGTTACAAACTGGAGTTCAATGGTGCTCCTCCCCAATGATTTTTCAAATCAGGCTTGCCAGTTTTGGAAGATATGCGTTTTAAGCTACTGCTGGCCGTCGACAAGTTGGTCCAGTCCCGGGTCATTGTTCCAGTACCGCTGCTACAGCAAGGACAAGGTTACTACTCCAGTCTGTTTGTAGTGCCAAAACCAGACAGGTCTGTGAGACCCATTTTGAATCTGAAGTCCTTGAAGCCTTACCTGAAGGTTTTCAAATTCAAGATGGAATGTTTGAGAGCGGTGATCATGGGCCCGGAACAACAGGAATTCCCCGTGTCCCTGGATATCAAGGATGCCTACCGACATATCCCAATTTGGCCTTCTCATCAGGCTTATCTGCGGTCGCCCTACTGAACGATCACTACCGGTTTCAGGTGTTGCCCTTCGGCCTGTGTACAGCTCCGAGGGTGTTCACGAAGGTGATGGCGGAAATGATGTTCCAGCTCAGAGTCCAGGAGGTCAACATTGTCCCTTACCTGGACGATTTCTTGATAAAAGCAAGTTTAAGGGAACTTCTACTGCTCCTTATAGATCGCACTATCCAACTTCTGTCTCACCACGGGTGGATCCTCATCTACAGAAGTCACAACTGGAACCGTCTCAAAGGCTCCTGTTTCTGGGTATGATATTGTATACGGTAGCTCAGAGAATGTTCCTCCCAGATGACAAGGTGAGAACACTTCAAGACATGGTTCGCATGGTTCTCCAACCTGCTCGAGTTTCCATCCATCTTTGCATAAAATTGTTTGGAAAAATTGTGGCATCGTACGAGGCGATACAGTTCGGAATGTTCCATGCCAGATCCTTCCAATTGGACATCCTGAACAAGTGCTAAGCTTCACATCTTCAGATGCACCAGATGATTCAGCTGTCACTCCAGCTCAGGATTTCACTCCTGTGGTGGTTACAGTCTTCCAACCTGCTGGAAGGTCGATGTTTCAGGATTCAGAATTGGATCCTCCTCATGACGGATGGAGAGTTGTCACCCAGGGGGCGCAGTTCCAGGGCAGGTGGCCTGCCCAAGAGGCCCTACTTCCGATCAACATTCTGGAACTTCGGGCTATCTACAGTGCTCTGATTCAGGTCTCCCCTCTACTCAGGGATCAGGCGATCCAGGTTCAGTCGGACAACGCCACGGCAGTGGCATACATCAATCGACCGGGAGGGACGAAAAGCAGGGCCTGCATGCGAGAAGTGTCAAAAATACTCCTCTGGATGGAAAGAAATGCAAGAGCGCTGTCCGCAATTTTCATTTCAGGAGTGGCCAACTGGGAAGCTGACTTCCTGAGTCGCCACGACCTCCACCCGGGGGAGTAGGGATTACATCCTCGGGCGTTTCAACAGATTGTTGACGGGTGGGGAGACCCGCAGATCGATATGATGGCGGCTTCTCGCCTCAACAAGAAGCTTCGCTGCTGCTGCTCGTGAACCAGATCATGGACTGATCGCCTAGTCACGCTGGGAGTGCACGCCTGCGATGGAGCCACCTCAGAAGAGCACGGCTCCATCTGTATCTTTGGCCAGTTTCGTCCATTCCTCTTTGCAGCACTTCTCAAGCTCCATCAGGTTGGGTGGGAAGTGTCTGTGCACAGCCATTTTCAGATCTCTCCAGAGCTGTACAATCGGATCCAAGGCTGGGCTCTGGCTTGGCCACTCAAGGATATTCACACAGTTGTCCTGAAGCCACTCCTTTGATATCTTGGCTGTGTGCTTAGGGTCGTTGTCCTGCTGAAAACCGTCGCCCCTGTCTGAGGTCAAGAGCGCTCTGGAGCAGGTTTTCATCCGGTATATGTCTGTACATTGCTGCATTCATATTTCTCTCTATCCTGACTAATCATCGAGTTCTTGGTCACCTCCCTGACTTAGGGCCTTTCTCCCCCGATCGCTCAGTTTAGATGGCCGGCCAGGAAGAGTCCTGGTGGTTCCAAACTTCTTCCGTTTACAAGTGATGGGGGCCACTATGCTCACTGGGATCTTCAAAGCAGCAGATATTTTTCTGCACCTTTCCCCAGATTTGTGCCTTGAGATAATCCTGTCTGTGAGTTCTACAGACAATTCCTTTGACTTCATGCTTGGTTTGTGCTCAGACATGCACTGTCAAGTGTGGGACCTTATATAGACAGTTGTGTGCCTTTCCAAATCATGTCCAATCAACTGAATTTACCACAGGTGGACTTCAATTATGCTGTAGGACAGTGATGGCTAACCTTGACACTCCAGCTGTTGTTGAACTACATATCCCAGCATGCCCTGCATCAGTTTTGATATTTGGCCATGCTAAAACTGATGCAGGGCATGCTGGGATGTGTAGTTCAACAACAGCTGGAGTGTCGAGGTTAGCCATCACTGCTGTAGGAGCATCTCAAGGATGATTAGTGGAAACCGGATGCACCTGAGCTCAATTTTGAGTTGCATGAAAAAGACTGTGAATACTTATCTACATGTGGTTTCTTAGTTTTTTTATTTTTAATAAATTTGCATAAATGTAAAAAAAAAAAAATCTCTGTCATTATGAGGTGTTGTGTGTAGAATTTTGAGGGGAAAAAATTATTTATTCCATTTTGCAATAAGGCTGTAAAATAACAAAATGTGGAAAAAGTGAAGCGCATGAGAATACTTTCCAGATTCACTATATATATATATATATATATATATATATATATATATATATATTGTGACATAAAGGAGATGGAGTAACATATAGGGCATTACAAACGACAGGAGCTACCAATGTGAACATACATATGAAGTCAATATAAATGCAACCAGGAAGTAAGAAAGAGAACCAGAATAGTCATTGTGTCAAACACCATAATTAGGTGTTGCAGCGATGTTAAAGTGCCGACCAGAAGAAGTGCATATCGACAGAACATTTCAGCATAAACCGTTACCCTTCATGGAAACATGATATAAGTGATGAGCGAGGTTCGGTTTTACTCGGTTCTCAAAACGGCATCTTATTGGCTATCCAAAACACGTGACATCCGTGAGCCAATAAGATGCTGTTTTGAGAACCGAGTAAAACCGAATCCGCTCATCACTAGATATAATACCATAACAAGTGATATTAAAAGAAATAGAGAGGGGGAGAGCATGAAGGAAAAGGGGGATGATAAGACACGGACAAACAAGGGACATAGGGGCAGATGTATTAACCTGGAAAAGGCATGAGGAAGTGATAAATCAGTGATATTTGCAATGTGATAAAGGCAGCAGCCAATCAGATCCTAACTGTTAATTTACATATTGGAGCTGATTGGCTGGTGCCTTTATCACCTTGCACATATCACTGGTTTATCACTTCCTTATGCCTTCTCCAGGTTAATACATCTGCCCCATAGATTCTCCACTACCTTTACGACAAACAAATTTGTGCAATGTATGTGAGAACAATCAAAAGTCAGTTGACCTGCCTAAGGAGATAACCTGTGTGACTGGGTTCAGCTGAACAATGTATGTTTCCCATTTTTCATTAAAGTGACTGACTTAATATCTGGCAATGTGGCTTGGCACTCAAACTATATTAGTTTTAAAACCATACTTTAAACTTCCAACAGAAGAGGAGGATATTTAGTGATCCAGTGTGACAGAAATATTTTCCTGGCTACCGTTAAAATAACAGTAAGTGCTGGTAGAATTAGTTTACAATTGCTTCCCAGATTCCATTGGAAAAAGTTTAGTAGTAAAGAAAACAAGTGGACAAATTTTTTTATTATCATAAGCCACTACTTTATCCCAAAAACACCTTATCTTGCCACATTCCTAGAAATTATGGAAGAAGGAGGCTTCTATAGCTCTACATTTTGGCATCTCACAGTTTCTTCCGGGACCATGTGTTTCCTTTGTGCATGTGAGATCTACATTCTATGCAGGACCTTTAGATGGACCTCTTGTAGAGCTGCCGAGTGCAGATATTTTATGGAAGACGAACAATGTTGTAACCATACATCAGAGGAATCTATCAAAGGAATATATGGATGGGCCCGTTGCATGCTGGGAGGCTGAAAAGCTTTGACCAATTGGTGCAAATCCGCTGTCGCTTCATCATATCCTGTGGATCCTGCCGGAAAAAGAACGTTTACCGTATGGAAAGTTAGGTATTTCAGCTATCAGAGATGTTTTTGAATCGGGAAGCACCAGTCTCTCTTTTATATACTTGCGAGAAACTTTTGGTGTCTTCCATAGGTGCTTTTCTATGTATCTTCAAGTCAGACACTTTGTTCAGATGGGACCAGCTACTACTATGGATCCTACAACTGACACAGTGCTACCTGTTATGTCATTTGTTCGTTGCAATACATATAAAACTAGGCTATTTATACCCTTACTTGATTAAGTGTACTACAGCATATTCCTGTGCACGCTCACTCTCAAAATTTCTAATATCTCCACCTCCTGGCTCAGACAAATCAGTTTTTTGTTTGGTATGGCAGGAGCCGGACAGTGGTCTAGAGGGGGTGTAGTACGGGTGACCGGCGGTCTCCTTACCGACGCCGGGATCCCGGCGGGGAGGGGCGAGTGCAGCAAGCCCCTTGCGGGCTTGCTGTGCTCGCCACGCTGCGGGCTCGGTGGCGACCTGCGGTCGCCACGGGTTCTATTCCCACTCTATGGGTGTCGTGGACACCCACGAGTGGAAATAGTCCCTGTTGGTCGGCATGCCGACCATCGGGATAGTGAGCCGTCGGGCTCACGGAGGAGGTCATGTGACTGTCGGTCAGCCGACCGGCGGTCACATGACTACCACCCGTCTAGAGGGCTGCTGGGTTTTTTAGCAGCCATAAGCTTTTTTATTTTTATAGTCTTCCTATTTTTTTGAGCGATCTTTAGAAAAAGCGTCTTATACGTACCTTAGAGTCACTCCAACCACTTCACACTGGGTCGCGACTACACTTACCCATGAGTACAATGCTGTTTCGGTGGGTGTCTGTGTCGGATGTATTAGCAAGTCCAGCAGACGTTACCAGCCTGTGGCCGGAGCACGGAGAGAAGGTAAGGCATCGGTTCCACTTAGAGAGGGAACATGGACACAGCCACACTGTTTTGGGAGGAGACTACCAACCAAACAGTCGCTGGCGCGGCTGACACCTATGGTGCACCAGCGCTAGGCTCTAGGGGTAGTATGAGGCCGTGATCCCTAGGGTTGATGTCGGCAGTGGGAAGTCAGACGCTCCTTTGGTCGTCCCTCCACCTGGTTCATGACCAGTTTCCTCCGGTTCTCCCGCCATGAACGGAGTTCCCACTTCCATCTGAGACGCTGTACACAAAGGGGACCCAGTCGCAGCATAGGTGGCTGTGTGACGGGTGCATCTGTGTTCACTGAGCGTCTGTGTTCACTATAGGTTCATGGAGCGGCAGTGTACACTAGTAGCGTCTGGATCCACTCAGCATTCGCAAGTGTATTGATCGGTCCTGGAAGGGAGGTGTGTCTCCCTGTATCCCACTCTACTGAGTACGGGTAATACAGCACTAAGTCTCTATCTACCTTTTTAAGTACAAATAGTTAGATAAATGCCTATTGCATATAAGTCTGTATACTATTACTGTTGTATCTTTCGCGATGCATCTGAATATGGTAGATCTGTTTAAAGATGATTCAGTAGTATGTTCTCCTACATACTTGAAATGTAGTTGATGATGTACTCATATTGCTTATTTCTCTGACGTCCTAGTGGATGCTGGGAACTCCGTAAGGACCATGGGGAATAGCGGGCTCCGAAGGAGGCTGGGCACTCTAGAAAGATTTATGACTACCTGGTGTGCACTGGCTCCTTCCACTATGACCCTCCTCCAAGCCTCAGTTAGATCTTGTGCCCGGCCGAGGTTGGATGCACACTAGGGGCTCTCCTGAGCCCTTAGAAAGAAAGTATAGATTTAGGTTTTTTATTTTCAGTGAGACCTGCTGGCAACAGGCTCACTGCAGCGAGGGACTAAGGGGAGAAGAAGCGAACTCGCCTGCTTGCAGCCGGATTGGGCTTCTTAGGCTACTGGACACCATTAGCTCCAGAGGGATCGACCGCAGGCCCAGTCCTTGGTGTTCGGTCCCGGAGCCGCGCCGCCGTCCCCCTTACAGAGCCAGAAGCAAGAAGAGGTCCGGAAAATCGGCGGCAGAAGACATCAGTCTTCACCAAGGTAGCGCACAGCACTGCAGCTGTGCGCCATTGCTCCTCATACACACTTCACACTCCGGTCACTGAGGGTGCAGGGCGCTGGGGGGGGGGGGCGCCCTGAGAAGCAATAACAACACCTTGGCTGGCAAAAATACCACAATATATAGCCCCAGAGGCTATATATGTGGAAAATACCCCTGCCAGAATCCAGAAAAAAGCGGGAGAATAGTCCGCGGAAAAGGGGCGGAGCTATCTCCCACAGCACACTGGCGCCATTTCTCCTTCACAGATCCGCTGGAAGGAAGCTCCCTTGCTCTCCCCTGCAGTCTACACTACAGAACAGGGTTAAAACAGAGAGGGGGGGCACTAAATTTAGGCGCAGTATAAATTATATAAAAGCAGCTATAGGGGACATAACTCAGTTAGTCCCTGCATTATATAGCGCTCTGCTGTGTGCTGGCATACTCTCACTCTGTCCCCCCAAAGGGCTTTTGTGGGTCCTGTCCTCATTGGAGCATTCCTTGTGTGTGTGCGGTGTGTCGGTACGGCTGTGTCGACATGTTTGATGAGGAGACTTATGTGGAGGCGGAGCAGATGCCGATAAATGAGATGTCGCCCCTGTGGGCCGACACCAGAGTGGATGGATAGGTGGAAGGTATTAACGACAGTGTCAACTCCTTACATAAAAGGCTGGATGACGTAACAGCTATGGGACAGCCGGCTTCTCAGCCTGCGCCTGCCCAGACGTCTCAAAGGCCATCAACGCTCCCTCAGATGGCAGACACAGATGTCGACACGGAGTCTGACTCCAGTGTCGACGAGGTTGAGACATATACACAATCCACTAGGAACATCCGTTACATGATCCCGGCAATATAAAATGTGTTACACATTTCTGACATTAACCCAAGTACCACTAAAAACAAAGGGTTTTATGTGTGGGGAGAAAAAGCAGGCAGTGTTTTGTTCCCCCATCAAATGAGTGAATGAAGTGTGAAAAAGCGTGGGTTTCCCCGATAAGAAACTGGTAATTTCTAACAAGTTACTGATGGCGTACCCTTTCCCGCCAGAGGATAAGTTACGCTGGGAGATATCCCCTAGGGTGGATAAGGCGCTCACACGTTTGTCAAGGTGGCACTGCCGTCTTAGGATACGGCCACTTTGAAGGTACCTGCTGATAAATAGCAGGAGGCTATCCTGAAGTCTGTATTTACACACTCAGGTACTAGACTGAGACCTGCAGTCTGCTGCAGCGTGGTCTGTACCCCTTTCAAACAGGGATACTATTTTGCGAACATAAGACGTCGTCTTATATATGAGGGATGCACAGAGGAATATTTTGCCGGCTGGCATCCTGAATTATTGCAATGTCCATTCTGTCAGGAGGGTATTGGAGACCCGACACTGGACAGGTGATGCTGACTTTAAAAGGCACATAGAGCCTTATAAGGGTGAGGAATTGGTTGGGGATGGTCTCTGGGACCTCGTATCCACAGCAACAGCTGGGATGAAAATATTTTACCTCAGGTTTCCTCACAGCCTAAGAAAAGCACTGTATTATCAGGTACAGTCCTTTCGGCTTCAAAAAAGCAGGCGGGTCAAACGAGGGAAGAGGAAAAAAGCTGCACCAGCAGCCAGTTCCCAGAATCAAAATTCTTCCCCTGCTTCCTCTGAATCCACCGCATGACGCGGGGGCTCCACAGGCGTAGTCAGGTACGGTGGGGGGCCGCCTCAAAAATTTCAGCGATCAGTGGGCTCGCTCACAGGTGGATCCCTGGATCCTTCAAGTAATATCTCAGGGGTACAAGCTGGAAGTCGAGGCGTCTCCCCCCCGCCGTTTACTCAAATCTGCCTTGCCGACAACTCCCTCAGGCAGGGAGGCTGTGCTAGAGGCAATTCACAAGCTGTATTCCCAGCAGGTGATAGTCAAGGTGCCCCTACTTCAACAAGGACGGGGTTACTATTCCACACTGTTTGTGGTACCGAAACCAGCCGGTTCGGTGAGACCCATTTTAAAATGGAAATCCTTGAACACTTACATAACAAAGTTCAAGATGGAATCGCTCAGGGCGGTTATTGCAAGCCTGGACGAGGGGGATTACATGGTATCCCTGGACATCAAGGATGCTTACCTGCATGTCCCTATTTACCTTCCTCACCAGGAGTACCTCAGATTGTGGTACAGGATTGCCATTACCAATTCCAGACACTACCGTTTGGACTGTCCACGGCACCGAGGGTGTTTACCAAGGTAATGGCAGAAATGATGATACTCCTTCAAAAAAAGGAGTTTTTATTTATCCCATACTTGGACGATCTCCTTATAAAGGCAAGGTCCAGGGAGCAGTTACTGGTCAGAGTAGCACTATCGCAGGAGGTGCTACAACAGCATGGCTGGATTCTGAACATTCCTAAGTCATAGCTGGTTCCTTCCACTCGCTTACTGTTCCTGGGGATGATTTTGGACACAGAACAGAAAAAAAGTGTTTCTCCCGCAGGAGAAAGCCAAGGAGCTGTCATCTCTAGTCAGAGACCTCCTAAAACCAAAAAGGGTATCGGTGCATCGTTGCACACGAGTCCTGGGAAAAATGGTGGCTTCATACGAAGCAATTCCATTCGGCAGGTTCCATGCGAGGACCTTCCAGTGGGACCTCTTGGATAAGTGGTCGGGATCGCATCTTCAAATGCATCAAATGATAACCCTGTCTCCAAGGACCAGGGTGTCTCTACTGTGGTGGCTGCAGGGTGCTCATCTTCTAGAGGGCCGCAGTTTCGGCATACAGGACTGGGTCCTGGTGACCACGGAGGCCAGCCTTCGAGGCTGGGGAGCAGTCACACAGGGAAGAAACTTACAGGGCCTATGGTCAAGTCAGGAGACTTCCCTACATATAAATTCTGGAACTGAGGGCCATTTACAATGCCCTAAGTCAGGCAAGACCCCTGCTTCAAAATCAGCCGGTACTGATACAGTCAGACAACCTCACGGCAGTCGCCCATGTGAACCGACAGGGCGGCACAAGAAGCAGGATGGCAATGGCAGAAGCCACAAGGATTCTCCGATGGGCGGAAAATCACGTACTAGCACTGTCAGCAGTGTTCATTCCGGGAGTGGACAACTGGGAAGCAGACTTCCTCAGCAGACACGACCTACACCCGGGAGAGTGGGGACTTCATCCAGAAGTCTTCCTGCTGTTGGTAAACCGTTGGGAAAGGCCACAGGTGGACATGATGGCGTCCCGCCTCAACAAAAAGCTAAAGAGATATTGCGCCAGGTCAAGGGACCCTCAGGCGATAGCTGTGGACGCTCTAGTGACACCGTGGGTGTACTAGTCGGTTTATGTGTTCCCTCCTCTGCCTCTCATACCAAAGGTACTGAGAATAATAAGATGGCGAGGAGTAAGAACGATACTCGTGGTTCCGGATTGGCCAAGAAGGGCTTGGTACCCGGAACTTCAGAAAATGATATCAGAGGACCCATGGCCTCTGCCGCTCAGACAGGACCTGCGTCAGCAGGGGCCCTGTCTGTTCCAAGACTTACCGCGGCTGCGTTTGACGGCATGGCGATTGAACGCCGGATCCTGAAGGAAAAGGGTATTCCGGAAGAAGTCATTCCTACGCTTATTAAAGCCAGGAAAGATGTTACGGCAAAGCATTATCACCGCATATGGCGGAAATATGTTGCATGGTGCGAGGCCAAAAAGGCCCCAACAGAGGAATTTCCTCTAGGTCGATTTCTACATTTCCTGCAAGCAGGAGTGAATATGGGCCTAAATCTAGGCTCCATTAAAGTACAGATCTCGGCTCTGTCGATTTTCTTTCAAAAAGAACTAGCTTCAGTACCTGAAGTTCAGACATTGTGAAAGGAGTGCTGCATATTCAGCCCCCGTTTGTGCCCCCTGTGGCACATTGGGATCTCAACGTGGTGTTGAGTTTTTCTTAAAATCACATTGGTTTGAGCCACTAAAAACCGTGGATCTAAAATATCTCACGTGGAAAGTGGTCATGTTGTTGGCCTTGGCTTCGGCCAGGCGAGTGTCAGAATTGGCGGCTTTATCATGTAAAAGCCCTTATCTGATTTTCCATATGGATAGGGCAGAATTGAGGACTCGTCCCCAATTTCTCCCTAAGGTGGTGTCAGTGTTTCACCTGAACCAGCCTATTGTGGTGCCGGCGGCTACTAGTGAATTGGAGGACTCCAAGTTGCTAGACGTTGTCAGGGCCCTGAAAATATATGTTTCCAGGACGGCTGGAGTCAGAAACTCTGACTCGCTGTTTATCCTGTATGCACCCAACAAGCTGGGTGCTCCTGCTTCTAAGCAGTCTATTGCTCGCTGGATTTGTAGTACAATTCAGCTTGCACATTCTGTGGCAGGCATACCACAGCCATAATCTGTAAATGCCCATTCCTCAAGGAAGGTGGGCTCATCTTGGGCGGCTGCCCGAGGGGTCTCGGCTTTACAACTTTGCCGAGCAGATACTTGGTCAGGGGCAAACATGTTTGCAAAATTCTACAAATTTGATACCCTGGCTGAGGAGGACCTGGAGTTCTCTCATTCGGTGCTACAGAGTCATCCGCACTCTCCCGCCCGTTTGGGAGCTTTGGTATAATCCCCATGGTCCTTACGGAGTTCCCAGCATCCACTAGGACGTCAGAGAAAATAAGAATTTACTCACCGGTAATTCTATTTCTCGTAGTCCGTAGTGGATGCTGGGCGCCCATCCCAAGTGCGGATTGTCTGCAATACTTGAAAATAGTTATTGTTAACTAAAGGGTTATTGTTGAGCCATCTGTTGAGAGGCTCAGTTGTTTTCATACTGTCAAACTGGATATAGTATCACGAGTTGTACGGTGTGATTGGTGTGGCTGGTAAGAGTCTTACCCGGGATTCTAAATCCTTCCTTATTATGTCAGCTCGTCCGGGCACAGTGTCCTAACTGAGGCTTGGAGGAGGGTCATAGTGGGAGGAGCCAGTGCACACCAGGTAGTCATAAATCTTTCTAGAGTGCCCAGCCTCCTTCGGAGCCCGCTATTCCCCATGGTCCTTACGGAGTTCCCAGCATCCACTACGGACTACGAGAAATAGAATTACCGGTGAGTAAATTCTTATTTTCTCCGGCTGGGTCCACAGGTTATCCACAGGATAACATTGGGATATGCCGGAGCGACAGCGGAAATGGCACCAAACGATCACAAGCATCTGTGTCGGATGATTCTAGCAGGTCCAGCAGATGTTACCAGGCTGTGGCCGGAGCATGGGGAGAAGATAAGTTATCGGTTTCCTCTTATTAGGGGGTTCCGGACACAGCTTCACTGTATTGGAGGAGACTACAAACAGTGGTTGATGCGCCGCCACTCTTAAGTGCAACAGCGCTATGCTTTAGGGATCATAGGTGCCAGGACTAGGTTGAGGCCGCGATCCTTAGAGTTTAAGTCAACGGGGGGAGTTAGACGCTCTCCTAGTCGCCCCTCCCCCAAGTTCATGACCAGATTCCGCGCGTCTCCCGTCCATGAACTAATGACCTCACTTCCGTCGTAGATGCTACCACGAGGGTACTCAGTCGCAGCTTAGATGCTGCGGTTGTGTACACTAGAGTTGCACCTAGACCAAGTCACAGATCGTAGCGTCTGCATACACTTATCGTTCACTGAGCGTCTGTGTCCGTTAGTGAGCGTCTGTGTCTCTCATCAGTTATCAGAGCGGCAGTCTACATTAGTAGCGGCTGAATCCATTGATGGATATGGAAGTGTGGTGAGTCTCCCTGTATCCCACTCTATGGAGAAAGGGTTATACAGTACTAAAAATTCTCTCTACTTGTTAGTATATATTGTTAATTTTTGGTACATATTGCATATGAGGCCTGTACATTACTGTTGTTTTCTGCATGATATGTCTGAAAAAATAGGATTTTAATACCTACCGGTAAATCCTTTCTCTTAGTCCGTAGAGGATGCTGGGGATGCTTCAAGAACCATGTGGTATAGATGGATCCGCAGGAGACATGGGCACTTTAAGACTTTGAATGGGTGTGAACTGGCTCCTCCCTCTATGCCCCTCCTCCAGACTCCAGTTTAAGTAACTGTGCACAGGGAGACGGACATTTCGAGGAAAGAATTTATTGATAAAACCACGGTGAGCATCTTACCAGCTCACACCTCCAGTATGCCGCAGAACGTGGCATTCAATAGAACACCAGCCGACGGCATGAAGAATTTGCAGCAATACGCTGACATAAGGCGTAACACAACCTGTGTGTAAACACAACCAATAACAGCATAATGCATGCCATGGCATGAATATCGTCAGCAATAGGCTGACTTAAGCGCAACACACCATGTGTGTAAACATACCCAATAACTGCAGATACAGTACGCACTGGGACGGGCGCCCAGCATCCTCTACGGACTAAGAGAAAAGGATTTACCGGTAGGTATTAAAATCCTATTTTCTCATACGTCCTAGAGGATGCTGGGGATGCTTCAAGAACCATGGGGTTTATACCAAAGCTCTAGAACAGGCGGGAGAGTGCGGATGACTCTGCAGCACCGATTGACCCAACAAGAGGTCCTCAACTGCCAGGGTATCAAACTTTTAAAACTTCTCAAAGGTGTTTGAACCCGACCAAGTGCTCGGCAAAGCCGTAGTGCAGCCGCCCGGGATGAGCCCACCTTTCTGGTAGAATGGGCCATCACTGATTTCGGTAACTGCAATCCAGCCGTAGAATGAGCTTGCGGAATCGTATTACAGATCCAGCGTGCAATAGTCTGCTTGGAAGCAGGAGTCCCAATCTCGTTGGGAGCATACAGGACAACAGATCCTCCATTGTCCTAATCTGAGCCGTTCTAGCTACATAAATTTTCAAAGCTCTGGCCACATCTAGAGACTTCGATTCCTCAAAGGCGGCAGTAGCCACTGGCACCACAATAGGTTGTTCATGTGAAACAATGACACCACTTTAGGCAGATATTTCTGACGAGTTCTCAACTCCGCTCTATCTTCATGGAAGATCAAATAGGGGCTCTTGTAAGACAAAGCCGCCAATTCAGACACCCGCCTTGCAAAGGCCAACAGCATGATCACTTTGTAAGTGACGAATTTCAACTCTGTTTTGAAGGAAAGGGAAAGAATTGGACTGTGGGTGGCGCACTAAAGCTAAATAAACACTTGCTTAAAATTTAACTTTTAATTCAATTAGATTTAAAAAAGCCAATAACTGTGAAATATTAAAATAAATCTGGACAGGTGCAAGACACAGTGTAACATATAAGTTAAAAAACACACTCTCTTACTCCAATGTGTTGTGCAATGTCTAATATGTTATATAAAGTGATAATAGGTTCTATGACCTTTAACAAAATTAATTTAGTGCTGTCAGGAAGTTGTCCCTATTGATAGCTGGGTGTAATGAGTGCAAACGACAGTATGATGATGACACGTGTGACTTCCATTCCTAACGAACCCCAGATAAGTGTACTGTTATTCATAAATTCCTATTCATGAAAGAGGGAGGATTAACTAATAATTGGTGTCTTCACTCGTAAATTGTTGATACACAATTCTTTGTAATTTTAAGGTAATTGATCATGAATTATGAGATTTGAGAAGATTTTTTTCAGACATCACATGAATTGGTGAATGTATTCTAAGAAGTACCTCTCTGTACCTGGTGTATTGGCGTTCTCAGTCTCTGCTGTCAGCGCCACTATATTACTGTATGCATTAATAGACGTTCTCAGTCTATGCTGTCAACGCATGGGGGGCCAACCATCTAAATGCCACCATCATATATATGCAGAGCTGGCTTAATGGCGTTCTCAGTTTATACTGTCAACGTCTGTGTGAAATTACCAGCTTGTAACTTCTATTCATTCTATTTATTTTAATATTTCACAGTTATTGGCTTTTTTAAATCTAATTGAATTAAAAGTTACATTTTAAGCGAGTGTTTATTTAGCTTTAGTGCGCCACCGACAGTCCAATTCTTTCCCTTTCCTTCAAAACTGATCTTATATGTTGGCAACATATATGGTGTGGCAGCACCCCCACAATCTGTGACTAGATTTAAGGCGGCATAATACAAAATGTTTTGTTTTTTTATAATTATAACTCATTCATGACTTAAATACTAGTGCAGTAGATCTCCCATCTCCCTTCCCTTATATATAACGAATTTTAACTCTACCTTACGTAAAGGTTCAAACCAATGAGATTGCAAGAACCGCAACACCGCGTTAAGATCCCATGGTGCCACCGGGGGCACAAAGGGAGGTTGGATGTGCAGCACGCCTTTCACGAAAGTCTGAACTTCTGGAAGGGAAGCCAATTCTTTTTGAAAGAAAATTGACGGGGGCGAAATTTGTACTTTAATTGAGCCTAACTTTAGGCCTGCATCCACCCTTGCTTGCAGAAAATGGAGAAAATGGCCCAGCTGAAATTCTTCCGTAGGAGCCTCCTTGGATTCGCACCAAGACACACATTTTCTCCAAATACGGTGGTAATGTTTCGCCGTTACCTCTTTTCTAGCCTGAAGCAGTGTGGGAATTACTTTACCGGGAATACCCCTTCGGGCTAGGATCCTGCACTCAACCTCCAAGCCGTCAAACGAAGCCGCGGTAAGTCTAGTTACACGCACGGCCCCTGCTGTAACAGATCCTCTCATAGAGGAAGAGGCCAGGGATCTTCTATGAGCAGTTCCTGAAGATCTGGATACCAAGCTTTCCTTGGCCAGTCTGGAACAATGAGGATTGCCTGAACCCTTGTTCTTCTTATGATCTTTATCACTTTGGAATGAGTGGAATCGGAGGGAACACATATACCGACTGAAACACCCACGCTGTCACTAGGGCGTCCACTGCTATTGCTTGAGGGTCCCTTGACCTGGAACAATATCTCGGAAGTTTCTTGTTGAGGCGAGACGCCATCATGTCTATTTGAGAAATTCCCCAACGACTTGTCACTTCTGCAAAGACCTCTTGATGAAGACCCCACTCTCCTGGATGGAGATCGTGTCTGCTGAGGAAGTCTGTTTCCCAGTTGTCTACTCCCGGAATGATGACCGCTAACAGAGCGTTTACATGCATTTCCGCCCAGCGGAAAACTTTTGTGGCTTCTGCCATTGCCGCTCTGCTCTTCGTTCCGCCCTGGCGATGTACGTACGCCACTGCTGTTATGTTGCTGAATTAAGACGGGCAGATCGTGAAGATGTTCCGCTTGCAGAAGGCCGTTGTAACTAGCCCTTAATTCCAGAATGTTTATGTGCAGACAAGCTTCCTGGCTTGACCATTTTCCCTGGAAATTTTTTCCCCCTGAATGACTGCTCCCCAGCCTCGGAGACTTGCATCCATGGACACCAGGATCCAATCCTGGATCCCGAACCTACGTCCCTCTAGGAGGTGAGAACTGTGCAGCCACCACAGGAGAGCGATTCTGGTCCAGGAAGATAGGATTATTTTCCGGTGCATGTGCAGGTGAGACCCGGACCACATGTCCAACTGGTCCCGCTAAAATCACTCTGGCATTTAACCTGCTCACTGAATGGCTTCGTAGGCCGCAACCATCTTTTTCATCAATGGAACGTATTGATGGATTGACACTGTTGCAGATCTGACCCGACTCTGGATCTTCAGAGCTTTTTCCACTGGAAGAAACAAACTCTCAACAGTTCTCTATTTAACATTATTCCCAACGCCGACAACCGCGTCAGTTGGGATCAACAGTGATTCTGGCAAGTTCAGGAGCCAACCACTTTGTTGAAGAACCGTCAGGGAGAAAATAACATTTTGCACCACTTGTTTCTTGACCTCACCGTACTCAGGAGAGCGTCCCAGTACAGAATAATAATGACACTTTTACTATCGAATGAAAACCATCATACCGCCATCACTCCGGTGAATTGGCAATGACAATCCTGAATAGCAAACCCAGGTAAGCCTAATGCGTAAGAAACCGTACTTAGACCTTCTTTCTCCTTTTACAGATTGGAGATCCCTGCCCTGAGAGATTCCATCTTGTAGTTCAACTTCTTAAGTAGAAATTTTTTGGATTGTTCTGACAGAGCCGTTCGCCCTCAGAAGCACGAAAAAGCTTGAATAACAGCTTTTTTTTTTTTTGTGATCGGGACAGCAGGACAATGACCTGATCCTGACCCAACTCTTGTATGACATTGCATACTACCTCCCCGCCCAGAGGAGAATCGGTAAGGTCTATTTGAAAAATCAGTGAGGGGAATCGTCTGGAAACTCCAGTATGTCCCCCTTGGGACTCTATTCTTAAACTCACTGGTTCATTTCCGTTCCAGGACTGACTGAAGAGTATTAGACGTGGTCCCACCGTTGTGGGCTCCCGCAAGATAGACCCAGCGACATGCGGTGGATGTGGCAGAAACAGAGGATGATTTCTGCATCTGCGAACTTGAAAAGGCTGCTGACCTCTTACCTTTCCACCTTCCTCTACCTGCAAAGAAAGGGAAAACCATATCCATTCGGTCGAAATGACTGCATCCTACAAAAATACGTCACCAACCGGTGTGAGGGAACATAGGTCAAGAAGGTAGACTTACCAGTGGTATCTGCCAAGATCAACTTAACAAAGCCATCCCCAAACCAGGTTTCACCTTCATAGGGAAGAGACTCCAGTTCTTCTCGGAGTCAGCCTCAGCATTCCATTGGTGAATCCACAACACCCTCCTAGTCGAGACCGCCATGGAAGTGGCCCGCGAACCCAAGAGTCCTATATCCCTTGTAGTCGCACGGCAGTATGCTGCAATGATATAAACATGACTCAACTTAAGGAGTACCCTGCATACAACTACTCCCCCATGCGCATGTAATGCAAGCATAATCAACGTACTGTACATGCGGACACATAATTAGAGTATCACATATCTTCCTGCATACGATCCTTTGTGACAGGGCCCCGTGCAGAACAGGGGGTGGCTCTCACTTTATTCTATCTATGAGAAGGAATAACTTTACCTCAGCATTCATTATAAATTTTTATATATATACATATATATACCTTTAAATGCACCTATACACACATATATCTATATATATATCTATATATATATATCTAATTTGTATATATATATCCATTTGTCAGGAACAGCAGGGTCCCTAGTGATGTTAATACGTTCTAATGTGTATGAACAGGTACTGAATGCCGATTTTGTGGATCTGATCAGTAAACATTATGGTCGACATAAGAAACATTATTCGAGTCAATCTCAGGGAGTAGTAACTGGGCAAAATAAAAATTTTGCGATGCCGAGGGGTCTGAGAGAAATCTATTCTAATATGACTCCCTCCATAAAAATGATCACGTCTGTGATCGTGCCACAGACCTGTGTAACCTTACTATACATACATATACATATAGGTATAGGTCTTTCTGATATGCATCACATTATCATGTCAATTTCCACCCAGTCAGATATTGTTGGTGTTGACAGGGTCACCCCCCACGTCTGTGTCTCCCATATAGTTTTCTCTTGGGAAAAATATACCTCTACTGACATGTTGACATTTATTTACATGTACCATTAGGAGTCGACAGCGCCGACAGTCATTCCCTTGGTGGCAGAGCACTCAGATATGCCGACACACGTGTACCAAACACCCACTGACATTACACTGGCTATAAGGGATAGACCCCAGTACATTCTGTCAGGGAAAAACAGAAGGAGTTTACCAGCTCATTTCCACAGCGCTCATTATAGAGTGTGCTTTTATTTTTAACTTATATTGTACCAAACAACTGTGCCCCCCCCCCCCCCCCTCGTTTTACACTCTGATCTGCACAGCAGTGCTTTGGAAGGACCAGCGTCTGTGAGGAGAAAATGGCGCTGAAATGAGCTGTGAGGGGAAAGCCCCGCCCCCTTAATGGCACGCTTCAGCCCCGCTATCACACATTTATACTGGCGGGGGTTAAATATAGTGCCTAGGCACTTATATATTCTATTGCCAGTCTATGATGAGGATTTATATGCTGCCCAGGGCGCCCCCCGACCCCTGCACCCTACAGTGCCTGTGTGTGTGGGAGCATAGCGCACAGCGCGGCCGCTGTGCGGTACCTCAAAGCCGTCACTGAAGTCTTCTGATCTTCTACTCACCTGACTTCTGGCTCTGCAAGGGGGGTGACGGCGCGGCTCTGGGAACGAGCATCTAGGCGTACCTAGCAATCAGACCCTCTGGAGCTAATGGTGTCTAGTAGCCTAAGAAGCAGAGCCTTGAAACTCACAGAAGTAGGTCTGCTTCTCTCCCCTCAGTCCCACGATGCAGGGAAACTGTTGCCAGCAGTGCTCCCTGAAAATAATAAACCTAACATAAAGTCTTTTCAGAGAAACTCAGTAGAGCTCCCCTGTGTGTGACCAGTCTCACTGGGCACAGAATCTAAACTGGAGTCTGGAGGAGGGGCATAGAGGGAGGAGCCAGTTCACACCCATTCAAAGTCTTAAAGTGCCCATGTCTCCTGCGGATCCCGTCTATACCCCATGGTTCTTGAAGCATCCCCAGCATCCTCTAGGACGTATGAGAAAACTGGTTAAACAGAAATACAATTGTCCCATTTACTTGTAAGTCATTTTTATGATTGATTGTATTCTCGTATGACAATGTCTAATATTTTAACATGTGACTGACTGCTAGTATGTGTGCTGACTTTTATATGTCTGTCAGTATTGTTTCTGAACCTCAAAATCAGGTAAACGGATTGTAGTCAGATTGATATCACTTCTATATCTATATAAGTGATTTTCAGTCACAAAAGAGTGTAGTATTTGTAAAAATGGATTATTTACCTTGTCTGTGAGCGGCAAAAGTGACGAGGATACTTTACAAAGCCCTACACCTTTAACATGCTTATCTGGTATAGTGATTTTGCATGGAATAGCCCAGTATCTTACTTATGAGGGGCAACGCCCTGCAAGAGGGGTGTGGTCGCACAGACCTTGTCTGCAATTGCTGGCAGATTAGCACCTGCAGTTCCACCCACGGGAATAGGTTACACCAGTGGTTCCCAAACTGTGTGCCGTGGCACCCTGGGGTGCCGCGAGGCACTTGCAGGGGTGCCTCAGGTTGGTTGTCAAGGACCAATTCAAACTATTTATTGTCAATTTAATAGGCAAAACCAGTGCTGGTGGCTGCCAATTAAATAATATGTGGACATACAGAAGCAAATCTTGTCCCTCACCACACAACTGACCCTAAGGATGACATATAAAAATAATTTACTTAATCTAATATTTTTTTCTAAATTTCTCAATAAGAAACTTGTGGCCTAGGGGTGCCGTGAAAAAAAAATCTGACACTCCAGGGTGCCGTGACTCACAAAAGTTTGGGAACCACTGGGTTACACTATTAACCCATACATGCAGCTCCCTCCTTATGCTTGGGTTTCAGCAGCTTTTACAAATAGCCAGGCTATTAAAACCATCCATACATCCATGTTACAGACTACACAAGATGAATTCAAATACCCCAAATGATGATCAGATATAGCTGACCTTATTGATGCATGAAGGCTATTCTGTCTCTGGAAGAATTAGCCAAAGCAGTGTCAAAATCTAAGGCACCTGTATTTAAACAGTGCTCCAGTGATGCAATGGCAGTGCGTGGTACTTATAAGACAGTATCTGTTGAGCAATGCTAAAGGTTGTGAGTTCAAGCCTGGCCTGGAGCAGCTTTGTTAACTGTTTTAGGGATTCTTACTATCCCTTTCCAGCTGCGGACTGTTCAAAAAGAGAAGTTCCTCCTAGAGTAGATGCACATATTGTTCGACTTGTGCGTAAATCTATCTTACCATTGCCGTCTACTTCACTAAATTATGTCACAGATAGAAGAGTACATAGTTTCTTTAAAAAAAAAAAAAAAAAAATCTCTCTCAGGGGCAGTGACAAGGCATGCTATGGCTTTAGCCTGGATGGCAAGGGCAATGGTAGAATGGGGGAGGAACTAGAGAATGGCCTCTCTCCTCCTACCAGGAAGCAGGAGTCTTATCTAGGCCATATAAAACAAACTGCGCAATATTTGAAGACGCAGCAATTGATATGGGTACGATTGCTTCTAAAGCATCAGCCTTGACGGTAGTCGCTCGTAGAGCAGTTTGGCAACGCACTTGGAAAGCAGATGCAGAATCCAAGAAAGCTCTGGAAGCATTGCCTTTCATTGGTAATATATTGTTTGGGAAAACAATTGTCAGATATTCTAGAATCGGAAGCTGAATCCAAATAAGTTAGATTTCCGGCTAGTTATAACCCTAAGACTAGGGGTTCAAAATTTTGGCCATTCCGATGGCAAAGCAAAAGCTAAAGAGGAGTCTAAGCAACCCCAGTTCAATAGAGCAGCCAGGAGTAGGAAGCAATGGGCTAGTAGAAAGCCAGCTACCAAGCCTGGACACAAGCCATCAGCCTGAGGAGATGGGCCTCCGCCTATAGGATTCTAGGGTTGGGGGCCGACTCCTTCATTTTGCACACATATGGCAACAGTCGACAACAGATGCTTGGGTGCAGAAGGTGGTATCTCTCGGTTATGGGTTCCCATTTAGGTGGCAGCCTCCTCAAAGGTTTTTTTTTGCACCAGCCCGTCTCGTATAGAGCCGAAGGCCAATGCCCTGCAAGAAGCAGTTCAGAAATTGCTTCAGTCTGGTGTGATTATCCCG
The DNA here is from genome assembly GCF_028390025.1 of Pseudophryne corroboree. Classification (NCBI taxonomy): domain Eukaryota; kingdom Metazoa; phylum Chordata; class Amphibia; order Anura; family Myobatrachidae; genus Pseudophryne; species Pseudophryne corroboree. The sequence continues at coordinate 291,730,119 of NC_086452.1, read as the reverse complement.
GTACCCCCATCACAACGGGGACAGGGTTTTTACTCCAATCTATTTTTGATTCAGAAGCCAAATGGGTAATTCCGACCAATTCTCAATCTCAAAATGATAAACAAATCTTCACCGTTAAGGAACGTATTCTCCAAGCTACTCGAGATGCAGAGAACTCTGATACCCTAGGAGGCTTGCAACTGTTTCCGGATTTTTCCGCAATCACCCTTTCTAAAAGACGCAGTCTAGCCCCGATTACCACCGCCCTCCGAGCCCAAGATATCCGTTATCGGTGGGGCTTCCCAGTGAAGCTGATTGTATTCTATGATAGCTCTACGTTTATTATATCAGAACTGGAAGCCGGAGTGAAGCTGCTTGAAGACTGGGACATCTCGGTGAAACTACCAGCCTCACATGAGAGACGTCCTCCTCCTCGCTCGGAATGGTCCACTGAGTGATCATAATACGTAATTAATGTATTGTTCAACATGCCTTGTCGTATTTCGTTAGACTTACCGTCTATATTATATTCTGTCTATTGTAGCCCTTACGGCTCTCGAACCCCTCTAGGTGAGATACACCGTGTTCCCACTAATTCATATAGCGCATACTCTTCTACTTAAATGTGGTCACTCAACTCTCGCCCCAGTTTACCTGTTTACCTGTTTACTGGCCTATCTTTCTAGTATTCGCTAAATGCAGCAGACGGCGGTCTTCCCGCTGGCAAGATACGCCAGTACACTTGTGATATATTTGTGTTATTCTGATAGGTATTTATACCCCACATACCACATATGTTTAGATGGAGATGTGCAGTTATTCCCCTTATATATTAGCTGTTTGTTCTCTTACTGACTCTGGGCGGATTGAAGAGTCCGCCTACCCCTCGTTTCTCTACTGCATTCATTTTTCCCCTGCAGTAGCTATGCAGACCCGATGTACTGGGTCGATTTACTTTTCTTTCCCTTTTGCTTTCCTATATCTATGCATATCGCCCCGTTTCCTTGATTTTTGTATCCCCCCCGTCCCCCCCCCCATCCGGATGGGATGCCGTCACTTGCATGATATTCTAACTGAATAAGTATGGTTGGTATTCTCTCATTGAACGTTAAGGGCTTAAACTCCCCTAATAAACGTAGATTAGCTCTATCCTCCTTCCATAAGTATAAAGCCGATATAGTCGCCCTACAAGAAACTCACTTTTCCTCACATAACCCCCCTGTATTGAAGGATCATAGGTTCACTACTGGCTTCTTCGCTAACGGACCCTTTAAAAGAAATGGAGTAGCTCTGCTGTTTAGAGAGGGTGTCCCCTTTATTCTCCACTCACAAATTGCAGACAAAGCAGGCCGGTACTTAATTCTCACAGGTATTTTGGAGGGTAAATCCGTCACCAGGGCCGGCTCTAGGCATGTTCGAATAGAGCGGCCGCGCAGGGCGCCACCCTTAATGGGCGCCACGCGCTGGCGCCGCCATATTCGATGCTGGAGCCGGCCCTGTGTGTGTGCTGCTGCAGCATTTGGCGGTCGCGCTGTGTATGCGCGCTGCGCGGCGCCGGTGTCTAACGTCAGACGCCGGCGCCGCGCATAGCCCGCCTGCACAAGTGGCCGCCCGCCCGCCAGCCCGCCAGCCCGGACCCTGGCTCAGGCTCACTCGCCCGGCCTCCCGCCCGCCCGCCAGCGCTCCCACACAGGCGGACAGCAGTACTCCTCCCCAGCGCCGCAGGTATTTTGGGGGGGGGGGGGAGATCCGCACTGTGGGGGCATTTCTGGCACACAGGGGGCATTTTTGGTTATGTGGGGGCATTTCTGGCACTGTGGGGGCATTTCTGGCTCTGTGGGGGGCTTTTCTGGCACTGTGGGGGCATTTCTGGCACTGTGGGGGCATTGCATATCTGGCTCTGTGGGGGCATATTTGGCACTGTGGGGGCATATCAGGCACTGTGGGGACATATCTGGCCCTGTGGGGGCATATCAGGCACTGTGGGGACATATCTGGCACTGTGGGGACATCTGGCACTGTGGGGGCATTTCTGGCACTGTGGGGGCATTTCTGGCACTGTGGGGGCATTTCTGGCTCTGTGGGGGCATTTATCTGGCACTGTGGGGGCATTTATGTATCAGGCACCGTGGGGGCATTTATGTATCAGGCACCGTGGGGGCATTTATGTATCAGGCACCGTGGGGGCATTTATGTATCAGGCACCGTGGGGGCATTTATGTATCAGGCACCGTGGGGGCATTTATGTATCATGCACCGTGGGGGCATTTATGTATCATGCACCGTGGGGGCATTTATGTATCAGGCACCGTGGGGGCATTTATGTATCTGGCACCGTGGGGGCATTTATGTATCTGGCACCGTGGGGGCATTTATGTATCTGGCATCGTGGGGGCATTTATGTATCTGGCATCGTGGGGGCATTTATGTATCATGCACCGTGGGGGCATTTATGTATCATGCACCGTGGGGGCATTTATGTATCATGCACCGTGGGGGCATTTATGTATCAGGCACCGTGGGGGCATTTATGTATCAGGCACCGTGGGGACATTTATGTATCTGGCACCGTGGGGGCATTTATGTATCTGGCACCGTGGGGGTATTTATGTATCTGGCACCGTGGGGGCATTTATGTATCTGGCACTGTGGGGGCATTTCTTGCACTGTGGGGGCATTTCTTGCACTGTGGGGGCATTTCTTGCACTGTGGGGGCATTTCTTGCACTGTGGGGGCATATCTTGCACTGTGAGGGCATTAATGTATGTGGCACTGTGGGGGCATATCTGCGCTGTGGGGGCATTTATCCATCTGGAACTGTGTGGCCATTTATGTAGCTGGCACTGCTGGGGGGCATGTCACGTGTAGCTGGCACTGCTGGGGGGCATGTCATGTGTAGCTGGCACTGCTGGGGGGGCATATCATGTAGTGTTCCCGCTAGGCGTCTGTGGCTGGGCAGTGTGTCTCAGTGCTCTACCTGGCGCATTGTGTCTAACGTGCTCTTATAGGAGGTTCTACCTGGTGCAATGTGTATTAGCTGCACTACTGTGTGGTGTAATGTGAATTGCCACTATAATGTGGCTACGCACCTTCCCCACGAAGTAACTCCCCTAAATTTTTGCTGCGCGCCTTCGGCGCGCACTGTCCATGCTTTAGCGTGTGGAAATGGGAACAACAAGCATTACAGTATGTACATCATTTTGCCCACCTAACTTAAAAATGTGCCCTCCCTGTGATCAGCAACCTGCCCTAAAAAGTGAACACTAGCACGTGTAGCTGGCACTGCTGGAGGGCATGTCATGTGTAGCTGGCACTGCTGGGGGACGAGACCACGCCCACTTTTTCAGGAGGCCACGCCCACCTTTCCAAGAGCGCGCGCGCCGAAGGCGCGCGCATGGGGGGGGGGGGGCACTTTTACATTTTCTTGCTCAGGGTGCTAGTAGGCCTGGAGCCGGCCCTGTCCGTCACAATAGTATCTCTGTACGCACCGAACTCGAATCAAGTGGCCTTTATTCGGAAGCTATGCTTACTTATCCAGAAGGTCCGGGTCGGCTCCCTAATCCTCCTAGGAGACTTTAACTTAGTACCAGACCCCAAACTGGATAAATCGTCCCAGCCCTCTTCAACTACACCTAAAACTCGCTCTGGCCCCTCACTAGCGCTGCGCAATGTGGTAGCGGAATTTGACTTATATGACATTTGGCGAATCAGCAACCCCTCAGGCAGAGACTACACGTTCTTTTCACCAGTTCACAATTCATACTCACGAATTGACCTCGTGTTATGCGATAAATGGACCTTGCAGGAATCTGGCGGGGTGGATATCCTACCTATCACCTGGTCCGACCATGCTCCGTTATTTTGGAAGTGGCACATTGGACCTGCCCCCGCTCCCCCCAGACCATGGCGACTATCTCCCCATTTGTTACATGACGCGTTGGCCAAAAAGATTATCTCAGACAGCCTGTCCCTATATACAGATACCAATTCCCCTTCGGACACATCATTACCAAATTACTGGTGTGCGTTAAAAGCGGTTGTCCGTGGCTCTGCTATTCAGGCTGGAGCAACGCTTAAAAAGCAAGCCAAAAGACTCCAACTAGACTTGGAACAAAGACTTAAAATAGCTGAAGACAAGAATAAGTTACGCCCCCCTCGACTTTTACGTAAGGAACTTGCTGACATCCGCAGCCAATTACAAAAACTCTTGGTTTTTAGAACCCAAATAGCTCTCAATAGACTATGGCAGAAATTCTATTTAGTAGGTAACAGACCCGGTAAAATGCTAGCCCGCAGACTTCGGGCCCAACAAGCTCGTAACAGAATTAAATTCATCCTTTCCCCTACAGGCTCTAAGCTTGCTAACCCATTAGATATTGCTAACCGATTCGCAGACTATTATACTAAACAGTATAACTTACATTCTGACCCCCTTACATCCCAACCTACCTCCGACACTATTCAAACGTTCCTTTCTTCTATCAATCTCCCTACCCTAACCCACGACCAACTAGACTCCTTAAATGCTCCTTGGACCGTAACGGAGGTCGAATCCACTATTAAAGCTCTCCCTAAGAATAAAGCCCCAGGCCCCGATGGGTTTATTAACGACTTCTACGCTTCCTTTGCAGACCGCCTCTCCCCCACTTTGACCGCTCTGTTTAATGAGATAATGTTATGCACACCAGTGCCTGCAGGAAAGTACTAGTGTCAGAACTGTTATGCACTCCAGTGTCTGCAGGAATGTACTGGTGTTTGAACTGTTATGCAAAACAAATGGACTCACAGACAAACTGGGGAATATGACATAACGTACACAGAAGGTGATAGGGTAACAAAATACACACACAGTGAACAGAGAAGCCCAGAGGCTAAGGAACTGGGTATCTCCCTTGTATTAGAACTGCTCAGATGTAAAAAGCAAGATGTTGTGTTTTAATACGTAGAGAACCCGAAATGCTGTTGCTAAGGGCAACAGCAAAACCCTAAAGGGTTACCAACGGGTGTGGCAGTAAACTCCTTGGTCAGAGATGGAATGATAGACACAAGGAGAGCCTCCACAATCCTGATTCTCACTTGCAGTGCACAGGTTTAAGCTTACTGCCACTAAACTGACCCCTGACACCTAGCACAGTGAGACAGGATTAGACAGGCAAGTGTTAGAATACAGCCGCAAACTTGCTAAGTTCACAGAGTAATAACAGAACCCCAGCAAGCTAAACGACTGACTCCAGTCTTACTGCTAGGTCTGGATTGGCAGAGTGTAATACCAAATCCCCAGGCCTATTTGCAGTAAGCAACAAACAAATACAAAGCTGCACAGTACTGGCTAACTTTCATGAACTGACTAACCAACAGAGATTCAGCAGCATCTGCTTACCCTGAAAAGAGGCCTTATAAAGCAGGTGCTGTCCACGCCCCACTCAGACCTCACAGACTGTGAGCACAAAAACCAGCACCGGATCCCCTGCCGTGCACAGAGCCTATAACCACTGCACAGCAAAAGACCCGAACCGGAGTATCAGCTGCGCTCAGGTTACTCCACTAGCACTTGTCTCCCGGTTGCCATGACGACGTGGCAGCACAGGGCAGGAGACCCTAACAGTACCCCCCCTCTGACGAGGGGTCAAAGAACCCCTACCACCGGGTTTATCGGGGAACTGCGAGAAGAAAGAGCGTATCAGTCTGGGGGCATGAAGATCACAACTGCGCACCCACGACCGCTCCTCCGGGCCATACCCCTTCCAGTGCACCAAAAATGACAGCCGACCCCGAACCACCTTGGAGTCAAGAATCCTTTCAACAACAAACTCCCTCTGGCCACGTATCAGAAGAGGGGAAGGTCTTCCACTGGAAGAAGGATTACTAATCGCCCGTTTTAAAAGGGAACAATGAAATGTTTTATTGATACCCAAAGAACGGGGCAGATCTAACTGAAATGCCACCGGATTGATAACCCTGGTGATCTTATAAGGGCCGATGAACCGGGGCCCTAACTTATGAGATGGCTGTCTCAACTTCAAATTCTTGGTAGACAACCAGACGAAGTCTCCTAATTTGAAGCTGCAGGGTCTTTTCCGCTTATCAAAAACCCTTTTGGTCACTAATGACACAGACACAAGGGCTTTCTTCACTTTCCGCCAAATACCTCTAAGGACCGAAACCACAGAGGAACCACCAGGCGTGGAGTCCAGGGGGTCAAAAGAATTGGCCTTAGGATGATGCCCATACACACAAAGGAAGGGAGAGATCCCTGTAGCAGAGTGAGCCGCGTTGTTATAGGCAAACTCCGCCATGGACAGATGAGCAACCCAGTCAGTCTGACACTTGGAGACATAACACCTGAGGAACTGCTCCAAGGACTGGTTCACCCTTTCAGTCTGCCCATTAGACTGCGGATGGTAGCCTGACGACAAGCTGACAGAAATCTGGAGATCGGAACAAAATGCCCTCCAGAATTTGGCCACAAACTGGGATCCGCGGTCAGAGACCACATCAAGTGGCAACCCGTGGAGACCCACAACATGCAGCATAAATAATTCAGACAGGCGTCTGGCTGATGGCAGCCCAACCAGTGGAACGAAGTGCGACATCTTCGAAAACCTGTCAACGACAACCCAGATGGCTGTCATCCCCGAGGATTTGGGCAAGTCCACCACAAAATCCATTGAAATGTGGGTCCATGGCTTAGATGGGATAGAGAGTGGATGTAATGGGCCAACAGGAACCCCTCTAGGAGTCTTATTTCGGGCACAGATGTCACATGCCCGAACCCACTGATCCACATCCTTAGCCACCGAGGGCCACCACACCGCCCTAGATAGCAACTCCCGAGTTCTGGCAATACCCGGGTGACCTGCCGACTTCTTGGCATGAAATTCCAGGAACACTCGCTGTCTTAACCTAGGAGGCACAAACAAAAGACCTACCGGAAGGTCTGGAGGAGCCTGCTCCTGTGCTCTAAGGACTAATGATAAGAGGTCCTGGGTAATGCCCACTTTAATACATGATGGGGAAACAATGGGCAACGGCTCCTCGGTGGTCTCCTGGATTGGAGCAAAACTCCGCGAGAGCGCATCAGCCTTGATGTTTTTTGACCCAGGGCGATATGTTATCAAAAAATTAAAGCGAGCAAAAAACAAAGCCCATCGTGCCTGCCTGGCATTGAGACGCTTCGCTGACTCTAAATATGCCAGATTCTTATGGTCAGTGAGAATTGAGACCACAAACTTAGCCCCCTCAAGCCAGTGTCTCCACTCCTCGAGTGCATCCTTAATAGCCAACAATTCCCGGTTACCCACGTCATAATTCATCTCGGCAGGCGAAAATTTACGGGAAAAGTAAGCACAGGGATGAAGGCGATTATCAGACACTCCCATCTGAGAAAGCACTGCCCCAATACCCATCTCAGAGGCATCCACCTCCACCACAAAAGGACGCTCTGGATCTGGGTGTCGCAGCACCTTGGCCGAAACAAATGCCCTTTTGAGACGGGCAAAAGCCGCTTTAGCCTCACAAGACCAGTGAGCAACATCCGCCCCTTTCTTAGTGAGTGCCACCAAGGGCGCCACTATAGACGAAAATCCAGCGATAAATCGTCTATAAAAATTCGCAAAGCCCAGGAAACGCTGAAGCGCCTTCAAACTAGTGGGCTGCACCCAATCCAGGACTGCCTGTACCTTGGAACCCTCCATTTGGAAACCTTCTGGGGAGATAATATATCCTAGAAATGCGATTTGCTGAACTTCAAATTCGCACTTCTCCAGCTTCGCCCCAAGCCGGTGGTCTCTGAGTTTCTGGAGGACTAAGCGTACATGCTTCCGATGTTCCTCCAGGGAATGGGAGAAGATTAGGATGTCATCTAAGTATACAACTAAGAATCTATCCAAATATTCCCTGAGCACATCATTCATGAAATCCTGGAAGACTGCCGGGGCATTACAGAGCCCAAAAGGCATCACCAAATATTCATAATGCCCTGAGTGGGTATTAAAGGCAGTCTTCCATTCACCCCCCTCTCTTATTCGGATTAGATTGTACGCACCGCGTAGGTCAATCTTAGAAAAAATGGTGGCAGTACGAAGCTGGTCAAACAAGACCGAAATGAGAGGCAGTGGGTATGAGTTTTTAATCGTGATACGGTTCAATTCCCTGAAGTCGATGCAGGGTCGCAACGAACCGTCCTTTTTACCCACGAAGAAGAACCCCGACCCAACTGGAGACTGTGAAGGTCTGATAAATCCCTTAGCCAAGTTCTCCTGAATGTACTCTGCCATAGCCTGAGTCTCAGGACGTGACAGGGAGTACAACCTGCTCTTGGGAAGCTTAGCATTTGGCAACAAATCAATGGCACAGTCATAGGGGCGATGGGGAGGTAGTACCTCTGCAACTTTTTTGGAGAACACGTCCGCAAAATCTGCATAACACCCTGGCAATCCTGGCAAACTTAGCTGCGAGAGCCTGACTGGAAGGCTCAAGCAACTCCTGAAACAATCAGTACCCCAACTAAGAATCTCCCCAGAGACCCAGTCAAATTGAGGATTGTGGGCCCTTAACCAGGGTAACCCCAACACCAATGGGGCAAAAGTACAGACAGTCACATAAAAGGACAATTTTTCAGAGTGTGTGGCTCCAATAAACAAAGAAATCTGGCTAGTGCAAGAGGTAATTTTACCTTGGGATAATGGTTCCCCGTTTAACCCACAAATCTCAATTTCCGATGCCAAGGGTACTAAGGGAACAGAGTGTTTTAGGGCGAATTGGCAGTCCATAAAAACCCCGTCGGCCCCACTGTCCACAAAGGCCTCAGTCTTGACAGTTTGACCGAGGATCTTCAAGGTCACCGGAATGATAAAAGTCTTCTTGGGAAATTCTGACTTCTGGCCTGACAGGATATTTCCCATCACCCTCAGGCCCTGAAGTTTTCCGGCTTTTCTGGGCACGATACTACCACATGACCTTTATTCCCACAGTACAAACACAACCCCTGCTGTCTCCTCCGCGTCTTCTCACGCGAGGAGAGGCGGGTAGCCCCAATCTGCATAGGCTCCTCAGAAAATTCCTCAGAGTCTGAGGTTCCCTTGGGAAGGAAGGAAATCTCAGTCTCCCTTTCAAGCCTACGCTCTCTCAGCCGTCTATCCACCCGGATGGATAACTGCATGAGCTGATCCAAGCTATCAGGCAAGGGATATTGTACCAGTTGGTCCTTTATCTGGTTAGAAAGACCTCTTCGGTACTGGTGTCTCAGGGCTGGGTCATTCCACTGGGTATCATGGGCCAACCTCCGAAACTCCGTACAGTAAACCTCAACTGGCCTTCGCCCTTGCTTAAGGATCGAAATCTGAGCCTCGGCTGAGGCCGTCTTGTCAGGGTCATCATACAACATGCCCAGTGCCGTAAAAAAAGCATCAACACTTTTAAGCGACGGACAGTCAGGCTGCAACCCATATGCCCAGACCTGTGGGTCTCCTTGTAGCAAGGAAATCACTATGCCCACCCGCTGAATCTCCGACCCAGAAGACTGAGGCCTAAGCCGGAAGTATAGCTTGCAGCTCTCCTTGAAACAAAAGAACTGCGAGCGATCTCCAGAAAAACGATCCGGTAGATTTACTTTCGGCTCCTTAACCCCTGCAGGTGCTGCTGCTGCGGGAGCTCCGCCAGCAGCCTGGGAGGTGTGCATTTTAATGGACAAATCATTAAATTGTCGAGTCAGGACCTGCACCTGATCGACCACCTGTTGCAACGTATTTTGAGGGGTATGCTCCATATTCCCACAAAATTTCAACAGGAGTATTAGGCTGCTGAATATGTTATGCACACCAGTGCCTGCAGGAAAGTACTAGTGTCAGAACTGTTATGCACTCCAGTGTCTGCAGGAATGTACTGGTGTTTGAACTGTTATGCAAAACAAATGGACTCACAGACAAACTGGGGAATATGACATAACGTACACAGAAGGTGATAGGGTAACAAAATACACACACAGTGAACAGAGAAGCCCAGAGGCTAAGGAACTGGGTATCTCCCTTGTATTAGAACTGCTCAGATGTAAAAAGCAAGATGTTGTGTTTTAATACGTAGAGAACCCGAAATGCTGTTGCTAAGGGCAACAGCAAAACCCTAAAGGGTTACCAACGGGTGTGGCAGTAAACTCCTTGGTCAGAGATGGAATGATAGACACAAGGAGAGCCTCCACAATCCTGATTCTCACTTGCAGTGCACAGGTTTAAGCTTACTGCCACTAAACTGACCCCTGACACCTAGCACAGTGAGACAGGATTAGACAGGCAAGTGTTAGAATACAGCCGCAAACTTGCTAAGTTCACAGAGTAATAACAGAACCCCAGCAAGCTAAACGACTGACTCCAGTCTTACTGCTAGGTCTGGATTGGCAGAGTGTAATACCAAATCCCCAGGCCTATTTGCAGTAAGCAACAAACAAATACAAAGCTACACAGTACTGGCTAACTTTCATGAACTGACTAACCAACAGAGATTCAGCAGCATCTGCTTACCCTGAAAAGAGGCCTTATAAAGCAGGTGCTGTCCACGCCCCACTCAGACCTCACAGACTGTGAGCACAAAAACCAGCACCGGATCCCCTGCCGTGCACAGAGCCTATAACCACTGCACAGCAAAAGACCCGAACCGGAGTATCAGCTGCGCTCAGGTTACTCCACTAGCACTTGTCTCCCGGTTGCCATGACGACGTGGCAGCACAGGGCAGGAGACCCTAACAGATAACTAATACTGCTACCTTCCCTAAAGAAATGCTGGAGGCTCAGGTAGTAGCTATCCCCAAGCCTGGGAAAGACCCTGCCCACTGTCAAAACTACAGACCAATCGCATTACTTAATAGTGATGTCAAGATATATGCTAAATTGATAGCATCCCGACTTAGTGTTTATCAACCGCTATTGATTCACCCCGATCAAGCTGGGTTTATGCCTGGCAGACAGGCCTCTGACAATACCCGCAGAGTTTTTAACCTGATAGATAGGGCCCCTGGCACAGAGGGATTCTTACTACTCTCATTGGATGCTGAGAAGGCGTTCGACAGACTGAATTGGCTATATATGCGTACTGTTTTGGTTAAATTTGGTTTCTCGGCCCAGATTCTGGCGTCAATCTTAGCATTATATACCCTACCGTCAGCTAGAGTTTTTAGTAATGGATTTCTGTCGGACGCCTTCCCAATCACTAATGGTACCCGCCAGGGCTGCCCTCTCTCACCGTTGATATATGCTCTTGGTATTGAACCCCTGGCAGCTAAAATTAGAGCAGATGCTGCATTCCCAGGCCTGACCCATGGCGGACTCTCCCATAAATTGTGTCTCTTTGCCGACGACGTTCTCCTCTTCGTATCTCAACCCTCCTCCTCTCTCCCGAAACTACATTCCATACTACACGACTTCAGTGAGGCATCATACTACAAACTGAATACAACGAAAACCGAAGCCTTGCCGGTCCAATTACCCGATACACTCACGGCCGCCTTACGTTCTCAATATCCATACAATTGGAAACTCAACTCACTTACATACCTCGGGATACATATCCCCCCTACCTCCTCGGCTGTGTTCGATTTAAATCTCCCCCCCCTGATACTCACTCTCCAGACCCTGACATCCTCATGGTTGCTGTATGAGATATCCTGGCTGGGACGTTTATCTGCCTTTAAAATGTCCTTACTACCCAAACTCATGTATTTATTTAGCACTATACCTTATTCTTTTCCCAAACCGTACCTCGATAAATGCAAAGTAGTTCTGACGAAATACCTATGGAAATCGCACCCCCCAAAACTGGCACACGCTAGAATGATTCTTCCCCGACATAGAGGAGGCCTTGCATTGCCTGACCTAAGTATGTACCAGGAAGCATGTGTGCTTGCCCAATTGAAATCTTGGAACATATCCAATCCCGCTCCCCTCTGGGCTCACATTGAGGAGGTCGGGTGCATAGGATACCCCTTAGCAGATTTGCTATGGACTCCTAAGGTCCTCCGTCCAAATGGTTTGAATGTTCTTCCCTCTACGGCTTCTTCCTTACGAATATGGGATAATTTGATGAGTAAACTTCCTAGCATTACTACCCCCCACACGACCCTTTCACTTAAAGCAGTGAGTAAGTTAATTCCCAACTTACATATCTCTACGTGGACTGCTTGTAATATTCATACCCTTGGAGACTTATTGGACGGAACTACCTTCCTTACATTCGCCCAATTGCACGATAAATTCTCCCTCCCAAGTGCTGAACTGTTTCACTACTTCCAGATCAGACACTGGTTCCAAAGCCTACCTACAGTACAAACTCCCCCCAGCTCTCTGGCTCAGTCTATCCGATCCCGCATAGTATTATCTTCATCAACTAAAGATATAACTTATTGGTACAACACACTCATCTCATTAGTCCCATACCAAAAGTCTAATGCTCAGAGGCGCTGGGAGGGAGACTTGGGTATTCCCATAGCAGAGGCACAATGGGAGAAATTATACCGTTTAACATTTGGCATGTCTCGCTGTTTAAATCATTCAGAAATGCATGTTAAACTACTGAATATATTATATCTGACCCCAGACAGACTGCACACCTTCTGGCCCTCCTGCTCACCACTATGCTGGAGAAATTGCGGAGAGATAGGGCATGTATACCATATTTTCTGGTCATGTCCCCTTCTCCAAACTTTCTGGGCAGAAGTATTTACGCTAATAAATAAAGTTCTAGGCCTATCTTTAAGCCCATCCCCAGATCTGGCTCTCCTACATATGTATCCCCTGGAGGTATCATCCTCCCAGAGGTACTTGTTGGGACACATCTGTATAGCAGCAAGGGCAACCCTGGCCCAAGCCTGGAAGCAGGTGGCGGTCCCTGTTCTAAAGGTGTTTCATAAAGTTAATTTTCATTATACTATGGAAACCGAATGTATGCCTTATTCCTCTTCTGCTTCCTCTCCCATGGTGAAATGGTTCCATTGGCATGAATACGTCACGGAGGGGGAGGGCTCCACCTTCATATCACACCCGGGGCTGTCGTCCCCTATACAATTCAGTCTGAATGAGGAACCTTCTACTTCCTGAGTGCTCTATCTCCCATACTTTCCCCTCTGGTCCTTTTTACTAGACATTACATTTATGATGTTATCAACCGATTCCCACCGGTTTCTAGAGATGGAGTAGAGAATCCATATTGAACTACCTATGCGCATTTCAAACTGTTAACATGTCTAGGATACCTGTATACCTACTTAGTGTTATGCTATCTGTTCTATATGTCAGTTGCATTTTATTGACGTGTACATCCCTCCCCACCCTGGTTTTTTTTTCTGTACCCCCCTCCTTTTTTTTTATTTCCTTTTTGCATTCAATATAAAATTCAATAAAAACTATTGATGTTAAAAAAAAAAAATTGTTAAACAAATACATTTGGATTCCAAGGTTCCACATGGAGACGTTACGCTCTATAGTGTTGGCTATGGAACCGGGAGATTACATGGTATCTCTGGATATGCAGGATGCTTACCTACATGTGCCTATAGCACAGTCTCATCAATGTTACCTCAGGTTTGCCATCCTCCAGCAACATTTTCAGTTCCAAGCCTTGCCCTTCGGGCTAGCAACTGCACCAAGGGTGTTTACCAAAATTATGGTGTTATGGCAGCTTATTTCCGCAAACAGGGGATAAGAATATTTCCATACCTCGACGACCTTTTAATCCTAGCACATTTGCAGGAATTACTTTTGAGCCATCTTCAACAAACAGTAGTTTGTCTACAAAGACACGGGTGGCTCATAAAAAGTCGTCTCTGAATCCGTCACAGTGGATGGTTCATTTGGGGGCCATATTGGATTCAGGTCTACAGAGAATGTTCTTACCAGAGAAAAAGATAGCCAAGGTGCAGGTCATGACTCAGGAGGCGTTGCACACTCAAACAATGTCAGTCCATGCAGCAATGCGACTGTTGGGTCTGATGGTGTCAACCTTCGACATGGTGGAATATGCACAATTCCACTCCAGACCACTACAGCACCTTATTCTGACCAAATGGAACGGAAATCATCAGACAATAAAAAGACAGATGATAAAGTTTCCGGTAAACGTAAGAAGCTCTCTAGCTTGGTGGCTACAGAGGGACCATTTAAACAAGGGGAGACCCTTTTGGATAAAGGAATGGCAAGTCCTGACAACAGATGCCAGTCTTCAGGGCTGGGGAGCGGTGCTCAAAAGCCTTTGGTTCCAGGGAAAATGGACCATAAGGGAAAGTCGCCTGCCAATAAATCTGTTGGAAATAAGGGCCATTTATATGGCTCTAGTTCAGGCAAAGGACAGTCTGCAAGGAAGACCAGTCCAGATCCGCTCAGACAATGCAACAGCGGTAGCGTACCTCAATCATCAGGGAGGAACTCACAGCAAAAGATTGATGGAGGAAGTAACTCCCATACTAAGGTGGGCAGAGCTCCATCTTCCAGCATTGTCAGCAGTGTTTGTTCCAGGTGTACTGAACTGGGAAGCGGATTTTCTCAGTCGACACACCATTCAGGAAACCGAATGGGCATTACACCCAGAAATGTTTCAGACTATAGTAAACAGATGGGGTCTGCCAGAGATAGATCTCATGGCGTCTCATCTAAACATCAAAGTTCCGCTGTACGGATCAAGAACAAAGGATCCTGGAGCGATCCTTGTAGACGCACTGTCAGTAAAATGGAAATTTCATCTGGCATATTTGTTCCCTCCAATATCCCTGTTACCCAGAGTAGTGAGGAAAATAAAGCAAGCAAAGGGAGCCATAATTCTAATAGCTCCAGCTTGGCCCAGAAGGCATTGGTACACAGATCTACTAAGGATGTCCATGGAAGCACCAATACTGCTCCCTCAACGTCCAGATCTGCTAATGCAAGGTCCTTGTTATCACAGCCATCTGGATCGTCTGTCTTTGACAGCGTGGCTGTTGAAACCTCTATCCTAGAAGCTAGAGGATTTTCAAAACATGTAATTCAAATTATGCTTAGAGCAAGAAAACCTTCAGCTCGTATTTATCATCGAATATGGCAAGTCTATATTCATTGGTGTAGTGAAAAAAGTTTGAATCCAAGATCTTTTAAAGTATCCAGGATTTTGGATTTTCTTTAAGCAGGATCGGATAAGGGGTTGAAAGTAACTTCCTTGAGGGTTCAAGTATCAGCATTAACTGTATGGTTTCAGAGAAAGATTGCTGACTTACAGGATGTGCGTACTTTCTTTCAGGGAGTTGTACACATTCAACCTCCATTTGTTCCTCCTGCAGCTCCCTGGGATTTGAATCTGGTTCTTAAAATCCTTCAGGGACCTCTGTTTGAACCACTTAAGAGAGCAGATCTTAAAGGGTTAACGGCTAAAATGCTTTTTCTACTGGCAATGGCGTCAGCTAGAAGAGTGTCAGATTTAGGAGCAGTGTCGTGTAAGTCTCCTTTTCTAACTTTTTTTCCAGATAAGGCAGTTCTCAGAACTAGATCTGGTTATCTTCCGAAGGTGGTTTCAAAGTTTCACCTTAACGAAGAGATTGTAGTCCCAGCTTTTCAGGTATCGGGACTTTCTGCGGGAGAAGCGTCACTGTACGTGGTCCGAGCGTTAAGAATCTACATAGATCGTACAAGTGCCATCAGAAAAACAGATTCTTTCTTCATCCTCTACGGATTTCATAGAAGAGGATGGCCTGCTAGTAAACAGACGCTCGCAAGATGGCTCCGAATGACAATTTCAGAAGCTTATTCTCGTGCTGATCTCCCTACTCCAGTTAATGTCTCAGCTCACTCTACACGTAAAGTAGGTCCTTCATGGGCAGCACAACATGGTGCTTCAGCAGAACAGATATGTAAGGCAGCCACATGGTCTTCCATTAACACATTCATTAGACATTATGCCATGGATACTTTTGCCTCTCATGACGTTGAATTCGGGCAAAAGGTTCTCCTGTCTAATCGGGAGCGTCTTCACTACTAAAACTGGCTTTGGGAATCCCAATGTTATCCTGTGGATAACCTGTGGACCCAGCCGGAGAAATATATCGTTATTGTAAGAACTTACCGTTGATAACGGGATTTCTCCAATGTCCACAGGTATCCACAGGGGTCCCACCCTGACGCACCTGATTTGAGGATCTTTACAATCACTAAACCTCTTCCCTCTTGCATGGAAGGGTGTGCATGTTGTGTTCTTATCGCCTGAATAGGTTTCTACCTGATGCTCCTGCCTAAACTGCTGTGCAAATAACTAATTTTACTGAGTCAGTGGGCGGGATTATATGGAGGAGCCCCGATGCATCCTGGGAGGCCAGAAAGCTCGTGACCGTTTGGTGCCACTTCCGCTGTCGCTCCGGCATATCCCAACAATATCCTGTGGATACCTGTGGACATAGGAGAAATCCCGTTATCAACGGTAAGTTCTTACAATAACGGTATATTTCTCTAACGTCCTAGAGTATGCTGGGGTCCATATTAGTACCATGGGGTATAGACGGGTCCACCAGAAGCCATTGGCACATTAAGAGTTTAATAGTGTGGGCTGGCTCCTCCCTCTATGCCCCTCCTACCAAACTAGGTTTAGAAAAAGTGCCGAAGGAGCCGGTCACAGCTAGGGGAGCTCTACAGAGTTCTCTTAGTAAAAGAGTTTATTTCTTTTCAGTTTTTTTTATTTTACAGGGAGGGTGTTGGCGACAGCCTCCCTGCAGCGTGGGACTGAGGGGGGGGGGGAGCAGTGTCCACCCTGCAGAGTCTTGAGCCACTGCTCCCGCTGACTGGGCACTAGCTGCAGAGGGGTCCGATTGCTCACCCCGGCAGCCGGCCGCCACCCCCTCAGGAGCTGAAGATGGCGAGTGAGTCACTGTTTCCCCTTGCAAGCAGGGGGACAGTGTGAAGTGGGCGGCTGGAGGGTTAGGAGCGCGGTCTTAACCACGCTCCTGGAAGGCTCATCGGTACCTTGTGCGGCGCTGGGAGGGAGCGCCCTGGGCCTGCACCGGACCCTGCACTGGTCGTTACCTGCATGTCGGGGTCTGCGGATCCAGGTCAGCCGAATCCTCTAGGCCAGTATAATCTTCTTGAAAGCGGGACGCCGGCACCATTGAAGGGGGCAGAGCTTCTCAGAGTGGACCCAGCAGCGTACAGCGCCATTTTCTCTGCCTGCAGTCGCTATCCACTGGATCCAGGTCCCTCCAGAGCTTTCTCCAGCAGTCTGTACGGTACCAGGGGGCTGCAGAAGGGAGGGGAGGCTGCATAATAGGCTGTATCACCTATTAAGGGACACAGTCAGCACTGGGAAGGGACTCCCTTTGCCTACAAAGCGCTGTGTGTGGGTTGGCTCCAATCTCTGTGTCTCTCTGCCTTTCTTGGGGGGGAAACTCTGCCTACATAATACCCTGTGTGTTTGTGGGGTGGTGTGTGTGTGTGTGTGTGTGTGTGTGTGTTAACATGTCTAGGGACAATGTGTTATATGCTGCATAGGATTTGTCCTCCCAGGAGGACTCCATACCACGTAATCAGGATTGCAAAGTTTTAGCGCAGATCCCAGCTAGAGAGCCAGAATGGTTAGTCTCTCTGAGGGGGACTATTTCCCAGATTTCTGATAAAGTTGCTAGGACTGAGCACGCCATTCAGGTCCTCCAGTTCTCGATGGTGGTATGGTCTGATTCTGCCTCCTTGGGGTCCCCGGCGGTACATTCTCATAAACGTGCGCTTGCAATTAATCAGGATGACACGGACACCGACTCTGCAGACGGTGATGGGGATGTGTTGCGGGGGACAGCATCACTTGCCAAGGGGGTGCAGTTGATGATTGAGTCTGTTAGGGATGTTTTACACATTTCAGACACAGCTCCGGAACAGGTGGAGGAGGCCTTCTTTACAGATAATAAGAAGCCCCCCTCACCTTCCCGGCATCCAAAGAATTGAATGCTATCTTTGAAAAGGCATGGGAAACTCCGGAGAAGAAATTCCAGATTCCCAAGAGGGTGTTGGTGGCTTTTCCCTTCCTAGAGGAAGATAGGAAGAGGTGTGAGTCCCCGCCAATAGTCGACACCTCTGTATCCAGGCTGTCCAAACAGGTAGTTTTACCGGTCCTGGGATCTACCGCGTTAAAGGACCCGGCATATCGCAAGGTGGATGCTATGCTGAAATCCATTTACACGGCTTCGGGGTCTATATTGCGGCCTACTATAGCCTGTGCTTGGATTGCTAAAGCTATTGCCAGGTGGTCGATCACTCTGCAGGAGGAATAGTCTACACTGGACAAAGGTGACGTTAATTTGTTTTTGCGTAATATTCAGGATTCTGCAGGGTTCCTGGTGGATTCCATGAAGGACCTGGGTTCCATGGCTGCGGGGATATCCTCCATGTCAGTCTCGGCTCGCAGAGGTCTCTGGCTGCGCAACTGGTCTGCGGACGTGGAATCCAGGAAGTGTGTGGAAGGCCTTCCGTACAAAGGTCAGGCTCTATTTGGGGCTAACGTAGGTAAGTCTCCTTTTCTCCCCTCAGCTGCACTAGCTACGAAGAAGCCCTTTTCATCTAACACATCACAGTCCTTTCGGGCCGCGAGGCCTAGAAAGAATAAGCCTTCGAACACCTTCTTCAGAGGTGGTCGTGCCAAGGGAAAGAAACCCGCTCCCGCAGGTTCCCAGACCCAGAAGCCTGCTTCTGATACCCCTAAGTCCTCCGCATGACGGTGGACAGCTAGGCCTGGAAGAAGGTCAGGTGGGGGCAAGACTCCGGCAGTTCAGCCATGTCTGGGTGTCGTCTGGCCTGGACCCCTGGGTCCTAGATATAGTGTCCAGGGGGTACAGACTGGAGTTTCAAGATCCCCCACCTCACCGCTTCTTCAAGTCAGGCTTACCAGCTCTGCTGGCGGACAGGACAATTCTTCTGGAAGCCATCAGGAAATTGGTGGTGTCAGAGGTCATTGTTCAGGTCCCTCTTCAGCAACGGAACAAGGGTTATTATTCAAACCTTTTTGTGGTACCGAAACCGAATGGTTCGGTACAGCCTATTCTAAATTTAAGGTCCTTGAACCCTTATCTCAGGGAGTTCAAATTCAAGATGGAATCTCTGAGAGCTGTCATTTCAGGGCTGTCGGAGGGGGAGTTCCTGGTGTCCCTGGACATCAAGGATGCTTACCTCCACATTCCAATTTGGGTGCCGCATCAAGCTTATTTCAGGTTTGCGCTGATGGGCGATCACTATCAGTTCCAGGCGCTGCCGTTTGGCCTCTCAACAGCACCAAGGATCTTCACCAAGGTGATGGCGGAGATGATGGTTCTCCTCCGCAAACGGGGTGAACATAATTCAATATCTGGACGATCTCCTGATCAAGGCGTCATCCAGGGAGAGGTTGTTCGGGTCCATCGCACTCACGACACAGCTGCTCAGGAAGCACGGTTGGATCCTGAATCTTCCGAAGTATCATCTGGAGCCGACAAGGCGGCTGTCTTTCCTGGGAATGATCCTCGACACGGAAGTGCAGAGGGTTTTTCTCCCAATGTAGAAAGTGTTGGTGATTCAAACAATGGTCCGGGATGTCCTACGGCCTACCCAGGTATCGGTTCATCAATGCATACACCTTCTGGGGAAGATGGTTGCCGCCTACGAGGCTCTACAGTAAGGCAAGTTTCATGCTCGACCTTTTCAACTGGACCTCTTGGACCAGTGGTCGGGCTCTCACCTACACATGCACAAGAGGATACGCCTGTCTCCGAAAGCCAGGATTTCACTCCTCTGGTGGCTGCAACTTCCACATCTTCTGGAAGGGAGAAGGTTCGGAATTCAAGACTGGATCCTGTTGACCACAGATGCAAGTCTATGAGGTTGGGGAGCGGTCGCTCTGGGGGAAACCTTTCAAGGGCAATGGTCGGCTCAAGAGTCACTTCTCCCAATAAACATCCTGGAACTCAGGGCCGTTTACAATGCCCTTCTACAAGCAGCACACCTTCTACAGGATCAGGCTGTTCAGGTGCAGTCGGACAACGTGACCACAGTGGTCTACATAAACCGACAAGGTGGAACGCAGAGCAGCCATGGCAGAGGTGTCAAAGATCCTCGCCTGGGCAGAAAGGCACGCGGTGCCGATGTCGGCAATCTTCATTCCGGGCGTAGACAACTGGGAAACAGACTTCCTCAGCAGACACGATCTCCATCCAGGGGAGTGTGGCCTCCATCCGGAGATGTTTGAGGATTTAACCGGTTGGTGGGGGGTTCCTCACATAGACATGATGGCCTCCCGCCTCAACAAGAAGCTACGGAGGTACTGTTCCAGGTTAAGAGATCCACAGGCAGTGGCAGTGGACGCACTGGTGACACCTTGGGTGTTCAAGTCAGTGTATGTGTTCCCTCCACTTCCTCTAATACCAAGAGTTCTTCAACTTGTGAGAAGAACGAAGGTTCTGGCAATCCTCATTGCTCCGGACTGGCCAAGAAGGGCTTGGTACGCGGACCTGCTGGATCTTCTGCTAGAAGATCCACGGCCTTTACCTCTTCGGGAGGATCTGCTTCTGCAGGGGCCGTTCGCTTATCAAGACTTACCGCGGCTTTGTGTGACGGCATGGTGGTTGAACACCAGATCTTAGCTCGGAAGGGTATCCCGAGTGTGGTCATTCCTACCCTGATACAGGCCAGGAAGGGGTTAATGTCTAAGCATTACCATCGCATTTGGAAGAAATATGTTTCTTGGTGTGAGACCAAGAAGTTTCCGGCGATGGAGTTTCAACTTGGTCGTTTTCTCCTTTTTCTGCAGGCAGGGGTGGATATGGGGCTGAGACTGGGCTCCATCAAGGTCCAGATCTCTGCTTTGTCTATCTTCTTCCAAAAACAATTATCTGTTCTACCTGAGGTTCAGACCTTTTTGAAAGGGGTTCTGCACATTCAGCCTCCCTTTGTACCGCCTACGACTCCATGGGATCTGGATGCGGCGTTGCAGTTCCTACGATCTGCTTGGTTTGAGCATCTACAGGAGGCTGATCTCAAGTTTCTCACGTGGAAGGCGGTCACCTTGTTGGCCTTGGCTTCTGTGCGACGCGTGTCGGAATTGGGGGCCTTATCTTGTGAAAGCCCCTATCTGATCTTCCATGAAGATAGGGCGGAACTTAGGACTCGTCCATAGTTCCTGCCTAAGGTTGTGTCGGCTTTCCACATCAACCAACCTATTGTGGTGCCAGTGGCTACTGACTCCTCAATTAATTCAAAGGCCTTGGATGTAGTGAGGTCTTTGAAGATTTATGTGAAGAGGACGGCTCGTCATAGGAAAAGTGACTCGCTGTTTGTCCTCTATGATCCAAAGAAACTTGGATGTCCTGCTTCTAAGCAGTCAATTTCACGCTGGATCAGGTTCACTATCCAGCATGCTTATTCCACAGCAGGACTGCTGTGTCCAAAATCAGTAAAGGCCCACTCTACTCATAAGGTGGGTTCTTCCTGGGTGGCTGCCCGGGGTGCCTCGGCGATACAACTCTGCCGAGCAGCTACTTGGTCTAGGTCGAACACGTTTGCCAAGTTTTACAAGTTCGATACTTTGGCCTCTGATGACCTCAAGTTTGGTCAGGCAGTGTTGCAGGAGCTTCCGCGCTCTCCCTCCCATACTGGGAGCTTTGGTACATCCCCATGGTACTAATATGGACCCCAGCATCCTCTAGGACGTTAGAAAAAATAGGATTTTGGTTACCTACCTGTAAATCCTTTTCTCGTAGTCCGTAGAGGATGCTGGGTGCCCGCCCAGCGCTTCGTTTCCTGCATTGGTTTTATAGTTCAGTGTTACTTTGTTCCTAGGTCAGTTCTGCGTTATTTACTGTTTCAGCTGTTGCTGAGTTGTTCCCGGCATGTTGGCCGGATTTTCATGTTTGTGTGAGCTGGTGTAAATCTCGCCACTATCTGTGTAATTCCTTCTCTCGAAGTATGTCGTCTCCTCGGGCACAGTTTCTAGACTGAGTCTGGTAGGAGGGGCATAGAGGGAGGAGCCAGCCCACACTATTAAACTCTTAAAGTGCCAATGGCTCCTGGTGGACCCATCTATACCCCATGGTACTATTATGTACCCCAGCATCCTCTACGGACTACGAGAAAAGGATTTACCGGTAGGTAACCAAAATCCTATTTATACTAATGTAGAACATGTGACTGACTGCTAGTGTGATTGCTGACTTTACTATATATTCTGTCAGTTTTTTTCTTTCCCGATCCTCAAGGCTGGTGCATGGGTAGAGTCGGATTGTAGGTCACTTTAAAAAGCTTAACGTGATTACAGTCACAAATTGTAGTACTCTGTGGAAGTGTTGATTATTTATTATGTCTAAGAGCGGCAAAGGTGAGGAAGATACACTCACAACCACACCAACACTCATATCATATCATGTTTGTCTTGCAAAGCTGCGTTAACCTCTCAGGATCAGGATGGTTTGTGTGCAAATTGTTTTAGCTTTCACCAGGGTCTCTTGAAAAATACAAGGCAGATTCAGGTGCAGGTTGATCCACCTTGGGCTTTGTTTGCACAGACTTTATCCCGTATAGCTGAGCAGATAATTCCTCCAACTCCTGTACCAGGGATAGGTTACATGATTAACCCTTACATGTAGCTTCCCACCTGCGGTTTATTACTTCCAGCAGCAGCCTCTCAAAAGAAACAGGTTGATAAGCCAGTGGTAAGTAGATCTTCATCCTCACAGGCTACACATGTTTCAGATGAGGATTCATCGGAGGATGAAAGCTCAATAAATTCTACTTCGGCATACGAAAAGGAGGAGGAAGGTCTCAGCTCAGTGGATATACTGTAGCTGAGTTAATTAAAGCAATAAAAGCCATTTTATCCTTAGAGGATTCAGTAGATCCTGTGTTAAAAACCAAGGCACCTGTTTTTAAACATCCCAAAACAGTTAAGACTGAATTTCCATGGTCAGATCAGCTGACGGAAATCATGGATGAGGCTTGAGGTATGCCCAATAATAAGTTTAGCATTCCTAAGAAATGGAATTCTAATTTCCTCTTCCAGCTGGGGATTGTTTAAAAAGGGAGGTGGCTCCTAAAGTAGATACGCATGTGAATCGATTAGTGCGAAAATCTACATTACCTTTGCCTTCAACATCATTAAATGATGTCAAAGATAGGAGAGTGGATGGTTTTTTAAATCCATTTTTTTTTTCCTGTCTGGGGCAGTCGTAAGGCCAGCCATGGCTTCAGCTTGGATGGCAAAGGCAGTGGCTGCCTGCGCTGATGCATTGGAGGTGGATTTTTCAATAGCATATAGGGGGTAATTCTGAGTTGATCGCAGCAGGAACTTTGTTAGCAGTTGGGCAAAACCATGTGCACTGCAGGGGAGTCAGATATAACATGTGCAGAGAGAGTTAGATTTGGGTGTGGTGTGTTCAATCTGCAATCTAAATTGCAGTGTAAAAATAAAGCAGCCAGTTTTACCCTGCACAGAAACAAAATAAACCACCCAAATCTAACTCTCTCTGCACATGTTATATCTGCCTCCCCTGCAGTGCACATGGTTTTGCCCAACTGCTAACAAAGTTCCTGCTGCGATCAATTCAGAATTACCCCGATAGAGAGCAAAAATCCCATATAGCACATATAAAACAGGCTGCAATGTTCTTGGAAGACGCAACATTGGATATGGGTACTATTGCCTACAGGGCATCAGCTTCAACAATCGCTGCTCGCAGATCAGTTTGGCTACATACGTGGAAAGCTGATTCAGAATCTAAGAGGGTTTTGGAATCTTTGCCTTTTTCTAGGGATATTCTTTTTGGTAAATTATTGACATATTTTGAAGTCAGAAGCAGACTCTTAAGAAGGTAAAGTTTCCTTCCACATACAATTTCAAACCTAAAGATACGGCTTTTCTGTCTTTTCTATGGCAGGCAGTCCCAATACAACAAGTCTGGTAAGACTAAAATCATTGGGCTACCAGAGGACCTGTTGGTAAAACAGATAAGCCATCAGCCTGATGGCGCGGGCCTCCATCTGGGGGATCCCAGGGTGGGGGGCTGACTTCATAGGTTTGCACAGATCTGGCAGCAGTCTACAACAGATGCCTGGGTGCAGGAAGCGGTATCTCTATGTTATGCTTTTGCCTTCAAGAATCATCCTCCTTGAAGGTTTTTTTGTACCAGCCCATCTCGGGTAGAGGCGAAGGCCAGGGCTTTGCAAGAGACAGTTCAGAAATTGCTTCAGTCAGGAGTAGTCATTCCAGTTCCTCCTGCGCAATGAGGACAGGGTTTTTACTCCAACCTGTTTCTAGTTCAGAAACCAAATTGGTCATTCCAGGTCAATCTCAAAGTGCTGAACAAGTACATTTGGGTATCTCTGTTTCATATGAAGACTTTACGTTCCATAATTTTGGCCATGGAGCCAGGTGATTATATGGTATCCCTGGATATACAGGATGCTTACCTACATGTTCCTATAGCACTGCCCCATCAGTGCTATCTCAGGTTCGCTATCCTCCAACAGCATTTTCAGTTCCAGGCCCTACTTTTTGGGTTAGCCACAGCAATGGCAGCATATCTCTGCCAGCAGGGGATAAGAATTTTTCCATACCTCGACGATCTTTTAATCCTTGCACTGTCGCAGGAACTGCAACAGACAATAATGTGTCTGCAAAGGCACGGTTGGCTCTTAAATTGGGCAAAATCATCTCTGATTTCGTCACAGCGGATGACTCACTTGGGGGCTGTGCTGGATTCAAGAATTCAGAGAGTAATTTTACCTCTTAACAAGATATCCAAGGTTCAGTCAAGGATTCAAAACTTGCTACACAGTCAAAAGGTATCCATTCACGCTGCAATGCTTGTGATGGGATTGATGGTGTCAGCATTCGACATGGTGGAGTATGCACAGTTCCACTCGAGGCCTCTGCAGCATCTGATTCTTGCCAAATGGAATGGGTTGCATCAGACGATAAACACAGAATATGGTTCTTACGATAGAAGTAAGAAGGTCATTAGCCTGGTGGCTACAGACATCCCATCTGGACAAGGGGAGACCCTTTTGGATATCAGATTGGGAAATTCTGACAACAGATGCCAGTCTCCAGGGCTGGGGAGCAGTGTCAAGAAGGTGGTGTTTCCAGGGGAAATGGACCAAGGAAGAAGGTTGCCTGCCAATAAATATATTGGAACTTCGGGTCATATACATGGCACTGATTCAGGCAAAGGACATTCTTCACAGAAAACCAGTTCAGATCTGCTCGGATAATACAACGGCAGTAGCGTACCTCAACCATCAAGGAGGAATTCGCAGCCGAAAAGCGATGAAGAAGGTAAGTCACATACTAAAGCAGGCAGAACTTCATCATCCAGCCTTGTTTGCAGTGTTCGTTCCGGGAGTCCTAAACTGGGAAGCAGATTTTCTTAGTTGACACGCCATTCAGGCAAGCAAATGGGCTCTATACCCGGAGGTCTTCCAGACTCTAGTAGACAAGTGGGGGTTGCCAGAGAGATCTCATTGCGTTCTATCAGAACAACAAAGTTCTCACATACGGGTCAAGAACAAAAGATCCCAGAACGATCTTTGTGGATGCCCTGTCGGTAAAATGGGACTTTCATCTGGCTTATGTGTTTCCTCCAATCACCGTATTACCCAGGGTGGTGAGAAAGATAAAGCAAGGAAAGGGTGCCGTGATACTAATAGCTCTGGCTTGGCCTAGAAGCCATTGGTACACAGATCTGCAGAGAATGTCGATAGATGCTCTACTCCTGCTCCCTCAGCGTCCAGATCTACTGATGCAGGGTCCTTGTTATCACAGACATCTGGATCGACTGTCTTTGACGGCACGGATCTTGAAACCTCTATTCTGAAGTCAAGAGGATTCTCACAACAATTCAAACTATGCTCAGAGCAAGGAAACCTTCCTCAGCTCGCATTTTCCACTAAATATGGCAATCTTATATTCGTTGGTGCAGTGAATGGAAAATGGACCCTAAGTCTTTCAGAGTTTCCAGGGTCTTAGCATTCCTTCAGGCAGGAATGGATTAAGGTTTGAAGGTGGCTCCCTTGAGAGTGCAAGTGTCAGCATTGACTGCATGGTTCCAAAAGAAAATTGCCAACTTACAGGATGTGCGTATTTTTTTCCAGGGAATGCTGTGCATTCAATCTCCTTTTGTTCCTCCTACAGTGCTTTGGGACTTAAATTTAGTCCTAAATGCCCTTCAAGTTGCCCCATTTGAACCTCTTAATAAAGTGGATCTTAAGTGGTTGACAGTTAAAGTTCTCTTTCTACTGGCCATGGCGTCAGCTAGAAGAGCGTCAGATTTAGGGGCATTGTCATGTCGTTCCCCATTTCTAATTTTTTTATCCAGATAAAGCAGTTCTCAGAACTAGATCTGGGTATCTTCCCAACGTGTTGTCTAAATTCCACCTTAACAAAGAAATTGTAGTCCCGTCTTTCCAGATACCGGGCCTTTCTGTGGGAGATGCATCACTGGACGTCGTGCCTTTAGGATCGACGTGGATCGTACCAGTGCCATCAAAAAGACAGATTCTCACTTCAGTCTCTACGGATTTCATAAGAGAGGATGGCCTGCTGATAAGCAGACACTGGCAAGGTGGCTTCGGATGACTATTTCAGAAGCATATTCTCAAGCTGATCTCCCTGTTCCGGCTAATGTCTCTGCTCACTCTTCTCATAAGGTAGGTCCATCATGGGTAGCACAACAGAATATGTAAGGCAGCCACATGGTCTTCCATTAACACATTCATTAGACATTATGCCATGGATACCTTTGCCTCTCATGACGCTGAATTCAGGCGAAGGATTCTCCTGTCCAATCAGGAGCATCCCCACCACTAAATTGCTTTGGGAAATCCCAATGATAACCTGTGGACCCTGCCGGAGAAAAATACGTTATGGTAAGAACTTTCCGTTGATAACGGTATTTCTCCTAAGTCCACAGGGATCCCACCCTGACGCTCCTGATTTGAGGATCCTTTTACTCACTAATCTCTTCCTTCTTGTACCTACAGAAGGGTTTATATGTGTGTTCTTCTCGCCTGATTAGGTCTATCTATGATGCTCATGCCTTGAGCTTTAGAATACAACTGATTTGCCTGAGCCAGGAGGCGGGGATATATGGACAGGCCCGTTGCATGCTGGGAGGCCGAAAAGCTTTGACCGATTGGTGCAAGTCCGCTTTCGCTTCATCATATCCCAATGTTATCCTGTGGACTTAGGAGAAATTCCGTTACCAACGTTAAGTTCTTACCATAATGTATATATTCTCCAGTCCAGGGGAGATGCAAGGATTCCCCCAGACAGTATTATATGGGGAACTGACATGATTTCTTTTACTTTTATGTTAAGCACACACCAAACTTTATAAGTATCCTTAAAGAGAACATTGGAAGCTACATTATCTGGTGTTAGTATTTTAGGCGTATGCTTTAATACACTATAGAAGAGTATGGTGAAAGAGGTCTTCCTCTAGCACATAGTTAGTACATATTGATTTTCGATAAAGAAGTCTGAGATATATCTGAAGAGAGACTCCTGCGCAAAGGCAGAAACATCAGGAAGGCCGAAGCCTCCATCTGTTTTAGGCAAAGCCAATTTAACAAAAGCAACTCGTGACTTCTTGCCATACCATAAGAAGATAGAGAAGAGGAATGCGAGTTCCTTGGTATCGTGCTTAGATAGCGTAAGGGGGAACATTTGAAGTATATATGACAATTTGGGGAAAATTACACTCTTAATAACGGCTATCCGTCCAGACATTGATAATTGTAACGATATCCAATTGGTAAGTAGTTGTTTGATTGAGAATAACACTGGTTTAAAACTAACTGAAAAAAGGGAGTTTAGAGTATTCAGTAAAAAAATACCAAGAATCTTCGGAGTAGATTGGCGCATGGAGAATTATGAAAGGATAGGGTCAGAAATTATAAAAGCTATATCAGCGAGGAGGGGTAGACATTTCGATTTAGAGTAATTGACTTTAAAGCTGGCAAACGCACCAAAACTATTAATAGTAGATGTAATCGCTGTAAGGGACTGTATCGGGGGAATACATATGATATACCACCTGTTGGGATGCTGGCTGTCAGTATCCCGGCATACCGGCTGCAAGTTCCCTCACGGTCTGGAATCTGACCACCAGCATTAAGCCGCCTGCCGGGATACCAACAGGCGCTATATTAACCACATACCATATCGAGTTCGCAATAAATAAGAGCATTTCCTCTGCGAATAGTCCTAACTTAACTTCTCAGCCTTTATTTTGGGTACGTGAAAATAGAGGAGACGACCTCAACGCAATTGCCAAGGGTTCCAATGCTATAGCAGAAAGAGAGGGCAGCCCTGCCTGGTTCCCTTCAGTATAGAGAATTGGGGGAAAAGAGAACTATTACATACAATTTGAGAAGAGGAACCAAAGAACAGCTATGACATCCTCCAGAGCACCAAACCTGCATACAAATTACAAAAAATACAAAAGTCATACAAATTCTCCCAGGATACTAAATCAAAAGCCTTTTTGGCATCTAGGGAAAGGATCGCATAACAGCCTGGTGCTCCAGAGTATTCCAAGCATTGCACCACAGACAAGACCTTCCTGATATTCACAACAGAGTGATGTCCCCAAATGAAGCCAGACTGGTCTTTGTGTATGATAGTGGGCAATATAATTTTAAGACTGACAGCCATACTTTTCATAAATAACTTCTAGTCAGTATTTAGTAAGGAGATACGCCTGTAAGAACTGGGTGGTACTGGATCATAACCTGGCTTGTGCAAAGCAGGGCCAGATTAAAATAAAGAGGGAGGCTAGTTCCTTTAAGGAGGGAATTGAAAACGTTAAGCAGGGTGCCCCCAATACTAGGATCCAGAATTTCATAGTAGTTTTTGGAAAGGCCATCAGGTCCCGGAGCCTTCCCCGATTTTAATTGACCAATGTACTTCACCTCCTCTACCGAAATAGGCGACATGAGTGACTATGACTGCTTCATAGACATTTGCGGTAATGAAATGTTGCTCCAGAAGGCAGCTCTGTCAGACACATCCACATGGGAAGATGCATATAATTCCGTAAAAAAAGGAGTGTAATATACCAGAAATCGCTTTCCCAGATTTAGCTAGCGTACCATCCATGCGCTTCAGAGACTTAATAATATTTGGAGGGCGTTGCCCATGTAGTAAGCTTGAAAGCAATTTGCCATACCTATTCCCATAGCAATGAAATCTAACACCAGTAAAGAAAGAATATTTGGATTCAGAATGTGCCAGCATGGACTCAAAAGCAGTTTTCTGTGATAAGTATCTCACGATTGTCAGGTGTAGGGGCATCTTTAAACAATTGGTATGCAGAGGTCAGGGCAGTTTGTAATTCCAAATATGTGCTTTGGAAAACTTTAACACGCTGCAAACAATACGAAGATAATACATTAACCCGCATTACAGGTTTGGACGCTTGCCAGAATAAAAGCGGAGAATCCTGCCCATACTCTAAATTATGTTTATAAGTCATCCAGAAGGTGTCCAAAGCTTTTCTATATTTCAGAGAATGGGCCAAATGTGAAAGGAACGTCCACTGTCTATAGAGACATTTGTCAACATTAAGAGCTATTTTCACCCAACACAGTGCGTGATCAGACATGCAAATTTGTTCAATATTCGAGTCTAGAATACAAGTGAAGAGACTAGCCGACACCAATACGTAATCTATTCTTAAACAAATGTTCCACGTGCAGCTGACAATTCAGGTAAATTCACGCTCTGAGAGATGTGATGACCTCCAGGTATCCACTAAGTGTAGGTGTTGCAACATATAGTTTATACTAATTTCTCTTACGTCCTAGAGGATGCTGGGGTCCACATTAGTACCATGGGGTATAGACTGGTCCACTAGGAGCCATTGGCACTTTAAAAGTTTGAGAGTGTGGGCTGGCTCCTCCCTCTATGCCCCTCCTATCAGACTCAGTTTAGAAAAAGTGCCCGGCGGAGCCAGTCACAGCTAGGGGAGCTCTCCAGAGTTTCCCTAGTAAAGTTTATTTTTAGAGTTTATTATTTTACAGGGAGGCTGCTGGCAACAGCCTCCCTGATTCGTGGGAGTAAGGGGGAAGGAGGGAGTAGTGTCTGCCCTGCAGGGTCTGAGCTACTATCTCCGCTGACAGGACACTGCGCTCCTGAGGGTGAAGATCGTTAGCTGCCCTAGGCGACCGCTCACTCCCGCAGCATGCCACTACCTCCTTACAGAGCCAGAAGATGGCGAGGTATAGCGGCACAAGGGTAGGAGTGCAGCTCTGAACGGCTGCGCTCCAGGAAGGCTCAGCGGCACACAGTGTTGACGCTTTGAGGGGTGTCCTGAGCCAGTGTATAAATACCCTACACTGGTCACAGACACTAAACGGAGACTGAATCCCCAGGCTAGCGTCAGAATCCTCTGTACACAGACACTCACAGGGGACGGAATCCCCCGCCTAGCGACGATATCCTCAGGCCAGTATAAAGATTTTGTGCGGGAAGACGTGCCATCGTCAAGGGGCCGAGCTTCTCAGAGCGGACCCAGCAGCGTTCAGCGCCATTTTCCTGCCTGCAGTTCCTGTACACAGACGCTGACTGAGCTGTCCCTCCAAGCAGCTCCAGCTATTCTGTGCGGTACCTTGGGGTTGTAGAAGGGAAGGAGGCGGTGAATTAGTCTGTATACCCTATTACAGTACACAGTGGGCGCTGATAAGGGGTGTCCTTTATCTTACAAGTGCTGTGTGTGGGTTGACTCCAATCTCTGTGTCTCTCTTGTTATCCTTGGGGGTGAAACTCTGTCTGATCTCCCCTGTGTGTGTGTGGAGTCTCAATTTAGCTATGTCTAGGGACTCTGTGTCATACTTGCCTACCTGACCCTCTCCATGAGGGAGAAAATGCTCTGTTCCTGGACTTTCCTGGTAATGTATGATTGCCATCACCTGTGGTGAGCTAGTTAATTGATAAGAAAGGTGTTTCACCTCAGGTGATGGCAATCATACATTACCAGGAAAGTCCAGGAACAGAGCATTTTCTCCCTCATGGGGGTAAATTTACTAAGATGGGAGTTCTATTTAAGATGGGATGTTGCCCATAGCAACCAATCAGATTCCAGCTATTATGTTCTAGAAGGTGCTAGATAAATGAGAAGTGGAATCTGATTGGTTGCTATGGGCAACATACCATCTTAAATAGAATTCCCATCTTAGTAAATTTACCCCATGGAGAGGGTCAGGTAGGTAAGTATGCTCTGTGTCATATGCTGCAGAGGATTTGTCCTCTCACGATGATCTCATTCCAGGTACTTAGGATTGCACTGTTTTAGCGCAGATACCAGCAAGGCATACCTCCCAACTTTTACCCTACCTGAAGAGGGACACACGCGTTCCCGAAAAGGGGGCGTGGCCTACGACAAAGGGGCGTGGCTTCACAGGAGGACCCGCGATCGCGAGTCACGCCCCCGTTTTCGTCACTGAAGGGGCATGCCCAGCTGCTGGCATGCCCCCTCTCCCTCTGTCTCCAATGAATAGACGCTGTGCGCATGCGTACAGCGTCTATTCACCGCTGCTCTGCTAAGCAGGGCAGCGAGAGACAGAGCCTCCCAACTGCCCCCCCCCCCCCCCCACCGCGGGACACTGCGGCCCGCGGGTGGGACAGCGGGACAGTCCCCAAAAAACGTGACTGTCCCGCAAAAATCGGGACAGTTGGGAGGTATGAGCAAGGGAGCCTGAATGGTTTTCCTCTTTCAAATCTATGATGGCTGAGATTTCTAGGGTTGCACATAATGAATCTGCAACTCAGGTTTCTCATACGTCCTAGAGGATGCTAGGGACACTTCAAGAACCATGGGGTATAGACGGGATCCGCAGGAGACATGGGCACTTTAAGACTTTCAAATGGTGTGACCTGGCTCCTCCCTCTATGCCCCTCCTCCAGACTCCAGTTTAGATCTGTACCCAGGCAGACTGGATGCACACTGAGGAGCTCTACTGAGTTTCTCTGAAAATACTTTGTTAGGTTTTTTATTTTCAGGGAGATTGCTGGCAACAATCTCCCTGCATTGTGGGACTTAGGGGAGAGAAGTCAGACCTACTTCTAGGGAGTTTAAAGGCTCTGCTTCTTTGGCTACAGGACACCATTAGCTCCTGAGGGTTTGGAACATTAGGTACGCCTAGGGGTTCATTCCCAGAGCCCGCCGTCACCCCCCTTGCAGAGCCAGAAGTCAGAAGACAGGTGAGTAGAAGAAGATCAGAAGACTTCAGTGACGGCTTATGAGGTACCGCACAGCGGTCGCGCTGCGCACCATGCTCCCACACAGAGGCACTACAGGGTGCAGGGCGCAGAGGGGGGAGCGCCCTGGGCAGCAGGTATACCTCAATATAGACTGGCAACAGAGGACATATAAAGATATTAACAGAAATAGCGGGTCTGAAGCGCGCCATTGCGGGGGCAGGGCTTAGCCCTTACAGCTCACACAGCCAGCGCCATTTTCTCTGGTAGAAACGCTGGTCCTTTCTCACACTGCTGACAGTATCAGGGTGTAATATGGGGGGGAGGGAGGGGGGGAGCACAGTTAATGTGAAATATATGTTCAATATAAAAGTGCTGCAGGTTTGGGACATTATATAGTCTTCAAAACCGTTCAGTAAGCGCTGGGTTATGAGCTGGCAAACTTATCTGTGTCTCTCTGACAGAATTATGCGGTGAATCGGTCCACTATATGTCGGTGGGTGGTTAATACACGTGTGTCGGCATGTCTGTGGCGGAGTGCTTCCCACAAACGACTGTGGGAATGACCCTGTCGGCACCGCCGACTCCTGATGGTACTTCGTACAAAAGGTCAGAGGATGAATGTTTTTCATAAAAGAAAACTATATTAGGGACACAGATGTGAGTGGGTGGCCCTATCGACGCCATCAATATCTGACTGGGTAAAAAGGATTGCATGTGAATGTAATGCATATCAGAAAGGGCTATGTCTGTATAAATATATATATATATATATATATATATATGGATACAACCACATCATGAGGCTCCAGCTGGGGCTATGTTGTAGATGAGACCAGCACTCCAGATATAATCAAACGTTTTTATGCCATTTTATAACACATCACAAACGGGTTCTCTGTGCAAATTCAGCAATTTGTAACATCACAAACGGGTTCACTGTGCAAATTCAGCAATTTGTAAACATGACTTTTGTAGTATCAAGTATCTCACACGTCCTGTGTATACTGGGGATATGCATCCTACCCAGCCGAGGGAGACTCGGCTGGGTAGGATGCATATCCCCAGTATACACAGGACGTGTGAGATACTTGATACTACAAAAGTCATGTTTACAAATTGCTGAATTTGCACAGTGAACCCGTTTGTGATGTTACAAATTGCTGAATTTGCACAGAGAACCCGTTTGTGATGTGTTATAAAATGGCATAAAAACGTTTGATTATATCTGGAGTGCTGGTCTCATCTACAACATAGCCCCAGCTGGAGCCTCATGATGTGGTTGTATCCAAATTGAAAAGTCTTTGACCGAGCACCCTTTTTTGGAGTCTTTTAGTGTTGTGCGGCCCACGCTGTCTATTATATATATATATATATATATATATATATATATATATATAGTAAGGTTGCATATTCATAGCTATATTCTCCTCAGACACCTCGGGGTCGCAAAAATTTTATTTTGCCCAGTTACTACTCCCTAATACCGACACAGATGCGGCTTCGTATGTCGACCATAATGATAAGAAAAAGAAAAAGAGTAGAGCATTTACTACATGATTAGTGTATGAGAAGGACGTATTAACGTCACTGAGGACCCTGCTGTTCTGAATAGAGAGGTCTTTGTATGTGTGTGTGTGTAGGTATGTATATGTTGTACACATGTATACACATACAGATAAAATTATAATAAAGTTACATTCCTCATTCTCATGTGGTGAATCGCTCTGTTTGATAAGGTCTGGGTCAGCCCTGACATGATGATCGCAAATCTTCAAGAGGATTCCAATTGTTTGTTCTTTTCCCAGAGCGGATAGAATACAGTGGGAGTCACCCCCTGTTCTGCATGGGGCACTGTCACAAAGCCAGTGAATCATATGTAGGAAGCTGCGTTATATTCTAGTTATGTGTCCACGCATACGTCAGTTAGACCTGCCATTGCATGTGCATGGGGGAGTAAAAGTATTCAAAAGTGGCCGGTTACCTGGTCATCCGTTATAGATACCCTGGGGAGGAGATAGGATACTCCTTACGTTGGGTCATATCAAGGACACTGCAGCATACTTTCGTGCAACTGCAAAGGATATGAGACTCTTGGGTTAGCGTCCCAATTCTATGGCGGTCTCGGTTAGGAAAGCGTTGTGGATTCACCTATGGAATGCTGATATTGATTCCGAGAAGAAATTAAGTCTCTTCCCTATGAAGGTGAAGACTGGTTTGGTGAAGCCCTAGTTAAGTTGATCTCGGCAGAGGCCGCGGGTAAGTCTACCTTCTTGCCCTATGTTCCCTCACAACGGATGATGACGCATCATTGTCGGATGCAGTCATTTCGGCAAAATAGATACAGATTCCCCCTTTCTTTGTAGGTAAAGGAAGGAGAAAAGGGTAGAGGACAGCAGCCTAGTCAAGATCCCAGGAGCAGGGATCATCCTCTGTTTCTGCCACATCCACCGCAGGACGCTGGGTCTATCTTGCGGGAGCCCACACCGGTGGACCGCGTCTAAAAACTCTTCAGTCAGTCCTGGAACGGACTTGGACCCGTGGGTTTTTAAGAATAGTGTTCCGAGGGTGCATACTGAAGTTTCCAGACGTTCCCCATCACCGATTTTTCAAATCGACATTACCAATTCTCCTCCGGACGGTGAGGTAGTATGTGATGCAATACAAGGGTTGTGTCAGGATCAGGTCATTGTCCTGGTGTCCCTGTCACAATAGGAAATAGGCTGTTATTCAAGCTTTTTCATGCGCCCGAGGCCGGACGGCTCGGTCAGACCAATTCTAATTTTGAAATCCCTAAATTTCTACTTAATGGAATTCAGTTCCAAGATGGAGTCTCATGGCAGGGATCTCCAATCTGGAAAAAGGATAAAGGAGGTTTTATTTCTTCCGCATTAGGCTTATCTGAGGTTTGCAATTCAGGATTGTCATTACCAATTTCACCAAGGTGATGGCGGTAATGATGGTTCTCCTTCGATAGTAAGGAGTCACAATTATTCCGTACGGTCTCCTGATTACGGCTAGATCAAGAAACCAGTTGGTGAAAAAAGTTGCAATCTCCCTGACAGTTCAACAACATGGTTGGATCCTGAACTTGTCAGAATCACTGTTGGTCCCAACGACGCAGTTGTCGGGTTTGGGAATAATACTAGATACAAAACTAAGGAGAGTTTCTCATACGTCCTAGAGGCTGCTGGGGATGCTTCAAGAACCATGGGGTATAGACGGGATCCGCAGGAGACATGGGCACACTATAAGATTTTAAATGGGTGTGAACTGGCTCCTCCCTCTATGCCCCTCCTCCAGACTCCAGTTAGATTCTGTGCCCAGTGAGACTGGATGCACACTGAGGAACTCTCCAGAGTTTCTCTGGAAAAGACTTTGTTAGGTTTGTTATTTTCAGGGAGACCTGCTGGCAACAGGCTCCCTGCATCGTGGGACTGAGTGGAGAGAAGCAGACCTACTTCTTAAGAGTTCAAGGGCTCTGCTTCTTAGGCTACTGGACACCATTAGCTCCAGAGGGTCTGATCACTTGGTACGCCTAGCTGCTTATTCCCGGAGCCGCGCCGTCACCCCCCTCACAGAGCCAGAAGATTGAAGCCGGCTGAGTATGAGAAGAACTGAAGACTTCAGTGACGGCAGAAGGCGCGTCTGAGGTATCGCGCAGCAGCCGCGATGCGTGCCATGCTCCCACACAGATCACAGCACTGAGGGTGCAGGGCGCAGGGGGGGCGCCCTGGGCAGCATGGGGGTACCTAAGACAGACTGGCATAGTAGTTAACAGTGCCCGTGCACTAGTCAAGGGACCCCCGCCAGTATAAAGAATTTGAGCGGTACGGAAGTGCGCCATGTAGTGGGCGGGGCTTAGGCCGCACAGCTCTGACCAGCGCCATTTTCTCTTCACAGAAGGCTGCAGAGTCGCTGGCCCTGTCCTCCACACTGTGCAAGTAACAGGTGCAAAACGGGGGGGGGGGACTAGCAATTTGGTGGTTTATTTTATATAAAAAAGCGCTGGCAGGTCTGGGCAGTCTTATTACTTGCCTCAGTACCGGGATAGGCGCTAGGTGTGAGCTGGTAGACCTCACTCTGTGTCTCTCTGGCAGACTTTAGTGTGGGTCTGTCTCCTATAGCCCCAGTGTGGTTGCTGCTGTCGGTACGTGTGTGTGTGTCGACATGTCTGAGGCTGAATGCTCTTCCCAGGAGGATGCTGGAGTGGGGACAGACAATTCTGTGAGAGTGGCACCGCCGACAGATGATTGGGTGAATATGTTAAGTGTTTTAAACGCAAATGTAGCTAAGTTGGCTAAGAGATTTGATAAATCTGAGTCTAAGAACCAGACATGGAGGAAATCCATGGAGGATGCTTTGTCACAGGTCCAGACTCCTTCGGGGTCACAGAAACGTGCATTTACCCAGATAGCAGATACAGATACCGACACGGACTCTGATACCAGTGTCGATTATAGTGATGCCAGATTACATCCGAAACTGGCTAAGAGTATTCAGTACATGATTGTGGCGATAAAAGACGTGTTACATATCACTGAGGACCCTGCTGTTCCTGATATTAGGGTCTGTATGTTTAAAGGAGAAGAAACCTGAGGTAACGTTTCCTCCCTCTCATGAACTGAACGCACTTTTTGAAAAAGCTTGGGAAAATCCTGACAAAAAGATACATGTTCCCAAAAGAATTCCAATGGCATATCCGTTCCCCTCTGGGGACAGGGAAAGGTGGGAGTCAATCCCCACAGTAGACAAACCTTTATCGCGTCTATCCAAAAAAGGTAGCGCTTCCGTCCCCTGACACGCCAGCCCTAAAGGATCCTGCGGATCGTAAGCAGGAAAATACCCCGAAATCCATTTATGTCACTACAGGGTCGAAACTCAGGCCTGCCGTTGCTTCGGCTTGGGTGAGTAGCGCTATTGAAAAGTGGGCAGATAACCTGTCCTCTGAGGTAGATACCCTAGACAGGGATAGTGTGATTTTGACTTTGGGTCACATCAAGGACGCTGCAGCATATTTAAAGGAAGCTGTAATGGATATTCGCCTTTTGGGATCAAGGGCCAATGCCATGGCAGTCTCATCAAGGAGAGCATTGTGGATTCATCAGTGGAATGCTGATGCTGACTCTAAAAAGGCTATGGAGTCTCTACCGTTTAACGGTAAGGTCTTGTTTGGTGACGGCCTCACTGACCTGGTGTCTACGGCTACCGCGGGTAAGTCATCTTTTTTACCTTATGTTCCTGCACAGCAGAAGAAATCGCCTCACTATCAGATGTAGTCCTTTCGGCCCAACAAATTAAAAAAAGGACGTGGGTCCTCCTTCCTTGCTGCGAGGGGGAGAGGACGGAGAAAAAGGTCACAGGCTGTGGCAAGTTCCCAGGAGCAGAAGTCCTCCCCGGCTTCTACCAAATCCACCGCATGACGCTGGGGCTCCTCTGAGGGAGTCCGCTCCAGTGGGGGCACGTCTCAAACTCTTCAGTCAGGTCTGGGTGCGCTCGGACCTGGATCCTTGGATAGTAGAGATAGTAACCCAAAAGTACAAGTTAGAGTTTCAAGACGTGCCCCCTCACCGATTTTTCAAATCGGCCTTGCAAGCTTCTCTTCCAGAAAGGGAAATAGTAAGTGCTGCGATACTAAAGTTGTGTCAAAATCAAGTGATTGTCACGGTGCCCCCGTCTCAACAGGGGGAAAGTTTTTATTCGAGCCTGTTCGTGGTCCCGAAGCCGGATGGCTCAGTCAGACCGATCCTAAACCTAAAATCCCTCAATTTCTTTCTGAATAGATTCAAGTTCAAGATGGAGTCTCTACAAGCAGTGGAGGAGGGGGATTTTATGGTGTCGGTCGACATAAAGGATGCCTACTTACATGTCCCCATATATCCTCCACATCAGGCTTACCTGAGATTTGCTGTGCAGGATTGTCATTACCAATTTCAGACGTTGCCGTTTGGTCTGTCCAAGGCTCCGAGGATTTTCACCAAAGTAATGGCAGAAATTATGGTTCTCCTGCAAAAGCAGGGAATCACTATTATCCCGTACTTGGACAATCTCCTCATAAAGGCGAAGTCCAAGGAGCAATTGTTGAAGAATGTTGCTCTTTCACTGACGATTTTGCAACAACACGGTTGGCTCCTAAATTTGCCAAAATCACAGTTGGATCCAACGACACGGCTGTCGTTCCTGGGTATGATTCTGGATACAGAATTGCAGAGAG
Source organism: Pseudophryne corroboree (assembly GCF_028390025.1). Taxonomy (NCBI): domain Eukaryota; kingdom Metazoa; phylum Chordata; class Amphibia; order Anura; family Myobatrachidae; genus Pseudophryne; species Pseudophryne corroboree. The sequence continues at coordinate 291,691,730 of NC_086452.1, read as the reverse complement.
TTTTTCTTCCAGGGGAAAAAGCTCTGGAAATACAGAACATGGTAAAACAGATTCTGAAACCGGCAAAGGTGTCAGTTCTTCACTGCACTCGGTGGCTGGGGAAGATGGTGGCGGCCTATGAGGCCATTCCGTATGGCAGGTTCCATGCCAGGGTGTTTCAGTGGAACTTGCTGGACCAGTGGTCCGGGTCTCACCTGGACATGCACCGGAAAATAATTCTATCTCCCAGGACCAGAATTTCCCTTCTGTGGTGGCTGCACAGTTCTCACCTTCTGGAGGGACGCAGGTTCGGAATTCAGGATTGGATCCTGGTGACCACGGATGCAAGCCTCCGAGGCTGGGGAGCAGTCACACAGGAGAAAAAAATTCAGGAAAAGTGGTCAAGCCAGGAAGCTTGTCTACACATGAACATTCTGGAATTAAGAGCCATCCACAACGGCATACTGCAAGCAGAACATCTTCTTCGAGGTCTGCCGGTCTTGATTCAGTCAGACAACATGACAGCAGTGGCGTACATAAACCACCAAGGCGGAACGAAGAGCAGAGCGGCGATGGCCGAGGCCACGAAGATTCTTCGCTGGGCGGAAACACATGCCAGCGCTCTGGCAGCGGTCTTCATTCTAGGTGTGGACAACTGGGAAGCAGACTTCCTCAGCAGACACGATCTCCATCCAGGAGAGTGGGGTCTTCATCAAGAGGTCTTTGCACAAGGGACAAGTCGTTGGGGAGTTACTCAAGTGGACATGATGGCGTCCCGCATCAACAAGAAACTTCAGAGATATTGTTCCAGGTCAAGGGACCCTCAGGCGATAGCGGTGGACGCCCTAGTGACACCGTGGGTTTTTCAGTCGGTCTATGTGTTCCCTCCACTTCCACTCATTCCAAAGGTGATAAAAATTATAAGAAGAACAAGGGTTCAGGCGATCCTCATTGTTCCGGATTGGCCTGATATCCAGATCTTCAGGAGTTGCTCATAGAAGATCCCTGGCCTCTTCCTCTTTGGGAGGACCTGTTACAACAGGGGCCGTGCGTGTATCAGGACTTACCGCGACTGCGTTTGACGGCGTGGCGGTTGAACACCAAATCCTAGCCCGAGAGGGTATTCCTAGTGAAGTAATTCCTACACTTCTTCAGGCTAGAAAAGAAGTAACGGCAAAGCATTACCACCGTATTTGGAGAAAATATGTGTCTTGGTGTGAATCCAAGAAGGCTCCTACGGAAGAATTTCACCTGGGGCGTTTGCTCCATTTCCTACAAGCAGGTGTGGATGCGGGCCTAAAGTTAGGCTCTATTAAAGTACAGATTTCGGCCTTGTCGATCTTTTTTCAAAAAGAATTGGCCTCCCTTCCAGAAGTTCAGACCTTCGTAAAAGGTGTGCTGCACATCCAACCTCCCTTTGTGCTCCCAGTCGCACCATGGGACCTTAATGTGGTGTTGCAATTCTTGCAATCACATTGGTTTGAACCTTTGCGCAAGGTTGAGTTAAAATTCCTTACTTGGAAAGTGGGCATGTTGTTGGCCTTGGCGTCTGCAAGGCGAGTGTCTGAGTTGGCAGATTTGTCTCACAAAAGCCCCTATTTGATTTTCCATGCTGATAGAGCGGAGTTGAGAACTCGTCAGCAATTTCTGCCAAAAGTGGTTTCATCATAGATGGTACCGGGTCCCAGCAACGATGCATAAGATCTTTCCCGGGACCTCCCCATTGTGCTGGCGTGGATATGGCCAGATTGGAGACTTTAAACATATCTGGTGGTCATGCCCCAAAATACACACGTTCTGGTCTCAGGTGGAGGCTCTCTTAGGCTCTGTCCTCTGCTCACGGATAACTCTGGGTCCCTGGTCAGCCTTGCTGGGCCTACCCTTACCCAATCTAGATAGCCAAGCTAATAGCTTGGTTCTCCAAATCTTACATGCGGCTCGCTGTGTAGTAGCAAAAAATTGGAAAAACACCAATACCCCCCATAGGAACATGCTAATAGCAAAAATTTGGCATATCTCCACGATGGAGAAAATCACAGCTTCCTTACATGACAGATCAGACAAATATAGGAGGATTTGGGAACCATGGTTCACCTATACCACGCCCCCGGTTACCGGGATTTGAAGGGATATGTTAAATTGTGAAGCAGTCCTCTACACCATACAGGTTCCAATAAACATGAGAGAAGTAAGGCAGACCCTGGTTATACAGATGGTATAATCCGTAGCTGGGAAGGTTTACGCTCCCATCTCATTTGTATTCACTGAGTCCGCTTCTCTGTCGAACCACCACTCCCCCATCCCCCCCCCCCCCTTTTCCTCTCTTTCCCCCACTCTTTCTCTCTCTCCCCTTCTCTGAACCTTTCTTATTATTTTCTTTTTTGTTTGTTTGATGTTTAAACATAAAAAATTGTGTTGGTCGAGACATGCTTATACTCGGTATTGTCACAATATGCTCTTGTTTCTGTAATATTTGGTTGTTCCCTAGGGGACAACTTGTATATGATTAAGCATTTACTTGGAGCCGTCACCTCCTGTTTGTTCTGTATTTGCATGCTCGACTTTTCTTTAATAAAAATATTAATTAAAAAAAAAAAAGTGGTTTCATCATTTCATGTTAACCAGCCAATTGTGGTGCCAGTGGCTACTGACGCCTTGGCGGAGTCAAAGTCTCTCAATGTGGTCAGAGCTTTGAAGATCTATGTCGCCAGAACGGCGCAGATTAGGAAAACAGAGGCTCTGTTTGTCCTGTGGGCTCCCAACAAGATTGGGGCTCCTGCTTCTAAGCAGACTATTGCGCACTGGATTTGTAATACGATTCAGCAGGCTCATTCTACGGCAGGATTGCCGTTACCGAAATCGGTGAAAGCCCATTCTACCAGAAAGGTGGGCTCATCCTGGGCGGCTGCCCGGGGAGTCTCGGCGTTACAACTTTGCAGAGCTGCTACTTGGTCGGGTTCAAACACCTTTGCGAAGTTTTACAAGTTTGATACCCTGGCTGAGGAGGACCTCTTGTTTGGTCAATCGGTGCTGCAGAGTCATCCGCACTCTCCCGCCCGTTCTAGAGCTTTGGTATAAACCCCATGGTTATTGAAGCATCCCCAGCATCCTCTAGGATGTATGAGAAAATAGGATTTTAATACCTACCGGTAAATCCTTTTCTCTTAGTCCGTAGAGGATGCTCGGCGCCCGTCCCAGTGCGGGCTGTATCTGCAGTTTGGTTATAGTTACGCTCATGTTGCGTTGAGTTCACACCCATGCAAAGTCTTATAGTGTGCCCATTTCTCCTGCAGATCCCGTCAATACCCCATGGTTCTTGAAGCATCCCCAGCATCCTCTACAGACTAAGAGAAAAGGATTTACCGGTAGGTAGTAAAATCCTATTTTGTTTTCTTCCAGTGGTAAAGGCTCGGAAGATCCAGAGTCTGGTCAGACCTGCATCAGTGCTAATCCGTCAGTACATTTGGTTGCTGGAAAAGATGGTGGCGACCTATGAGGCCATTCAGTTGGCAGGTCCCATGCTAGGGTTTCCTCGTGGGACCTGTGGGACAAGTGGTCCGGTTCCCACGTAGGATAATCCTGTTTTTCAAGACCAGAATACCACTCCTGTGGGGGCTGCGCAGTTCTCACTTCCTAGAGGGGCGCAGGGTCGAGATCCAGGACTGGATCCTAGTGACCACGGATGAATGCCTCCAAGGCTGGGGAGCAGTCACACAGGGGGAAAACTTCCAAGGAAGATGGTCAAGTTAGGAAACTTGTCACCACATAAAAGGTCTAGAGTTAAGGGCCGTTTACAACGGTTTTCTACAAACGAAAAACGGACCGGCAATGAAAGCAGCCAAAAAGGATTTTTTGCTGGGTGACAAAACATACAAGCGCTCTGTCAGCGATGTTCGTTCCAAGAGTGGACAACTGGGAAACAGACTTCCTCAGCAGAAACGTTCTCCATCCAGGAGAGTGGAGTCTTCATCAAGAGGTCTTCACAGAAGTGACAAGTCTTTGGGGAATTCCTCAAATAGACTTGGTGGCGTTTCGTCTCAACAAGAAGCTTTGGAAATGTTGTTCCAGGTCAAGGGACTCCCAAACAATAGCAGTGGATGCGCTAGTGACACCGTGGGTGTTTCAGTCGGTGTATGTGTTCCCTCTGCTTCCACTCGTTCCGAAGGTGCTGAAAGATCTTAAGAAGAACAAAGGTTCAGGCGATCCAGATTGGCCAAGGAGAGCTTGGTATCCAGATCTTCAGGAATTACTCATAGGAGATCCCTGGCCTCTTTCTCTACGAGAGGATTTGTTACAGCAGGGGCCGTGCGTATATCACGACTTACAGTGGCTACGTTTGACGGCTTGGCGGTTATACGCTGGATCCTAACCCATAATGGTATTCCCAGTGAAGTCATTCCTACACTTCTACAAGCTAGGAAAGAAGTAACGTTAAAACATTATCACCATATTTGGAGAAAATATGTATCTTGATGTGAATCCAAGAAGGCTCCTACGGAAGAATTTCAGCTAGGGCGTTTTCTCCATTTTCTGCAATCAGGTGTGGATGCAGACCAAAAGTTAGGCTCGATTAAAGTACAAATTTCGGCCTTATCGGTTTTCTTTCAAAAACAATTGGCCTCCTTTCCAGAAGTTCAGACTTTCGTGAAAGGAGTTTTGCATATCCAACCTCCATTTGTGCCCCAGTGGCACCATGGGATCTTAATGTGGTGTTGCAGTTTCTTCAATCACATTGGTTTGATCCTTTACAGGTGGAGTTGAAATTTCTCACTTGGAAAGTGGTCATGTTATTGGCTTTAGCATCCGCAAGGCGGGTGTATGAGTTAGTGTCATTGTCTCACAAGAGTCCTTATTTAATCTTCCATGAAGATAGAGCAGAGTTGAGTACTCGTCAACAATTTCTGCCGAAGGTGGTTTCATCGTTCCACATGAACCAGCCTATTGTGGTGCCGGTGGCTACTGACGCCTTTGCAGAGTCAAATTCTCTATATGTTGTCAGGGGTTTTAAGATTTATGTCACCAGAGCGGCTCCACTTAAGAAAACAGAAGCTCTGTTTGTCCTGTATGCTTCCAACAAGATTGGAAATCCTGCTTCCAAGCAGACTATTGCGCGCTGGATCTGTCATACAATTCAGCAGGCTCATTCTACGGCTGGATCGCCGTTACCGAAATCAGTGAAAGCCCACTCTACCAAAAAGGTGGGCTCATCCGGGGTGGCTGCCCGGAGGGGTCTCGGCATTGCAACTCTGTCGAGCAGCTACTTGGTCAGGTTCAAACAATTTGCGAAAATTTACAAGTTTGAGACCCAGACTGTTGAGGACTTCATGTTTGGTCAATTCGGTGCAGCAGAGTCGTCCGCACTCTCCTGCCCGTTCTAGAGATTTGGTATAACTCCATGGTTCTTGAATTGTCCCCAGCATCCTCTAGGACGTATGAGAAAATAGGATTTTAATACCTACCGGTAAATCCTTTTCTCTTAGTCCGTAGAGGATGCTGGGCGCCCGTCCCAGTGCGTGGTGTGGGGAAACTTGCAGCAGCAAGCAAACAGTATGATATCATAGGCATTACGTGGTAGGATGAATCTCATGATTGGACAGTCAATCTAGAGGGTTATATGCTATTCAGGAGAGATAGAATAAGTAAACGTGGTGGAGGGGTATGTCTTTACGTAAAACCAACCATTAAAACCTGATATACGGGAAGATATTCATGAGAGGACTGGAAATACTGTTGACACGTTATGGGTAGAAATTGCATGTGGGGGAAAGGGAACAAAAAAATAGTATTGGGGCTATGCTACATGCCACCTGGTATTAATGTGTCTGATGAGGAAATGTTACTGAAACAAATTGTAAAAGCAGCAGGAGTAGGTAACGTAATAGTGATGGGAGATTTTAACTATGCAGTGATAAATTGGACAAATGATTCATGCGATTCTGCCAGGGGTAATATGTTTTTAAACACACTAAATTACAACTAACTTCAACTAATCAAGGAACCAACTAGGTACATTGCAATCTTAGACCTGGTATTAACTAATAATGGGGAATTGATATCAAATATTATAGTAGGGGAGCCCATAAGAAACAGCAACCACAATATGGTCACATTCTATATCAGTTATCATAAGCAGTCCTTTATTGGCTCAACTAAGACACTAAAATTTAGCAAAGCCAACTTTCACATGATGAGGGAAGCTTTAAGGGACATTGAATGGGAGATTTTGTTTCAAGGAAAAAATACTATGGGAGGTGTTAAAATTACTGCTCGTTAGTAATACTTGCAAATTTATTTCCACGGGCAGCAAACAAAGGACTAAAAATTCCAAACCAATGTGGCTTAACAAAAAGATTAAGGAACTAATAGGCAAAAAAAGGCAAGCATTCAAAAAAATATAAATCAGACGGGAAAGCAGAGTCACTCCAGCACTATAAGGATTGTAACAAAACATGCAAAAAAGAAATATGAGCTGCTAAAGTTGAAACTGAAAACCTAGTAGCAAAGGAAAGCAACTCAAACCCCAAAAATGTTTTAAAATATATAAACAGCAAAAGATTAATGAAGGAGAGTATAGGCCCTTAAAAGGACAAGCTGGGAGTCTTAATCAAAAACAATAATGACATTGAGGATAAATTAAATTAGTTTTTCTCATCGGTATTCACAAGAGAGGACCAGATGCAAGGATTAACACACAATCTCAACAAAGATAATGTCTCACTGCTAAGTACTTATTTAAGTGAGGAGGTAGTCTGTGACTGATTACAAATAATTAAGATTAATAAGTCACCTGGTCCCGATGGAATTCACCCAAGGGTTCTCATGGAGCTTCACTCTGAGCTAGCAAGACCGCTATTTTTGATCTTCAATGACTCGTTTACATCAGGCATGGTTCCCAAAGACTGGCGTATAGCAGAAGTAGTGCCGATATTCAAAAAGGGAACCAGGTAATTATAGACCAGTTAGTCTCACATCTATAGTGGGGAAAGTACTGGAAGGTATTCTAAGCGATAGTATACATAAAATCACTGAAGCCAATAAGGTTATTAATAGGAACCAACATGGTTTTGTGAAGGATAGATCATGTCAAACAAACTTACTAGGTTTTTATGAGACAGTGCAAACCTTGATCAGAGTAAGGAGGCGGATGTAATCTTTTTAGACTTTGCTAAAGCTTTCAACACAGTACCACACATGAGACTTATCTATAACTTACAAGAACTAGGGCTAGGGAGCACAGTATGCACTTGGGTCAGAAATTGGTTAGATAATAGGGAACAGCGCGTTGTGGTAAATGGAACTTTTTTAAATTGGACTGAAGTACTAAGTGCTGTGCCACAAGGGTCTGTACTTGGACCACTATTGTTCAACATCTTCATTAACGATCTAGCAGTAGATCCAAAGGGGTGTAGTACTGGTGACTGGCGGTCAGGAGACCACCGGTCAGCTTACCGACGCCGGGATCCCGGCAGCATACCGATGCCGGGATCCCGGAGGGGAGGGGCGAGTGCAGCAAGCCCCTTGCGGGCTCGCTGCGCTTGCCACGCTGCGGGCTCGGTGGCGACCTGCGGTAGTCACGGGTTCTATTCCCACTCTATGGGTGTCGTGGACACCCACGAGTGGAAATAGTCCCTGTTGGTCGGCATGCCGACCATCGGGATAGTGAGCCGTCGGGCTCGTGGAGGAGGTCATGTGACTGTCGGTCAGCTGACCGGCGGTCACATGAATACCACCCGATCTAGAGAGCATGGCGTCAATTTTTGCAGACGATAATAAATTGTGTAAGGTTATAAATACGGAGGGAGATGCTGAGTCTCTTCAGAACAACTTAGTAAAACTGGAAGCATGGGCAGCAAAATGGAGAATGTGCTTCAGTACAGACAAGTGTAAGGAAATGCACTTTGGTAACATGAACAAAAATAACAACTACATACTAAATGGGGAAAAATTAGGTGATTTTGTCTTGAAAAAAGACTTAGGTGCTCACATAGATAGCAAACTAAGCAACAGTACCCAAAGTAGGATTGCAGCAAAGAAGGCTAACAAGGTATTAGCATGTATAAAGCAGGGAATTAACGAGGGTGTTATAATCCCATTATATAAATCCCTAGTGAGGCCACATCTTGAATACTGTGCACAATTTTGGGCACCATATTACAAAAAGGATATCCTGAAACTAGAAAAGGTTCAGAGGCAAGTGACCAAACTAATTAAGGGGATGGAAATGCTGGAATATGAGGAAAGGCTTGCAAGACTAGGGCATGTTTACACTGGAAAAGAGGAGACTAAGAGGGAACATAATCAACATCTACAAATATTTAAGGGGACAATACACAGAACTTGCGGGGGATCTGTTTTGGCAAGATCAATGCAGAGGACACCTGGACACCCGCTTAGGTTGGAGGAGAGGAGATTTCGCACACAGAGACGTAAAGGTTTCTTCACAGTAAGGACATTACGTGTTTGGAATTCCCTGCCTGAGAGAGTAGTAATGGTGGACTCGGTCAGCACCTTTAAGAATGATATACAGGGTTATGGTGCATAGTCACACACTATAGTTATTAAAAAAAAAAAATTGACAACGGCAGACATTAGAAACAAACAAAATTAGTCCTAAAAATAATACAGCGTAGGAGACCACAAATAGGTTGAACTGGATGGACAAATTGTCTTTTTTCAACCTCAGAAACTGTTACTATGAAACCCCCAATATTAAGGGAATCCAACTTCAGGCTAGACTTGTAAAAACGAGATGTGGTTACATTGCCGGCAGTCGGGATTCCATCAGTCAGGATACCGATGCCGGAATCCCAACCACTGAAAATGCTGACAGCCGGAATCCCAGCTACCAGGGGCTATTCCCACTCGTGGGTGTCAACAACAGGCTCCTCCCTCTATGCCCCTCCTACCAGACTCAGTTTAGAAAATGTGCCCGGAGGAGCCGGTCACAGCTAGGGGAGCTCTACAGAGCTTTTCTAGTAAAGTTTAACTTAGAGTTTTTTATTTTACAGGGAGGCTGCTGGCAACAGCCTTCCTGCAGCGAGGGACTAAGGGGGGAGTAGTGTCCGCCCTGCGGGGTCTGAGCCACTGTCTCCGATGACTGGACACTGAGCTCCAGAGGGATCTGATTGTATTTCAAATCAGGGTGAGTTTATAATATAGAAATATTGAGAATAAACATAGTGTAACTGAGGACTGCTTTTGCCCTATTGTAGAAATCATGTCTTGGCTTAGCTCCACAATGACCGATTAAACAGGTAGTGCTGCGCTTTCCTGATAAATTAATTAGATCTTTCTTATCCACATCTATAATGTGATGTTAAATAAATCAAATTAGAATCATCTTTAATATGTGTCATTTACTGGCAACACGTCCCACTAATACATGGGAAGATATGTGAGATTCCCCCTTTTTCTCATCATGACATTGTAGCAGTACTAACAGCTGTCATAATTTCATGTTCTCAATGTGTATAGTAACACTTTGGGTCTTTTGCTCTCCTCTTAACCCTACGCCTAAGGGCTAACTTTTGCTTGCTGTCTGTGATAGTTTTTTTCCTTCTTCTTTTAAAACATAGATAGCGGTGTCAATGCTAAATATGCATTGAAAACCTAGCGAACTCTGTACGTGTGGTTTGTAACTTTTTGTTGTAGAATCTGAATTTCTATATGTATACTGTTGCAATACTTTAAGCCAAAAGATGCTAAGCGTCAAATAATAACTGAAAAAATAAAAAAACAACAGCTGAGCCACGGCGGCTGAATAGTGAATTCAAGTGTTATAGATATTATTGTCATTTAGAACATATATGTTGTTTAATTGTCTCTGAGTCTCCTCTTAGATGTCGTATAGGATGAAAATTAAAGATTTAAATTGTTACACTTTGACTAAATGATGAAATTTTAGTTAGATATGATAACAAAATAATAGATAGGACATATTAATGAATTCTAAATATGTAACTATACAGTGAGAACTGATGCTCAGGATACCTCTCTATTTAAATATCTGCATACTATTGATAGATGTGCCTCTAGACACACGTATATAAATCTATTGGTATTATATACCTTGTATAAGCACCTATGTATTCATAAGTATTATCTTCAATTTTAATGACTGCATCTGTTTTTAAACTGTTCTAACATGTGCAGTGAATATAAGTGTGATTAAGGTATCCAGGTGTGTGAAAATGATTCCATAAGCCGATTGGCTATAGTGAATTTAAATACTCCTTCACCTGCTGATGGCTAAATTATTCCTCCTGAAGAAACCGCTGACGGATATAGTGGAGAAACGCGTTGAGGCTGTCATTGCTGCAGGTCCGTTGCTGGTACTATCTTGTTGCATAGCTGGTGCAAGTTCTCCTACTATCCATCATCTTCAAACATCATATTTCCATCGATCGTTGCTGTGCTTAGAAAGCCCCATCAGCAGACGTGGTGCTACAGACGCGGTCTGTGCCTTCCCCCCCTACAGCACTGTAAAGAACGGAAAAACCATACCACCACCTGGAGCACCTTTCCTGCCTTGCCACTGATGGGAACCAGCGTCAACATCAGAGATCGATTTAGGATTATTCTACCACAAAATAAGGGGTGAGCATAATGTACCTACCATTCTATCATTATACAAATTGGGACTGTCCATGCACAATATACCAGCGTGGACATAACAATAAACTACAAAAACCGACTGCAACATTGGTTAATATTATACATTAGCCTTCTATATATATAAATATCACACCTATTCACTGCTTTTATCTTGATTGTCTGAGTAACAATTGAATGTGTACTAATGTTATTATGTGAAATAAATTTAAGTGTTTTACAAAGCACTCCTTAATTGTTTGATTATACAAACACTTTTTCTGTATTCAATTTTAAAGGCTATATCCTTGGATATCTTTTTCATTTATAAATTTATCCAATCCGTTTTTTTTTAGAAATTCTTTTTTTATTTGAAATTTACATTTTTTTTGAACATAGAAGCAATACATAGATCATGTACAGCAAATTTTACACAAAGCGTTTCCAAAAAATATTTCAGAAAAGTCAGTACTGTATCTCCAACACAAAGGAGACACTTAAGGAAAAATGTATGAACTATGGTAGGGTAACGGTACCACCAAGATAAAAGTTTAAATTGGTTTCTACTACATCCATGCTGGAAAAACAAGCACTAGTCGCTTGATATGTCTTATTCCAGTCCACTTCAATTCCCTTAAGTAAGAAATCTTTATCCCAAGAATCTTGATAAATCGGATTAGTTGGTAAAAAAGCCATTAGGAGAATATGGTATATACGTAGTAGAAATAGTATGAGTGGGAGTGGGAAGTCGCATACAAAGTTTCTCAAATACCGTCAGGCCTTTATCCCACACAGTAGATTTCCCAAATGAGGAGATGAAGTGACGTACCTGTATATAGAACCAATAATCCGATTTATTGAGGCCTAATTCTTCTTATAATGTTTCAAATAATTTGAGATGACCATTAAGAAGGAAGTTAAATAATCTGGTAACACCAGCTGCTTGCCATAATACAATCGCTCGCTTTTCCACATCAGCAAAGTTGTTCCTACCATTGGTTGATCAATATGTCCTATTTTCAGAGACCACTGTAAAAAGTAAAGTCGTGAGTTAGTGAAGATAGATTCTATGGTCACGCACGGTTTGTCCCGCAAGCCTCTTGCCCATTCTAGTACCCTGCTCAACAGTGAGGCTTGACAGTAAGCAGACATCATTGCCAATTGTCTGCCTCCTTAATATTTACGCCTAAATAGAATTTTGTGTTTAAATCTCGGTTTTCACAAAATTTAATAGGAGATTATGCAATTTAGTAAGGAAACATAAAGGAAGGTGCATTGGGATAAAGAAATCTGGGAAGCACATTTTTTATCAAATATTTATTCATGCGTCACTTCACTATACAATCAAGAAAGCAGTATACTGTATAACAATTTTGGTTATACATTTCGGTTAATAAGAACAGTTCCATACATAAACCGTATATCAAAACAGCAATGTTGAATTGGACATGTTCATCAAATAACATACATTAAAGTTAAGATAGGAAATTGGAATATGTAAAAACATGACTATTTCACCCGTCCCAGGAGCATAAGTGGACCAGAAGCCGTGGCCCACTCATCCACTTTGAGCCAACAGTTTTATTTCCTTTAGTTGCTAGGCAATCGAAGGATCCCCCCAAAATACCCGCGTTTCATACCACTCAGTGTTGTTTAACAAAGATTTAATTATGTTCTGGTAATCTACTGGTAGAGTGGCTACATAGCTTTCCCAACAGTCAAAAAATTGCGTACCTGAGTATCCTTACTCAGTTTGGTTTCAACAAGATCCATGGTAAATACATGGTGCAGCTTTCTCATATACAATGGAAGAGTGGGAGGACTTGGTAAAATCCACATCTGTAATATAGACTTACGTGCAGCCGCGCTAACAGTCATCAATAATTTTTTGCACCCTTTTGTGATTTTTTGACTGGTAGGGACTATTCCAAAGACCACCCACTCTGCCGTAAAAGGGAGATAGTTTACCAAAATCCCATTGCATATTGCCGCACTAATAACCAAAACCGACAAATCATTGGACATTTCCAGAAGCAATGTATCAAATCTGCGTTTGGTATTCAACATTTCAAACACTGATCAGAGTCAATCATTCCCGACAGATATTGCCTTTTTGGGGAAAAGTATGCCCTGTGAACAATATTTAGAAACATTTCATAATATTGAGCCGAAGGCATCAGTTTACAGGATACTATTAAACTTTTCTGTAAAATTTCACAAGTGAGTGAGGGAAAATCGGTGATCCAGTGTTTCATACCTGTGCGAACAGTAGAGTGGTCAATGGGTTTGGTTAACAATCTTTAGTGTATGGACATGGCTTTTTTGGCAGCCGGGGGATTTTTAAGCATGTGGTCTAGTGAATTATCCAGATCGGACTTCGATAATGTTTTAAGGACGGTGCTAGTATAGTATTGCATTTGTAGGAATGCAAGTGGGTATTTAGTCAAAAATGGATATTTTTGTGTAGTTGTTGAAAAGTCAGAGGCTTTCCACTTATCATCCCTATCAATTTCTCTATGTCTGTCAGACCTTCTAGATCAGTGGTTCTCAAACTCGGTCCTCAGGACCCCACAGAGTGCATGTTTTGCAGGTAACCTCAGAATCGCAAGTGAGATAATTAGTTCCACCTGCGGATCTTTTAAAATGTGTCAGTGAGTAATTAATTCACCTGTGCACCTGCTGGGTTACCTGCAAAACATGCACTGTGTGGGGTCCTGAGGACCGAGTTTGAGAACCTACGTTCTAGATAAAAGGCGGTAAACGGGAATCCTGTCTTCCCGTGCTGGAACTCCCTATTATTCAAGAAAGTTAAATATAAATGTTTATGAATCCCCAAATTTCTAGTACAACGTATCAATTGCCAAAGGTGGTAAATTGGGGTGTAGTATGGTATGCCGGCGGTCGGCCGGTATGGATCCCGACAGCCGGCATACTGAAGACCACCCGGTAAATTGACCATAATAAGGGATTATCCTTCAGGTCTTGTCCAATTTCTGTTTCTTGTTCATGTAGAAAGGACACTAGACCACCTTTTTTGAGAAACTGAGCATCCAGGCATGTATCAGTGTAAATGTCAGTGTCATTTAGCCAATCTTTTAGAAACCTCAACAATGCTGCATGATTATATAGTGGTACATTCGGGAAATTGAGTCCTCCATTTAGTTTAGTTTGTTGCCACTTTATCATGGCAATACATGGTCTCTTCCACTTCCAAATAAATCATCTAAATATAGAGGTAAGAGGTTCTGCTTGGGGACCCCTTTATATTGGATTTATCTGGGACTCTGTGTTGCTGGGAGAGACTCTCTGCTCCAAGACTAAGAATTAATGTTCTGTCAGGAGTTTGTGGTGGGAATTGTCATGTGGAATTGGATTACAGAAGTGTGCTGAGCTGTTTATAATCCATTCTGTTCAATAATCCACTGTTGGTTTTTCATCTACCACTGTGCCTGAGTGATTTGGAACCCAGTTTCTCCACAAAATGCATTAATAATGTGCAGCATATGTGTAAGGGGCATTATGTGTGTCATGTGTATAAATACATTAATAATATGGGGCATATGTGAAACGGACATTCTGTGTGTCATTATGTGTATAAGGTCATTAATAATGTGCAGCATATGTGTAAGGGGCATTATGGGTGTCATCATTTGTATAAGGTGTCAAAGTCGGAAAAATATCATGCTACACGTTGCCATATATTCACCACAGGCGCGTGCCTGCTGCACGTGCACATTCTCTCCCGTGCGTGCGGATACTCGCAGCTGCGTGATGGCGCCTCCTCGGCCATGCGCTCGAGCGCGTGGTATGTGCATTTACGGTAGAGTTTGTGTGCGTCTAGCGGGCGACTCAATCGTTAAATAATAAAACCAAATAGTATGTTTTATAGATAATGTTCCCCTTAATAATGACTGTAAGTTTGTTTAATGTAACTGGTCGCTGGACAGAGGAATTCCTCTTTTCATGGTACGAAGGGTCAGGCAGGGTTTGAGCAGTTGTGTTTGGTACCTAACTAAAGAACATTTTATTAGAAACAATCCGGTGCTGGTTAGGTAAAGATTAATCGCTCCTGCGTATAGTTATGTCTATTAGTAGTTTCTGGACATTTACTATATTTGCGGTTCATTATCCATGCGGCGGGAATTCTCAGATTCCCTCCCACCTGAGCAGTTTGATATAGTCACAGCCCACCTGTTCAAACTAACCTATGACCTTTTGTTATGATGCGAGGAGACATTTCTGTGTCCAATGAACAATGAGATTGTAGGTCCCTTTGTAGTATACTGTACGCAGTGTATATAAGGGCAGCCAGCCTGGCCAGCTCAGTCTTCTCTCCACAAACGGTTTTCATCTTGACTAACTCGGAGCTGGTACCAGGACTGCGCAGCGATCATTCCCCAGTGTGTGTAAGTTATTCTCTGTAACCATTCTAAATCTCTGACTGTATTTGCCATATTCTCTCTCTCTCTGTTATTGTATAAGATTGTGACGATATTGTATATTTATGTGTAGTTAGCCTGCTTAGATATTGATGTTAGCCTGTAGTGTATGAACTGTTAACTGTTTTAACTTTTACATAGCTAGATATTGTTAGTAAAGGTGTTGGAACCTTAGCAAGGTATTGTGTGTTTATTACATTGCTGAGAGTATTCAGAGTGTCTCAATCGCTCAAGAGGCTTTCATACAATAGAGGTTAATTAGCATTGCATTGTGCTCACATTACAAAACCAAGGTTTACAGTAAACTCAATCTTTCACAGTGTTGCATACAAGGTTTACTGAGTATCATCCCGTGAGCGTCTGCGCCGCGCGTGTTCTCCTCGTGGTCACGAGCATACGCTACGCTAGTAGCGTAGCATTACGGTAGTCGGCCGCCTATAGCGTGCTCGACACCACGCGTTAAGTTGTGAGCGAGCGTGTCGCATGTGCGTCTCAACCACGGCTAAGCGTCTGCTACGCTAAGTACGTACCCTTACGGTACCCCATACGCCAATTGCGTACTGAGTCTCTTAC
This sequence comes from Pseudophryne corroboree, assembly GCF_028390025.1. Classification (NCBI taxonomy): domain Eukaryota; kingdom Metazoa; phylum Chordata; class Amphibia; order Anura; family Myobatrachidae; genus Pseudophryne; species Pseudophryne corroboree. Next base: position 291,676,149 of record NC_086452.1, on the reverse strand, counting down.
CCATTTTATAGTGAATGTAATAAGATAAATAGTTAGCTTTATCAAAGGGCACTAATAATATGCGGCATTTGTGTAAGGGACATTATATGTGTCATCATTTGTATAAGGTCATTAATAATGTGCGGCATAAGTGTAAGGGACATTATGTCTATAAGGACATTAATAAAGGTTGGCATAATGTGTAAGGTGCATTATGTTTATAAGGACATTAATAATGTGTGTCATATGTGTAAGGGGCATAACTGTGTGGTATAATGTGTATAAATGCATTACTAATGTGTGGCATTATGTGTATAAGGTGCTCTACTGTGTGACGAACATATAGAAAGGGCACTACAGTGTGGTCTAATGTGAACAAAGAGCAATATGGTGTGGTGTAATGTGAATAAGGAGCAATTCAGTGTGATGTAATGTGAATAAGTGACACTACTGTGAGGACTAGTGTATATCAGGTAAAGGGGTACTACTGTGTGATGTGGTGTGAATAATAAACTATTGCATGATATAATGTGAATAAAGTTGCACTACTGTGTGGCGTAATTTGAATTGGGGGTACTATTGTGTGGCCAAGCCCCTTCCCAGCAAAAACACCCCCCTTTTTGGGCTGTGCGCCAAATGTGCGCACTGTTCCTATTTAAAATATAGGGGGTAGGAACACCAAAATGAGGACTGCTATGGGTGAGGGGTGATGGTGCTGGAAAAGGGGTGCAGGGTCAGAGGCGGAACTAGTGGCGGTGCAAGGGGGCACCAGCCAAAATCTTGCCTAGGGCATCATATTGGCTAGGGCTGGCTCTGATTGGATTGATCCTCCCTTTTCCAGGGGATTTCCAAATCTAGGTCAGTAGTTCATGGACCCTCTTGGGCAAGCAAGTTTCTTCCATGTGGGGGTGATTGCTAGAATCTAATTTAGGTCCTAATCCCTGAAAATGTTATATTCCACCCATATTCTGTTTTATGATGATTTAGGAGAGCAAATGGTCACTCCGTTTATTTGAGTTATAATAAAGTTATAATGATGTATATTGTATGCAATTTATTAACCTTCCATGTTAAATGGCCAGGAAAACATAACTTTTTCAATAGTATAGGAAGACTGACATAAATAATGTAGAACCATGCCTTATTCCATAGCTGTGCTTATAACTTGATTTAACATGTTATCGGGCGCAAACTTCAGTCTCTTCTATCACAGCAGTGTCCTGACTGGACATTTGTTCTTTACATTTTACAACTACTCAGAGGCGTAACTCTGGGAGGCAACGGAGTCATCTGCCGCCGGGCTCCTGCTCTGAAGGGGGCACCTCTCCTCCCATTCTGTGACACCATTAAATTAAGTTGATAGCTGCTACTATCTTATCAGTAGCCAATTGCCTCACTGGTCCCTGCACCTTACAAATCACACCCTTTTTATTATACTTTAGATACACATTTTACAAGTGTCATACCCGGGATTGGAAACCATGACCTAGTACACTGGAAGCAGACACCTTACTGATGAAACTATTTGCTTCTATATAGGAAATATGAGAATTCTAACTATATGAAGATACTTCTCTGACAATTACACGTAACTTCATATAGTTACAATTCTCATGCTTCCTATACAGGAGCAAATAGCTCCATCAGTAAAGTGTCTGCTGTCAGTGTGTGATTTAAAATAAAAGACAATGAAATGTATATATACAGTATATAATTATTTTTTTTTCAGAACACCACACACACACACACACACACACACACACACACACACACACACACACACACACACACACTTTTATCTAAATATAGGGGGGGGCACCAATATTTATCTCGCCTCCGGGCTACTGGGACGAATTTACGCCACTGCAACTACTACAAATACCTGGATTATGTACATGCTTGAAAAATACATTACCTGACACTAAAATACATAATTAAATTAAAATGTAGATGCCACATTTGAACTGAAAAGTTACGTAAAGGGAGTTCTTCTGCCAAACTAGGACAAACCAAAGGAAACCATGAAGAGAAAGGAGAACGATTATATGAAAGCTATTAGGGGGAGATGGGAGTTGAAGGAACATAGGTAGATATAATGGGAAGTTGAAAAGACACGATATGATGTCAAATGTAACTACAGAAAAGTGGGATGAGAGAGCTGTAGGAACATCAAAGACATTACAGAAAGTTGAAATTACATACCGGGGTTTTTAACCATATGTAATTTTCTTTATACTATAAAGTATTAAAAAGTGCATCAAAATAATGACATACTATTGGATACTGTATTTGTTTTGGATCTGTATTTTTTTTTTAAATCATAAAAACAGCTAAAATCACAAAATTTGGGCCTATTTTCATCCCTACAGTATTATAACCTCAATAACATTAATCTCCACTCTTTTCCAGTCAATTTTGACCACCTCACAGCTCACAAAATAGTTTTCATCCAGTTTAGGCCAAAAGGTTGCACCGAGGTAGCTGGATGACTAAGTTAAGCGACAGCAGTAGGCAGCACTTAAACTTCTAACATGGCACATCTAGGAAACAGAATGGCACTGCAGTGGCAGACAGGGTGGCAATTTAATAAACTATACAAATGTTTGTCATCACAGGAGCAATGCTCCAAATAGCATATAATGCAAAGAAAAAAGGTTAAGGATACAACTGTCCTTGGGCTCTCCCACCCACCTTTATGTTGTATATATTAAACAGGACATGTACAGTTTAACAAACCAATCAGCCAGGGACCGTCACTTGTGGCTGAAATGATTGGGTTTTTTGTGGGCCCACACAAAACAATTTTTAGAAGGACTACCTATGATCAGTAATGACTCTGAGGGTGTTGAGGATGAGGGGTTAATTACATTATAATCTTGTACAATAAATTTCATGTCTTCGCTGCAAATGACGTAACATGGGGGAGGTGTCTAGATGGCTAACGATCCTAACTCTACTAACTTTGGCCTCACAAATGGAGCAGATGCTTTCACAAACATTCTCAGGATTGGGGTAAAAATAATCCCACATGCCCAGGCATCTCAATGGCTTTCTTTTTTTTATCATAGTCAACAACTGCAGCCAATGGTGGATGACTTATACAAACAACATCATCAACATCCTCAGTGTCACATAGTAGAAGTACACATTTATCCACCTCATTCTGTTCCATTTCCACACAAATTCTCAATTTCTATTATGTCCTCTTTATCATCACAATCTTTACTTTTTTTTTAAAATATATATTTATTGGGGTTTTTTTTAAGAGAGGCAAAACAAGACAGAAGATATAACACAGAGTCCACATTGAGAAGACAATCAAGCACGACAGTCACAGTAGTGCAAAGAACGACAGTCAACCAAACATGTAGTACTAACACTAGCGTACTTCCATGTAGAATAACACCTGTGTATCAAAATTACAGATCAGCAGTAAAAATCCTGCCTCGTCTCTCCCGTTAATTTTTGATAAAAACAGAAAATGTTAACATCATAACAAAGATGAAACTTGAAGGAGAAAGATAGGATAATGAAGGAGGAGGGGGGCGGTGGAAAGGTCCGGCGGTGTCTGGTGCATAGCAGAAAACATAGTGTATTCTATCACCTCGCATAAATGTAGAAATATGTAAAGTCATCATATGCAAGGAGAAAAATCAGGAATAACAAAAATGGCATTGTAGAAAATAATAGGAAATGGTACAATAATGTAGTAAAGAAGACCAGCTTATCGTTACAATATTAAGCACATAATCCCCTATCAATACAACGATATACCCACCAATCCATTTTATCTGTGATTGTAAACCATCATTTAATGTTTCCACGATCTTTACTTTTACTGCTCTACACATGTGCAGATGATGCAGAAATGGTGGAAGGAGGTGAAAGAGTCTTCTCTATGAGAACAGTGTGAGAAATGTCAGACTCACACATAGCTGACATGGACACCCCTAAACGTTCCTCAAGAATGTTTGATGGTTCTGATTCTGAATGCACAGTTTGTCTTACTGCCTCTGCAGCTAACTTTCCTTTTCATGTTTTTTTCATTACCACTGTAAAATTAAATGATTTTACATGCCCTGACTTAAGCCCTCTATGCCCCCGGGCATCAGCCTTAGTAGATGACATTGACAGACTTGTATCATCATGACTGGTGGCAGCACCTGCACCACTAGTATGTGCTTCCTGCTCTCCTAAATTGTTTGTCCTCCATATCTATCCAAAAACACAAATGAAGAGGGGTACAGCACACACCACAATTTGTACAAAAAATGTACCGCCTTCAGTATCGCACAATACAAGTATGAGTCAGAAATAGTAATCAAACACATAGTATTTGAGGTTGAATAGAGGCAAATTGCCCATCGTGTTCAACCTGTTTTAAGTTGTGATGATTCTACATACTTGCTAAATAATGTTTTATGACGAGTTAGCTACTATATCTCATGTTACCCCCGGATTAACCACGTTGATATTTTAAGTATTATAACCTTGGATAGCTTATTCATTCAGAAATTTATCCATTCCTTTTTTAAATCCAATTACAGAGTCCGCCATTACCACCTTCCCTGGCAGGGAATTTCACATCCTGATTGCCCTAACAGTGAAGAACCCTTTCCTCTGTTACGTTCGGAACTTTCCTCCAGTCGCAGCGAGTGCCCACGTGTCCTAAACTGTGTTCTTTTAATAAATAATTCCTCTGATATCTCCTTGTATTGTCCCTTTACATATTTTAAGATATTAATAATATCTCCTCTTAGGCGCCTCTTTTCTAGTGTATACATATTCAGCCTAGTAAGTCTTTCCTTATAGTCCAGTCCTAGGCCTTTAATCAATTTAGTAGCTCGCCTTTGAACACTTTCGAGTTCACTGATGTCTTTTTTATACAATGGTGCCCAAAACTGAACACAATATTCCAGGTGCAGACGTACCAATGCCTTATACAGCGGCATGATTACATCTGAGTCCCTTGTCTCAATTCCCCTTTTTATGCACGCTAGCACCTTACTTGCCTTCTTTACTGCGTTTTGTCATTGTGTACGGTTATTAAGCCTATTATCAATGAATACCCCCAAATCTTTTTCCAACTATGTTTCCCCTAGGTGTTCCCCATTTAATATGTAGGATGCAAGTTTGTTTTTAGTCCCAAAATGCATAACCTTGCATTTGTCTGTATTGAACCTCATTTTCCATTTAGACGCCCAGAGTTCAAGTTTGGATAGATCATTCTGCAAGGACTCCACATCCAATTCTGAATTAATTACCTTACACAGTTTAGTATCATCTGCAAAGATTGACACTGTGCTTTCCAGGCCTATTTCTAGGTCATTGATAAATATGTTGAACAGTAGTGGTCCGAGTATGGACCCTTGTGGTATTCTGTTGACTACTGGGGACCAGGTTGAGGACTTCCCGTTGACCACTACTCGCTGTACCCTGCTATCCAACCAGCTGCTTATCCATGTGCAAATAGTTTTTCCTAGGCCAATCTCCTTTAATTTGGTCATCAGTCTCCTGTGAGGAACTGTATCGAGGGCTTTTGCAAAATCTAGGAAGACCACATCCACTGCTTTTCCTTGATCAAGATTATTGCTCACTTCCTCGTAGAAGCTAATTAAGTTAGTCTGACATGACCTGTCCCTCACAAACCCATGCTGTTTCTTGCTAATAATCCTAGCGGACTTTAGATACTCCTGTATGACGTCCCTTAGAATTCCTTCCAATATTTTCCCCACTATAGATGTTAAACTAACTGGTCTGTAGTTTTCCGGAAGATTTTTGGATCTCTTTTTAAATAATGGCACTACGTCAGCTATACGCCAGTCTTTCGATACCATGCCTGATCTAATTGAACTATTGAAAATCAAGTATAGGGGTCGTGCTAGTTGTGAACTAAGCTCCATAAGAACCCTCGGGTGAAGTCCATCAGGACCAGGTTATTTATTAATCTTAATTTTGCTTAGTCTCTCCCGGACTACTTCTTCGCTTAAACAAGTATCTAACCATGAATCATTACTGTCACAATTGTTATGCTCTACTCCCACCATCAGTTCTTCACTGGTGAATACTGATGAAAAGAATTTGTTCAGTATTTCCGCTTTTAATTCGTCATCATTTATCAATTCTCCTAATTCATCTTTTAATGGACCTATATTCTCCTTTTTTTAACCTTTTACCGTTTATGTATTTAAAAAACTTTTTAGGATTGGTTTTACTCTCTATAGCGATTTGCTTTTAATTTTCCATTTTAGCTGCTCTTATTGCTTTTTTGCATTTCTTATTACACTCCTTGTAATACTTAAAAGGCTCCTCCTTTCCATTAGATTTAAATGCTTTGAAAGCCCGCTTTTTTTTATCCATTTCTGCCTTAACCTTCTTGTTAAGCCACATCGGTTTGAGTTTAATACTCCTGCCCATGGGAATAAAGTTATGAATATTGCTATCCAGCAACCCTTTTAAAACATCCCACATTTCCGAAGTGTTCTTGTTATTAAACAGAACCTCCCACTCTATGTCGTTAAGTGCACATCTAAGCATACTGAAATTAGCCTTCCTAAAGTTAAAAGTTTTGGTGAAACCCCTGTAGCCATGTTTCCTGAAACTGACGTTGAATGTGATCATATAGTGATCACTGTTACCCAAAGTCTCCCCAACTTTAGTGTTTGATATAATGTCCACATTATTAGTAATTACTAGATCCAGGGTAGTTTTACCCCTAGTTAGGTCCTCGACTAATTGAGACAAGTAGTGATCCCTAAACATATTTAAGAACCTGCTGCCCCTTGCTTTAGAACATGAATCGTTACTCCACTTTATATCCGGGTAATTAAAATCCCCAATGACAAAGATGTCTCCCAATCCCGCAGCCGTTTTGATTTGCTGCAATAGTTGTTCTTCCCACTGGCGTGCGCAGCACATTTTATTAGGGGGTGCATGGTCGGAAGGGTGTGTCTAGCACCGCCTTTTGGGCGTGTCTAGCACCATCTATTGATGGCCAACGCAATATAAAATATCCACCCTTGTACTTAATAAAGCAGATACATTGTCAGATGTTGTGGTGTGCACCAAACAAACATCCCTGATGGCACTCACTGCAATTACACTGCTCCTCCTCAGCCTGGTCTGGCTCCCCCTCTCTTTCCCCTGCAAGCTGCAACAGCTTACTTACAAGTCAGTCACTCACTAACAGTCGCAGACTAGTACTGCTGCTGCTGGAAAAATGAGTAACGTGTCAATGCTGCTGCCGGCCGTCTGCCAGTATTGAATTTGTCTTCCTAAGAGGAACGCTGGCTGCATGCTGATCCTCATCAGTGGCTGGCGTTGGCATAGCATAGAAGAAGCGAGGTGGGCGTGTGACGGGTGGGCGTGCGAGCAGCATGACGTAATCACGTCACATCACATTGTTTTTGTACATGGAGTGGAGCTGGGAATTTGAAAGCTGGTGTCAGTGGCACCCTTGATTAACACAGGCGTCCGGTCAGTAATGCAGTCCTGACAGGGTGCAGCGCAGAGGGGACAGTAATCAGCCTGCTCTGATCGGGGTGCCAGACATTAGGGGGTGCCTGTGCGCACCAGGCACCCCCCCTGCGCACACCTATGGTTCTTCCTCATGTATGCTAATATCTGGCTGTTTGTAGCACGTGCCTATGACTAGTTTTTTTTGCATCAATTCCCCCACTTAAGATTTCTACCCATAAGTGACTCTACATTATCGCCAGTCTCCTCATAGATAACCTCCTTTAAGAATGGTTTAAGTGATGGTTTAACATAAAGACATACACCTCCTCCTCTTTTCTCTTACGTCCTAGAGGATGCTGGGGACTCCGTAAGGACCATGGGGTATAGACGGGCTCCGCAGGAGACATGGGCACTATAAAGAACTTTAGATGGGTGTGCACTGGCTCCTCCCTCTATGCCCCTCCTCCAGACCTCAGTTAGATCCTGTGCCCAGAGGAGACTGGGTGCATTACAGGGGAGCTCTCCTGAGTTTCTCTGAAAAAGAATTTTGTTAGGTTTTTTATTTTCAGGGAGCACTGCTGGCAACAGGCTCCCTGCATCGTGGGACTGAGGAGAGAGAAGCAGACCTACTTAAATGATAGGCTCTGCTTCTTAGGCTACTGGACACCATTAGCTCCAGAGGGTCGGAACGCAGGTCTCACCCTCACTGTTCGTCCTGGAGCCACGCCGCTGTCCTCCTCACAGAGCCGGAAGATAGAAGCCGGGTGAGTATTAGAAGAAAGAAGACTTCAAAGGCGGCAGAAGACTTCAGTTCTTCTCTGAGGTAACGCGCAGCAGTAATGCTGCGCGCCATTGCTCCCACACACAACACACACTGCAGGCACCGATGGGTGCAGGGCGCAGGGGGGGCGCCCTGGGCAGCAATAATAAACCTCTAGGACTGGCTAATACGTTATATAGGCTGCGGAGGCAATAGATTATACAATCCCCCGCCAGTATTGAAAATTTGAGCGGGACCAAAGCCCGCCGCTGAGGGGGCGGAGCTTGATCCCACAGCACTAACCAGCGCCATTTTCTCCACAGCACTGCAGAGAAGCTGGCTCCCCGGACTCTCCCCTGCTGAACACGGTGACAGAGGGCAAAAAGAGGGGGGGGGGGGCACTTATAATTGGCGCAGTGAGTGTATATTGATATATAGAAAAGCGCTGTTATCTGGGAATTTTATTTCCAGTGTCGGTTGGCGCTGTGTGTGTGCTGGCATTGGGGAACTGTCTCCATATACATATATCCCTGTGTGTGTGGGGGTGTCGGTACGCGTGTGTCGGCATGTCTGAAGCGGAAGGCTCATCTAAGGAGGAGGTGGAGCAGATGATTGTGGTGTCTCCGCCGGCAACGCCAACACCAGATTGGTTGGATATGTGTAATGTTTTAAATGCAAATGTGACTTTATTACATAAGAGATTGGACAAAGCAGAGTCCAGGGATAATACAGGGAGTCAATCAATGGCTTTGACAGTGTCACAGGGCCCTTCAGGGTCTCAAAAACGTCCCATATCCCAAATAGCAGACACTGATACCGACACGGATTCAGACTCCAGTGTCGGCTACGATGATGCAAGGTTACACCCAAGGGTGGCAAAAAGTATTCATTATATGATTATTGCAATAAAAGATGTTTTGCACATCACAGATGACCCCTCTGTCCCTGACACGAGGGTACACATGTTTAAGGAAAAGAAACCTGAGGTAACGTTTCCCCCATCTCATGAGCTGAACGCGCTATTTGAAAAGGCTTGGGAAACTCCAGACAAAAAACTGCAGATTCCCAAGATAATTCTTATGGCACAGGACAGGGTACGGTGGGAATCCTCGCCCAGGGTGGACAAAGCTTTAACGCGCTTATCCAAGAAGGTGGCGCTACCGTCTCCAGACACGGCAGCCCTCAAGGATCCTGCTGATCGCAGACAGGAAACGACTTTAAAATCAATGTATACACATACGGGTGCTATGCTCAGACCGGCAATAGCATCGGCTTGGGTTTGTAGTGCGGTAGCAGCTTGGACAGATACCTTGTCAGCTGATATTGATACCCTTGATAGGGATACCATTTTATTGACCTTAGGTCACATCAAAGACGCAGTCTTATATATGAGAGACGCTCAGAGAGACGTTGGGCTACTAGGTTCGAGGGCCAACGCCATGGCGATTTCGGCTAGGCGAGCACTGTGGACCCGCCAATGGACAGGTGATGCCGACTGAAAGAGGCATATGGAAGTTTTGCCTTACAAGGGTGAGGTTTTATTTGGGGAAGGTCTTGCAGACCTGGTTTCCACAGCTCCCGTGGATAAATCTACTTTTTTGCCTTATGTTCCCCCACAGCAAAAGAGAAAACACCACAGTATCAGATGCAGTCCTTTCGGTCGCATAAGTTCAGAAGAGGTCGAGGATCTTCATTCCTCACCAGAGGTAAGGGTAGGGGGAAAAGAATGCCTGCTATGGCTAGTTCCCAGGAGCAGAAGTCCTCCCCGGCTTCTACTAAATCCACCGCATGACGCTGGGGCTCCACTGAGGGAGTCCGCGCTGGTGGGGGCACGTCTTCGACTCTTCAGCCACGTCTGGGTTCAGTCGGACGTGGATCCTTGGGCGATGGAAATTGTATCCCAAGGCTACAAGCTGGAATTAGAAGACGTGCCTCCTCGCCGATTCTTCAAATCGGCTTTACCAGCTTCTCCCCCAGAGAGGGAGATAGTTTTAGCTGCAATTCAAAAGCTGTGTCAACAGCAAGTGATTATCAAGGTTCCCCTAATACAACAGGGAAAAGGGTTTTATTCAACCCTGTTTGTGGTCCCGAAACCGGATGGCTCGGTCAGACCCATTCTAAATTTAAAATCCCTAAACCTGTACTTAAAAAGGTTCAAGTTCAAGATGCAATCGCTCAGGGCAGTTATCTCCAGCCTGGAAGGGGGGGATTTTATGGTGTCACTAGACATAAAGGATGCATACCTTCACGTCCCCATATATCCTCCTCATCAGGCATACCTGAGATTCGCTGTACAGGACTGTCATTACCAGTTTCAGACGTTGCCGTTTGACTTTCCACGGCCCCAAGGGTTTTCACCAAGGTAATGGCGGAAATGATGGTGCTCCTGCGCAGGCAAGGAGTCACAATTATCCCGTACTTGGACGATCTCCTGATAAATGCGAGATCAAAGGAACAGTTGCAGAAAAGCGTGTCGCTCTCCCTGAGAGTGCTGCAGCAGCATGGTTCGATTCTAAATCTACCAAAGTCACAGTTGATTCCAACGACTCGACTATCTTTCTTAGGCATGATTCTGGACACGGAACAGAAGAGGGTTTTTCTCCCAAACGAAAAAGCCCAGGAACTCCAGAACATGGTCAGAGACCTGCTAAAGCCAAAAAGAGTGTCAGTCCATCAATGCACTCGAGTACTGGGGAAAATGATGGCGTCCTACGAGGCCATCCCCTTCGGCAGGTTTCATGCAAGGATTTTTCAGTGGGACCTTCTGGGCAAGTGGTCCGGGTCCCATCTTCAAATACATCCGAAAATAACCCTGTCCCCCAGGGCCAGGGTGTCTCTCCTGTGGTGGCTGCAGAGTGCTCACCTTCTAGAGGGTCGCAGGTTCGACATTCAAGACTGGGTTTTGGTGACCACGGACGCGAGCCTCCGAGGATGGGGAGCAGTCATACAAGGAAGGAATTTTCAGGGACTATGGTCAAGCCAGGAGGCTTGTCTACACATCAACATACTGGAATTAAGGGCCATATACAACGGCCTACGACAAGTGGAGAATCTTCTTCGCGACCTACCAGTTCTGATTCAATCAGACAACGTCACAGCTGTGGCTCATGTAAACCGCCAAGGCAGGACAAGGAGCAGAGTGGCAATGGCGGAAGCCACCAGGATTCTGCGCTGGGCAGAAAATCACATAAGCGCTCTGTCAGTGGTATTCATTCCGGGAGTGGACAACTGGGAAGCAGACTTCCTCAGCAGACACTATCTCCATCCAGGAGAGTGGGGACTTCATCAAGAAGTTTTTGGAGAGATAACAAGTCTTTGGGGACTTCCTCAAATAGACATGATGGCGTCACGCCTCAACAAGAAGCTTCGGAGGTATTGTGCCAGGTCAAGGGACCCTCAGGCAGTAGCGGTGGACGCCCTGGTGACACCGTAGGTGTTTCAGTCGGTCTATGTGTTCCCTCCTCTTCTGCTCATCTCAAAAATATTGAGAATCATAAGACGAACAAGAGTGCAGACAATACTCATTGTTCCGGATTGGCCTCGAAGGGCCTGGTATTCGGATCTTCAGGAAATGCTCCCAGACGATCCGTGGCCTCTTCCTCTCAGAGAGGACCTGTTGCAACAGGGGCCTGCGTGTTCCAGACTTACCGCGGTTACGTTTGACGGCATGGCGGTTGAACACCGAATCCTAGCTGGGAAAGGTATTCCGGAGGAGGTCATCCCTACTCTGATAAAGGCTAGGAAGGAGGTGACGGCGAAACATTATCACCGTATCTGGAGGAAGTATGTATCTTGGTGTAAAGCTAAGGATGCTCCTACGGAAGATTTCCACTTGGGCCATTTTCTCCACTTTCTACAGACAGGAGTGGATATGGGCCTAAAGTTAGGCTCCATTAAGGTACAGATTTCGGCCCTATCTATATTCTTCCAGAAGGAATTGGCTTCTCTCCCAGAAGTCCAGACTTTTGTAAAGGGAGTGCTACACATCCAGCCTTCTTTTGTGCCCCCAGTGGCACCATGGGACCTTAACGTGGTGTTACAGTTCCTAAAATCTCACTGGTTTGAGCCTCTTCAAATTTCTCACTTGGAAGGTGGTCATGTTGTTGGCCTTGGCATCTGTTAAGGTGGGTGTCCGAATTGGCGGCTTTGTCTCATAGGAGCCCGTATCTCATTTTCCATGTGGATAGAGCTGAGTTGAGGACTCGTCCTCAATTTTTGCCTAAGGTGGTGTCATCGTTTCATATGAACCAACCTATTGTGGTGCCTGTGGCTACGGGAGACTTGGAGGATTCCAAGTCCCTTGATGTAGTCAGGGCCTTAAAAATTTACGTAGCCAGGACGGCTCGGATTAGGAAAACAGAGGCACTGTTTGTCCTGTATGCAGCCAACAAGGTTGGTGCTCCTGCTTCTAAGCAGACTATTGCTCGCTGGATCTGTAACACGATTCAGCAGGCTCATTCTACGGCTGGATTGCCATTACCAAGTTCGGTACTAGGAAGTACTAGGAAGGTGGGCTCTTCTTGGGCGGCTGCCCGTGGCATCTCGGCTTTACAACTTTGCCGAGCGGCTACTTTGTCGGGTTCAAACACTTTTGCAAAATTCTACAAGTTTGATACCCTGGCTGATGAGGAACTCATGTTTGCTCAATCGGTGCTGCAGAGTCATCCGCACTCTCCCGCCCGGTTGGGAGCTTTGGTATAATCCCCATGGTCCTTACGGAGTCCCCAGAATCCTTTAGGACGTAAGAGAAAATAAGATTTTAAACATACCGGTAAATCTTTTTCTCCTAGTCCGTAGAGGATGCTGGGTGGCCGTCCCAGTGCGGACATATTTCTGCAGGACTTGTATATAGTTGTTGCTTACATAAGGGTTATGTTACAGTTAAGATCAGTTGTTGGCTGATACTGTTTTGTTCATACTGTTAACCGGTTGCGTATATTCAAGGTTATACGGTGTGGATGGTGTGGGCTGGTATGAATCTTGCCCTTAGATTAACAAAAATCCTTTCCTCGTACTGTCCATCTCCTCTGGGCACAGTTTCTCTAACTGAGGTCTGGAGGAGGGGCATAGAGGGAGGAGCCAGTGCACACCCATCTAAAGTTCTTTATAGTGCCCATTTCTCCTGCGGAGCCCATCTATACCCCATGGTCCTTACGGAGTCCCCAGCATCCTCTACGGACTAGGAGAAAAAGATTTACCGGTAGGTTTAAAATCTTATTTTATTAGCCCTGTCTCTCCTAAAAAGAGAATACTCCTCCAAGTTAGCAACCCAGTCGTGAGAGTCATCTCACCATGTTTCCGTAATACCTATAATGTCATACTCAGCCTTTGTCAAAGTCAGAAAAATATCCCTATACACGCTGCCATATTTGCACCTCACACTGGTCCGCGCTGCGCATGCGTGCGCTTTCCCGTGATAGCGCATACCCGCTGTTGCGTGCACCCGCTGGTGCTCGGTATGCGTATTTACGGTAAAGTTTGTGTAGTCGTAGCGTGCGACTCATTCGTTACATATTTTCACAATTAACGTAGTTTATAGATTATGGTCCCTTTGATAGATTCTGAAAGTTTGGTTAATATAGAATGTCCCTGAATGGAGGGATCCCTCTTTGTATTGTGGGAAGGGTCTAACAGGAGTCATACAGTAGTGTTTGGTACCCATCGGAAGAGTATTTAAATAGCAATATTCCGGCGTTGGTTTGGAGCGTATTAATCGCTCGTGCGAATAGTTATGGACATAAGAAGTTTATGTCCATTACTATTATTTACTCTTACTCAGGTATGCGGCGGGAAACCCAGTGTCCCACCCACCTGAGCTGTTTGAAATCGTCACAGCCCACCTGTATGAATCAACCTATGACCTTTTGTTATAATGCGAAGCCGAATTCCTGTGTCCAATGGACGATCAGATTGTAGGGACCATTAGATTGCATTGTGTGTGGGGCATAAATAGGCAGGCCGACCACATCCAGCTCTCACTCTTCAACGGTTCTCATTGCTGAAAATCGGGTGCTGGATGTCCAGGCGCATGCGATCGTTTCCCCTTGTGCGTAAGTTTTTCTCCGTGATCATATTGTCTTACTGTGAGCCATTTCTCTCATCTCTCTCTCTCCCTCTCTTCCCTTTCTCTCGTATTTTCCCTTGATTAGATTGTATTGTATTTCCTGCATAGTTATCTGGTTAGTTGGTTTATGTTATACTGTAGTGTATCATTTGTACTGTGATTCCTTTTTGCAAGAATAATTAGTTATAATACATATAATAGGCTTTGGACCCTAAACAGATATCTGTGTATTTTCTCATAGTGTTAAGTGTTCATAGAGCGTCGGTGACGCTCAAGCAGCTTTGTAGTTAATCAGGTTACACCAGGTTACACTTACACTTTGTCTCTACACTAAGGTATACTGTGTATCTCATTGTTAAAGGTATAGATATAAAGGTATAGCGTTGTGAGCGTCTGACCCGCTGGTGATCTCCTCGTGGTCTCGAGCGTCCGCTACGCCATAGCGAATCATTACGTCAGTCAACAGCCAATAGCGCGTCAGCCTGTGATCTCTGGGCCGTGAGCGAACGCGACGCTTGAGCGTCTCGCCTACGGCTGAGCGATCGATACGCAACTAGCGTACCCTTACGGTACTTCTTACGTAGATAGCGTACAGTGTTCTTAGACCTCATAAAGGGTTATAAGTACGATAAATAATTTAGCTTTATCAATTGGCGGCTCGTCCTATCCTTCACATATCTGCACTAGGTAGATCAGCAGACATTATCCCTCAGCAAAGGGCGGGAGGTTGTCTCGTAGTGCTGACGGGATAAGCGTCTGCTTCGCTTAGATAACGAGTGCTGAAGGAATCCGGGAACCGGAGGTAAGAACAAAACGCTAGTGTCTTTTAAAACTGTTTATTTTTCTTCTGTTTTGCGTATACACGCACGCATACATATATCTGCATTTCTTTTTTCATTTTCGTATATCACCATCCTGTCTGCCAGTTTTATAGTTGATAGAAAGTGCTAAAAGAGATTTGCTGTTATTTCATAGTTTAAGAATAAAGGTTACATAGTTAAAAGTATAGACAAACACACAGGTTTGCCTGGACGATAAGGAAAAATCAGTGTGGTGTGCGGTAGATGATCAGGGATCATCTACATTGATAAAAGTATAAATTGTGTTACGGTGGATCTTTTGCTTTGCGTACACGTGTCCCTAACAAAAGACTTGTGTACGCAATCCAAAGGCAGACGCACGCAGCGTACATTACGCAACGGAGCGTCCGGTTACGCCCACGTAGCTCAAGTCACGATAAGTTGAAGTAACGCAAAGCGGTAAATAGCGCAACAGGCGATAAATAACGCAAGTCTATTTTTGGTGTCCGAAATTTAAATTAACAGATCCTGCTCCTAATTGGTAACACAGCTGGGCTAAAGAAAAATTTCTGCGCAGAAATAGAAATAGAAGCAAAAGAGTGCATGTGGTGAGTGAGTGTTTTTCATACATTTATACAATTTTAGAGGTTGAACCAAAAAAAATCACCGAGTACTCGTGAGGAACATACGTGTAAGTGACATGCACGGTGGCTAGGGAGGCATCCTTGGTTAAACACAATATATGAGCATTAGAGTATAGCGGACCAGGAGGTAATACAGTAACGAGACCAGGAGGTCATACTGTAACGAGACCAGGAGGTCAGACCAGGAGGTCATAGCAAACCAGCAGGTTCAGGTAAAATAGACAAAGAAGTCCGCTATACAGTCCACAGGCACAACACCGAAAAGGGTTGGTGCAACACCCATATAGGCCATACAAGCTCTTGCTGAAGGAATTCGCAGCCGCAATTATCGATTCCATTTGGTCTTTCCGTACATAAGCTTAGGTGCTTGTGTGCTGAACGATTGGACCGCACGTAATTGTGTACAGTAGTTAGTAATCTGACCTAGTACCATTAGAGTAAAGGGGTCACAAACGCTATTTGTACATTCTAACGTGATTTGTGTAATTTTTTATTTTTACAAAAAGGGAAGTTCGCTGGTCACTCAGGAACTATCTGACAACCCCACCTTTACTGGAAAGAGTAGTGTTCTTCGGATAACCCTCGCATGTTCCAGTAAAACAAAGGTTTTTATAGGTGCCCTGGGTCGAGTGCGCCAGCACCATATCGGTGTGATCAGGTCGCATTGGTCGGCGTGGGCGAGCGAGTGAGGTGCTCGGTAAACTTCACCGCCTACCTATCGTGAATAATTTGGTTTTCTGTAAGGGTTCGCTGAAGACCCTGATATAGAGATCAGAGGTAGAGCAAGCGGACGCCTGCAGATTATGGGGGCCAGTTGTTCAGGGTAGGGGGCGATCAACCTCGGTTCGGGTTGACTCTGTAAACCGACCTATTGGATCGGCCAGGTACATAATGTGTGAGAAATATGGAAGTCACACAGAAGCTTTATGTGATGAATGGGAGAGAATGACTGTACAAGACAGGGAAAAATTCCCAAGAATAGGTAGCTTCAGTCCAGAAGTGTTACAAAATTTAAGGAGGAGGATATGTCTCATAAAACCAGCAAAGAGACGAAGCAAACATTATGATTATTTTCAGTTATGGCAGCAGGAAGGTGAATTACAAAGAGATTTAATTGACTTATCTGACTCTTATCTTGAGAAGAGAGACATGGCGATGGAGGGGATTGTGGTTGCGGAGAAAAGCACAGGGGTGAACAATAAAAACGCTCTTAGCAACTGTAGTATAGATAATAAGAATAAGTGTAATAAATGTAACAATGATTATTGTAATACTGTTGAATGTACAACTATTAACCTATGCAAGTTGCACCCCATGTTAAACTTTCCTCAGGAATACCAACAAGAAAGGGAGTCCAGAACGATGTCGGCACCTCTTCCAACAACCATCACCCAAGACATCCAGGTGGACGCGACCAAATTGGTAAAGGCAATAATCAAACCCCCTAACGGAGGGTCAGGTGAGGTCGTGTCCACAGGTACGTACAATGTTTCATATCACGCACCTACAGATGTACCACATATTGTAAGACCAACACAAGATGATGTAGCTGAGTTTGATCCGGTCAGGGTGATTGCAGTCCCCACTGGGAAGACTGACGATCAGAGAATCATTCCCGTCAAGGACAGTACAATGCGCTGTCTCTGGTCCCGGACCGAATTGAGATCAATTATGTCTGAATTTCCTGATCCTAGGAAAAATCTAGCAGCATGTCAGAGATTTGTTAAAGAACTAGGAAACTCCACAGAACCCACCAACAAAGATTGGCGGACAGTGCTGAGGGTATGTTTGCCCTCCAGTGTTGACCCTGCGAAATTTATTGCTGATTGTAAATTAGACACGGAGGCACCTTGTACGGAGGAAAACAATCGGGAATGTATTAAGCAGATCAACCGACAGTTAGAAGTATATTTCCCAACCATTGGCGAGGGGAACATAATCTTCTCCATAAGACAAAGGGAAGGGGAAAGTATTTCTCATTATTTCAATCGAACACTGCAAATAATGGCTGGAAACACTGGGATCACAGACATCAAGACAGATGCACAACATAAAGGAATAGTGGGTAAAGCATTAATAAATGGTTTAAATGATGAATTAAGAACAAGGGTACAGACCACCAACCCAGACTGGAAAGATATCTCGGTGGCCGCATTAAGAGAGGCCATCATTAATCATGAGCAGAACATCAGCAAGCACGGGGAAGCAAAGGAGCCTCAGGTCCCTGTGGGTAAGTCAAAGGTGACTAGGTGTTATAACTGCCAGGAGGAAGGTCATTATGCAAGAGATTGCAGGCCTAGAAGCACACACAAGGTATATGCACCCCCTAGACAACAACATAACCATAATACCCAAAGAAGCAGGGAGATACAGGGAAAGCGGTTGAGGGTGATGAGCATCCAAGCGTTTGAAGAGGCATCAAATCAGCCAAGACCCCAGTTCACTGACACTTGGAGAAAGCCAAGGGTTTGTTACCATTGTAGAAGAGAAGGGCATTATGCCAACAACTGTAATAACTCACATAAACTTAGACCCCCTAGACCAAGAAATGAGCAAAATTACAACACACACCATTATAATCAAGGATCATATAGTGAGGATTTTGGGCCACACCCATGATAGGTAGTCAAGAAAGGTGATCATACGACGGATGGTAAGCCTGAGGTAACGGTTAATAAATTGGGAGGTCATTCACTGAAGACACAGGAATGACCAGGTGAAACGTTGTAAATGTATTTGTGAAGAAAAATGTTTTTCTCTCTCTCTCTATCCCCATCTCTGACGAGTATTGGTAAGAATTCACACATTGCATATCCACTTGGTCCTTGCAGAAGTCTACCAAACCCCAGCATGACCTCCGCCACAATGTATTTCTGGCCAGATACAGACAGTGGAGTAATGCAGGTGCTGGTGGGGAGGGACTGCTCAAGGAGACCATTAGACACGTAGATATGACAGCCTAATAAGTCTGACAATGTTTTTCTAATGCTAACAATGTTTTCTTAATGTTGACAATGTTTTAAAAATGCTTTGTTTCTCTTTTCCTATTGATGGTTAATGTCGAGTTATGTAATATATATATGCAAATGAATTGTTCTCTATCTCTTTTGTTTTTTATTTTCTCTCTCTTCTCACTCATGTTTTCATGGTTTAAAGATGGTATGTCACCCCTCAGTTGGACCAATGGTAATGCCAGATTTTTGCTCCTTACAGAAAGATCGCTGCTTAGGAAGGAATATTGCATCACCAGAATGTTCATTTTGAAGACTGAGAGACAGCACCTTCGAGAGGACAGCAGAACAAGAAGAACAACAAGACGAGAGAACTTATTATCGTAACAAGTTCTCTCCCCCTCAAACTGATTTTCTTATACCCCCCTTTACAAATTTCTTCTTTTCTCCTCCTGTAAGATGGACTTGCCCCAAGAGACTGTGATATGGATTTTCCTGTCGACCCTGATGTTGACCAGAGCAGTCTGTTTCGGTGAGAGTACCAGTGAGGTCGAGGAAGGATCCAGAAAGGTTCTAATGACTGAGACGGAGGTGTAAATTTCCAATAGCAACCCAA
Organism: Pseudophryne corroboree; assembly: GCF_028390025.1. Taxonomy (NCBI): domain Eukaryota; kingdom Metazoa; phylum Chordata; class Amphibia; order Anura; family Myobatrachidae; genus Pseudophryne; species Pseudophryne corroboree. The sequence continues at coordinate 291,656,877 of NC_086452.1, read as the reverse complement.
TCACCAAGCAAAGGCGAGTACCGGGCACGATCTAACAACCTTGTTATTTGTAAACATTTTCTTTGAAGTATTGTTAGTTCAAAAAGAAAACTGTATCTGTAGGCTCTGTGATAATCTGATTGAGGATGGGTGCATAAAGAAATGCCAATCCAGTTTTAATATCCATATGGACCGGCATCCATTAAGTGACTATCACTCCTTAGTGGGTAATGTGTTAAACAAAACAGATTGTTGGGTATGCTCTCAAGTACCTCAGGGTCATAGCAAATCAGGGCTAGTACCATTTCCTTTAACGATAGAGGAGGTACTTGAGCTAAAGGGTGGGAGACCGGTGGACCGGAGGTTTAATATCTCCAGCCCTCCTAGTTTGAAGCTCCACCAATACCATGTGGATAGGTCCCTATTATGTTTCAACATCTCCAATCCCAGAAAGCCGGGAAATTGGGAAGTGTCATGGAGTAACCACACCATGACCTTTTTGCATAGAGCAGATAGAATGCCTACAGATACAGAGCTTGTACGCCACATAGCCAGTAGAGGAAAATCTTTCCGGTATAGATATACCTTAAGAAATAGGATTACTAGAGTTGGAGAAGTATCACCAGGATACTGTGCACATATCGTACAGCCTGATACGTGTATTAAGCAGATGGAAGAATTAGGATTAGGAGATTTCACCTGGAAGGTGTGTAATATGGTCAAGTCCTTCTCCGTTCCATATGTTCTCCCCGATGATGCATATTTCATATGCGGGAGAAAGGCGTACAAGTGGCTTGCCCCAAACTCTGAAGGATTGTGTTATATTGGAAAAGTATTGCCTGAAGTAATGACTGTAACACATGACAAAATGAAAGACATACACCGTGGTGCCCAAGCTCCTTATACTCACACTCATTACGAGCACCGAGTTAAAAGGCACCTGATAGAGAAGACAGAGCATCCGGCCTCTGATCTGATAAGTGAATCCACCGGGATTCAATTCTTAATCGCGTTAGATTTCACCCGCACCGCTAGAGGAGTGCTAAATTATAAATACATATCGGCGCTCGCAAATTTGTTAGATAATATCACCGAAATGTATGATGACACGTTTAGATACACTGGAAGAGAACTTCAAGCCTATAAAACAGAACTGGTGCAGCATAGAATGGTTCTTAATTACCTCACAGCAGTGACAGGCGGATATTGTGTTACATTGGCAACGCAGTACGGCGTGAAGTGTTGCACGTATATCACAAATAGCACCGAGGATCCGGTAGAGGTCATAGACCAAAAGATGGACGATATTCTCCAACTAAAATGGGAATTTCGCCGAAAACACAATCTCACCCTTGCTGCTGTAGGTAATGAGCTGACTGGTTGGGTGTCATGGTTGAACCCGCGAAATTGGTTCTCTGGTTTAGGAGACTGGGCTCAAGGAGTCATAATGGATGTTGGGAAATTTCTCCTATGTATCTTAGGTGTCGTTATATCGATTGGATTGATATTTAGATGCGGTCAGGCTTTAATGAAGTGCAAACAAAGTACAAGAGTGATGAGTTTGAGGAGTGAGGAAACTGTAATTAACCTGGATTTGATTTATGACCCAATGATAGAAACCATGATGTAAGGAAAATGCGATTTCTACGGTCCGTTTCTTTCACCTGTTTTTCTGGTTTTTCTCCAAGATAACAAGACCCCCTTGGACGAGGAAGTTGATGAGACGCTATACAGACAACGGATAGACCAAAGAAGAAGTTTTGACCACTTGAGATATGGACACTTGATGAACTTTGCCATGGATCCCCAGTTTCCCTAGAATTCTTAAAATTACGCTAGCCCAACATTTTTTGTAAATCTAATGGCATTGACAAAGCTTATTGCTCACGCTTAATGAGCAAAACAGCGCAAAGAAGACGACTTTCAACTGATACCGAACAAAACTTCAACCGACAGATGTACATTAACCTGACATAGAATACCACCGCATTTACGGTAATTATGTCTTTTCTTCATTTCTACAACCCTCAGGTAATGACACACATAGTATAGGGAATACAGGCACAGATATCAGCAATCACATATTCCCCCATTCATGTATCATCAACTAAAATGTGCTCCCCATTTTGTTCAAAAGCCGAAAAGAGCTCGGTAGAGTTTGACAGCCCATCCACAGATCCTTAATACGGGATGAGAAGGAATTCAAATGTATACTTCGCAATACCTCGAAGCTTGATTTACAACACGTATGGCACGATGATACATGACCCCCCAAACATGGACTCATACACACATGCTTCTGCTATCTCACTAGGTCATACCCTCTTCACACCTACTCCTCTCTCCTCCCCTACCCAACCATGGAAATGAATTAACCCCTGACATATATTTTTCTCTTTTTGAAATGTTTTAGAAGGTGGCAGTTATTATTGACTGCCAAAGGGTGGACTGTCAAAGTCAGAAAAATATCCCTATACACGCTGCCATATTTGCACCTCACACTGGTCCGCTCTGCGCATGCGTGCGCTTTCCCGTGATAGCGCATACCCGCTGTTGCGTGCACCCGCTGGTGCTCGGTATGCGTATTTACGGTAAAGTTTGTGTAGTCGTAGCGTGCGACTCATTCGTTACATATTTTCACAATTAACGTAGTTTATAGATTATGGTCCCTTTGATAGATTCTGAAAGTTTGGTTAATATAGAATGTCCCTGAATGGAGGGATCCCTCTTTGTATTGTGGGAAGGGTCTAACAGGAGTCATACAGTAGTGTTTGGTACCCATCGGAAGAGTATTTAAATAGCAATATTCCGGCGTTGGTTTGGAGCGTATTAATCGCTCGTGCGAATAGTTATGGACATAAGAAGTTTATGTCCATTACTATTATTTACTCTTACTCAGGTATGCGGCGGGAAACCCAGTGTCCCACCCACCTGAGCTGTTTGAAATCGTCACAGCCCACCTGTATGAATCAACCTATGACCTTTTGTTATAATGCGAAGCCGAATTCCTGTGTCCAATGGACGATCAGATTGTAGGGACCATTAGATTGCATTGTGTGTGGGGCATAAATAGGCAGGCCGACCACATCCAGCTCTCACTCTTCAACGGTTCTCATTGCTGAAAATCGGGTGCTGGATGTCCAGGCGCATGCGATCGTTTCCCCTTGTGCGTAAGTTTTTCTCCGTGATCATATTGTCTTACTGTGAGCCATTTCTCTCATCTCTCTCTCTCCCTCTCTTCCCTTTCTCTCGTATTTTCCCTTGATTAGATTGTATTGTATTTCCTGCATAGTTATCTGGTTAGTTGGTTTATGTTATACTGTAGTGTATCATTTGTACTGTGATTCCTTTTTGCAAGAATAATTAGTTATAATACATATAATAGGCTTTGGACCCTAAACAGATATCTGTGTATTTTCTCATAGTGTTAAGTGTTCATAGAGCGTCGGTGACGCTCAAGCAGCTTTGTAGTTAATCAGGTTACACCAGGTTACACTTACACTTTGTCTCTACACTAAGGTATACTGTGTATCTCATTGTTAAAGGTATAGATATAAAGGTATAGCGTTGTGAGCGTCTGACCCGCTGGTGATCTCCTCGTGGTCTCGAGCGTCCGCTACGCCATAGCGAATCATTACGTCAGTCAACAGCCAATAGCGCGTCAGCCTGTGATCTCTGGGCCGTGAGCGAACGCGACGCTTGAGCGTCTCGCCTACGGCTGAGCGATCGATACGCAACTAGCGTACCCTTACGGTACTTCTTACGTAGATAGCGTACAGTGTTCTTAGACCTCATAAAGGGTTATAAGTACGATAAATAATTTAGCTTTATCACCTTTGATGCTAACAATTCCAATTCCCCCATTTTACCTGCTAGACTTCTTGCATTTGCAAGCATACATTTTAGTTTATCGGTTCCTTTATTTGTTTGTTTTCCTAAAGATTTCCCATCCTGGTTAACTAGTGCATCCGTAGAGTTACTGATACAGACTGTCCTTCTCGCTCCCTCTCCAACCCCACCGTTCTTAGTATTGCCCACCTTACTTTTCTCTTTGGTCAACCCAATGTTCCTATCTAAAATCACCACCCTGACATAAGTATTTTCACTCAAGTCCCATACAACATTTTCTATAGTCTGTAATGATGACACATAATTATTATTATTTAATGCTTTAGCAATACCTTTATTAACACCCTTAATAGAACCCATGTAAATACCCTTACCGGCTGCACTTCCCCCCCCCCCCCTTCTCCACCCCCATTTATCTCACTACCACCATCCCTACTATACTCGCTGCATGACCCATAGTTTCATTTCTTTACAAAATAGATTGGTGTATAAATTGCGCAGATTCTGTCATAAATGGTTACTTGAAATAAAAGTGTTACTTCCCTTTTGTTTCTTTATGGGAAGAACAATAACTTCTCGGGTGTCACCATATATTGAATAGTCTGAACTGTAAGAAAATAATAACACAATAGTGCAGACATCCAATTCAAAAATACCAAAGGGTTTTTTTTAAATACACCACACTCACAATGTGTCAATGGGTTGAAGGCATATAAGAGTCTTTAGCTTGAAGGAAAATATTTCTACTGAATTCTTCTGATATCCACCTGGGCTTTAGGCTGAAACAGAATAAGGCGAAGCAATAGTGCAGACTCCCATTCAAAGGGAAAAGGTTTTTTAATAAAATATATGCACTCACAAACAAAAGAAAATTAAAAGCATGTAGTAACACTGGTGATAGAGATGGCTGTATACTCATCGATCCAAAAGCCCCACAGAGTTCCGGATACTCCTAAGGAACAAGTTCAGGATCAGTCCTATACCTCAGGCAAATACCGTGTGCCCACCACTGTTCAAAACAAATTCCTACTTTTCCACTGTCACAAAGGAATATTTAGTGTGTTTATCTCACGGCATCTTATGCTTTTCTTCATTATTATATCATCAGTACGATACTGCTTATCCAAGACGCATATCTAATTGAAATCCGATAGGTGTACGGAGGAAATTGAGAATGTCCATATATGTGTCTTATATAACTGTGTAATTCTTTTCCTTCATTCCCACTTCTCTTCCTTCCGTGAACTCTCATCCACGATTCAGGCGGACTAGTCCACTACGGGACACGTCCCGCCAGTCTAACGTGGACAGCAGATTCACATCTTATTATCTATACATTCTTATAAACATTCTTTTCCCGAGAAGGAATCCATCCTTCCGCTTCGGTGCACTCTCATTGGCGATGTAGGGCAATTTCTCTCTACGACCATACCCCTCCGTTCACGCCCAATCTCGTCCGATCTTGGAAGCTAAACGGAGGTGGGCTGGGTCAGTACCTAGACGGGTGACCACTAGGGAATACCCGGTGAAGTAGGAAGATCTACCAAGGGCAATAACGCCAACAGCAGTATCACTACTTTACTGATTCCAACTAATTTTTCCTAATAAATTTATCAATCTAAGACCGTGGATCACTACTAGATATCAGCATACAGTGTGTGGGCTCTCCCATTCACTAATTCTACCCTATCTAGGGTTGTATCAATACAAACTAAGTTTGTACAGATCCTTGGCAGACGGAGGTTGCTTGTGATGTAGCCACCCTCCATTATGCAATTATCCAGATATAATTAAGGATCTGAACATTCCACACATTATCTTGTAAACATCCATTGGTGTTCCTCCCTGATACCATTTTCATATATGGTCATACGTGCAGCATATATACAGTTTTGGGATTTCTAAGGAGGTGTATAGTACAAGCTTAAGATGTCATTATTATTGTTTATTTGATCATAATTTAAAAGAAAACAAAAATAAGAGTGCGCCCAAACTAGTGTCATACTTTTTCTCTTTGTAGATATACATATACTTCATTTTTATGACCCTGGGCGCACCGCCATACGGACAGATAAGGATTTCCAATATATGATTGTCCATTTCTGGCTTCTATATAATTCCTTGTATTTTTGAATCTATCTCGGTGCAAGATCAACAACCTGTGTTTTTTTTTTTTCTATACCTCAGTCCACCAGGTAAAAAGAAGCCACACCGCTTAATGCATTTCGAACCCTGCTGGGTTCTTCCTCAGAAGCGTTTGTGGCTAGACAACATTATCAAACATTTATACCCGTCTAATTAATTCTCATAATGTCCATCAGCTGTGTCCAAATACACATACTCCCACTTCCGCTTTCAAATTTCGCGGGGGAGATGGTGACGTGATAGTTCTCCAATGAGAGGAACTCTCTTCCCCTTCCGTCGCCGCCGACGGCGGCCAGGAAATGACATCATGCGTGCCACCTGATCGTGTGCGTTCCATACACGGCGAATGATACAGAGTGAGCATTTCACGTTCCCATCATCCACGTCGGAAAGGAAGCGCCGCTCCTCACATATCTCGTGATAACACAATCTCCTTTACATGCGGAAGTGTGCGTTCCAAATCCTCCTCTATCATTCAGAACAGTACCACGATCATTATATATATGTCCATTTTCACTGGAGAAATGAGAAGATCCTTGGGGATTTTTCATTCATGGTTCCATAAAACAAAACATATAGATGATTTTAGGGCCATGACATATATACAAATAAGATAGTAACAATCCATAACAATAAATAGTGGTTAATAAAAATTAGATTAGAATCATCAATAAATAAATGGGAACATATTAATAAAATCCATAATGAACTTCCAATAGATATTAAACACTATAAAAACCACTTCATCTCAAAATCGGTGTTTAATCCTTTAGGTTGTAGGGAATTTAATTTAAAAATCCAGTTCATTTCATTCTTAGCTAATCTCCTTTCTAGATCTTTAGTCCGCCATGTAGGTTTAACCTGTTCTATCCCCCAAAATCTTTTTATAAAACATTCTCTTTTTTCATGATGGGTTTTAAAATGTGCTGAAAGAGAATGTGTTTCCAGCCCTTTCCGAATATTGTACACATGTTCCGCAAGGTGGGTTTTTAGGTTCCTACTTGTCCGACCTACATAAAGTAACCCACATGCACATTCTATCCCATAGATGATGTTTTTTGATTGACATGTGATAAAATCATTAATTCTGTATGTGTCATTATTTACTGTAAACTCTGTGATCTTACTAGATTTACTCTTAACCGTCCTGCACATCAGACACTGTCCACATCTATGGAACCCCTTAGTTCTAGTGCTAGCTCTCGTATTTTCATCTATAGCACTTCTTACTAATTTGTCCTTCAACGATGGAGCTTTCCTGTATATGAAGGTGGGTCTATCAGGGATTTCTTTTCCTATAACGGGATCTTTCTGTAATAAATACCAGTTTCTCCTAAAAATTCTTTCAATATCCTTATGCAGGGGATTAAACTGACTAATAAAGGCCCACTTGTTTCTTTCATTTTTTGTTTCTTGTTCTTTATCTTTCTCTTTCAAGAGGTCATCCCTATTGATATTTTCTACTTTAATTCGTGCTTTGTTTATAAGATCTACTGAATAACCTTTATTGATAAACCTATTAGTGGTTTCTAGTATTTGTTCATTACAGATAGTTTGATCACTACAATTCCACTTGATACGTGTAAACTGGCTAAATGGAATACCATCTAGCCAGTTGGGGTGATGTAAACTACCCATTTCTATGTATACATTAGAGTCTGTTACCTTCCTGAAAGTCTTAGTCTTCAGGGTGTCATCCTCTACATATAGACATAGGTCCAAGAAGGAAATTTCTTTTAAACTACTGGTTGTTACAAATTTAAGGTTAAAATCATTCTGATTTAGTTTGTCCGTGAAGATTAAAAGCTCATCTTCCTGTCCATTCCAAAAAAATAGGACATCATCGATATATCGATGCCAGGATACCAGACTTGCCCCCAGTCCATCCACTCCAAAGATGTTAAGATCTTCCCAATAAGCCATGCATAATTTGGCATAACTGGGGGCAAATCTGGTACCCATGGCTGTCCCCACTTGTTGAATATAATACGTCCAGTCGAAATAGAATTAATTATTATCTAGAATAAAACCAATACCATCCAAGATGAATTTCTTGGTTAGGTCATCATAATCACTTTTATCTAAAAAATAGGAGATGACTTCCAACCCCTTCTCTTTTTTGATAACAGTATACAAAGTGCATACGTCTGCACTACATAAAATGGTGGAACTGGTATATTGGAAATTGGTAATTTTTCTCAATACATCCCCCGTATCTTTCAGATACGCCTTTGTTTTTACTACTAGAGGCTGTAAAAAATGGTCAATTAATGCTGACAAATTAGATGTTAAACTATTAGTCCCCGATATTATTGGGCGGCCAGGGGGGTGGAGGGGGTCCTTATGGACTTTCGGTAGAACGTATATAGTTGGTACTGAAGGTTCTTTTATATTAAGGAAATCATGTTCTTTTTCATTAATTACTCCATCCTTTAACGCATTGGATGTTAGTGTTAATAATGCTTCACTAATCCTCTGCGTGGGGTCTGATCTCAGTTTTTTATAAGTGTTCCCTAAATTTAATTGTTTCATGATTTCCTCCATATAATCCGATTTGTCCATAAGGACAACCCCCCCACCCTTATCTGCTGGCTTGATGATGACTTCCTTATCATCCTTTAATGATCTTACTGCCTCATATTCTTTTTTAGATAGGTTACATTTTACCTTCTTCTTCTGTTTCATAAATTTTTCCAACTCATCGCTAATGATTTCGTTGAAACAATTGATAAATTTCCCCCTTTCATAAGTCGGGTTAAAACTGGAATTATTCTTAAATTTCTCTCGTCCTGATGGAATTCCAACTCCAGGGACAGGATCCTCTTTGTTTTTGTTCATAAAAAACTTCTTAAGGGTAAGTTTTCTTATATATTTTTGTGTATCTATATAAAGCCCGAAAGGATCGACTTCTCCCGTAGGGGCAAATTTCAACCCTTTCTTTAAACACCCTGATTTCTACAGGGGTCAATACCCTTTTACTTAAATTGAAAATCTTTCCATCAGACTCTATCTTTTTTGGTGGCAGTTTTGGTTTAGGCAAGGTTTTTTCCTTGCCTGCCCTTTTTTCTCGTTTACATTTCTTTGGGACGGATACCTTTTTTTTAGTTATTTTTTTATGGATATTAGAACTTATCTCCTTCTCGTGGATCTGTAGTCCCACTGAAAAGGAGAACTTGGTTCTACTGGGGTAGCTGGTTCCAATAATTGATACCTATTGGAGGTTCTCAAGACCCTACGAACCCTATCAATGAACCCATCATCTCGGAACTGTTCTCTCCTCCAACTGTTGTTTCTTTCAATTGGTTGGAACCTATTAGGAGACTTGCGTACCCAAGATTCTATCTTATTTGACCTTGGAGTTTGATAACGATCCTTTCTCCAATTGGCTTGTCTATAAAAATCATGTTCATAATTTTTAGACCTCCAGTTGTCCTGTCTATAATTTGTTCTTTGATAACCTGATTCTGTATTAAACCTCCCATTGATCTTAACGTCCCTATTGGGATATTTTATCAATTTTGGGGGTTTCTGCAATACCCCTTTGCTGTTATTCCTATTGGAATAAGTGTTTCCTTTTGATATTTTTTGATCATTAGATTGTGTCACTAACTGATGCGTATCTTCATCAACTTGTTTAAGGTCTCTCTGATACTTTTTTTGTTTTTTCTCTCGAAGCCCATTTGTATATTTCTTTATTTTATATAGCAGATCTTTCTCTGCTCTTATAAAATCCTCTAGTTCTTTATAAGGTTGAATTATAGTTTGTAAATAATTTATTTCAACATTTAGTGATTTAAGTGTTTCCCTTCTTTCTCTTAAGATTAAATCAATTAGAGCACAAGAACAATCATTGAGAATGGCTTCCCAATCTTTCTTAAAGGAGCTACTAGATATAGCAAAAGATGGAGGTTTTATGATTTTTAGTCCCTTGGGTATAATTGTGGACATTTGATATTGTTCCAATGTAGTTATTTCCCAAAAGATTCGATTTTCTTTTAACATTATAGGTTCTAATTTACCAAAAACAGATTCCAAACTTTCATCACTGACATTAATGTCAGTGGTGGGTAAGAAGGTTTGTTTCAATAAATCTCTTCTATCTTCTCTATATGTAAACACTTCTGCAGCAATACACAAAAAGTGAATAAAACAATTTGTACCAAAAAAATGTGTTGTTTTGCGCTAAACAGACAGTGAAAAAAATGCAGCATATATACCTTGGAAAAATTCACCAATTTTCCATATACAACTGTTTACAAAATAGATTGGTGTATAAATTGCGCAGATTCTGTCATAAATGGTTACATGAAATAAAAGAGTGTTACTTCCCTTTTGTTTCTTTATGGGAAGAACAATAACTTCTCGGGTGTCACCATATATTGAATAGTCTGAACTGTAAGAAAATAATAACACAATAGTGCAGACATCCAATTCAAAAATACCAAAGGTTTTTTTTTAAATACACCACACTCACAATGTGTCAATGGGTTGAAGGCATATAAGAGTCTTTAGCTTGAAGGAAAATATTTCTACTGAATTCTTCTGATATCCACCTGGGCTTTAGGCTGAAACAGAATAAGGCGAAGCAATAGTGCAGACTCCCATTCAAAGGGAAAAGATTTTTTAATAAAATATATGCACTCACAAACAAAAGAAAATTAAAAGCATGTAGTAACACTGGTGATAGAGATGGCTGTATACTCATCGATCCAAAAGGCCCACAGAGTTCCGGATACTCCTAAGGAACAAGTTCAGGATTAGTCCTATACCTCAGTCCACCAGGTAAAAAGAAGCCACACCGCTTAATGCATTTCGAACCCTGCTGGGTTCTTCCTCAGAAGCGTTTGTGGCTAGACAACATTATCAAACATTTATACCCGTCTAATTAATTCTCATAATGTCCATCAGCTGTGTCCAAATACACATACTCCCACTTCCGCTTTCAAATTTCGCGGGGGAGATGGTGATGTGATAGTTCTCCAATGAGAGGAACTCTCTTCCCCTTCCGTCGCCGCCGACGGCGGACAGGAAATGACATCATGCGTGCCACCTGATCGTGTGCGTTCCATATACGGCGAATGATACAGAGTGAGCATTTCACGTTCCCATCGTCCACGTCGGAAAGGAAGCGCCGCTCCTCACATATCTCGTGATAACACAATCTCCTTTACATGCGGAAGTGTGCGTTCCAAATCCTCATCTATCATTCAGAACAGTACCACGATCATTATATATATGTCCATTTTCACTGGAGAAATGAGAAGATCCTTGGGGATTTTTCATTCATGGTTCCATAAAACAAAACATATAGACGATTTTAGGGCCATGACATATATACAAATAAGATAGTAACAATCCATAACAATAAATAGTGGTTAATAAAAATTAGATTAGAATCATCAATAAATACATGGGAACATATTAATAAAATCCATAATGAAATTCCAATAGATATTAAACACTATAAAAACCACTTCATCTCAAAATCGGTGTTTAATCCTTTAGGTTGTAGGGAATTTAATTTAAAAATCCAGTTCATTTCATTCTTAGCTAATCTCCTTTCTAGATCTTTAGTCCGCCATGTAGGTTTAACCTGTTCTATCCCCCAAAATCTTTTTATAAAACATTCTCTTTTTTCATGATGGGTTTTAAAATGTGCTGAAAGAGAATGTGTTTCCAGCCCTTTCCGAATATTGTACACATGTTCCGCAAGGTGGGTTTTTAGGTTCCTACTTGTCCGACCTACATAAAGTAACCCACGTGCACATTCTATACCATAGATGATGTTTTTTGATTGACATGTGATAAAATCATTAATTCTGTATGTGTCATTATTTACTGTAAACTCTGTGATCTTACTAGATTTACTCTTAACCGTCCTGCACATCAGACACTGTCCACATCTATGGAACCCCTTAGTTCTAGTGCTAGCTCTCGTATTTTCATCTATAGCACTTCTTACTAATTTGTCCTTTAACGATGGTGCTTTCTTGTATATGAAGGTGGGTCTATCAGGGATTTCTTTTCCTATAACGGGATCTTTCTGTAATAAATACCAGTTTCTCCTAAAAATTCTTTCAATATCCTTATGCAGGGGATTAAACTGACTAATAAAGGCCCACTTGTTTCTTTCATTTTTTGTTTCTTGTTCTTTCTCTTTCAAGAGGTCATCCCTATTGATATTTTCTACTTTAATTCGTGCTTTGTTTATAAGATCTACTGAATAACCTTTATTGATAAACCTATTAGTGGTTTCCAGTATTTGTTCATTACAGATAGTTTGATCACTACAATTCAGCTTGATACGTGTAAACTGGCTAAATGGAATACCATCTAGCCAGTTGGGGTGATGTAAACTACCCATTTCTATGTATACATTAGAGTCTGTTACCTTCCTGAAAGTCTTAGTCTTCAGGGTGTCATCCTCTACATATAGACATAGGTCCAAGAAGGAAATTTCTTTTAAACTACTGGTTGTTACAAATTTAAGGTTAAAATCATTCTGATTTAGTTTGTCCGTGAAGATTAAAAGCTCATCTTCCTGTCCATTCCAAAAAAATAGGACATCATCGATATATCGATGCCAGGATACCAGACTTGTCCCCAGTCCATCCACTCCAAAGATGTTAAGATCTTCCCAATAAGCCATGTATAAATTGGCATAACTGGGGGCAAATCTGGTACCCATGGCTGTCCCCACTTGTTGAATATAATACGTCCCGTCGAAATAGAAATAATTATTATCTAGAATAAAACCAATACCATCCAAGATGAATTTCTTGGTTAGGTCATCATAATCACTTTTATCTAAAAAATAGGAGATGGCTTCCAACCCCTTCTCTTTTTTTTTTTATAACAGTATACAAAGTGCATACGTCTGCACTACATAAAATGGTGGAACTGGTATATTGGAAATTGGTAATTTTTCTCAATACATCCCCCGTATCTTTCAGATACGCCTTTGTTTTTACTACTAGAGGCTGTAAAAAATGGTCAATTAATGCTGACAAATTAGATGTTAAACTATTAGTCCCCAATATTATTGGGCGGCCAGGGGGGTGGAGGGGGTCCTTATGGACTTTCGGTAGAACGTATATAGTTGGTACTGAAGGTTCTTTTATATTAAGGAAATCATGTTCTTTTTCATTAATTACTCCATCCTTTAATGCATTGGATGTTAGTGTTAATAATGCTTCACTAATCCTCTGCGTGGGGTCTGATCTCAGTTTTTTATAAGTGTTCCCTAAATTTAATTGTTTCATGATTTCCTCCATATAATCCGATTTGTCCATAAGGACAACCCCCCCACCCTTATCTGCTGGCTTGATGATGACTTCCTTATCATCCTTTAATGATCTTACTGCCTCATATTCTTTTTTAGATAGGTTACATTTTACCTTCTTCTTCTGTTTCATCAATTTTTCCAACTCATCGCTAACGATTTAGTTGAAACAATTGATAAATTTCCCCCTTTCATAAGTCGGGTTAAAACTGGAATTATTCTTAAATTTCTCTCGTCCTGACGGAATTCCAACTCCAGGGACAGGATCCTCTTTGTTTTTATTCATAAAAAACTTCTTAAGGGTAAGTTTTCTTATATATTTTTGTGTATCTATATAAAGCCCGAAAGGATCGACTTCTCCCGTATGGGCAAATTTCAACCCTTTCTTTAACACCCTGATTTCTACAGGGGTCAATACCCTTTTACTTAAATTGAAAATCTTTCCATCAGACTCTATCTTTTTGGTGGCAGTTTTGGTTTAGGCAAGGTTTTTTTCTTGCCTGCCCTTTTTCCTCATTTACATTTCTTTGGGACGGATACCTTTTTTTTAGTTATTTTTTTATGGATATTAGAACTTATCTCCTTCTCATGGATCTGTAGTCCCACTGAAAAGGAGAACTTGGTTCTACTGGGGTAGCTGGTTCCAATAATTGATACCTATTGGAGGTTCTCAAGACCCTACGATCCCTATCAATGAACCTATCATCTCGGAACTGTTCTCTCCTCCAACTGTTGTTTCTTTCAATTGGTTGGACCCTATTAGGAGACTTGCGTACCCAAGATTCTACCTTATTTGACCTTGGAGTTTGATAACGATCCTTTCTCCAATTGGCTTGTCTATAAAAATCATGTTCATAATTTTTAGACCTCCAGTTGTCCTGTCTATAATTTGTTCTTTGATAACCTGATTCTGTATTAAACCTCCCATTGATCTTAACGTCCCTATTGGGATATTTTATCAATTTTTGGGGTTTCTGCAATACCCCTTTGCTGATATTCCTATTGGAATCAGTGTTTCCTTTTGATATTTTTTGATCATTAGATTGTGTCACTAACTGATGCGTATCTTCATCAACTTGTTTAAGGTCTCTCTGATACTTTTTTTGTTTTTTCTCTCGAAGCTCATTTGTATTTTTCTTTATTTTATATAGCAGATCTTTCTCTGCTCTTATAAAATCCTCTAGTTCTTTATAAGGTTGAATTATAGTTTGTAAATCATTTATTTCAACATTTAGTGATTTAAGTGTTTCCCTTCTTTCTCTTAAGATTAAATCAATTAGAGCACAAGAACAATCATTGAGAATGGCTTACCAATCTTTCTTAAAGGAGCTACTAGATATAGCAAAAGATGGAGGTTTTATGATTTTTAGTCCCTTGGGTATAATTTTGGACATTTGATATTGTTCCAATGTAGTTATTTCCCAAAAGATTCGATTTTCTTTTAACATTATAGGTTCTAATTTACCAAAAACAGATTCCAAACTTTCATCACTGACATTAATGTCAGTGGTGGGTAAGAAGGTTTGTTTCAATAAATCTCTTCTATCTTCTCTATATGTAAACATTTCTGCAGCAATACACAAAAAGTGAATAAAACAATTTGTACCAAAAATATTTGTGTTGTTTTGCGCTAAACAGACAGTGAAAAAAATGCAGCATATACACCTTGGAAAAATTCACCAATTTTCCATATACAACTGTTTACAAAATAGATTGGTGTATAAATTGCGCAGATTCTGTCATAAATGGTTACATGAAATAAAAGAGTGTTACTTCCCTTTTGTTTCTTTATGGGAAGAACAATAACTTCTCGGGTGTCACCATATATTGAATAGTCTGAACTGTAAGAAAATAATAACACAATAGTGCAGACATCCAATTCAAAAATACCAAAGGTTTTTTTTTAAATACACCACACTCACAATGTGTCAATGGGTTTAAGGCATATAAGAGTCTTTAGCTTGAAGGAAAATATTTCTACTGAATTCTTCTGATATCCACCTGGGCTTTAGGCTGAAACAGAATAAGGCGAAGCAATAGTGCAGACTCCCTGTGGGCCTTTATTAGTCAGTTTAATCCCCTGCATAAGGATATTGAAAGAATTTTTAGGAGAAACTGGTATTTATTACAGAAAGATCCTGGTATAGGAAAAGAAATCCCTGATAGACCCACCTTCATATACAGGAAAGCTCCATCGTTGAAGGACAAATTAGTAAGAAGTGCTATAGATGAAAATACGAGAGCTAGCACTAGAACTAAGGGGTTCCATAGATGTGGACAGTGTCTGATGTGCAGGACGGTTAAGAGTAAATCTAGTAAGATCACAGAGTTTACAGTAAATAATGACACATACAGAATTAATGATTTTATCACATGTCAATCAAAAAACATCATCTATGGGATAGAATGTGCATGTGGGTTACTTTATGTAGGTCGGACAAGTAGGAACCTAAAAACCCGCCTTGCGGAACATGTGTACAATATTCGGAAAGGGCTGGAAACACATTCTCTTTCAGCACATTTTAAAACCCATCATGAAAAAAGAGAATGTTTTATAAAAAGATTTTGGGGGATAGAACAGGTTAAACCTACATGGCGGACTAAAGATCTAGAAAGGAGATTAGCTAAGAATGAAATGAACTGGATTTTTAAATTAAATTCCCTACAACCTAAAGGATTAAACACCGATTTTGAGATGAAGTGGTTTTTATAGTGTTTAATATCTATTGGAAGTTCATTATGGATTTTATTAATATGTTCCCATTTATTTATTGATGATTCTAATCTAATTTTTATTAACCACCATTTATTGTTATGGATTGTTACTATCTTATTTGTATATATGTCATGGCCCTAAAATCATCTATATGTTTTGTTTTATGGAACCATGAATGAAAAATCCCCAAGGATCTTCTCATTTCTCCAGTGAAAATGGACATATATATAATGATCGTGGTACTGTTCTGAATGATAGAGGAGGATTTGGAACGCACACTTCCGCATGTAAAGGAGATTGTGTTGTCACGAGATATGTGAGGAGCGGCGCTTCCTTTCCGACGTGGACGATGGGAACGTGAAATGCTCACTCTGTATCATTCGCCGTGTATGGAACGCACACGATCAGGTGGCACGCATGATGTCATTTCCTGTCCGCCGTCGGCGGCGACGGAACGGGAAGAGAGTTCCTCTCATTGGAGAACTATCACGTCACCATCTCTCCCGCGAAATTTGAAAGCGGAAGTGGGAGTATGTGTATTTGGACACAGCTGATGGACATTATGAGAATTAATTAGACGGGTATAAATGTTTGATAATGTTGTCTAGCCACAAACGCTTCTGAGGAAGAACCCAGCAGGGTTCGAAATGCATTAAGCGGTGTGGCTTCTTTTTACCTGGTGGACTGAGGTATAGGACTGATCCTGAACTTGTTCCTTAGGAGTATCCGGAACTCTGTGGGCCTTTTGGATCGATGAGTATACAGCCATCTCTATCACCAGTGTTACTACATGCTTTTAATTTTCTTTTGTTTGTGAGTGCATATATTTTATTAAAAAACCTTTTCCCTTTGAATGGGAGTCTGCACTATTGCTTCGCCTTATTCTGTTTCAGCCTAAAGCCCAGGTGGATATCAGAAGAATTCAGTAGAAATATTTTCCTTCAAGCTAAAGACTCTTATATGCCTTCAACCCATTGACACATTGTGAGTGTGGTGTATTTAAAAAAAAAACCTTTGGTATTTTTGAATTGGATGTCTGCACTATTGTGTTATTATTTTCTTACAGTTCAGACTATTCAATATATGGTGACACCCGAGAAGTTATTGTTCTTCCCATAAAGAAACAAAAGGGAAGTAACACTCTTTTATTTCATGTAACCATTTATGACAGAATCTGCGCAATTTATACACCAATCTATTTTGTAAACAGTTGTATATGGAAAATTGGTGAATTTTTCCAAGGTGTATATGCTGCATTTTTTTCACTGTCTGTTTAGCGCAAAACAACACAAATATTTTTGGTACAAATTGTTTTATTCACTTTTTGTGTATTGCTGCAGAAATGTTTACATATAGAGAAGATAGAAGAGATTTATTGAAACAAACCTTCTTACCCACCACTGACATTAATGTCAGTGATGAAAGTTTGGAATCTGTTTTTGGTAAATTAGAACCTATAATGTTAAAAGAAAATCGAATCTTTTGGGAAATAACTACATTGGAACAATATCAAATGTCCAAAATTATACCCAAGGGACTAAAAATCATAAAACCTCCATCTTTTGCTATATCTAGTAGCTCCTTTAAGAAAGATTGGGAAGCCATTCTCAATGATTGTTCTTGTGCTCTAATTGATTTAATCTTAAGAGAAAGAAGGGAAACACTTAAATCACTAAATGTTGAAATAAATGATTTACAAACTATAATTCAACCTTATAAAGAACTAGAGGATTTTATAAGAGCAGAGAAAGATCTGCTATATAAAATAAAGAAAAATACAAATGAGCTTCGAGAGAAAAAACAAAAAAAGTATCAGAGAGACCTTAAACAAGTTGATGAAGATACGCATCAGTTAGTGACACAATCTAATGATCAAAAAATATCAAAAGGAAACACTGATTCCAATAGGAATATCAGCAAAGGGGTATTGCAGAAACCCCAAAAATTGATAAAATATCCCAATAGGGACGTTAAGATCAATGGGAGGTTTAATACAGAATCAGGTTATCAAAGAACAAATTATAGACAGGACAACTGGAGGTCTAAAAATTATGAACATGATTTTTATAGACAAGCCAATTGGAGAAAGGATCGTTATCAAACTCCAAGGTCAAATAAGGTAGAATCTTGGGTACGCAAGTCTCCTAATAGGGTCCAACCAATTGAAAGAAACAACAGTTGGAGGAGAGAACAGTTCCGAGATGATAGGTTCATTGATAGGGATCGTAGGGTCTTGAGAACCTCCAATAGGTATCAATTATTGGAACCAGCTACCCCAGTAGAACCAAGTTCTCCTTTTCAGTGAGATTACAGATCCACGAGAAGGAGATAAGTTCTAATATCCATAAAAAAATAACTAAAAAAAAGGTATCCGTCCCAAAGAAATGTAAACGAGGAAAAAGGGCAGGCAAGAAAAAAACCTTGCCTAAACCAAAACTGCCACCAAAAAAGATAGAGTCTGATGGAAAGATTTTCAATTTAAGTAAAAGGGTATTGACCCCTGTAGAAATCAGGGTGTTAAAGAAAGGGTTGAAATTTCCCCCTACGGGAGAAGTCGATCCTTTCGGGCTTTATATAGATACACAAAAATATATAAGAAAACTTACCCTTAAGAAGTTTTTTATGAATAAAAACAAAGAGGATCCTGTCCCTGGAGTTGGAATTCCGTCAGGACGAGAGAAATTTAAGAATAATTCCAGTTTTAACCCGACTTATGAAAGGGGGAAATTTATCAATTGTTTCAACTAAATCGTTAGCGATGAGTTGGAAAAATTGATGAAACAGAAGAAGAAGGTAAAATGTAACCTATCTAAAAAAGAATATGAGGCAGTAAGATCATTAAAGGATGATAAGGAAGTCATCATCAAGCCAGCAGATAAGGGTGGGGGGGTTGTCCTTATGGACAAATCGGATTATATGGAGGAAATCATGAAACAATTAAATTTAGGGAACACTTATAAAAAACTGAGATCAGACCCCACGCAGAGGATTAGTGAAGCATTATTAACACTAACATCCAATGCGTTAAAGGATGGAGTAATTAATGAAAAAGAACATGATTTCCTTAATATAAAAGAACCTTCAGTACCAACTATATACGTTCTACCAAAAGTCCATAAGGACCCCCTCCACCCCCCTGGCCGCCCAATAATATCGGGGACTAATAGTTTAACATCTAATTTGTCAGCATTAATTGACCATTTTTTACAGCCTCTAGTAGTAAAAACAAAGGCGTATCTGAAAGATACGGGGGATGTATTGAGAAAAATTACCAATTTCCAATATACCAGTTCCACCATTTTATGTAGTGCAGACGTATGCACTTTGTATACTGTTATAAAAAAAAAAGAGAAGGGGTTGGAAGCCATCTCCTATTTTTTAGATAAAAGTGATTATGATGACCTAACCAAGAAATTCATCTTGGATGGTATTGGTTTTATTCTAGATAATAATTATTTCTATTTCGACGGGACATATTATATTCAACAAGTGGGGACAGCCATGGGTACCAGATTTGCCCCCAGTTATGCCAATTTATACATGGCTTATTGGGAAGATCTTAACATCTTTGGAGTGGATGGACTGGGGACAAGTCTGGTATCCTGGCATCGATATATCGATGATGTCCTATTTTTTTGGAATGGACAGAAAGATGAGCTTTTAATCTTCACGGACAAACTAAATCAGAATGATTTTAACCTTAAATTTGTAACAACCAGTAGTTTAAAAGAAATTTCCTTCTTGGACCTATGTCTATATGTAGAGGATGACACCCTGAAGACTAAGACTTTCAGGAAGGTAACAGACTCTAATGGATACATAGAAATGGGTAGTTTACATCACCCCAACTGGCTAGATGGTATTCCATTTAGCCAGTTTACACGTATCAAGCGGAATTGTAGTGATCAAACTATCTGTAATGAACAAATACTGGAAACCACTAATAGGTTTATCAATAAAGGTTATTCAGTAGATCTTATAAACAAAGCACGAATTAAAGTAGAAAATATCAATAGGGATGACCTCTTGAAAGAGAAAGATAAAGAACAAGAAACAAAAAATGAAAGAAACAAGTGGGCCTTTATTAGTCAGTTTAATCCCCTGCATAAGGATATTGAAAGAATTTTTAGGAGAAACTGGTATTTATTACAGAAAGATCCCGTTATAGGAAAAGAAATCCCTGATAGACCCACCTTCATATACAGGAAAACACCATCGTTGAAGGACAAATTAGTAAGAAGTGCTATAGATGAAAATACGAGAGCTAGCACTAGAACTAAGGGGTTCCATAGATGTGGACAGTGTCTGATATGCAGGACGGTTAAGAGTAAATCTAGTAAGATCACAGAGTTTACAGTAAATAATGACACATACAGAATTAATGATTTTATCACATGTCAATCAAAAAACATCATCTATGGTATAGAATGTGCATGTGGGTTACTTTATGTAGGTCGGACAAGTAGGAACCTAAAAACCCACCTTGCGGAACATGTGTACAATATTCGGAAAGGGCTGGAAACACATTCTCTTTCAGCACATTTTAAAACCCATCATGAAAAAAGAGAATGTTTTATAAAAAGATTTTGGGGGATAGAACAGGTTAAACCTACATGGCGGACTAAAGATCTAGAAAGGAGATTAGCTAAGAATGAAATGAACTGGATTTTTAAATTAAATTCCCTACAACCTAAAGGATTAAACACCGATTTTGAGATGAAGTGGTTTTTATAGTGTTTAATATCTATTGGAAGTTCATTATGGATTTTATTAATATGTTCCCATTTATTTATTGATGATTCTAATCTAATTTTTATTAACCACTATTTATTGTTATGGATTGTTACTATCTTATTTGTATATATGTCATGGCCCTAGAATCATCTATATGTTTTGTTTTATGGAACCATGAATGAAAAATCCCCAAGGATCTTCTCATTTCTCCAGTGAAAATGGACATATATATAATGATCGTGGTACTGTTCTGAATGATAGAGGAGGATTTGGAACGCACACTTCCGCATGTAAAGGAGATTGTGTTATCACGAGATATGTGAGGAGCGGCGCTTCCTTTCCGACGTGGACGATGGGAACGTGAAATGCTCACTCTGTATCATTCGCCGTGTATGGAACGCACACGATCAGGTGGCACGCATGATGTCATTTCCTGTCCGCCGTCGTCGGCGACGGAACGGGAAGAGAGTTCCTCTCATTGGAGAACTATCACGTCACCATCTCCCCCGCGAAATTTGAAAGCGGAAGTGGGAGTATGTGTATTTGGACACAGCTGATGGACATTATGAGAATTAATTAGACGGGTATAAATGTTTGATAATGTTGTCTAGCCACAAACGCTTCTAAGGAAGAACCCAGCAGGGTTCGAAATGCATTAAGCGGTGTGGCTTCTTTTTACCTGGTGGACTGAGGTATAGGACTGATCCTGAACTTGTTCCTTAGGAGTATCCGGAACTCTGTGGGCCTTTTGGATCGATGAGTATACAGCCATCTCTATCACCAGTGTTACTACATGCTTTTAATTTTCTTTTGTTTGTGAGTGCATATATTTTATTAAAAAACCTTTTCCCTTTGAATGGGAGTCTGCACTATTGCTTCGCCTTATTCTGTTTCAGCCTAAAGCCCAGGTGGATATCAGAAGAATTCAGTAGAAATATTTTCCTTCAAGCTAAAGACTCTTATATGCCTTCAACCCATTGACACATTGTGAGTGTGGTGTATTTAAAAAAAAAACCTTTGGTATTTTTGAATTGGATGTCTGCACTATTGTGTTATTATTTTCTTACAGTTCAGACTATTCAATATATGGTGACACCCGAGAAGTTATTGTTCTTCCCATAAAGAAACAAAAGGGAAGTAACACTCTTATTTCATGTAACCATTTATGACAGAATCTGCGCAATTTATACACCAATTTATTTTGTAAACAGTTGTATATGAAAAATTGGTGAATTTTTCCAAGGTATATATGCTGCATTTTTTTCACTGTCTGTTTAGCGCAAAACACAAATTTTTTTGGTACCCATAGTTTCATTTCACCAACAGTGTCGCACAATACGTGAATGAGTATGAAATATTAATCAAACACTACGGTTTAATTTTACCAACAGTGTCGCACAATACGTGTATGAGTACAAAATAATAATATACTGTGGTCTGACAGGCAGTGCCACAGTACTTATAAAAATTGTACAGTACACCAGGGTACAGCACAAAAAAAAAAATTTATATATATATATATATATATGCAACACAATTTTTGAGAGGCACTCCTCGGCTTTGTAAATAATTTCCACAGCTACAACTGCATGCTTTCAACGTTTCAGGTGCACTTTATTAGCACCTTTTGTCAGGCTTTACAACCGTCATCAGGCTTTACAACATATAACAAACAGTCTTACCTTATATAACATACATCAAAATGTGTAACATGGTCACCGGATGCCCAGATCCCTGGACTTCCTCTGAGGTCTGTCAGAACAGACATCACCCATTAACCCTTCACCGTAAGAAAACTGGATCTGACTGTAAAACATTATAAAATATTTTGATCAGCAAACAGACACAGAAATACATGGGAAATATTCCCAATAATCCCAAAGAAACAGTTAGGATTATTATAATGCTCAAATTCATACAATGTGTGCACAGTTTTATCCAACAGGTACTCAAAAATCACCAATCCGCTAATTACAAGAAACTGCTGAATGAAAGGGATTCATTTAACCCATGCGGAGCAAGAGAATTTAAACGGTAGATCCACTGAGATTCACATTGCAATAATTTCTTATTCCTATCACCACCTCTTCTACTTTCAGGAACGTGGTCAATCATTTTATATCGTAGACTAGGTAAACTATGGCCACAAAGTTTAAAATGTTTGGCCAAAGGCTGATCAATGGATTTACCTTCAAGTATTTGTTTCACTGCACTGCGATGTTGAGCCAATGCGTTCCTTAAAAGTACAAGAGGTCTTGCCCACATACAAAAGCCCGCATGGCCATTTGATATAATATACAACGAACCTAGAGGTGCAAGTAAGGCAATGAGAAATCTTTATAATTTTTCCAGATTGAGGGTGAGTAAACGTATCCCCAGCTTCCAAATAAATACAGGTAACTTGTTTACTTTGGGATGGTAACTTGTTTACTTTACAATATTATGGCACCCGACTATATTATTGGACTCATGCAGGAGTTCTAAGGTCGTTGAACTATCTTTCTCGTTTGAGTGTTTTATCTCACTGGTGTTTTTGCACAGCACTTTGCACTTTTCATGATGGAATCTGGGAGATCAGAACTTTCGGGATACCGCACTAATGTATACCCGCAAGGAGAATTGTTATCTCTTTCTGATATAGATGCGGAAAGAATCTTATTTAAGGATAAATTAACTACAGCGATTGGCATTGACTCTAATTAAGTTATTTTTACAGCTTCTTAAAATTAAGAAATGTGAAGTTGATTTTTATTTGCACAGAGTCACGCTCTTCGATTACTACAGAGACAGAAAGATCTCGAGAGGCTTCCCCATCAGGAACTCGCCTACAATAGGGCGGCATAACCCAGATTTTTGCCGCAGGTGGGTGGCGATTTTGAATAAAGCCTCTTTTGATTTAATACTACTTGTAATTGAGGAAGCTACCCGAGAATTGGAGTAAGTACGTGAGAAAATTATCAAATTTGAAGCCGACTGTAAGAATTTTTAAAAAAGTGACAGCAATATAGAATGGAATACCAAACTACAAGCTCAAGTAGATAAATACCGCACTGACTTGATTCATTTCAAGACTAAGACATTTACAGCAGTTACTAAAGATTATGAGAGAACCGGGTTTATTTCTTTCAGGTAACCAACGTTTTCAGGGTAGACAATCACGTCCACGTTACCAAAGAAAACCTAGAGCATTTCCTCTGGAGATGGACGGATCCAGTGCAACATCTCAAAGTGATTCTGATATTGGTGGCCATTCCGAGTTGATCGCTAGCTGCTGTTGTTCGCAGCCCAGCGATCAGGCTAAAAGTCAGCATTTCTGCACATGCGTATTGCCCGCAGTGCGCACGCGTAACGTACTTTCACAAAAAACTATGCAGTTTCACACAAGGTCGAGCGACTCTTTTCAGTCGCTCTGCTGATCGGTGAGTGATTGACATGAATGGGGCGTTTCTGGGAGGTAACTGACCGTTTTCCAGGAGTGTGCTAAAAAACGCAGGCGTGTCAGATGAAAACGCAAGCGTGCCTGGGGAAACGGGGGAGTGGCTGGCCGAACGCAGGGTGTGTATGTGACGTCAAAACAGGAACTAAATAGTCTGCATTGAACGTAAGGTAGAGGTAGGTCTGCAGCTACTCAGAAACTGCATGAAAATATTTTGAAGCAGTTCTGCGAACCTTTCGGAAGCACTTCTGCTAAGCTAAGATACACTCCCAGAGGGAGGCGGCTTAGCGTTTGCATTGCTGCTAAAAGCAGCTAGCGAGCGATCAACTCGGAATGAGGGCCATTGCCTCTACTAGTAAAGTTTCTACACGGATCCCGTTAGGTGTCAAAACCAGGGCGCAAAGAGACGTCCCCATCGAAGAACAGCCAGAAGAGGAAGACAATGCGAAAGACAAAAGAAAAAAGAATTCAAAAACCAAGAAATAATCTACAATTTATCATCTACTCCCTTGTCTGAATCTGAAATCTGTTCTACAGAAAGGATTGAGTTTTGTGTCGACCAATTCACCTAACAGCTTTGAAAGCAAAGTGGATTTGGCTCGTTTCAACAGGCAATTAAGGCTCAAAGAATTCTTTAATGATAAACCATGTTAACGGGACTTTGCTGATAAATGTCCGGTAAGAGCTAAATCTACATTTGATCCCCCTTCCATTAATCCTGCTATACGAGCTTTCACTAGGACTATG
Source organism: Pseudophryne corroboree (assembly GCF_028390025.1). Lineage (NCBI taxonomy): Eukaryota > Metazoa > Chordata > Amphibia > Anura > Myobatrachidae > Pseudophryne > Pseudophryne corroboree. The sequence goes on along the minus strand of NC_086452.1, from coordinate 291,631,989 downwards.
GTGAACCAAATTGATATTGTTACTAAGACTCCTTCTAAGCACAAAAATAATCTTCTACCTGATGAACTTTTAGCTTTAAGATCTTTATCTGCCAGGACTGATATAACGATCCGCCCTGCAGATAAGGGGGGCAGAATCGTTATTCAGGGCATAGATGACTATCTTTTGGAAGCATATTCTCAGTTGAATGACCAATCTGTTTACATGAAATTAGCGAATGACCCCACTAAAACTTATTCTAGAGAATTGTATGAACTACTACAGGATGCAGTTGACAGAGGAATCATTAATCAGGATACTTTTGATGCCTTATATGTCTCAACACCAGTAGTTCCGATTTTTTATACTTTGCCAAAGTTGCACAAGAATGTCTTTAAGCCTCCAGGTCATCCTATAATTGCTGCTAGGGATTCTCTGTTTAGTCAAGTGGCTCGTTATTTAGACTTTTGGCTACAGCCCGTGATACAACATGAAAATACATATTTAAAAGATACATTTTGTTTCTTAGATAAACTAAGTAGTTTGTCTTTACTACTGAGTTCTGGTTTTGCACGGCAGACATCGTTAGCCTTTATACCAACATTCCCCATGAGAGGGGTATGGCTGCAGTACATGAATTAATCAGTGATAATTTACACTACACAGGTCCTCCCTTGCACCTATTTCTTGCGTTATTGAAGCTGGTACTGACTCGCAATTACTTTTTATTTAATAAGGATTTCTATCTACAAGTTCACGGGTGTGTGATGGGTTCTCCAGTAGCCCCCGCATACGCAAATGCGTTTATGTTTAATGTAGAACAAAAGTTATTTTTCGATGTTTCGGATTATAGTAGTAATATTCCATTTTTTATTCGTTACATAGACAATATTTTTATGATGTGGACCGGTACTAGAGAGAGCTTCATTGCCATGATGACTAATATTAACATGCGTGATGAGAACATAAAATTTACATTTAATATACAGAGAGATAGCATACACTTTCTAGACGTAAATGTCAGCAGAAGCAATGTAGGTTTTAAAACCACAGTTTATAGTAAACCTACTGATTGCAATAAAAAGACGTTATGGTAAGAACTTACCGTTGATAACGTGATTTCTCTTATGTCCACAGGTATCCACAGGATAACATTGGGATATGCCGGCGCGACAGCGGAAATGGCACCAACACGGTCTCGAGCTTTCTGGCCTCCCAGGATGCATCGGGGCTTCACCATATAATCCCGCCCACTGACTCAGTCAAATCAGTTCTTTCCACAGCGATTAGGCAGGAGCATCAGGTAGAAACCTATTTAGGTGATAAGAACACACATACACACCCTTCCATACAAGAGGGAAGAGGTTTAGTGATTGTCAATATCCTCAAATCAGGTGCGTCAGGGTGGGACCCCTGTGGATACCTGTGGACATAAGAGAAATCACGTTATCAATGGTAAGTTCTTACCATAATGTCAATTTCTCTGGCTGGGTCCACAGGATTATCTACAGGATAACATTGGGATTCCCAAAGCCAGTTTTAGTGGTGGAGACGCTCCTGATTACACAGGAGGACCTTTCGCCCGAAGTCTGCGTCATGAGAGGCAAAAGTATCCAAGGCATAATGTCTAATGAATGTGTTTATGGAAGACCATGTGGCTGCCTTACAAATCTGTTCTACTGAAGCACCATGTTGTGCTGCCCATGAAGGACCTACCTTACGTGTAGAGTGAGCAGAGACATTAGCCGCAGTAGGGAGATCTGCATGAGAATATGCTTCTGATATTACCATTCGGAGCCATCTTGCCAGCATCTGTTTACTAGCGGGCCATCCTCTTCTATGAAATCCGTAGAGGATGAAGAGAGAATCTGTTTTCCTGATGGCACTAGTACGATCTATGTAGATTCTTAATGCTCGGACTATGTCCAGCGATGCTTCTCCCGCAGAAAGTCCCGATACCTGAAAAGCTAAACTACAATCTCTTCATTAAGGTGAAACTTTGAAACCACCTTTGGAAGATAACCAGATCTAGTTATGAGAACTGCTCTGTCTGGAAAAAAACTTAGGAAAGGAGACTTACACGATAACGCTCCTAAATCTGACACTCTTCTGGCTGACGCCATTGCCAGTAAAAAAAAAGCACTTTAGCCGTTAACCATTTAAGATCTGCTCTCTTAAGCGGTTCAAACGGAGGACCCTGGAAGAATTTAAGAACTAAATTCAGAGGACTTCCGGTGGGTGGAGCATCGTGATGGTCGCTTTTTACAGATGTCTCTGTCTCCCTATGATTAAATCTGCCTCCATCCTGCAGCAGATCTCACACAAATCTGACAAAAAATATCGGAGGGTGTAGTGGAGACTCAGCCCTACATAACGAGCCGAACATAGGGAAGATCGAGGCAGTTATCCACCGGAATCCAGCCTGCTAATTCTGAGGCCTGCCTGGCTCCCAGTGGCGTGACCCGACGCCATTGCCGGCCCTGCTGCCTCACTGGGGCTGGGCCTGCTTCCTCTCCCTGAGACATAACTAGCTCTGGAAACCATCCTCTACACTGGGGAGACCGAGAAGGGGTTCACTGGGGTGAGAGCCGGGATCTTGTTAAGTACGGGACCAGCCACCGGAGTCGTACTCAGCTCCTACTGCTATGGATACGCTGACCGGGCTGACTCCCGTTGCTGGCTGCCCCGGGCAGTGAATGATCGTGAACCTCACCTGGACAACTACTGACGCGCCGTGGGCGCGAACGCCGGAGCTGAGCCTGCTCCCCCTCCCTGAAACCCATTAAGCTCTAAAACCCTACCGCGAAGACTCGGGTGACCATCCTGCACGCTGCAGAGACCGAGGAGACGGTCACTGAGGAGAGAGCCGGGCCCTTGTTGACTGCGGGGCTCACCGCTGAAGACATACCCAGCCCCTGTTGCCGTGAATGCGCTGACCGGACCGGCTCACACTGCGGTGTATCCTGGACAGTGAATCTGGGAGGACCGAGCTACAACTGGTCGGTTGTGGCTTGCCACAGCTGATGAACCACGTGGAAGGAGGATTGGAGCTGTGGGAGTGAACGCCGGCGCTGTGCCTGCCTTCCAACTATCGAGGCTGTCTGGCGCTCAAACCCGGAACGGAGATCTAGCGGAGACCGGCCTGTCGGAGACCCAAAGCCACGGGGGAGAAAAACGTGTCCCCGTACATGCGGGGTGTACTGTCGCATAGCCGCGACGCCTTTACCCACTGTGTCTTCTGGTAGACATCTGGTAGACATCTGGCTCATAACGCGGTGCTTAGGGCACCATTACTGCGGGAGGTTACCTTATCACAGCGGTGGTGTGGCCGTGGACAGCAGTGATACGTCGCATCGGAGAGAAGGAGAAAAAAAGACTACTTTAGCCACTAACTGGGGGAGAGCCTGGTTAAGACACAATCTCGGCATTGGGATATCCCTTCAGGTAGTGCTGGTGTCTATGCTGTCAGAGACGACTTCCTAATGACTCTTTTAGTGTTAGTTTGAAATTAACTGCTTAGGTTTACCTCACTCCTTCCACTCTTTCTGGTGTTGATCCCTACCTTCTCCGGACCTTCTCTCCTTTCCCTTCCTATACTTCTTCTATCTAGCTCAACTTTCATTCTCTGTACTCAGCCATATTTGCTCAAATATCCAGCACCAGCTAGTGGTCTAGTTATTGGGGGTGGCTGCGGGAATACATCTTGCAGCCACTCTGACTTAGTGATGGTTGTGGCAGATTTTTCTGCATATAACTATATACTTTCTAAAGAATAGATTAATCATATATGTATTTTGAGATATAGATGTGTATAGGGTTTGACTACATATACTTATTTATTTTTTGTTTCTCTTTCCTGTTCACTTCTTTTCTCATCAGTTTATTCCTTGGAATAACACGGTGCACATTTGCCATCTAGTGGTGATTAAGGTACATCACAGGATAACTTTGCTGTGACGTGTGCTTTTGTGTGCTCAAGGGAGATTGGGTGCACGAACAGCAGAACCATAACATAAACGAGCTTGCTATTCCAGATTCATTCTGTTATACTTCAATACTTTGAATAATATAAGACACTTGATCTGTTGTATTATGTACTTTTTTTTCCAACTTACTGCAATTCCCTATCTCATAACAGTTTGATATTTATATTTGCCAACTATAACATTGAAATGCAGAGGCTGCCATCTTGTGGTACAAGTCTGTAACTACATGCTCCCTACAAAAGGGTATCTGACAGCCGCTGTATTTCTCATTTAATTCTCCCTATATATATCAGTAAAAAAAATTTTTTTTTTTTTTTTGTGTGTGACACCAATAGTGTCATCAGTCACGGAACATAGGACTCTGCGAGTTCTTCAACATCTTAGATTTCGCAGAGTGTTTGACACTCCATTCGGCACAATAATGTGATTCAAAGATTACATGGGTCGCTAGCCTAACCGTCATATTATGTGATATTTTACTTTCTACTTTCCCTTCTTTGGGGGCACACCCAATTTCTGGTCAAGGACAGCCGTTCATTGCATGGACAGATTTCTAGACAGATCTCAAATGTCAACCATGAAAAATAAGAACAAGTGTAAGAACACCCAACCTTTGAGCTCCACTACACGTGGCTCAGTTAGCTCTTCCCCATCCATCACACCTCCAGAAAGCCCCCCTTTGGGAGGCACAGGTGGTCCCTCTAGTTTGCTGAATCCAACACAAACAACACAAATGGAACAAAAACTGGATGCCATTCAGGCCTCTATTAACACTATCCTAACACATCTGGAAACAAACACTAAACGCTTAGTGGAGGTGGAACAACGTACCAGTACCAATGAAGATGCCATTTCTGAACTCAAACAATTTGCTGAGGCACAAGTCCAACTTAACATCAAACTAGAATCTAAATTAGAAGATTTAGAGAATAGAACCATACGGAGTAATCTAAAGTTCTTAGGCATCCCCGAATCCATTAAAGGAACAGACCTAATGGATCTCCTTAGCACTGACATAATATCCATACTGAATGTTCCCACCTCATCAGGCGCAGTTATGATTGAAAGAGCACATCGCATAGGGCCCGAAAGAGAGAACCGAGATGCACGGCCAAGGCCGGTCATAGCTAAATTTTTGAACTATAGGGATAAAGAAAATGTTCTAATGGCCTACCGCAGACGACGTACTCTCCTAGTGCGTGACTTCCAAATCCTGATCTTTCAGGATTTTTCTAATGCGGTTACTCAGAAACGTACAGAATTTACACCTGTCTGTAAACATCTTTTTGAAAACAACATCAAATTCGCCCTTTTATATCCTGCCAAACTCAGAGTAACCACTGATGGCAAAACACATATGTTTGATGACCCTACTCAGGCCAGGAGTTGTCTTAAACTCACCACACTCACCCCAGCCAACAATCCGCCCCCGAATGGGTGATAGCTTAGACTACTATAAGTTACTAAGGCTAGTGATACCACACTGTTGAATAAATTCTGGTGTAATTCCAGATGTCTCACCCAACAACAATGGGTGTTAAACCTGAACCAAATGCAATATTGTTATTGTTGATGTTAATTTTGTTGTTCTTTTTTCTTTCCCCCTTGCTTTACCCCCTTTTCTCAAACCATGCGCGTCCGAGTCTCGTTCTCAATCTGGTAAGACATCCCACATGTGCTCTGCTAGCTGGGACGGAGCAGATGTGCCGTATTTTCAAGTCAACATACACACGAGTCTTGTTAGAATTGGTATAGGATGACACAAACACAGTCCCCTAAAATGCAGTTTCCGCAGGTCACCTCAAATTCCTTTAGATTTTTATCATGGAATGTAGCAAGCCTGAATTCGGCTATCAAAAGGCGTAGAGTGTTGACACACTTTAAACGAGCTCATCCAGATATAATATTCCTACAAGAGACCCACTGGCTGAAAAACTCAAACCCCACTTTAAAAAGCCCCTGGTTAGGGGATTGTATTTCGGCTTCTTATTGTAAGAAAAAAAGAGGGGTAGCAATTTTATTTGCCAGGAACCTCAATTTTGAAGTGACCAAAACTATTGCGGATCCAGAAGGCAGATTCCTCATGCTAAATGTAACATTACATGGTGAACAATTTACACTTCTCAACATCTATGCACCGAATTCACCTAATTTTTCATTCTTTCAGACAATATCTAATTTGTTAATGCAACACGCCACACCTAACTTAATCATTGGAGGTGACATGAACTCACTACATGATACTACCCTAGATCATTCTAAATCTCAGGTGAATCCGTCTCCTCATAATAAAGAAGGCATTTCCCTTTTATGCTCTCAGCATTCTTTGTTGGATGTCTGGAGGCTCCAAAATGGTTTTAGCAGAGAATACACATACCACTCACGAGTACATGACACCTTTACAAGATTGGACTATATTCTCCTAGAAGAATCCCTGTTTACACGAGTTACCCACACCTTTATAGATAACATCATAATTTCAGACCATGCCCCGATATTGTGTGATATAGAGAGGAGAAATCCGCTACACACCTCTAAACTATGGCGCTTCCCGATATACCTGTCACAAAATGAAGATTTCCAAAAATATCTCAAAATTAATTGGCAAGCTTATGTAGATGACAACATACAACATTGGGACAATATAGTTCTATTTTGGGAAGCTTCCAAAGCAGTAATGCGAGGGCACATAATATCATATGTAGCTAAACGTAACAAAGATAGGAAGGAACAATTATATTCTTTAACTAATAGATTACGCCACTCGCACCAACAATATATACTTTATGCTACAGAGGAAAATAAGTCCATATATCTGCAGGAAAAGGGGTTATTGGAAGCCTTTCTCTTACAAGAAGCAAAACTGAAGACTGAATATATGAAAAATCAATATCATCGGTGGGGTGGCAAGTCTGGCCGACTTCTGGCCTTTATGGCAAAACAGCAAAAGAAAAAATGCTATATAACCAAATTACTAGACCAGGGTTCCGGAGTAACTGTCACCTCCCACCCGGACATACTAAACTTACTACAGTCCTACTACACTGACCTGTATAAATCTAGTGAGCCCAATCAACAGACCATAGATGCCTTTCTAGAGAAAGTAGGATTGTCTAAACTAACAACAGATCAGAGGGAGGGCCTTAATAGTCCAAACAGGAAATCCTTGTAGCCATTGATTCTCTGAAATTAAACAAAGCACCAGGTCCAGATGGTTTAAATGCAAATTATTACAACATTTTAAAACCTGAATTAGTCCCAACACTTTCCTTACCCATCGTTTAACAAAGCCGTAACATTATTATTGCCTAAACCAGGAAAAGATGCCTCTCTTATGGAATCTTACAGACCGATCGCATTGTTAAATCAAGATTACAAAATTCTAGCTAGAATGTTATCTACTAGACTACAAAACTTAATGCCATCTCTTCTAACTCCACACCAATTGGGCTTCAGAACGGGTCGACACTCTGTCCTAGGGATTCGCTCTGCTATAGCGGTATTAGCTTCTTCACCAGCAAACAAAGCTTCATCAACTATAATATTGAGTTTGGATACCGAGAAGGCCTTTGACAAAGTCATATGGGAATATCTGTTCAAAGTGCTAGACTGCAGAGGATTTGGAACTCTCTTTGTGGAGATGATTAAATATTTCTACTTAGAGCCCAATACCAGATTGTTGATCAATGGCCTTCTCGGCAAGCCATTTCAGATGCAGCGAGGGACGCGCCAGGGATGTCCATTATCACCTCTGCTGTTCAACCTGGCATTGGACCCTCTGTTACGCCATTTACAACATTGGCCGACCCTTCAAGGGGCAAAAATTGGTAACCAGGAATTAAAATTGCAAGCCTTTGCCGATGATTTAATACTTTTTGTCTCTAACCCCGAAGTGAGTTTGGACCCCTTGTTTAATACCTTCAACCATTTTGGCTCACTCTCGGGGTTTCGGATTAACCTATCCAAATCGAAGGCAATGGCTTTAGGCAATCGTCCCTACACTCCATCTAATCCCTTTGGAGGATTGCAGTGGACCGCTTCCCAGATACAATATTTGGGGATATAACTAACCAAAAATATCCATAATTTGTACTACGCAAACATAACCCCACTTATTGCAAAAATTGAAACTGAACTTGAGGGATGGCAACACCTACAGTTGTCGTATCTGGGAAGAGCCAATTTAATCAAACTCATCACCTTTCCAAAGTTGCTATAACCATTGCAAGTTCTTCCACTCATACTTACTCTGTCTGATGAAAAAAAAAATGTGGAATTATTCCGAACATTTATCTGGGCCAAAAAGAGGCCAAGAATTAGTCTAAAGATATTACAAAAGACTAGAGAAGAGGTGGAATAAACTTTCCTAATGTTAAATTGTATAACCAAGCAGCCACCTGTAGATATATTAAGGACTGGCTCCATGGGAAAGACCAATATGCAAATTATACACTTGAAAAGCAATTTCTTTCTAATCTAGACTTGACCTGTTTCTTACATTTACCCAAACATGAGATTCCTTCACACATACTAGACAATCCCTTGCTCATGTCGACATGGTCAACATGGCACACAATACGCAATAAAGCTAAACTTCACACTCTATATTCTTTACATCTTCCCTTTTTGGGCAACGTCAGCTTCCAACATGACCTGGCAACACAACCATTTAGATCGTGGCATGAAAAGGGAATACATTCAGTCAGACACCTTGCAAATTTGGAAACAAAAAAAACTTACTTATATACAAGCAAATTCTCGATATGATTTTTTGCCAGTGTGTAATTTGGCCTTCCTCCAGGCGCAGCATTACACTAGTAAAGTATTAAAGTTTTAAACGAGGAAGACTGGTGTAATCTGCTGGATGACGCTTTTCTAGATGTGAATTACTCCACGAAAGCCATATCTTACTTCTACAGAATATTAAGGCTGCCTTATCATACTGGCCAGTTTCAAACGGGCATCACAAAATGGCGAACACACTTTCCCAATTTGAAGTAAGAGGATATTTTGAAAAGTCTATTGTATTCTATAAAAACAATTTCAGCTACATCCTACAAGGACATGTTTTTTAAGATATTCTATAGAGGATACCTATCTCCCCACCGGTGTAACTTAATTGGTATGAGTACTACATCCGTTTGTCACAAATGTGCTGGCCCTGAAGCAACCTTATACCATTGTTTGTGGGAATGTCCCATGATTCAGCGTTTCTGGTTGGCGATAAGACAATTTGCAATTAATCACCTGGTGAACTTTCTAATATTGACCCCAGATTGGGCAATCTTCGGACTTTTACCAAACTTTCCGAAAATTTCAATCGGTTGCAAAAAATTGTTGCTGTTTGTCTCTTCGGTAGCCAGAAAATGCATACTGCAGCAAGTGATTTCTCCCACGCCCCCGTCCCTCACCATGTTTAAAGAAAAATTATTTCAATTGTTTAAACTTGAATGCACTGAAACCACACTTCATAAAAACTCCCAGATTGAGAACTTCTTTTCAGTATGGGAAAGTTATATAGACACTTTACCCATTGAAACTAGGAGGCAAATACATAAATGTTTTCGTATGAACGTTTGGTATGAGACTAGATTGTTCGTACAGGACCCACTAATTACTTTGAATTGAGAGGTGGCGAATGGTTCGGACGCGCATGGCTTTACCCCCTCCCCCCTTACTCCCCCTGCTTTGCTCTCTTTCCCCCCTTTCCTTCTTTCTCTGTTTTCTCCAACTTTTCTTAATCAGATGTTAAACTACTATCATCTTTTGTATGCAGATAAGTCATAACAAAAATACCCAAGAGACTGTAATAGTAGTTTTATTAATTACTAATGTCAGTAACATATTTTTATAACGTAAAATTCACTATGTATATCTATGTTGTTACATCAAGAGGCAGAAAATGTTAGAAAATGTTTGCAATGGACAACTATGTTCACACTTGTTGCTGTTTCTTGTCAAATTTGCAATAAAAACATTTAAAAAAAATAAAAAAAGGACTACATTCAAATCCCAGGGAGCTGCAGGAGGAACAAATGGAGGTTGAATATGTACAACTCCCTGAAAGAAAGTACGTACATCCTGTAAATCAGCAATATTTCACTGAAACCATACAGTTAATGCTGATACTTGAACTCTCAAGGAAGCTACTTTCAAACCTTCAACAAGGATTAGCAGATCTGGACGTTGAGGGAGCAGTATCGGTGCTTCCACGGATATTCTCAGTAGATCTGTATACCAATGCCTTCTTGGCCAAGCTGGAGCTATTAGAACTATTGCTCCCTTTGCTTGCTTTATTTTCCTCACTACTCTGGGTAACAGAGATATTGGAGGGAACAGATACGCCAGATGAAATTTCCATTCTACTGACAGTGCGTCTACAAGGACTGCTCCAGGATCCTTTGTTCTCGATCCATACTTCGGAACTTTGTTGTTTAGACGAGATGCCATGAGGTCCATCTCTGGTAGACCCCATCTGTTCACTATTGTCTGAAACACTTCTGGGTGTAATGCCCATTCGGTTTCCTGAATGGTGTGTCGACTGAGAAAATCCGCTTCCCAGTTCAGTACACCTGGGACAAACACTGCTGACAATACTGGGAGATGGAGTTCTGCCCATCTTAGAATGGGAGCTACTTCCTCCATCAATCTTTTGCTGTGAGTTCCTCCTTGATGATTGAGGTACGCTACTGCTGTCGCATTGTCTGAGTGAATCTGGACCGGTCTTCCTTGCAGACTGTCCTTTGCCTGAACTAGAGCCATATAAATGGCCCTTATTTTCAACAGATTTATTGGCAGGCGACTTTCCCTTACGGTCCATTTTCCCTGGAACCAAAGGCTTCCGAGTACCGCGCCCCAGCCTTACAGACTGGCATCTGTTGTCAGGACATGCCATTCTTTTATCCAAAAGGGTCTCCCCTTGTTTAAATGGTCTGTCTGTAGCCACCACGCTAGATACCTTTTTACATTTACTGGAAACTTTATCATCTGCTTTTTTATCATCTGATGATTTCTGTTCCATTTGGTCAGAATAAGGTGCTGTAATGGTCTGGAGTGGAATTGCGCATATACCACCATGTCGAAGGTTGAGACCATCAGACCCAACAGTCGCATTGCTGCATGGACTGACATTGTCTGGGCGTGCAACGCTTCCTGAGTCATGACCTGCACCTTGACCATCTTTTTCTCTGGTAAGAAAACTCTCTGTAGGTCTGAATCCAATATGGCCCCCAAATGAACCATCCGCTGTGACGGATTCAGAGACGACTTTTCCCAATTTATGAGCCACCCGTGTCTCTGTAAACAAACTATTGTCTGTTGAAGATGGCTCAAAAGTAATTCCTGCGAATGTGCTAGGATTAACAGGTCGTCGAGATATGGGAATATTCTTATCCCTTGCTTGCGGAGATAAGATGCCATAACCACCATAATCTTGGTAAACACCCTGGGTGCTGTTGCTAGCCCAAAGGGCAAGGCTTGGAACTGAAAATGTTCCTGGAGGATGGCAAACCTGAGGTAGCACTGATGAGACAGTGCTATTGGCACATGTAGGTAAGCATCTTGTACATCCAGAGATACCATGTAATCTCCCGGTTCCATAGCCAACATTATGGAGCGTAATGTTTCCATGTGGAACTTTGGGATCCAAATGCATCTGTTCAATATTTTCAGATTGAGAATTGGTCAGAATGACCCATTTGGCTTCTAGATGAGAAATAGATTGGAGCAAAACCCCTGTCCCCTTTGTGATGGAGGTACTGGGACAATCACACCTGACTGCAGTAATTTTTGGACTGCTTCTTGCAGGGCATTGGCCTTCGACTCTATACGAGATGGGCTGGTGCAAAAAAATCTTTGAGGAGGCTGCCTCCTGAATGGGAACCCATACTCCTGAGAAACCACCTTCAGCACCCAAGCATCTGTTGTCGATTGTTGCCATATGTGTGCAAAATGAAGGAGTTGGCCCCCAACCCTGGAATTCTCCAGGCGGAGGCCCGTCTCTTCAGGCTGATGGTTTCTGTTCAGGCTTGGAAGATGACTTTCTACTAGCCCATTGCCTCCTACCCCTGGCCGATCTATTGGACTGGGGCTGCTTAGCTTTGCCATTAAAATGAGCGAAAGTTTTCGCTTTGCTTTGCCATCAAAATGAGCGAAACTTTGAACCCTTAGACTTAGGGTTATAAGTAGCCGAGAATCTGACCTTCTTTGATTCAGCGTCTGATTCTAGGATATCAGATAATGGTTTCCCAAACAATATATTACCAATGTAAGGCAATGCTTCCAATTCTTTCTTGGATTCTGCATCAGCTTTCCAGGTACGTAGCCAAACTGCTCTACGAGCTGCTATTGTCAAGGCTGAAGCTTTAGAAGCAACTGTACCCATATCAATTACTGCTTCTTCCAAGTATTGGGCAGATTGTCTTAAATGGCTTAAATGATACTCTTGCTCCCGATTAGGAGAAGAGAGGCCATTCTCTAGTTCCTCTATCCATTCGCCCATTGCCTTTGCTACCCAGGCCGAAGCCATAGCAGGTCTTACCACTGCTCCTACAAGAGAAAATAAATTTTTCAAGAAGCTATCTACCCTTCTGTCTGTGACATAATTTAGTGAGGTAGATGACAGTGGTAAAGCAGATTTATGCACAAGTCGCAGTACATGTACATCTACTTTTGGAGGAACTTCTCTTTTTGAACAATTCACAGCTGGAAATGGATAATAAGAATCCCATCTTTTCAGAATCTTATACTTTCTACTGGGCGTCGCCCAAGACTCATCCATCATTTCCGTCAGCTCATCCGACGCTGGAAATTCAGTTTTAACTGACTTTGTTCGTTTAAACACAGGTGCTTTAGACTTTAACACTGTCTTGGCTGGCTCTTCCAAAGAGAGAATAGCCTTCACAGCGCCAATAAGTTCAGCTACATCCTCTGAACTAAAACTCTGCGACTGATCATCATACGGAGTATTTGAATATACTGTATCATCATCTGTTGTATCATCTTGTGTAGTCTGCCACATAGACGCTTCTGTCTTAGTCTTACCTGTCCCTTGGTTACTTGTAGAGGCTACTGGAACCAAGCCGTAGGAAGGGAGCTGCATGTATGGGTTAATAGTGTAACCTAACCCTTGGGGTGGTGCTACCGGAGTTAACCTGCCCGCTATTGGAGACAAGGTCTTTGCGAACATATTCCATGGTGGCTCTGTTGGTTGTTGAACCAAATCCTGTTTTTTACTTTGCTGAAAAGCAAAACAGTTCGCTCACAACCCCTCATAAGTGACCAACTGGTCCATACCAATTAACCCTGTCTTACAAGATAAGCATGTTAGGGATGTAGGAGTGCCTGATAAATTCTCCTCGTCACTTTGCCGCTCACAGACATGGTAATAATTTGTTAATGACTACACAATTTGTGACTGAAAATCACCTATACATGGATATATAGAAGTGAGATCAATCTGACCACAACCGTGCACATGATTTGAAGGTCAGAACAGGATTGACGACATAGAAAATTCAGCACACATACTAGCAGTCAGTCACATGTTAAGGCATTAAACATTGTCATATGAGAATACAACCCCCATAACAACTTACAAGTAAGTAGGAAAATTGTACTTCTGTTTTTAACTGTTTTTTTTTCAAACATAACATGTAGAAACCACAGTAATATACAGATCTCATTGGCGATCTCTCCAATGAACAATGGATACAGATTTTGGGATCCATTCGTTATACCACCCCATGTGTTCGATATCTGCAGGTATATTTTTATACCTTACATAGAACATATCGTACCCCAGTAATGTTGTATAGTGCACATCTTCGCTCTGATACCTGCTGTCCGAAGTGCAATGGGGAGGGTGCTGACTTTTGGCACCTATTATGGTCATGCCCAAGGTTGGCACCATTTTGGGCTGCAGTTTGGAATGATATTGTCCTTACAGAACCATCATTGCCAGTAATGAACTCTAGATTGTGCCTGTTCGGGTTAGACCTTGAAGAGACGCATTCTCTGGTCATATATCGTTATGTACTATGCTTAACCACTCTGGCAAAAGTCTTGATAGCCAGAAAATGGTTCTCCCCTGAATTACCCAATATATCTCATTGGCGGGCTCTGGTCAACGAGGTTTCTTGCCATGAACGAGCAATGTTTAGATCTAGTGACATGCTGGTTAAATTCTCTAATAAATGGGATAGATGGAATACGTCAGCCCTTGGAGTGGGTGGGACGTGATGGAAAGGGGAAGGTATCCTGTGTAATGTATACTGTAGCTAATACGGAATGTGATATTATGCCTGTTTGCTCTGGGGCGATGCGGGAAGCATGGAGGCTTTAGAAATGACTCCTTATTGTTGTATTGACTATATATATGCGTCGCGATATGTTGCCTGCTACATGTCATATCTTGTTTAACAGATATACTGTAAATCCAATGTCATTGATGTTTTTGATCTACTATTTTTTGTACTTGACCTGTTTGTTGAGCTAGGTTTAGCTGCTGTATGGTTTTTTTTTTTTGTATATGTAAAACACTATCAATAAAAAATTACTGAATTTAAAAAAAAAAATACAGATCTCATATGCAATATGTACTAAAATTAACAATTCATACTAACAAGTAGAGAGAATTTTTAGTACTGTATACCCTTCCTCCGTAGAGCGGGATACAGGGATACTCACCACACTTCCATATCCAAACAAATACGCTCGCAAGACGCTGAGTGGATTCAGACGCTACTGGTGTACACTGCTATTCAGATAACTGATGCACGACACGGACGCTCACTGACGGACACGGACGCTCAGTGACTTACACGTGTATGCAGACGCTAAGGCTTGCGATTAAGTCTAGGCGGGATCTCTAGTGTACACAACCGCAGCGTCTAAGCTGTGACCGAGTACCCTCGTGGTAGCGTCTAAGACGGAAGTGAGGTCATTCAGTTCATGGACGGGAGACACGCAGAAACTGGTCATGAACTTGGAGGAGGGACTGCCAGGAGAGCGTCTGATTCCCCCCGTTGACTTAAACTTTAAGGATCGCGGCCTCAACCTAGTCCTGGTGCCTATGATCCCTAGAGCGTAGCGCTGTTGCACTCGAGGTGTTTGGCACATCAACACACTGTTTGTAGTCTCCACCAATACAGTGTAGCTGTGTCCGGACCCCCCTAGTAAGAGGAAATCCATAGACTTACCTTCCCCCCATGCTCCGGCCACAGCCTGGTTACGTCTGCTGGACCTGCTAGAACATCCGACACAGACGCCCGTCGAGACAGCACTGTACCACAAAGGTAAGCATTGTTGCGACCCGGTGGGGAGTTGTTGGAGCGACTCTTTCCCGTATGCGTTTAAGACGCTGTTAGGAAAAGTCGCTCAAAAAACATAGTAAGACTATAAAAATAACATAATAAAAGCTTCAGGCTGCTTTATTCACAGCAGCCCTGTGACCATGGTCCAGCTTCTGTCGCACCAAACAAAAAACTGATTTGACTGAGTCAGTGGGCGGGATTATATGGTGAAGCCCCGATGCATCTTGGGAGGCCAGAAAGCTCGTGACCGTGTTGGTGCCATTTCCGCTGTCGTTCCTGCATATCCCAATGTTATCCTGTGGATAATCCTGTGGACCCAGACAGAGAAATACATTATGGCTTCTAGTCACCACCCGGCATCTTTAAAAAATGGTTTACCATTTTCCCAGCTTTTCCGTATACATCGTATATGTAGTGATACTACAGAAGAATTATTACAGATGGATAGATTGATTAATACATTTCTTGAACGCGGTTACTCTAATAAATTATTACAAGATGCCAAGAGGAGGGCATTAGCAGAACTTAGAAGTAGACAGGTAAAAATGACTTCTAGTGACAATGATAATTGGATCATTTATGTCAATCAATTCTCTACTGCTAGCCAGCAATTAACTAGGTGTGCTAAAAGACATTGGCCAGTGGTACAAGCAGACAATGTATTGTCCTCCTTGGCCTCTAAACATCTGGTACCATGTTACCGTAGAGCACGAAATCTACGTGATATTTTAGTACATGCAGATGTCTCAGATTTTGCTACATCTAAACCCAGTAATTTCCTCAGTAAAAGACCCGGTAATTATCGGTGTCTGGGCTGTACAACCTGTATTTATTTGGAAACTGGGGATACGTTTACTCACCCTCAATCTGGTAAAATTATAAGGATTTCTCATTGCCCTACTTGCACCTCTAGGTTCGTTGTGTCACAACTGAGGGCTGGAGACCGTGACTGGGAGCCTCAGTTGTAGGGGTATTTTTATTTTTATCATGTTTCATCATGTCCGATAGTTATTTAAATAAGGGACTATACGAAGGAATGTATAAATATAAGACCTTTAATTAAGCCTTGTTTGCGAGAGAATCTTCCTTATGATAAATTATTTGTAACAACGGAGTGGTTCCGATTAGATAATCAGATGGGAGAAAATATATCCATGATTACTGGGCGTCTATATCTCTAGGGTAATGATTACTCAGAGATTTGTGGACATTATCTAATGACGTCCCAGTGACTCGAGGAAATGGAACGCATAGACCATCATTATGCGCTGAGTTACCATGACTACATCTGGAAGTGTTGTTAATGGAACGCAATGATCACGTGGGCTAGGCGTAGCGGCGCCGGGTAACGCGCGCAGATGGTGTGATTTAAAAAGGCTGAAATCATGAGGTGTAACATTCTCAATTCTCCTGAGGAAGCCGCCGATAATACAGGCGGAGAAACGCGTTGAGAAGGGATACACGGATCCGGTTCTGACGGCCATTACTCTGAGGGGACACGGTGGACCAACTTGCGGCACGTATTCATTGAGGCTCCAAGGAGGGAACATCTTACGGTGAGAACAGCCAGTTCCATTGGGAGTGCTCTAGCAGCATTTGCAAGATAACAAGGTCCTTGAATTGTTGTGCCTCGCATCCCATTATAAAGATGATGATATGTTTGAGACTTACCTTAACATCATGGATATAGATTGCTGAAAATGCTGTCTACAAACACAGTAATCTTGGACCCTCATTAATAAATGATTAAACTTTGCGGGACTTACGAAATAAGGTCAATTTATGACCATTAATCATCTGAGCGAGAGCCGATCATATTAGTGTTGATTAATCCACCAGTGAGAGCTGACTGGATTTTAGTGAATGGACTGTGTTTCAATTAGTCATATTGGAGGAGACTGCTGGAATTAACTAAGGATCACAGCCACTAATTAGAACAGTGGCAAAAGTATTTTTTATCAACATACCGCTCTGAAACAAATTGAACTTGAGCTAAGGAATCAATTGTTATTTATAATAGCAGTCGGAGAATTATGTATGTCTAAATTGCTGATATCTATTATGCTAAAAATTCAATGAAGTATTGTAGACTTGAAATGATGGCAGTGATTATTGGTCATTAAGATTGGATTTTTTCAATTGTTGAATTTGGGGTGATCTTTTTACCCAGATTAAATTAATTAATTACTTCTTGTATAGAAGCTCTAATCCCCCAACGATATGACTAATAATTCACTGTTGGTGTTTTTATTGTAATATTTTTAATTATTGACACCGGCGTGTGTATACACATTTTTTTGTCCTTTTTTGTTTTCATTGTATGATTATATATTTTTTTATTATAGGATGTGGTGGGATAAATAAATATAATTTTAATATAAAGATTCTGGCAGTGCAGCGCTTCAATTGTTATTTCTTTCTTTCGTTTTTTTGTGGAGATTCAGTGATCTCCCAAAGAAGCAGCAGTACTCTAGAATCGATTAAATCTTAAAGAGAAAGATTAGACCATCCCTGAAATAGTCAGCGCCCGGCATTTGTTTATATTTATTGTATTGATTTTTTCACTGTCTACTGGGCAGCAGACTTATTATCCACGATGTCAACTTTACAATGTGTATTAGAAAGATTGGAAAGACGAAATGGTTATTTAAAAGGAAAGAATACAGGAGATCAGGGTATGACTAAAGATGATCAACCCAGTATGCATCAATTATTTAATAAACTGGAGAATGCTTGTATTTTAGAGACCAGACACTGGTGGGACCAGGTGACATTACAAAAATACCTGGACAATGGTCTAATACCGAGAGGATTACGTATCCTCAAATCAGCCACCTTTAAGGATGATGAACAATTTGTTAATGAGTGGAATGCGGCATTAGACCATTGTTCAAGGGATTTAATGACTCTACTTATCAAATATAGAGAAAACAAGGTTGACCAATTAAAATCAGAAATAGAACAGGTCCAAGAAGCATTGAAACCTTTCTCTACAAATGCGGGGTATAGGGAAAGAGATATGAAGGTAAACAATAAGATCCGGGATTTCGAACTCTCCTTGATTGAGAGAAAAGATGATAAGATGGACAGAGATAGAGATGATTATGCCAAAGGGATAGTAAGATCCTATAATAAAGAAAAAAGACCATTTAATCCCCCCCCCCCATAGAGATATGAGACAAGACTATGGGAGGAATAGAAGGAAAGACCCTAGAGAAATACAGGGAGAAACACAGGGCCAATATAGGAATATAAGATTCCAACATACCCCGATACAAAGGGGAAATAACTGGAAAAGGGGGAGACCAAGTCCGAGAAATTGGAGACACCCTAACCGATTTGAAGTCCTTACAAACGAGGAATTAAATTATGAGGGGGTAGAAACCCCAAATTGGGTTAGACAACGACCTTTTAGATCTAGACGGGCGAGTAACACATGGAGTAATGAACCATCACCAAGATTCAGGAATGATGATTTTTTAGGCCATCCTCAACAAAATCCCAGAGACCCACTCCCGAGGGGCTCCCTAAAAAGAGGAAGAGAACCAGGGGATCCAGGGGAGGACATGGGAAACATGGAAAAAAATGTCAAAATAAAATAATAGGTAAGGGTGTCTTTAATCTTTCATCTAAACAATTAAATGACCATGAATTACGCCTTTTATCGAAGGGCTTGAATTTTGCACCTAATTGCAAACCTAATATGTTCGAATTATTTGTAGACCTAAATAGGTATACTAGAACTTTAAGTAGGAAACGATACTTTGCACTAAAATCTTTGAAGACACATAACTCTGTGGAATCACCCATTATTTTAGATAGTACAGATGATGTGGCACTAGAGATATTAGAATCATTAAATACGGAGGTTGACACAGAAGTGATAGGTAATCCAAAATTGATATACGATATAAAGCAACATACCCCTTTTCGGAAGAAATCGGATTTCTATCCCCTGCAATATAGAGGTGCTTTTGTTGAGAGTTTTTATAAAAACACTCTGGAAGACTTTAGACGTATGTGTACCAAAGCTGAGAATAGCTCCTTTAAAGATAATCTGACTAAAGGGGAACGTCTAGCCATTAAGAGCCTAAGTGCTGATAATGAACTGGTAATTAAAGCAGCCGATAAAGGCGGAGGAATAGTACTGCAAAATAAAAGTGATTACCTTATGGAAGCACGGAGACAGCTAGATAATGAGTCGATTTATCGGAAACTTCCGTTTAATCCCACATCCCAATTTCAAATTAAATTGAAACAGATGCTCTCTCGAGCCGTCACCTCTGGAGTGATATCCAAGGAGACTTTTTCATTTTTATTCACTACTTATCCGGTAATACCCACCTACTATCACTTACCCAAAATCCATAAATCCATCACTTCTCCACCTGGTCGCCCAATCATTTCGGGTGTCAACTCACTAACTAATAATCTCTCTCACTATGTTGATTCATTTTTACAAGGGCACGTTAGAAAATTAAAATCATTTATTAAGGACACAACTCAATTTCTTAATTTAATTCACCAGGTAAAATGGAAGAAGGGTTATTATTTAGTCACATGCGACGTAGAATCGCTTTATTCAAATATTCCCCAAGATTTAGGAATTGAGGCTATCAAATATTATTTATCAATGGACCAGTCAGTATCAGAAGAATTATGTGAATTCATTTTGGATTCAGTAAAATTTATATTACATCACAATTATTTTGTGTTTGATTCAAAATATTATTTACAGTTGAAAGGTACAGCGATGGGGACGAGGTTCGCTCCGAGTTTCGCGAACCTATACATGGGCCTCTTTGAGGACCAGCATGTGTGGGGGGAGGGACTCGGGGCGGACCTCGTCATCTACTGTCGATTCATAGATGACATGTTTTTTATTTGGGGAGGTGAGGAGGTCACACTTATCACTTTTCTTAATGGTCTTAACACTAATCAGTTTGGTTTAAAATTCACGTACACTTATAGTTTGGAAAGTCTACCTTATTTAGATATCACCCTCGAGGCAGGGAAGGATACACTTAATACATACACATACACGAAGGAAGTGGATCAAAACCGGTATTTGAATTATCACAGTGGCCATCTACAGAAATGGCGGGATAATATCCCTAAAGGTCAATTCATCAGACTCAAAAGGAATAGTTCTACTAGGGAAATGTATAAGTTGCAAGCTAATAAACTCAGAGAGTCATTCCTGGAACAAGGGTATCCACCTAGTGTAATAGATAAAGCCTATAAGGAAGTAAGTAGTATAGAAAGGAGTGATTTGCTAAAAATGTCTAATATTAAAAAGGAGGGGTCTGTAAAAGGAAAAGATAGGGATCAATCAGCTAAATTCATTACTAAATATAATTCTCATGCCCATGAGATTAGGAATATAATTAAGAGGAATCATTCCATATTAAGAATGGATGAATTACTAAAAGAAAGTTGTCAAGATGGTGTAATTTTTCGAAAATCTAATAATTTGAAACTTAAGTTGGCCCCAAGTCATCTGAAAAGTGAAATGGTGACCAAACAAATATCTAATTGGCTACCGGAGAAACCAACGGGGTTTCATAGATGCGGAAATCTGAGATGTCAGACCTGTAGTTTCAGCAGTAAGAAAGTTGTTGGGTTCTCTTCATCTATCACAAAAGAAAATTTCGTTATAAAAGATTTCATTAATTGTCAATCATCATTTGTGATTTATATTCTAATCTGTGGTTGTGGAAAGCAATATATTGGTCGGACGACCAGAACACTACACATCAGGTTAATGGAGCATAAGAGAAGCATTATCAATAAAATAAGAAAACACAGTTTATACATCCATATTAATGAATGTGAAATGGGGGGGATACATAATATTCAGATGTTTGGGATTGACCAAATAAAGAAAACAAATAGAGGAGGAGATAGGTTTGGTCTCCTGTGTAAAAGAGAGGCCTTTTGGATTTTTTGTTTAGGAACCTTAACACCACAAGGTCTAAACGATACAGTGGAGTTAAATAACATCCATTAGTATATTGGTCATTTCTTTGGATTGGGGTTGGGTGGTCGTTTGGTATAATGAATTATTTATTGCATTATTCAACAAATAATAGGGGTATGAAGTCATCTAATTATAATAAATTGACAGTGAATGTGATTAAATTAAAGGAATAAATACGGAATCACCAGGTTATTGAATGGTCTCTAATCTTGTGCTTATATTCTACATAGAGGGTAGAATGTGAGTAATTATTGGATACAATATTAAATTGCAGTGACATCGTGGATAATAATATAAGGGATATAAAATAAAATAAAATAAAATGAATTATTACTAATGAATTGGTTAGGTATAAGAGTTAAATGTGGAATATATATTTTTATTTTTATCATGTTTCATCATGTCCGATAGTTATTTAAATAAGGGACTATACGAAGGAATGTATAAATATAAGACCTTTAATTAAGCCTTGTTTGCGAGAGAATCTTCCTTATGATAAATTATTTGTAACAACGGAGTGGTTCCGATTAGATAATCAGATGGGAGAAAATATATCCATGATTACTGGGCGTCTATATCTCTAGGGTAATGATTACTCAGAGATTTGTGGACATTATCTAATGACGTCCCAGTGACTCGAGGAAATGGAACGCATAGACCATCATTATGCGCTGAGTTACCATGACTACATCTGGAAGTGTTGTTAATGGAACGCAATGATCACGTGGGCTAGGCGTAGCGGCGCCGGGTAACGCGCGCAGATGGTGTGATTTAAAAAGGCTGAAATCATGAGGTGTAACATTCTCAATTCTCCTGAGGAAGCCGCCGATAATACAGGCGGAGAAACGCGTTGAGAAGGGATACACGGATCCAGTTCTGACGGCCATTACTCTGAGGGGACACGGTGGACCAACTTGCGGCACGTATTCATTGAGGCTCCAAGGAGGGAACATCTTACGGTGAGAACAGCCAGTTCCATTGGGAGTGCTCTAGCTGCATTAGCAAGATAACAAGGTCCTTGAATTGTTGTGCCTCGCATCCCATTATAAAGGTGATGATATGTTTGAGACTTACCTTAACATCATGGATATAGATTGCTGAAAATGCTGTCTACAAACACAGTAATCTTGGACCCTCATTAATAAATGATTAAACTTTGCGGGACTTACGAAATAAGGTCAATTTATGACCATTAATCATCTGAGCGAGAGCCGATCATATTAGTGTTGATTAATCCACCAGTGAGAGCTGACTGTATTTTAGTGAATGGACTGTGTTTCAATTAGTCATATTGGAGGAGACTGCTGGAATTAACTAAGGATCATAGCCACTAATTAGAACAGTGGCAAAAGTATTTTTTATCAACATACCGCTCTGAAACAAATTGAACTTGAGCTAAGGAATCAATTGTTATTTATAATAGCAGTCGGAGAATTATGTATGTCTAAATTGCTGATATCTATTATGCTAAAAATTCAATGAAGTATTGTAGACTTGAAATGATGGCAGTGATTATTGGTCATTAAGATTGGATTTTTTCAATTGTTGAATTTGGGGTGATCTTTTTACCCAGATTAAATTAATTAATTACTTCTTGTATAGAAGCTCTAATCCCCCAACGATATGACTAATAATTCACTGTTGGTGTTTTTATTGTAATATTTTTAATTATTGACACCGGCCGTGTGTATACACATTTTTTTGTCCTTTTTTGTTTTCATTGTATGTATATATATTTTTTTATTATAGGATGTGGTGGGATAAATAAATCTAATTTTAATATAAAGATTCTGGCAGTGCAGCGCTTCAATTGTTATTTCTTTGTTGACGGGTACCTGAATGTTGGAGGAGCAATGGGACTCCTGGACATGCGTAAAGACAGTAGCAAGGATGCCCAAAGGCGTGACCACAACAACTGGAAATATCTTTCAGTGATTTTATTAAATGAAAGTCATAAAACGTGCAAAAACAATAGAAAGTCACAAGTGGAAATTTAGGTGTGCAACTGGTTAATACCAGTAACCTGGAATGTAGAGAAAAGTTCTGTAAACTGTAAATGAAGCTAGGGTTCGCTGGAAAATTGAAATAGAAGCTGGAGTGCGCTGGAAAACTGTAGTTGTTGAAGAGTGGTTGCTGGAAAGCCGGAATACAGACACAGGTGAGTAAGGTGATGTTGTAGAGGGTTAATCACAGAGGTGTCGTGTTACACCACAGAGTAACACAGAGGAGTCAGGCTTGAATGCAGGAGAGTTCACTGGAGAATCTGTAGAAGACTGCACACAGGAACCACTGGAGACAAATGAAGCACTGACCTCTATCTGGCCCAGACACAGGATACTTATACCTGCAGCTATGCAGGCATTGGCTGGGCAATTATGCAGATTTCAGAGCCAGTCGATTGGAGGAGCTGGAACATGTGATTGCATCCAACATGGCTGCGCCCATGCTGGAAGTAAGATGGAAAACCTGGTTTGGAACACAATGTAGAAACATAGTAGTAATGGCGGCTCCGGCCGCAGAGGACAGGAGACGCCAAACAACAAGTGCATGCTGAGACACATGGAAGGCAGCGGAGGCCGCGGAGGGCGTACAACCAGAAGGCAGAATGGTGTCTCAGTACCCGGATCGTGACAGTACCCCCCCTTTTAGGAGTGGCCCCAGGACACTTCTTAAGTTTTCCTGGCCATCTGGAATGGAACTTCTGGAAGAAGACTTGTGCCAACTTGGAAGTGGGGAATCCATGACAGAATCCATCGAGGAATGAACCCACGGACGATGAGGAACAGACAAGGAAACCAGTTGCCTAGTGGGTGACTGGCGGGATACTTTGTGCTGGGCAGATTTTGGGCAGGAGGCCCCAAATTCAGCAATGTCCTTTTTTAGGGTCGGCCACCAATTTGACCTGGAAATGAATTTTAAGGTCTTGCGTATGGCCGCGTGTCCGGCAAAGCGAGAGGAATGTGCCTGATGCAAGAGCTTCCTCCTGAAAGCCGGCTTCACTAAATTTTTCCCTGGCGGGGGCATAGAGTCCATCCTCACTGCGGAGAACACCACTGGATCAACAATATAATGCTTGACAGTAGACTCAGACTCATTTTCTTGCTCCCGGGAGCGGGAAAGGGCATCAGCCTTGTGATTCGGTGACCCTGGACAAAACTGTAGTTTGGAGTCTTGGCACGGAGGAGACAGGACATCAGAAGACTTGTAGGAGGATAGACGAACTGGAAGCTCTTTTTGGAGACAGGTCTCAGAGCAGGAAGGACCCCATGCCAGGATACGGGTCGACTTCCAATCAACTTGAGGGTTATGCAGACGTAGCCATGGAAGGCCTAGGACCACAGGATGGGTGGCCCTGGGGATAACCTGGAAAGAAATCAACTCAGTATGCTGATCCCCTACCTTCAGACGGATAGGTAGGGTCTTGGAGGTAATCACCGCATCAGGAATCCTACTGCCGTCCACGGCAGATAGAGATATCGGTGATGACAGTCTCTCAGTGGGTAGAGACCACTGCTTAACGAAACTCTCTGTAATAAAGTTTCCGGCTGCTCCGGAATCCAATAAGGCAGTGAGATTCTTAGTACGCAGAGCCACCTGCAGAGAAACGGAGAGATTGCAGGTACTTGGAAATGTAGAGAAATTAGTCACTCCTAGCTGGTCTTCTCCTTGGTGGGCTAGGACTTGAGGTTGTCCCGGACGCTTGGGACAGGACTTGATAACGTGAGAAGATTCGGCACAATACAAACAGAGACGCTCAGCAAGACGTCTACTACGCTCTGCCTGAGATAAACGAGAGCGACCTATCTGCATAGGTTCCTCCCGAGACGGAGATGGCTGACGAGGAATGGAAACAGTAGGAATCCTGGGAAATGTGGATCTTCCTCGTTCAACAGCCCTTTCACGGAACCGTAAATCGACCTTAGTGCAGAGGGAAATGAGCTCGTTTAAAGTTAAAGGCAAGTCTCTAGCAGCGAGCTCATCTTTGATACGCTCGGATAGCCCTCCCCAGAAGGCTGCATAAAGAGCATCATCATTCCAGGAGACTTCAGATGCCAAGGTCTGGAATTGCACCAAATACTGACCGACAGTTCGCGTCCCCTGACGCAGCCGAAGGATCTCTGAAGAAGCTGATGTCACTCGACCTGGCTCATCGAAAATTCGTCTGAATGTTGCCACGAAGTTAGCATAGGATGACAACAGGGCATCAGACCTTTCCCATATAGGTGAGGCCCAGTCTAGAGCGGCACCAGTGAGTAGAGAAATAAGGTATGCCACCTTAATGCGATCAGTAGGGAAACTGCTGGGTTGCAATTCAAATTGGATCTCGCACTGGTTTAGGAAACCCCTGCAGGCTTTAGGGGATCCATCATATTTAGCAGGAGTCGGCAAGTGAAGATAGGGAGCAGGAACAGGTATGGTGGGTGGGGACACCACCGGAGGCGCTGGAGTCGACACACTGGACGCCCCTAATCCACGGAGGGCCACTTGAATTTCAGCCAGCCGGGAGGAGAGGTCCTGGAGACAGCGAACAACATGACCTTGAGCCGCCTCCTGACGTTCAAGGCGGATTGCCAGTTCTTGTATCAGCCCATTCGCTTGGGCCTGATCTCCGGCTGGATCCATTTGGTCAGTGCTTACTGTCACAACTGAGGGCTGGAGACCGTGACTGGGAGCCTCAGTTGTAGGGGTTGACGGGTACCTGAATGTTGGAGGAGCGATGGGACTCCTGGACATACGTAAAGACAGTAGCAAGGATGCCCGAAGGCGTGACCACGACAACTGGAAATATCTTTCAGTGATTTTATTAAATGAAAGTCATAAAACGTGCAAAAACAATAGAAAGTCACAAGTGGAAATTTAGGTGTGCAACTGGTTAATACCAGTAACCTGGAATGTAGAGAAAAGTTCTGTAAACTGTAAATGAAGCTAGGGTTCGCTGGAAAATTGAAATAGAAGCTGGAGTGCGCTGGAAAACTGTAGTTGTTGAAGAGTGGTTGCTGGAAAGCCGGAATACAGACACAGGTGAGTAAGGTGATGTTGTAGAGGGTTAATCACAGAGGTGTCGTGTTACACCACAGAGTGTAACACAGAGGAGTCAGGCTTGAATGCAGGAGAGTTCACTGGAGAATCTGTAGAAGACTGCACACAGGAACCACTGGAGACAAATGAAGCACTGACCTCTATCTGGCCCAGACACAGGATACTTATACCTACAGCTATGCAGGCATTGGCTGGGCAATTATGCAGATTTCAGAGCCAGTAGATTGGAGGAGCTGGAACATGTGATTGCATCCAACATGGCTGCGCCCATGCTGGAAGTAAGATGGAAAACCTGGTTTGGAACACAATGTAGAAACATAGTAGTAATGGCGGCTCCGGCCGCAGAGGACAGGAGACGCCAAACAACAAGTGCATGCTGAGACACGTGGAAGGCAGCGGAGGCCGTGGAGGGCGTACAACCAGAAGGCAGAATGGTGTCTCAGTACCCGGATCGTGACACGTTGTATATTATATCAAATGCCCATGCAGGCTTTTGTATGTGGGCAAGACCTCCTGTACTTTTAAGGAACGCATGGCTCAACATCGCAGTGCAGTGAAACAAATACTTGAAGGTAAATCCATTGATCAGCCTGTGGCCAGACATTTTACACTTTGTGGCCATAGTTTATTTAGTCTATGATATAAGGTGATTGACCACGTTCCTGAAAGTAGAAGAGGTGGTGATAGGAATAAGAAATTATTGCAATGTGAATCTCGGTGGATCTACCGTTTAAATTCTCTTGCTCCGCATGGGTTAAATGAATCCCTTTCATTCAGCAGTTTCTTGTAATTAGCGGATTGGTGATTTTTGGGTACCCTGTTTGATAAAACTGTGCGCACATTGTATGAATTTGTTTGTGCATTATAATAATCCTGTTTCTTTGGGGTTATTGGGAATATTTCCCATGTATTTCTGTGTCTGTTTGCTGATCGAAATATTTTATAATGTTTTACAGTCAGATCCAGGGACTTCCGGTGGGTGGGGCATCCAGCATGGCCGCATTTTAACTGAGCTTTTGGCAGTGGCTCCTATATCAGCATCCATCCAGCTCAACCTTGCTGAAAAATAAGAACTTTTTGTTATAGTGCAGAGATCTCTCTGCAAGGATCATTTTGAGACCACTATCGTCTGGGAGCACCTCTTTTACACCGGAGTCTGGCCACCCTTACTGATGGCCCTCGTGGCAGCTTGAGACGCCACGGACAGAAAACCCCTGAAGCTGCCGCAGTTACCCTGCACATACTACCTGCTTGACCCTCTTTTACCCTGCCTGTGTTATAACTGGATCTCATACCTTCTGCCTCCCAAGTTGTGACAGCTGTGGTACGGGGGAAACGGTTGCTGGCGTGCCGTGAGCACCCCTTCGGCCCTTACTCGCCCCCTGCATTGCAGGGACGGGAGAAGCAACTTGGACCCAGAGACGCGGCGTCCAGGATTGGCATTGTGAACACACTGGCAGTGCGCGGATCCGAGGAGGTGTTGGACGTGACCGGCGGTGGAGAAGCTGCTCCGGGATCGCGGTGGTCGCGGCCGGCGGTGACTGCACTATGGAGAGAGTACGGGGAGTCTTGCCCCGGGAGTGATTGCAGCCGGACTGCTGCACGTTGGGAGCGATCGTGGCTACTCCTCTCCTCTATCCCTCACATTGGAGCTTCTAGCCTAGCTATTGCCCTGCTATCACTGCCGAGGGAGATCCTGGAGGCTGTTCTATCTTGGCCTCTGTGCCCTCGTTGGCCCGCAGCGGTAAATCCTGGCACTTTTAGTGCTTGCCCCCTGTGTGCTATCTAGCAGCATGTGGCTACTCCTTGCTGGCACTGGAGTCTGTCGCTGCTTTTGAAAGACGGGAGCAACGGCTCAGATCTGTACTACTTGAGCCACGATTCTCGCTGCATGGTTCCTGAGAAGGCGCTGAGCTTCACATCTCCTCCCCAGGTACTAACATTGTTTGTCTACCCCAACTGCATCTATTACTAATGTCCCCCTCTTTATATTTCATACCCCACATACCCCGAATCTTTGAACCTCCCCACCTCTTGTGTCGCCCTTACCCCCCTTCTTCCTCACCACCACCATATATCCCCATTTACCTCATCTGCCTTCCCTGCTCTTGGCCTTCTTGCTGAGTGTGCTGGACTTAGAGACTGTGCAGAGGATATTCGCCGCATTTTGCAAACAATCTCTGTTGCTGGACACCTGCTCACGTTACAGGGATGGAACTCTAATCTTTATTTTGAGTAATAGTAAAACCTATTCATCATTAGTCTGGAATATATATACTCTGCTTTTACTTTTATTGATAGCAGATTAGGTGACTATCCATCAGGATATGCCTTCCATTCTGCTGACCTCCGTTGATACTTAATTGTGACGTTTATTGTTTTTCTTTCATCGAAGGTTATATGTGACATTTATTATTATTATTATTTTTTCTCTTTTCCATGGAAGAGTCTATGTGACGTTTATTGTTTTTCTTCCATTGAAGGTTATATGTGATGTTTATTATTTTTTTCCATTGAAGGCTATATGTGACGTTTATTATTTTTTCTTCAGACACTTCAATTCTATATTGCTTGGCACCTCAGATTGTTCTATAGCACATGTTTCTCCATACACCTGTGTTAGTTGTAGTTTGTTGCTGGAGTAATTCCCAGGTGTTGCTTATGGTATTTCATTTTTCATAAGCTATTACGGAGCCTCCTTACGTCGCCCAGCGACACTTTTCATAATTATAGATGTAATATCACTGTTTCTATGGATGCACTTTTCTTTGTAGGGATGCTGCCCAACCGGACTATGTCCTAAATAATTTGGTTTAATATCACACTACCATCTGAGCCTCATATATATCTAATTTTTATTTTATTTTATTTATATTATATACTGTTATCGGTGGCTGTTAGTTCAGTGGTTTTAGGAGACGCTGATTACTCTATACCAGTGGTTCTCAAACTCGGTCCTCAGGACCCCACACGGTGCATGTTTTGCAGGTAACCCAGCAGGTGCACAGGTGTATTAATTACTCACTGACACATTTTAAAAGGTCCACAGGTGGAGCTAATTATGTCACTTGTGATTCTGTGAGGAGACCTGCAAAACATGCACTGTGTGGGGTCCCGAGGACCGAGTTTGAGAACCTGTGCTCTATACCATATCCCCTAGGGTATGGACAAATACCTTGACAAAAACATGCCTCCAAAACAACCAAACACCTCCTATAGAGCGGGGAAAGGGAAAGAAGCATCCCCTAAGTCGGGTCCATCTTCTCCTGCTGGTCCTGAGGTGGAAACATCTAGCTTGTCTATTGATAAAAAAAAACCTTGACGGCTAAAGACATTTTGGATTTCCTTATGCCTCTACTACACAAACGATTTGATGATCTTCAAGCCCGCTTAGATGCGGGGCTGGCTCGCATAGACTCGCATGCGACACGTATCTCAACATTAGAAACGAGAATGAGTGATACTGAAGACCTTACCCATTCTTGTCAAGAGAAGGTGTCTACCCAAAGTAAATTTATACAGCAATTACAGGAAAAATTAAAGGACCTGGAAAATAGATCCCATAAGAACAACCTCAGATTTATAGGTATACCAGAGTCCTTGGCAGGTCCAACCCTTACCTCCTATCTCAGCACGGACCTCCCCACATTGCTGGGGATCATAGATGATATTGAGGTCCCATATATTGAAAGAGCTCATAGGTTGTGTGCACTGCGAAAAGGGTCACAGAAACGCTCTTGTCCAGTTATTGCCCGATATTTAGATTATAGGGCTAAGGAACAAATTCTGGCTGCATACCGTAAATCCAGGGACCTGCTTGTCAAGGGCCACAAAATCTTAATTTTCCAAGATTTCTCAGTTGCTGTGGCTCAAAAGAGAAGAGTTCTCTGAGGTCTGCTCCTATTTACATAATAAAAACATTCGATTTGCCTTATTATACCCGGCTCAATTGCGGGTCTTAGAAAATGGAAATCAAGTTTTTTTCACAGACCCAGAGGTGGCGAGGTCCCACTTTTTGACACACAGGTCACCACCAAGATCACCTACTAGCTAGGGTATCGGTCACAGGACCGCCATGGTTTAGATAGCTTCTGTATGCTCGCCTCAGAGGATATGTGTTGATTTCCTTTTTGTTTATCTTCTCTTTTCCTCTTTAAATATAGCATCCCTACTGATATTAGTGTTTAGTGTGTGCACCACTAGGCCTAGTTGGTGCCCACAATGGTTCTAGTTGTTAGGAAAATTTTAGAAAATGGAGTTTTGAGTCATTGTGGATCCTCGTTAATGTTTTACACAATACTGTTGTGCAATGTATTTTATGTCACTGTATTATCTATGCTTTTAAAATCTCTTTTGTTGTGGAGGCCTTGGGTTAGGGGGGGAGCCGTCATCGTATACCTAGTTTTATTGATTATCTGTCAGACACTTCATTGCCCCATTGGGGTTGGGTAGCCATGCCGTTCACAGATTCTTCCTCATCTGAGGTACTACCTCCAAAACCCATACAATTTATTTCCTGGAATGTTGGTGGTCTAAACTCCCCAGTCAAACAACGTCGTGTGGCCACGCACCTCAAACGCTTCCATCCAGATGTGATTTTTTTTACAGGAAACTCACTGGATGATGGGCGAAGAAAATATATTAAAGGCTCCTTGGCTTGGCTCTTGTATATCTGCTCCTTATCATTCAAAAGCCAGAGGGGTAGTCATACTTTTCCGGAAAAATCTTCCTGTAACCGTTTTGGCAGAAGTTATTGACCCCGAAGGCAGATTCATAATATTGGATATAAAGCTCTTCCATACTAAATTTACTCTTGTGAACTTGTATGCCCCGAACATTAATACACAAGTGTTTATTCAAGACATCAGTCACACTCTCCAAAGTAGAATAAATTTTCCCTTGATAGTGGGAGGCGATTATAACATGGTAGATGATCCCACAGTTGAGAGGTCACTGATGGTACCAAGGACCACTGACCCTCATAGTAAGCACTTACTGGCATTTCGAGACTCTCTAGACCTTTCCGATCCATGGAGACTGCTACACCCTGGCGACAGAACACATACCCACTTATCATTGGGCCATGGGACCCTGTCTCGTATTGACAAGTTTTTAATTGCCGATGAATTGATCTCTAATGTCACTGGGGTGGATATACTCGATATATTAATTTCTGACCATGCCCCTGTTACGTTGGCTCTCACCCACCCTCATATGCATTCAACGGATCACATTTGGCGCTTCCCCCAATATCTGGCCGACTCAGAAGACTTTAAGTTATATCTCACATACCACTGGACTAACTATGTTGATGAAAATATAGATTGGGATCGATCCGACATCTTTTGGAACACCTCTAAGGCAGTAATGAGGGGTCATATCATTAGCTATGTTACCCGGAAGAAAAGGGAATCCAAAATGGAATATACTGCACTAAAGGCAGCAATGTCCATGGCTTTCCGAACCTATACTTCCACTCCTACAGATACCGCTCTCACTGAATACAAACAAGCGAGGCGCTTGCTTGAAACATACTTAGCGACTCAGGCGAAACACTCAGTAGATTATACCAAAAATAAATTCTATAGATGGGGTAATAAGGCAGGTAGGTTACTAGCAGTTATCTCACGACCTCCCAAAAAGAGACATATTATAACTGCTTTAAATCATCCAGTGTCAGGTCATATTATTACCAAATCTCAGGAAATAGTGGCGCAATTTCAAAACTATTTTCAGTCCTTATTTAGTTCCACACAAGTGGATGCCGATATACAAGCACAATTGCTTACGAACAATGTGCTACCTCCTTTGACTCCGGATCAGAGGGAGGCCCTTGTGGGCAATGTAATGGCAGAGGAAATCAATGCTGCCATTTCCAGCTTGCCCCACGGTAAATCTCCTGGTCCTGATGGTCTGTCGGGAGACAAATTCATATTGTTCCTGCTTTATTAGAGTTGTTTTGGGCCATACATGAAAGAAGTTCTCCTTCTCCCTTATTTAATGAAGCATTTATTACCCTTATCCCTAAACCCGGTAGGGACACGAATCTTCTTTCTTCTTACAGACCAATCAGTCTGCTAAATGTCGACTATACATTATTGGCTAAAATAATGGCGTTACGGCTCCAATCTATTCTCCCAGAAATCCTCACCACGTCGCAAATGGGATTTGTGACTGGCAGACATGCGGTCAAGGCAATCCGCATAGCACTAGAGGCAGTGGCAGCATCCCACTCTCCATGTACAGACTCAAATATGCTCCTCAGCCTAGATGCCAATAAGGCTTTTGACATGGTCTTGTGGCCCCATTTGTTTACTGTGTTGGAAAAAAGGGGTTTTGAGCCTGACTTTATTAACTATATTCATTATATATACAATAAACCATCTGCTTCTCTTTTGATTAATGGGATCAGGGGTCAACGGTTCTTTTTGGAGAGGGGCACCCATCAAGGATGCCCTCTATCACCACTATTATTTAATTTAGCTCTTGATCCACTACTTCGAACATTGCAGGATTGGCCGGCCTTTCGGGGGAATAAGAGTGGGCGGACAGGAAATCAAGCTATCAGCCTTTGCCGATGATATTCTTCTTTATATATCTGGCCCCGAGCACTCCCTTCATTTTATTTTAGAAAAAATCCAATTGTTTGGCCACATTTCGGGCTTTAGCATTAACATGGACAAATCTAAAGCGCTACTGTTATATGGCAATACTACATGTCCGCATTGGAATTCCCATTTCCCACTGCATTGGCTATCAACACATATCTCGTACTTAGGAATAATGGTGCCACGATATAGATCAGAATTGTATAAATTTAATGTGAGCAAAGCCATACGTACTCTAACTGATGATATTAAAGGATGGGAACGCTTGCCACTGTCATACTTGGGCAGGACTAATCTACTTAAAATGGTGGCTATCCCGCGCCTATTATACCCATTACAAACGCTCCCTGTATTGTTGACAAAAACGGATATGCAATTGATTAATAAACTTATCAGAAATTTTATATGGGAGGGGGGCCATGCTCGTATAGCTTTACGTAAGCTTGTCCAACCCGAATCCAATGGAGGGATCAATTTCCCTGATGTGGTAGTTTATAATCAGGCCGCGCTTTTGAGACATTTGAGGGATTGGCTACAAAACAGCTCTGTTTACACGAATACGTCCCTGGAACAGGGCTTTTTACCAGACATAGACTTGACGTGTTTCCTCTACCAACATGATCAGGAGATTCCTGACCACATTAAATCGAACCCGCTTTTGTGGTCTACCAGGAGAATATGGCACATCTTGCGCCACAACGCGAAATTGAATCAATATCATTCCTTACATTTACCCTTAACCAAAAACCCTGAGTTCTTGGACGGCATGGCTGCCCACCCCTTTACTGTGTGGAGGGAGACTGGTATAACATTGATTCGATCCTTGGTATCTATGGAAGACCACCGCCTGTTAACTTTTTCTGAGATGTCTACAAAACACGCTATGGTTACCCCGTTTCCCCTGCCATTTCTGCAAACATGATTTTATGTCAGACATGTTCTTACACGTTTTGCGGAAGGAGATTGGACAAATTCCCTAGACAGCCTCTTATTAATCCCGGTACCTAGTCATAAAGCCATATCTATACATTATAGATTCTTAAGAACAATATTAGATCATGCTACTATAACAGGCGGCATGTCGAAATGGTTGACTCACTTTCCTGGTCTTACTATATCCATGATGGAAAGAGCCCTATTATACTCCCGAAAGGTCCTGTCTGCGAGTATGTATACCAAATTATTTCTGAATGTATATCATAATACTTATCTTTCCCCATTACGGCGTTTCCATAACGTCAGAGACACACTCGTGCCCAAAATGCCACCAGAGTGAGGCAGATACTTATCATTGTTTCTGGGCATGTCCCATTGTGCAATACTTCTGGCATCTCATTAGAAGATACGCAGAAGCTAAACTAATCACTTTAGTGCCATTTACCCCCAAATGGGCGATTATGGGTATCATTGATCCTGCTCTTCGAATGCCATCAGAATGTAAAAACTATTGATAGCCCTTACAGCCCAACACCGTGCAGGATGTTTGGCATTTGCCAGAAAACACCAAGATTGGCAAATTCACCACTGGCGCCCTGTGCTCTTCGCAGATGAAAGCAGGTTCTCACTGAGCACATGTGACAGACGTGACAGAGTCTGGAGACGCCAAGGAGAACGTTCTGCTGCCTGCAACATCCTCCAGCATGACCGGTTCGGCAGTGGGTCTGTAATGGTGTGGGGTGGCCAGAGGTAGCCTGACTGCCATTAGGTACCGAAATGAGATCCTCAGACCCCTTGTGAGACCATATGCTGGTGCGGTTGGCCCTGGGTTCTTCCTAATGCAAGACAATGCTAGACCTCATGTGGCTGGAGTGTGTCAGCAGTTCCTGCAAGATTAAGGCATTGATGCTATGGACTGGCCCGCCCGTTCCCCAGACCTGAATCCAATTGAGCACATCTGGGACATCATGTCTCGCTCCATTCACCATCAGACATTGCACCACAGACTGTCCAGGAGTTGGCAGATGCTTTAGTCCAGGTCTGGGAGGAGATCCCTCAGGAGACCATCTGCCACCTCATCAGGAGCATGCCCAGGCGTTGTAGGGAGGTCATACAGGCACGTGGAGGCCACACACACTACTGAGCCTAATTTTGACTTGTTTTAAGGACTTTACATCAAAGTTGGATCCGCCTGTAGTGTGTTTTTCCACTTTTCCAACTATGTAAAGAACAAAGTATTTAATAAGAATATTTCATTCATTCAGATCTAGGATGTGTTGTTTAAGTGTTCCCTTTATTTTTTTGAGCAGTGTATATACATTGTGAATGCCAAATTGCTTTCTCACAAATATTTAAAATGCCCACTCTAATATATACTGCAGACGTCAGGCGCATCTTATTACCATATACGATAAAAGTGCACTGTACATCGCAAAACACTGCATCCCATAAGAGAAAACAATACACCCACACATTATCTGAGTTCCAAAGCTCATTGATGTATATACTGTATTTGTTATTAAAAGGATATGGATTCAATATATTACAATGTACAGTATACCTATAGTTACAACTCATACAGTAAGCAGTTAATACATACAGTTACATACAGTTACATACAGTTACAGGCCAGCAATACAATACCATTCCCTCAATGCTTATGTCTCTCTCTATCTCTCTGTAAAATCATCCTGGCACTCCATCTTACTCTGAGACCAAACAGCAACTGGCCTCCTGTGTGATCAGCAATGTGTTATCTAGGTTTTGGGGGAGGAAACTTACTCATTCATGATGAGTCACTAGTCTCTTTGTATATGCTAATCAGGTTCAGCCTTGAAGACATCCAAAGGGCTGGCCTGAGCTTCCTGTCCACTACCTGTTTGGAATATCTATTGTTCTAATAAAAGTGATTTTAGCTTTTATACATTTATTCATAATTATTTGTTGCAATGTCCTACAATTTAATAACAAGTATCAAATGAATCTACACATTAATCTGCTTGCTTTAATACAAATATGACAGGTGTATCTGGTTTCTTTCAAATAATACACATACATGACATTACTTCATTATATAATTTGAAATCATCATGATGTCTGGCGCTTGATATTATTATAATTATGTACTGCATGAAATAAGTGTCGAATCCATCTCTGTGGCATGTCCGTGTAAATGCGTGTGTTACCATATATTGCTGTGCTTGCTGCGCGTATTTGCAAGTATAGCGACTCATATGTGTGTAGTTTGTATGTTCTTTTTATGTAATATTTTTGACTTCGACAACATATATATATATATATATATATATATATATATATATATATATATATGAAACGATGAACAAGAGGGAGCTCTATCATGCACGAAAATGACTTTTTTATTTACTATACAGAGTCAATTAAAGTATGAGTATAAAACATCTTCTCAGTTCACATCCAATTTACCATCTGCACCCACCAGGGATTCTTGACCGCATACAGCTTGTCACTAGCCAGCAGCATGCCGGGGCCGGGAGCTGTAGGAGACGGAGAAGAAGAAACACAGGGTGAAGATCGTGTCAGCACACCCCGCCACGACTGGTTTCGTCAGAGACTTCGTCTGGATGTGAACTGAGATGATGTTTTATACTCATACCATGTGGTTTTAAGCCAACAGAGCTATTTCTTTAGGTACTAGCATTGTACTTTAATTGGCTCTGTGTAAATTACATAAAAAAAGACAATGTCATGCATGATAGAGCACCCTCTTGTTCATCTTTTCATACAGATCCATAAATCTTGGTGGGTTCAGGGAGAAAAGAGGAGCAGCGGATTGCAATTTAAGATTCCTTGTGTTGGATTTAAATGGTTAGACAAAAGACTGTCTGCGGAGTTCAAAGAACTGTGTTTTTGTGTCCAGCACACAACAGGTGTTGGTTGTTAAAGGATTAAGCGCATGGTGTCATATATATATATATATATATATATATATATATATATATATATATATATATATATATATATATATATATATTATTTATGTGTATATAATTTATGTGTATATATATATATATATATATATATATATATATATATATATATATATATATATATATATAATTATTTATGTGTATATATATATATATATATATATATATTATTTATGTGTATATATATATATATATATATATATATATATATATAAAATATTATTATATTTTAGGCTTTTTAGCTGTTATTATTTTCATTTTACACTGGGGTGGAGCCCCTTGATGGACGGACAGATCACCCCTAGGTGGATAGAGCACCCCTTGTCAGATACACCAGACGACAAATAGAGCACCCCTGGACTGATACTGATTGGACACACCAGCCCCTGGATCAGTGGTACAAGTAGAAAAAATGTCTTATAGGTACTGTGTGCACGCGCCGAAGGCGTGCGCACCCAAAAAGCCGGGTGTGTCCAAATTCCACATGGGGCATGGTCAATGAAATGGGGGCGTGATACATATATGGGGGGGCCAGATACACAAATGCCCACATAGTGCCAGATACACAAATGCCCACACAGTGCCAGATTCACAAATGCCCCCACTGTGCCAGATACACAAATGCCCCCACTGTGCCAGATACACAAATGCCCCCACTGTGCCAGATACACAAATGACCCCACTGTGCCAGATACACAAATGCCCCCACTGTGCCAGATGTACATTGCCCCCACAGTGACAGATGT
Source organism: Pseudophryne corroboree (assembly GCF_028390025.1). Taxonomy (NCBI): domain Eukaryota; kingdom Metazoa; phylum Chordata; class Amphibia; order Anura; family Myobatrachidae; genus Pseudophryne; species Pseudophryne corroboree. The sequence continues at coordinate 291,594,433 of NC_086452.1, read as the reverse complement.
ACATTGCCCCCACAGTGACAGATGTACATTGCCCCCACAGTGACAGATGTACATTGCCCCCACAGTGCCAGATGTACATTGCCCCACAGTGCCAGATGTACATTGCCCCCACAGTGCCAGATGTACATTGCCCCCACAGTGCCAGATGTACATTGCCCCCACAGTGCCAGATGTACATTGCCCCCACAGTGCCAGATATACATTGCCCCCACAGTGCCAGATATACAATACCCCACTGTGCCAGAAATAAATTGCCCCACTGTGCCAGATATACATTGCCCTACTGTGCCAGAAATACATTGCCCCACTGTGCCAGATATACATTGCCCCACTGTGCCAGATATACATTGCCCCCACTGTGCCAGATGTACATTGCCCCCACAGTGCCAGATGTATATTGCCCCCACAGTGCCAGATGTACATTGCCCCCACAGTGCCAGATGTACATTGCCCCCACAGTGCCAGATGTACATTGCCCCCACAGTGCCAGATGTACATTGCCCCCACAGTGCCAGATATACATTGCCCCCACTATGCCAGATGTACATTTCCCCACTGTGCCAGATATACATTTCCCCCACAGTGCCAGATATACATTGCCCCCACAATGTCAGACATACAATACCCCACTGTGCCAGAAATAAATTGCCCCACTGTGCCAAATATACATTGCCCCACTGTGCCAGAAATACATTGCCCCACTGTGCCAGATATACATTGCCCCACTGTGCCAGATATACATTGCCCCACTGTGCTAGAAATGGTATCCGTTCACATGGTCGACCATGTTATGGTCGACAGTCAATAGGTCGACCACTATTGGTCGACATTGACATGGTCGACATGGACACATGGTCGACACATGAAAATGGTCGACACATGAAAGGTCGCCACATGAAAAGGTCGACATGAGTTTAACTTTTTTTTCTCTTGGGGAACTTTTCCATACTTTACGATCCACGTGGACTATGATTGGAACGGTAATCTGTGCCGAGCGAAGCGAAGGCACCATGCGAGGGGACGCGGTGCACTAATTGGGGTTACCAGTCACTTTACGCAAAAAACGACACCAAAAAAAGAAGAAAAAAAAAACTCATGTCGACCTTTTCATGTGTCGACCTTTCATGTGTCGACCATTTTCATGTGTCAACCACGTGTCCATGTCGACCATGTCAATGTCGACCAATAGTGGTCGACCAAATGACTGTCGACCATAACATGGTCGACCATTCATACCGGAACCGCTAGAAATACATTGCCCCGCTGTGCCCCTCCTCTCACCTTTGCCTCTTTTGTTTCGCATGCCATGTGAGAGGAGGAGAGCGCAGCACGTGCCTCTCCTGCCCCTCAATGCTCGTGAAGTCCGGTGAGGTCTCCGGCGGCGGTTATCTCAAATGAGGCGCAGGTTCGTTAACCAATCAGAGCGGCGGCTGCCGTTTCACAAGCTCTGATTGGCTAGCAAACGGTACCTTATTGAGATCACCCCCTGCCGCCGCAGCCGTTATAGCGGAGACTGGACATCACCGAGTATTGAGGGGGTAGGAGAGGCGCTGCGCTGTGCTCTCCTCCACTCACACAGACGCCAGCGGGATGCAGGTATGCTGCACCATACTTGCAGCACTGCCCTGGATGTACACACAGTATACTGGATTTTTTTTAACACTGGGGAAGAGCTCCCAGATGTATATGAACCGATGAGATCACTTCTTGTTGTCAGATACACCGGACGACAGCACCCCTGGACTGATACTGAAATATACGACACACCAACCCCTGGATGTACACATAGTATACTGGGGGAAGTTTTAACACTGGGGCAGGCAGAGCCTCTGGACATGGACAGATGAGATCACCTCTTATTGTCAGATACACCAGACAGCACCCCTGGACTGATACTGAATTCCTTTCCTTGAGCTCCCTTTATTCTTTCAGGGAATATATACTGTCAAGTTATAATATGAAAGTGATCAGTACTATATATTCATTAATATTCAATAATATTGAGTATAGCGAGTCAGATTAGTATCCTTAGTGTGGAGTTGGATATAACAGAAGTATTGGTTACAGAAATAAAACAGCTACAGTATAGAATGTCTTCTATGATAAAGCAAAAAGGATATTTATGGTAGACTTAACATTGTTAAATCTCTTTCTGCGAGGTACACTGGATACCACAGGGAATAACATTGGGGAGTAAAGTTGGATCTTGATCCGAGGCACCAACAGGCTAAAAACTTTGACTGTTCCCAGGATGCACCGCACTGCCTCCTCTATATAACCCCTCCTCCGAGCACAGGAGCTCAGTTTTGTTAACCAGTCCTAAGCAGTAGCAGGTAAAGAGACGGTAGATGTTAGTCACATAGAACCACATTCTCACGACAGGAGAAGGGACCAGCGGCTAATGTCATACAAACCCAAAGAAGCTAAGTGCGCCAGGGTGGGCGCCCTGTGGAATCCATTGTACCTCGAAGAAAGAGATTTAACAATGCTAATTCTACCATATATCTCCTTTTCTGCAGCGGGGTACACTGGTATTCCACAGGGAATAACATCAGGGATATCCTAAAGCAGTTCCTCATGGGAGGGGATGCACTATAGCAGGCACAAGAACCCGGCGTCCAAAGGAGGCATCCTGGGAGGTGGAAGTATCAAAAGCATAGAACCTGATGAATGTGTTCACAGGACCACGTAGCTGCCTTGCACAATTGTTCTGCGGACGTGCCATGGCGAGCCGCCAAGGAAGGTCCAACAGACAAAGTAGAATGGGCCTTGATAGCAGCAGGAGCTGGGAGACCAGCCTGCGCATAAGCTTGTGCAATCACCATTCTAATCCATCTGGCCAAAGTTTGCTTGTTTGCAGGCCAGCTACGTTTGTGAAAACCAAACAGTACGAAGAGGGATTCAGGCCTCCGAATGGGGGCAGTCCTCTCCACATATATATGGAGAGCCCATACCACATCCAAAGACAAACCAGCAGATATAAAGGCCGGAACCACAATCTCCTGGTTAAGGTGGAAAGATGACACCACTTTAGGCAGATAACCAGGGAGAGTATGGAGAACTGCCCGGTCACAATGAAATATCAGGAAGGGCGGACAACAGGACAAAGCGCCTAAGTCCGACACTCTTCTAGCAGAGGCAATAGCCAACACGAACAGGACCTTAATAGTAAGACATTTCAGGTCCACAGAATGAAGAGGCTCAAAGGGAGACCCTTGCAGGGCATTAAGAACAACAGACAGATCCCATGGAGCCACAAGAAATATGAACCTTGAGGGAGGCCAGACGAAGGACTAAATCCAGGCCCTGTTGCAGAAAAGCCAGAAGCCACGAAGTTCTGAACTTGTATACATTGTAGTTCTTAACTGCACACCAGGTGAAGTAAGAGTTCCAGACCCTGTAGTAAATCCGAGCCGAAGCCAGTTTACGGGCCTTCAACATAGTTTGGATGACCACCTCAGAGAAACCTTTGGCCCTCATGAGTGACGCTTCAAGAGCCAAGCCATCAAAGCCAGTCTGGTGAGGTCTGGGTAGACACAAGAGCCCTGAACTAGGAGGTCTGAGTGTTAAGGAAGTAGTAGAGGACGTTCCATCAATAGACCCTGCAGGTCTGAAAACCAATGCCGTCTGGGCCACGCTGGAGCGACTAGAAGTAGTATTCCTCCTTCTTGCTTGAACTTCCGCAGAACCCTGGGAAGGAGTGACACCGAAGGGAACACGTATGGCAGTCTAAATTTCCATGGAATCGCCAGTGCGTCCACGACCGCTGCTTGAGGATTTCTTGTCCGTGATCAGAAGTTTGGAACTTTGTGATTGTGTTGAGACGCCATCAGGTCTACGTCTGGTAGGCCCCACTTGTCCACTAGGAGTTGAAACACCTGTGGATGAAGGCTCCACTCTCCGGCGTGTACGTCCTGACGACTGAGGAAATACGCTTCCCAGTTGAGGACACTCGGAATGAACACTGCCAATATTGCTGGCAGATGGCGTTCTGCCCATTGAAGAATTCTAGACACTTCCATCGTTGCTTTTCGGCTTCGAGTGATGACTTGATGTATGCCACCGTGGTGGTGTTGTCCGACTGTACTTGAACAGGCCTGTTCCTTAACAGAGGCTGGGCTAGTGTCAAAGTGTTGAACACTGCCCGTAGTTCCAGAATGTTGATGGGGAGGAGAGACTCCTCCTTGGTCCAGCGACCCTGGAGGGTGTGTTGCTCGAACACCATGCACCAGCCCCTCAGACTGGCGTCTGTCATCAGGAGGATCCAGTGGGGAATCCTGAAGGGACGGCCCCTACTCAACTGTTCATCCTGGAGCCACCAGGACAGGGATAAGCGGACCTCGGGAGTCAGGACCATCATTTGAGACATGATCCGCTGAGGCAGACTGTCCCACTTGGAGAGGATTAACCATTGGAGAGTGAGAGAATGGAATTGAGCATACTCCCCCATGTCGAAAGTCGACACCATCAGGCCCAGTACTTGCATCGCCGAGTGAATAGACACTTTTGGGCGAGAGAGGAAGTATCTGATCCTGTCCTGAAGCCTCAGGACCTTCTCTGGAGACAGAAACAGCCTCTGGCTGTGCGTATCCAGCAGGGCCCCCAGGTGCACCATGCGCCGCGCAGGGCCCAGGGAGTACTTTTTCCAATTGATCAGCCTATAAGGAATTGCACCGTCAGCTGGAGATGACTCAGAAGGTTGCAGCATGTGCCCGCAGTGATAGGTAGTACTTTCACAATCTCCCTGAAATGCTTTTTCAAAAGTAGGCAGGTATGCTTTTAATTTTTTTAGGTGGCAGGGCATGTTGGGCTGTGTAGTGCCACAACAGCTAAAGTGCTTTTAGGCTGTTTTTAAAATGGTATTTCTGGTTTGGGGTATTGCATCATGTAATGTTGGGGTGTTTGGCTGACTTTGGGGTACTTTGATGCTGTTTGGAGGGCATCATTTGTTTTTATTCAAAATGGATGTTGTGTTTTTTTTAAAATGGATGCAGGGCTGTTTTCAAATTTATTTAAGCAGTTTGGGGTGTTGTATCATGTAATGGTGGGGTGTAGTGGTGAGTTTGGGGTACTTTGATGCTGTTTGGGTGGGGTCATTTGTTTTTATTGAAATTGGATGCTGATTATTTTTTTTTAATGGATACAGGGCTGCTTTTAAATCTATTTACGCTGTTTGTGGTATTGTATCATGTAATGGTGGGGTGTAGGGTTGACTTTGGGGTACTTTGATGCTGTTTGGGTGGGGGTCTGTTTTTTTTAAATGGATGCATGGCTGCTTTTAAGTTTTTTAGGTGGCAGGGCATGCTGGGTTGTGTAGTGCTACAACAGCTAAAGTGCTTCTAGACTGTTTTTAAAATGTTAATTCTGGTTTGGGGTATTGCATAATACAATGTTGGGGTGTTTGGCTGACTTTTCGGGTACTATGATGCTGTTTGGGCGGGGTCATTTGTTTTTATTCAAAATGGATGCTGATGTGTTTTTTTTAAATGAATGCAGGGCTGCTTTTAAATTCATTTAAGCTGTTTGGGTTATTGTATCATGTAATAGTGGGGTGTAGGGGTGAGTTTGGGGCACTTTGATTCTGTTTGGGCAGGGTCATTTGTTTTTATTCAAAATGGATGCTGATGTGTTTTTTTTAAATGAATGCAGGGCTGCTTTTAAATTCATTTAAGCTGTTTGGGTTATTGTATCATGTAATAGTGGGGTGTAGGGGTGAGTTTGGGGCACTTTGATTCTGTTTGGGCAGGGTCATTTGTTTTTATTCAAAATGGATGCTGATGTGTTTTTTTTAAATGAATGCAGGGCTGCTTTTAAATTCATTTAAGCTGTTTGGGTTATTGTATCATGTAATAGTGGGGTGTAGGGGTGAGTTTGGGGCACTTTGATGCTGTTTGGGCAGGGTCATTTGTTTTTATTCAAAATGGATGCTGATGGGTTTTTTTTTTTTAAATGGATGTAATGGTGGGGTGTATGGTTGACTTTGGGGTACTTTGATGCTGTTTCGGTGGGGTGTGTGGTTTTTATTTTAAATGGATGCAGGGCAGCGTTTAAGTGTTTTAGGTGGCAGGGCATGCTGGGCTGTGCAGTGCTACAGGCTGTTTTTAAAATGTTATTTCTGGTTTGGGGTATTGCATCATGTAATGTTGGTGTGTTCGGCTGATTTTGGGGTACATTGATGCTGTTTGGGTGTTTTTTTGTTTTTACAAAATGGATGCTGATGTTGTTTTTTTTACATTGTTTTCAGTTGGACTTGGTGCATCATGTAATTGTGGAGTGACTTTGGGGTACTTTGATGCAGATAGGGCAGGGTTGTAGTTTAAATTGTGCACTTGATTTTTGTTTGACTGTCTAATGTGAGTGGGGTGTATGTTGTGTATGTTGTGTAATTGTTGCTGCTTGTGTGTTAATTTTTTTTTTTTAAATTATAACAGAAATGTCCAGAGACAAACAACCATGTGCCCCTCTCCCCCTTCCCCCCACTCCTCAGAAGAATCCTTGGGCAGCGGAGAGGAGTGGGACCCAACCCAGGAGGAAGAGATGGCTAGTCAACAGAGGCCATCCAAACAATATGGACACTGTCACAGGTCATCCAAGAAAAGGCCAAGCCAGGTAATTATAAAGGCATTTTTGGCACATGCAGTTACACTAACATACACAGGAACACCAACAGGTCAGTTTGTGCACTGCTAGGTACTGACTTGCACCTAGGCATACCCCCAGGTCACTGAATTAATGTATTGTATTTTTTATTGTTTTCTAAACGCATACAAGTCATCATGAAGAAACATTCGACGAAGATCTTAGTCTTGAGGAAAAGATGCCCAGTCAACCGAGGGCATCCAAAGATCGACGACATCGCCAAAAACAAGGAAGGACAAGGCCAAAACAGGTACTTATGTAATACTCACTTCCCAGACTTACAGACAGTCACACTTACATACCGGTAAGTTACACCCACTGGTCAGTTTGCACACTGCCAGGAACACTCACATACCTGTAGGTACACCAACAGGTCAGTTTGTGCACTGTCAGGTACACCCACATACCGGTAGGCACACCCACAGGTCAGTTTACGCACTGGCAGGTACACTCACATACTGGTAGGCACACCCACAGATCAGTTTGCAAATTTATGGGGGGTTTTCCCCCTAAAAAACAAGTCGACAAGAACCTTCCGATGATGATTGCTCACCAGAAGAACCCGGAAGGAAGACTCAGAAGATACCAGATTACAGTGAATCAGAGAGCAGTGTCTTGGTCGAAGCTGTGGACAGATCCTACGACGTGCTTTACAGACCAAGGGCACAGAGCACTGCACCGAAAGTGAAAAAGAAGATTTGGAACGACATTGCCGACAAAGTCACTGCAGTTGCTGGAATCCGTCAGGACTTCTGAAACTACATGAAGAGATACAGTGACTGCAGAAGACAAGTTAAGAAGAAGATGGGAATGCTGTGATGCCATGAGATGGGAACTGACCCAAATTGAACCTCCGATGGACATCCTGGGAGAATAAAGAAGAATGAACCCCATCATGATACAAGGAACAGCAGGAAATGTCGACTCCTCAGGAAGAGGTCAAGTTCATGATGAGGGGGAAGAACTACCAAGGAGGAGACCAAAGAAGACAGCAGGAGCACAGAGGACGGCTACACAAACAACAACTGCCACTGAGGATCAAAGAGCCACCAGGAGGGAGTAGCATGTTTCCTGCCACAGACCTGGATGAAACCATGATACTCAACATGCAAACCATCCCCAGCATGTTTGAGTCCACAGGAGTCACGGAGGACACTTTCGAGGGATTTGAAGCGAGCCAAATGGACCAGCTTCAGTTCCCAGCAGAAGAGTATCGGGAGAAAACATGGGTCGAGTCTTGGATGTCCCTGGATCTCAGACCCAAGAAGGTTCAACTGTAAATGCAATGGGTTTTTTGGGATTCCAAAAAATGTTATACTATTTTTTCTCTTAAGTCCTAGAGGACTCCGTAAGGACCATGGGGAATAGACAGGCTCCACAGGAGACATGGGCACTAAAAAGAACTTTAGGTATGGGTGTGCACTGGCTCCTCCCTCTATGCCCCTCCTCCAGACCTCAGTTTAATACTGTGCCCAGAGGAGACTGGGTGCACTACAGGGAGCTCTCCTGAGCTTCCTGAAAAGAAAGTATTTTGTTAGTTTTTTTATTTTCAGGGAGACCTGCTGGCAACAGGCTCCCTGCATCATGGGACTGAGGAGAGAGAAGCAGACCTACTTAAATGCTAGGTTCTGCTTCTTAGGCTACTGGACACCATTAGCTCCAGAGGGAGTCAGAACGCAGGTCTTCCCTAGCAGTTCGTCCCGTAGCCGCGCCGCCGTCCTCCTCGCAGAGCCGGAAGATAGAAGCCGGGTGAGTATAGGAAGGCAGAAGACTTCACAGGCGGCAGAAGATTTCAGAGCTTCGGAGAGGTAACGCGCAGCGGTAACGCTGCGCGCCATTGCTCCCACGACACACACACAGCGCACACTGTGGGGTGCAGGGCGCGGGGGGTGGGGGGGCACCCTGGGCTGCAATGTAGACCTCAGCACTGGCTTTTAGGAATATAATTACTCAGTTTGATATTATTTCAGAGCCCCCGCCAGTTTAAAGAAAGAGCGGGACCGAAGCCCGCCACTGAGAAGGCGGGGCTTCTCCCTCAGCACTCACCAACGCCATTTTCTCCTCAAGAAAACACTGAGAAGCTGGCTCCCCGGACTCTCCCCTGCTGATCACCGGTGACAGAGGGTTTTAAAGAAGGGGGGGCACATAATTGGGTGCAGTGAACAGCGCTGTATCTGGGTGATATTTTTCTTTTTCCCAAGATTATTGGAGCTGGGTGTGTGCTGGCATACTCTCTCTCTGTCTCTCCAAAGGGCCTTGTGGGGGAACTGTCTCCAGATAGAGCTTTCCCTGAGTGTTTGGTGTGTCAGTACGTGCGTGTCGGCATGTCTGAAGCGGAAGGCTTTCCTAGGGAGGAGGTGGAGCGCATGTGTGGTGTCGCCGTCGGCAACGCCGACACATGACTGGCTGGATATGTGGAATATTTTAAATGCAAATGTGAATTTATTGCACAAACGTTTGGACAAAGCGGAGTCCAGGGACAACACAGAGGGTCATACCCTGCCTTTCCCTATGTCACAGGGACCTTCTGGGTCTCAAAAGCGGCCGCTTTCTCAGTTAGTTGACACAGATACAGTCACAGAGTCTGACTCTAGTGTCGATTATGATGATGCGAGGTGGCAGCCAAAATTGGCAAAGAGTATTCATTATATGATTATTGCTATAAAGTATGTGCTGCATATTATAGATGACCCCGCGGTGCCTAATCCTAAAATCCACATGTTTAAAGAAAAAGGAGCCTGAGGTTACTTTTCCACCTTCTTTTGAATTAAATGAGTTATTTGAAAGTGCTTGGGAAACTCCAGATAAGAAGCTGCAGATTCCCAAAAGGATTCTTATGGCATATCCTTTCCCTATCAAGGACAGGATACGGTGGGAATCCTCCCCAAGGGTGGACAAGGCTTTGACGCGCCTTTCCAAAAAGGTGGCGCTGCCGTCTCAGGATACAGAGGCCCTCAGGGATCCTGCTGACCGCAAGCAGGAAACTACCTTGAAGTCAATGTACACACATACCGGTACATTACTCAGACCGGCGATAGCGTCGGCTTGGGTTTGTAGCGCTGTACTAGCGTGGACCGATACCTTATCTGCTGATATGGATACGATGGATAAGGAAACTATTTTATTGACCCTGGGACATATTAAGGATGCGGTCTTTTATATGAGAGAGGCTCAAAGGGATATCGGCATACTGGGGTCCAGAGCAAACGCTATGGCGATTTCTGCCAGACGGGCACTGTGGACTCGACAGTGGTCGGGTGATGCCGACTCAAAACGGCATATGGAGGTTTTGCCATACAAGGGTGAGGAGTTGTTTGAGGAAGGTCTCGCGGACCTAGTTTCCACAGCTACTGCTAGTAAATCAACTTTTTTACCTTATGTTTCCTCACAGCCTTAGAAAGCGACACATTATCAGATGCAGTCCTTTCGGCCGCATAAATCCAAGAGAGCTCAGGGATCTTCCTTTCTTGCCAGAGGTAAGGGCAAGGGGAAAAAGCTGCCAGCTACAGCCAGTTCCCAGGAACAGAAGTCCTCCCCAACTTCTACTAAATCCACCGCATGACGCTGGGGCTCCGCTGGGGGGAGTCCGCTCCAGTGGGGACACGTCTTCCTCTTTTCAGCCAAGTCTGGGTTCACTCTCAGGTGGATCCCTGGGCAATAGACATTGTTTCCCAGGGGTACAAGCTGGAATTCGAAGAGGTGCCTCCTCGCCGGTTTTTCAAATCGACACTGCCGACTTCTTCCCAGAGAGGGAGGTAGTTTTAGCAGCAATTCAAAAATTGTGTCTCCAACAAGTGGTGGTCAAGGTTCCCCTGCTGCAGCAGGGGATGGGCTATTACTCAACCCTGTTTGTGGTCCCGAAACCGGACGGTTCGGTCAGACCCATTCTAAATTTAAAATCCTTAAACCTATACTTAAAGAGGTTCAAGTTCAAGATGGAGTCGCTCAGGGCAGTCATTGCAAGTCTGGAAGGGGGAGATTATATGGTGTCTCTAGACATAAAGGATGCATACCTTCATGTCCCCATTTATCAACCTCATCAGGCGTTCCTGAGATTTGTGGTGGAGGATTGTCACTACCAATTTCAGACGTTGCCGTTTGGGCTGTCCACGGCCCCGAGAATTTTTACCAAATTAATGGCGGAGATGATGGTGCTCCTGCGCAAGCAGGGGGTCACAATTATCCCATACTTGGATGATCTCCTGATAAAAGCAAGATCGAGAGAACAGTTGCTGGTCAAAGTATCACTCTCCCTGATCGTGTTACAACAACACGGTTGGATTCTAAACCTGCCAAAGTCACAGTTAGTTCCAACAACCAGATTGCCTTTCTTAGGCATGATTCTGGACACGGAACAAAAGAGGGTCTTTCTCCCGATGGAAAAGGCCCAGGAACTGCGGGACTTGGTCAGGGACCTGTTGAAGCCAGACAGGGTGTCGGTACATCACTGCACGCGAGTGCTGGGGAAAATGGTGGCATCTTACGAGGCCATTCCATTCGGCAGGTTCCATGCCAGAACCTTTCAGTGGGACCTTCTGGACAAGTGGTCCGGGTCACATCTACAGATTCATCAGATGATCCGCCTGTCCCCCAGGGCCAGGGTATCTCTCCTGTGGTGGCTGCAGAGTGCTCACCTTCTAGAGAGTCGTAGGTTCGGAATCCAGGACTGGGTTCTGGTGACCACGGACGCGAGTCTCCGAGGATGGGGAGCAGTCACACAGGGAAGAAACTTCCAGGGTCTGTGGTCAAGCCAGGAGGCTTGTCTACACATCAACATTCTGGTATTAAGGGCCATATACAACGGCCTTCGTCAGGCGCAGACCTTACTTCAAGGTCTACCGGTTCTGATTCAGTCAGACAACATCACAGCAGTGGCTCATGTAAACCGCCAAGGCGGCACAAGGAGCAGAGTGGCAATGACAGAAGCCTTAAAGATTCTTCGATGGGCGGAGGGTCATGTAAGAGCTCTGACAGCAGTCTTCATTCCAGGAGTAGACAACTGGGAAGCAGACTTCCTCAGCAGACACGATCTGCATCCAGGAGAGTGGGGACTTCATCAGGAAGTCTTCACAGAGATTGCAAGTCAGTGGGGTCTGCCTCAAATAGACATGATGGCTTCACGCCTCAACAAGAAACTTCCGAGATATTGCGCCAGGTCAAGGGACCCTCAGGCGATTGCAGTGGACGCATTGGTGACACCGTGGGTGTTTCAGTCGGTCTATGTGTTCCCTCCTCTTCCTCTCATCTCAAAGATACTGAGAATCATAAGACGAAGAGGGGTTCAGGCGATTCTCATCGTTCCAGATTGGCCTCGAAGGGCCTGGTATCCGGATCTACAGGAAATGCTCTCAGAAGATCCGTGGCCTCTTCCTCTCGGGGAAGACCTGTTACAACAAGGGCCCTGTCTGTTCCAGGACTTACCGCGACTGCGTTTGATGGCATGGCGGTTGAACGCAGGATCCTAGCGGAGAAGGGCATTCCGGAGGAGGTCATTCCTACTCTGATAAAGGCTAGGAAGGAGGTGATATCGATACATTATCACCGTATCTGGAGGAAGTATGTGTCTTGGTGTGAAGCCAAGACTGCTCCTCCGGAAGAGTTCCATCTGGGACGTTTTCTCCACTTCCTGCAAACAGGAGTGAATTTGGGCCTAAAGTTAGGCTCCATTAAGGTTCAGATTTCGGCATTATCCATTTTCTTTCAAAAGGAATTGGCTTCTCTTCCAGAAGTCCAGACTTTCGTGAAAGGGGTGCTGCATATCCAGCCTCCTTTTGTGCCTCCAGTGGCACCATGGGACCTTAACGTGGTGTTTCGGTTCCTTAAGTCTCACAGGTGTGAACCGCTTCAAACAGTTGAATTGAAGTATCTTACTTGGAAAGTGGTCATGTTATTGGCCTTGGCTTCGGCACGGCGAGTGTCAGAGTTGGCGGCTTTGTCTCACAAAAGCCCTTATCTGATTTTCCATGTGGATAGAGCTGAGTTGCGGACTCGTCCCCAATTTTTGCCTAAGGTGGTTTCTTCTTTTCATATGAACCAACCTGTTGTGGTGCCTGTGGCTACAAGGGACGTGGAGGATTCCGAGTCCCTAGATGTGGTCAGGGCATTGAAAATTTATGTGGCCAGAACGGCTCGGCTTAGGAAAACAGAGGCACTGTTTATCCTGTATGCAGCAAACAAGGTTGGTGCTCCTGCGTCTAAACAGACTATTGATCGCTGGATCTGTAACATGATTCAGCAGGCTTACTCTACGGCTGGATTGCCGTTACCGAATTCAGTTAAGGCCCATTCCACTAGGAAGGTGGGCTCTTCTTGGGCGGCTGCCCGGGGCGTCTCGGCATTACAACTTTGCCGAGCCGCAACTTGGTCGGATTCAAACACTTTTGCAAAATTCTACAAGTTCGATACCCTGGCCGATGAGGACGTAATGTTTGCTCATTCGGTGCTGCAGAGTCGTCCGCACTCTCCCGCCCGTTTTGGAGCTTTGGTATAATCCCTATGGTCCTTACGGAGTCCCCAGCATCCTCTAGGACGTAAGAAAATAAGATTTTAAACCTACCGGTAAATCTTTTTCTCCTAGTCCGTAGAGGATGCTGGGCGCCCGTCCCTGTGCGGACAACATCCTGCAGGACTTGTATATAGTTGTTGCTTACATAAGGGTTATGTTTCAGTTGGATCAGTTTTGGACTGATACTGGTTTTGGTTCATACTGTTGACTGGTTTGTATATCCCATGTTATACGGTGTGAATGGTGTGGCTGGTATGAATCTTGCCCTTGGATTTACAAAATCCTTTCCTCGTACTGTCCGTCTCCTCTGGGCACAGTTTCTCTAACTGAGGTCTGGAGGAGGGGCATAGAGGGAGGAGCCAGTGCACACCCATACCTAAAGTTCTTTTTAGTGCCCATGTCTCCTGTGGAGCCTGTATATTCCCCATGGTCCTTACGGAGTCCCCAGCATCTTCTACGGACTACGAGAAAAAGATTTACCGGTAGGTTTAAAATCTTATTTTTTCCTTTGTTTATTGTCTTTTTTTAAAACAGATGAAATGCCACAAAGCAGCTTCGGATTGGCATCAGGAATTGGACTGTACTTCAGACCAGACTTACTTCAGGAAGACTCAGATGAAGAGGATGTGGATTCGCAGCCAACTGCTTCCATGCCTCTTGGTGAGTAATTAGTATATAGACATGTATAATGATGTTTTTCTCATTAAAAAGTTGTGCTAAATCTCTTAAGAATGTATTGTGCGCTGCAACTAATTTTTTAAATAAAAATTTCAGCTTCAACAATTCCAGTGGTGGTGGATATTCAACGTGGACAAGTAACTTCACGTGTGGACAGAGTCAACACCTTGGCTGCAGAAATGCAGCAGCGTTAGGACTCTTTCAGAGATACCATCAACAGCAAAATGAAGGCCATGAGGATGACAATGGACAGTATGGCCAACACTCTGAAAGAAATTCAGAAGACCCAGCAAGAGAATCAACACACCATCAAGAACACTCTTCAGATTCTGACAACAGTCGTCTGCAAATTGGTGAACAACTCGGTGTGTCAAAGTGCCATCATGGACAGCATGGCAGCCAGCCAATGCCAAACAGCAGCAAGCTCCAGCCTCATCGTGACTTCCATGCAACTCATCGTGGAAAAACTTCCAGGAGCACAACAACCAACATCAAGACCACCACCATCTGCACAGAGACCCCCACTGTATGCCCTGACTTTGACAACACCCTGGTATGGACAATCTCAACAATACCAAAAGTATCAAGAGATGTACCCCGTCTACAGGCAGACTCGACCAGCAGCACCAACAAGACCTCCAAGAAGAGGTCAACCACCACCAAGCACACCACCAATTCTGGATCTGGATGAAGAAGAAGATACTGGAGACTGAAATACGGTTGTATAATTTAATTCTTTTATATGTATATTTTTGTGTCCCCTTTTCTCCCTCCCATTAATATTTTTTTCTTTGCAAATGTTTTAACTTGCAAATTTCTCCTGAGCAGATTTAAATTACAAAGGTGTCGGGCGTTCGATTTTAGGTATAAATGCGCGTGCATGTATAAATGTGGTGAAAGGATGACAGCACCTTTATATTTTGGTTACGGTTTATTCAAATGGGCCATTAAAGAGCAAAATCTGATCCCACATTTCTTTTTTTTTTTTTAAGCATTTAATTTGTACCATGATGTGCTACTGGATTATTCACCAGTTGTTTTCTTCAATAGCGTTGGTCCGAAATTCAACTTCTGGAAAAAATTGACCGTGTAGAGGTGATATGGATGAGTAACATGTCTCTCGCATCACACATCCACACAAACCTTGTCCCGCTAGGCCAGTTGTTCCCCCAAAATTTCATGTTTTCCAGGTCACTTAGCAGGTGAACAGGTGTAATTATTACTTACTGACACATTGTAAAAGACCCACTGGTGGAGCAAATTACTTTACTTGCAAATCTGTGAGGAGACCTGGAAAAGATGAACTGTTGGTGTGTACTTGAGGACAGAGGTGAGGAACCACTGCACCACGCCATGGGTCTGCTAACTGTAGCTCTCCAGCAGCTGTAGAACTACACATCCCACCACGCCCTTTCACAGTTAGCGTATCTTATTAATAGCAAAACTGTGGTACAGCAAGCTGGGATGAACAGTTCCACAGCAGCAGGAGAGCCACAGGCAGCAGACCCATAGTATAGTGCAGGGATGGGGAACCCTCGTTCCTCCTGCTGATGTGGAACTACACAAATCAGCACACCCAGCAACAGTTTTACCATGTCCAAGAAGCTTAACTGTTGCAAAGGCATGCTGGGATGTGTAGTTTCAGAAGAGCTAGAAAGCCTTAGGTTCCCCTTCCCAGAACTAGGCTATTGTAGAACTTCATTTTCCAGCATTATCTGCCACCAGGTGGCAAGGCATGCTGGGACTGTGTAGTTCCACAACAGTTAGAGGGCCTTATGTACCCACAACAGTTCATGTTTTCCCGGTCACCTAGTAGGTGAACAGGTGTATTCATTACCCATTGACACATTTCAAAATACCCAATGGTGGACCAAATTAATTCACCTGCAATCCTGTGAGGAGACCTGGAAAACATGAACTGTTGGGGGCACTTGTGTACCCAGGCTAGAAACCACTGCTCAAAACCATAGGTTTTCACTTTTTGGCCCTCCCGCTGATGGTGAAATACACATACCAGCACGGCCTGCAACAGTTTTAAAATGTCTTACTTGAAAAACTGTGGCCGGCAATGCTGGAATGTGCAGTTCTACAGCAGCCCGAGGGCCAAAGGATTCCCATCCCTGCTCAAGACTCCTGTAGAACTTAACCTTCCAAAATTCTCTGCCACCTGGGGCCAGGGAGTGCTGGGCTGTGTAGTTACCCAACAGCTGTAGGGATATGTTCTGAGAACCATGGCATATTATTTTTCAAGTACTTGTGTGTCTTTTTCTATTTGTTTCAGGTATTCCACAAAAAGAAAAACCTAATGGACTAACAAGGTCAAGAAACACATAAAAATAATTAAGTTTTGAAGTTTTATTTTTGAATACAAAAAAGATTTTTAAATATTTATTTTATCAATAAAATTTTGAAATCAATCAAATGGTGTTTCCTTTAACTGTTAATGTAAATTGAATTTGGCCAGGACAGTGTAATAGTAGGGGTAGGACACAATAGTGGGCAACACATCACAACACATGGGGGGGGGGGGGGGGACTACATTGAAAGTAGGCTGTCATGGTAGAGGGAGGGTGTCAGCGCCACATTCCGCTCTAGAGGGGTTCAGGGTTTTTCATGAACATCCAAGGGAAACCTGGGGAAGAGAAAAGGGTATTTAGTAAAAAGGTATTAGAGTGTTTTCTTTCCATCAGCAAAAGTGGGGCCCAGGTACGCAACATTGGTAATAAAAACATGTGTCTCAACATTTCAAGTTTGGGGTGCACCATCTCACCTGAAGGGTTCTCCTGGTCACACCACAGTAGGGGGGTTCACATAGCAAGTAGGACTTCATGGTAGAATAGGGGGGTCAGCACCACTTTACAATGTAAAGGGGTTCAGAAGACCATCCAGGGGAAACATGGGGAAAAGAAGAAGGTTTAATTAAAAGGTAAAACAGTACACAACATTGGTAAAAAAAAATCCACAAGTGTCACAACATTTCAAGTTTGGGGTGCAGCATCTCACCTGAAGGGTTCTCCAGGTCACACCGCAGAAGAGGGGTCCACATAGCAAGTAGGCCGTAATGGTACACAAGGGGGGTCAGCACCACTTTACAATGTAGAGAGGTTCAGGGTTCAGAAGACCATCCGGGGGAAACCTGCAGAAAAGAAGATGGTTTAATTAAAAGGTAAAACAGTACACAACAATGGTGAAAAAGACAGAAATGTCACAACATTTCAAGTTTGGGGTGCAGTATCTCACCTGAAGGGTGAATCTTCAATTGAATAGAGTACTGTTGGAAATCTGTCGGAAAGCCGTTTACTGTACATTACAGAAATCCGACAGTTGGAAACCGGGACATTGAATAATCGGATACAATCCGACAGTCAGAATCCTACAAACTTTGGGGGTAATTCCAAGTTGATCGCAGCAGGAATTTTTTTAGCAGTTGGTCAAAACCATGGCCCTCATTCCGAGTTGTTCGCTCGCAAGGCGATTTTAGCAGAGTTACACACGCTAAGCCGCCGCCTACTGGGAGTGAATCTTAGCTTCTTAAAATTGCGAACGATGTATTCGTAATATTGCGATTACAAACTACTTAGCAGTTTCAGAGTAGCTTCAGACTTACTCGGCATCTGCGATCAGTTCAGTGCTTGTCGTTCCTGGTTTGACGTCACAAACACACCCAGCGTTCGCCCAGACACTCCCCCGTTTCTCCAGCCACTCCCGCGTTTTTTTCCGGAAACGGTAGCGTTTTTATCCACACGCCTATAAAACGCCGTGTTTCCGCCCAGTAACACCCATTTCCTGTCAATCACACTACGATCGCCGGAGCGAAGAAAAAGCCGTGAGTAAAAATACTATCTTCATAGCAAAATTACTTGGCGCAGTCGCAGTGCGAACATTGCGCATGCGTACTAAGCAGAAAAACGCTGCGATGCGAAGATTATTTCCGAGCGAACGACTCGGAATGAGGGCCCATGTGCACTGCAGGGGGGGGGCAGATATAACATTTGCAGATAGAGTTAGATTTGGGTGGGTTATTTTGTTTCTGTGCAGAGTAAATACTGGCTGCTTTATTTTTACACTGCAATTTAGATTGCAGATTGAACTCACCACACCCAAATCTATCTCTCTGCACGTTATATCTGCCTCCCTGCAGTGCACATGGTTTTGCCCAACTGCTAAAAAATTTCCTGCTGCCATCCACTTAGAATTACCCCCCTTGTCGGAAAAGCCCCGGTTTCCAACAGTTGGAACAAATCCGACAGCAATTGAATACACTCCTTAGTCTAAGATGATGAATTTGTTCAATCTGTATTACTCCAGGTTTCAACTAAACTGGTATTGACCGCTATTCTATGATGTGTGTTTTCTTTTTCTTTTCAGAATCCTTTTATGTTGTAATTCCCCCCCCCCCCCCTATTTCCCCTTCTTATCTTCTGTACCCCTTATACGTTAATTTCAAAGAAAAAATAAAAATATTGATGTGGGGAAAAAAAAAAGACTTGAGGTTATAATTGCTGCCAAAGGTGCATCAACAAAGTATTGAGCAAAGGCTGTAAATACTTATGTACATGTGATTTCTTAGTTTTTTATTTTTAATACAATTTAAAAAAATCTCAAAAAAAAGTTATTTTACGATGTCATTATTTATTATTATTATCCTTTATTTATATGGCGCCACAAGGGTTCCACAGCGCCCAATTACAGAGTACATAAACAAATAATCAAACAGGAAAACAGCAACTTACAGTTGACGACAATATAGGACAAGTACAGGGTAAATAAACATAGCTACATCAGCAGATGACACTGGAATAAGTATCAGGTGGCAGAAGACTGCTGGATTTGGTGCAGCTGAAGATTATTAAAGTAAGAAAAGGGTAAGCACATGAGGGAAGAGGGCCCTGCTCGTGAGAGCTTACATTCTAAAGGGGGGGGGGGTAGACAGACAGGGGTGAGACAGATGGGGTACATAGAGAGCGTGGAACAGAGGTTTAGGATGAGATTTGGCTGGGTTTGGTGAAGAAGTGGGTCTTGAGAGCCCGTTTGAAGTTTTGTAGAGAGGTGGAGAGTCTGAGGGGGAGAGGTAGGGAATTCCAGAGAAGTGGTGCAGCACGTGAAAAATCTTGGAGGTAGGAGTGGGAGGAAGTAATCCGTAGGCAGGAGAGTCGGCGAGCATTAGCAGAGCGAAGAGGACGGGTGGGAGTGTAAAGCGAGATAAGATCAGAGATGTAGATGGGAGAGGAGTGGGTGAGGGCTATGTAAGCAAGTGTGAGAAGCTTGAAATGGATTCTGAAAGGGAAGGCGAGCCAGTGAAGGTCTAGTAAGAGAGGAGAGGTGGACGTAGTGCGTTTGGTGAGGAAAATGAGCCGGGCAGCAGCATTGAGGATAGATTGGAGTGGAGAGAGGTATTCGTCAGGAATGCCAGTCAGGAGGAGATTACAGTAGTCCAGTCTGGAGATGACCAGTGAGTGGATAAGAGTCTTAGTAGCATCCTGGGTCAGAAAGGGTCTGATCCTGGAAATATTTTTTAGATGAAAACGGCAGGTTTGTTGAGGTGCTGAATGTGTGGTTTGAAGGAGAGGGAGAAGTCAAGGATTACTCCAAGACAGCGCACTTGGTGGGTAGAGGAGATAGTAGTGCCATCAATAGATAATGAGATTGTAGGAGGTGAGGTTATGCGGGAGGGAGGGAAGATGATCAGCTCGGTCTTAGACATGTTAAGTTTAAGAAAGCGCTGGGACATCCAGGAAGAGATAGCAGAGAGACAGTTGGAGATACGAGTGAGGAGAGTAGGGGAGAGGTCTGGAGAGGAAAGATAGATTTGAGTGTCATCAGCATAGAGATGATATTGGAAACCAAAAGAACGAATGAGCTTACCTAGTGAGGACGTATAGAGAGAGAAGAGAAGAGGACCAAGGACAGAACCTTGGGGTACCCCTACAGTTAGTGGAAGTGAGGGGGAGGTGGAGTCATGAGAGGAGACAGAGAATGAACGGTCAGAAAGGTAGGACGACAACCAAGAGAGGGCAGTGTCACGCAGACCAATGGAGTGAAGGATTTGCAGTAGGAGAGGATGGTCCACAGTGTCAAAAGCAGCAGAGAGATCAAGTAGAATAAGTAGAGTAGTGTACCTTAGATTTAGCAGCATGGAGGTCATTGCATACTTTTGTAAGGGCAGTTTCAGTGGAGTGGAGAGGACGGAAGCCAGACTGGAATGGGTCAAGCAGTGAGTGTGAGGAAAGAGAGGAAGTAAGGCGGTTGTAGACAATATGCTCAAGGAGTTTGGAGGCAAAAGGGAGGAGAGAGATGGGTTGGTAGTTGGAGAGAGTGTTTGGATCAAGGGTAGGTTTTTTAAGAACAGGAGAGATGAGTGCGTGCTTGAAGGCAGAGGGGACAGTGCCTGATGAGAGGGAGAGATTCAGAAGGTGGGAAAGATGGGAACAGGCAGAAGAAGAGAGGTAGCAGAGGAGGCGGGAGGGGATAGGGTCAAGTGGGGAGGTGGTGAGGGGACAGGAACGAATGAGGGCCATGACTTCCTCTCCAGATGCATGGGAGAAAGATGACAGAGTTGGTGCGAGGGATGGGGAGGGTTGGTAAGGGATGGGAGAAGGCTGGTTACTGATGGTCTGGTGTGATGTGATGTCCTGACGTATGGAGTCAATTTTGGATGTGAAGTAAGTGGCAAAGTCAAGAGCAGATTATGGGGTATTGAGCCTAATTCAGACCTGATCACTCCCTAGGTTTTTTTTGCACTGCTGCAAGTAGATAGTCGCCACCCATAGCGGAGTATATTCTCGCTTTGCAAGTGTGCAAACGTATGTGTAGCAGAACTGTACAAACAGATCTTGTGCAGTCTCTGAGTAGCCCAGGATTTGCTCAGTCGCTGCGATCACTTCAGCCTGCCGGGACCAGAATTGACATCAGGAACCCTCCCTGCAAACGCTTGGACACACCTACTGTATGTTTTTCCAACCACTCCCAGAAAACGGTCAGTTGCCACCAACAAGCGGCTTATTCCTGTCAATCTCCGTGCGAATGGATTCTTCGCACAAACCCATCGCTGAGCGACAATCCGCTTTGTATCTGTGCGACACACCTGTGCATTGCGGTGCATACGCATGCGCAGTTCTGACCTGATCGCAGTGCTGAAAAAAACGCTACCAAGTAATCAGGTCTGAATTACCCCCACTGTGTGTAGGATTTTGAGGGAAAAATTTTATTTATCCATTTTGGAATAAGGCTGTAACATAACAAAATGTGGAGAAAGTGAAGCGCTGTGAATACTTTCCGGATGCACTGTATGTATGTATGTATGTATGTATGTATGTATGTATGTATGTATGTATGTATGTATGTATGTACATACAGTATATGTATATATAAATAAATGGGATACGGTATTTTGGGACTAATTCAGATCTGATTGCAGCAGCAAATTTGTTAGCTAATGCGCAAAACCATAACCCTCATTCCGAGTTGATCGCTCGCTGCCGTTTTTCACAGCGCAGCGATCAGGTGAAAAAACGGCATTTATGCGCATGTGCATGGTACGCAGTGCGCATGCGCTAAGTACTTTCACACAAAACTACAAGTAGTTTTACCCATGCTCGAGCGACGTTTTTCAGTCGCTCGAGTGTTCGTAGTATGATTGACAGGAAGTGGGTGTTTCTGGGCGGCAACTCTGCGTTTTCAGGGAGTGTGCAAAAAAACGCAGGCGTGCCAGGCAAAAATGCAGGAGTGGCTGGAGAAACGGGTGGAGTGGGTGGCCGAACGCAGGACGTGTTTGTGACGTCAAACCAGGAACTAAACAGACTGCAGTCATCGCAAGATAGGAGTTGGTCTGGAGCTACTCAGAAACGGCATGACATTTTTCCTGTGCAGTTCTGCTAATCTTTCGTTCGCACTTCTGCTAAGCTAAGATACACTCCCAGAGGGTGGCGGCTTAGCGTTTGCACTGCTGCTAAAAGCAGCTAGCGAGCGATCAACTCGGAATGAGGGCCCATGTGCACTGCAGGGGAGGGGAGGGCGGCAGAGAGAGTTAGATTTGGGTTGGTTATTTTGTTTCTGTGCAGGGTAAATACTGGCTGCATTATTTTTACACTGCAATTTAGATTTCAGTTTTAACGCACCACACCCAAATCTAACTCCCTTTGCACATGTTATATCTGCCTCCCCTGCAGTGCACATGGGGGGTCATTCCGAGTTGATCGCACGTAGTAACTTTTTGCTGCCCATGCAATCAACTAGACGCCGCCTATGGGGGTGTGTTTTTTTGCATAGCAAGGCTGCCATCGCTTGTGCAGCCCTGCAAAAAACATTTTGTGCAGAACTAGACCAGGGTATGAGTTACTTACCCTGTGCGATAAATCCAGCGTTGAAGGTCCTGGAATTGACGTCAGATATCTGCCCTCCAAACGCCTGGACATGCCTGCATTTGCCGCACCACTCCCAGAAAACGGTCAGCTGACGCCCCCGAAACGCTCCTGTCAATCTTCTTGCGGTCACTGCTGCGACCGCTTTTTTAGTTAGCGGCGTCGCTGCCCGGCGATGGCCGTCACCAGGCAATGCGGCCGCCGCACATGCGCATAATCCCCACGGTTTTGCCCTTTAGCTAACAAATTTGCTGCTGTGATCGAATCTGAATTAGGCCCTTTGAGCGACCAATGGTGTCCTTAACTTATCAGAATGTAAAAAATATAAAACATTCATTTATTAAAAAAGAATGTAGAGACAGCACAACGTTAAACCGATGTCACAGAGATAATTTCAATGTAGTATAAAAACTCCTATTTGGTATGGTTTGCGTAAAGAGATACAGTGCAAAAAACTATAAAATCATTTAACAAGTGAATTTTTTGATGCTAAAAAAAATTACGTAAAAGACATAAAAGAAAAAACGAAAGAGGAAAGTGCTTATCTTTAGGGGTGAGATCTAGTCAGATGTCCAACGCGTTTTCGTCCTGAGGACTATACATATATATTCCATAGACAAAAAAAAAACTTATAGTTTCATTTGTCCCATTAAGGCTTCTTAGACATGATTTGAAATTTCAGAAACCTGTTGTAACTCTTCCACTCAAACTCCAAAAAGCAATGAAATTCCGATAATTAAGGCTGATGCTTTCATGTACGCGTTCCTTGCGCAATACAGATATGGTCAGTGCCGTAACTAGACATTTTAGTGCTGTGTGCAAGAAACAGCATCGGTGGCCCCCCTTCCCACCCCCCGCCATGTTTTGAAATTAATTTTACCTCTCGTCCACCCCCCCTCCGCCCCATCAATCACACACCGCTAGTTACAGTCATCAAAGAATAGGGGTGTGGCTTCATGGAGCATTCATTAGTCACATAACAACGCACAGTAGCGCCCGTTACTAACATTACACCGCACAGTAGCATCTGTTACTCACATCACTCTGCACGGTAGTGCCCATTAGTCCCATTACACCACACGGTAGCGTCCATTAGTCACATTACACCACACGGTAGCGTCCATTAGTCACGTTACACAGCATGGTAGTGTCCATTAGTCATGTTACGCAGCCTGGTGGCATCCACTAGTCACATTATGCAGCGCGGTGGCATCCTGTAGTCACAATACACAGTGCGATAGCTTCAGTCAATCACATTACACAGTGCGGTTATGTCCGTCAGTCACATTACACCACACGGTATCGTCCATTAGTCACATTACACAGTACGGCAGCGTCTGTCGGCCACATTACACAGCACGGCAGCGTCTGTCGGCCACATTACACAGTACGGCAGCGTCTGTCGGCCACATTACACAGCACGGCAGCGTCTGTCGGCCACATTACACAGCACGGCAGTGTCCGTCGGCCACATTACACAGTACGGTAGCGTCCGTCAGTCACATTACACAGCATGGCAGCGTCCGACGGCCACATTACACAGTACGGTAGCGTCCGTCAGTCACATTACACAGCATGGCAGCGTCCGTCGGCCACATTACACAGCACGGTACTTTATATATATATATATATATATATATATATATATATATATATATATATATATATTTTACACACACACACACACACACACACACTCTATAGCAGTACCAGCAGCACTCCAAAATTAATATAAAACCATGGAAGAAAGCCAGTGCCGTCCACAGGTAACCATGCGGTAAGCAAACATATACTGTAGCAATTGGCTGCACTCACGGCTCCAAAGAAAGGAAGTCACAGATGTAGTCAAAGTCAACGATTTATATTCTTAACATTGAAACATTGATTTTGACTACGTCTGTCTTCCTTTCTTTGGAGCCGTGAGTGCCGCCAATTGCCACAGTGTGTATATATATATATATATATATATATATTATATATATGTGTGTGTGTGTATATACACATACAAACACATTATATTAATGTATGTGCAGTTTTTGGAGTTTTTTTTTTACATATCTTAAAAGTCACTGAGATACAGTCCAGGATGACCAACCACAAGGCCAGTCTATCTTAATGCATACTTGCCTACTTTTGAAAACTAGTTTCAGGGAGATTCCAAGAGGCAGCAGAATGGTATCCGGTTGATAGATAGACAGTGTCTAGTTAGACAGTCAATAGATAGACACCATATGTTAGACAGACATTAGGTCGACAGGGTCAAAAGTAGAGATGAGCGGGTTCGGTTTCTCTGAATCCGAACCCGCCCGAACTTCATGGTTTTTTTCACGGGTCCGAGCAGACTCGGATCCTCCCGCCTTGCTCGGTTAACCCGAGCGCGCCCGAACGTCATCATGACGCTGTCGGATTCTCGCGAGACTCGGATTCTATATAAGGAGCCGCGCGTCGCCGCCATTTTCACACGTGCATTGAGATTGATAGTGAGAGGACGTGGCTGGCGTCCTCTCCATTTAGATTATAAGAGAGAGAGAGATTTACTGGAGCTTAGGACTAGGAGGAGTACTGTAGAAGTGTAGAGAGTGCAGAGAGTTTACTAGTGAGTGACCACCAGACAGTGCAGTTTATTTAATATATCCGTTCTCTGCCTGAAAAAAGCGATACACACAGTGACTCAGTCACATACCATATCTGTGTGCACTGCTCAGGCTCAGCCCAGTGTGCTGCATCATCTATATATATTATATATCTGTCTGACTGCTCAGCTCACACAGCTTATAATTGTGGGGGAGACTGGGGAGCACTGCAGTGCCAGTTATAGGTTATAGCAGGAGCCAGGAGTACATAATATTATATTAAAATTAAACAGTGCACACTTTTGCTGCAGGAGTGCCACTGCCAGTGTGACTGACCAGTGACCTGACCACACTGACCACCAGTATAGTTAGTAGTATACTTATATTGTGATTGCCTGAAAAAGTTAAACACTCGTCGTGTGACTTCACTTGTGTGTTGTTTTTTTTATTCTATAAAAATAAAACTCATTCTGCTGACAGACAGTGTCCAGCAGGTCCGTCATTATATAATATATAATATATACCTGTCCGGCTGCAGTAGTGATATATATATATTTTTTATATCATTTATCATCCAGTCGCAGCAGACACAGTACGGTAGTTCACGGCTGTGGCTACCTCTGTGTCTGCACTCGGCAGGCAGTCCGTCCATAATTGTATACCACCTAACCGTGGTTTTTTTTTCTTTCTTCTTTATACATACATAGTTACATAGACATCTCTTTATCAACCAGTCTATATTAGCAGCAGACACAGTACAGTACGGTAGTTCACGGCTGTGGCTACCTCTGTGTCTGCACTCGGCAGGCAGTCCGTCCATAATTGTATACCACCTAACCGTGGTTTTTTTTTCTCTCTTCTTTATACATACTACTACGACATCTCTTTATCAACCAGTCTATATTATTAGCAGCAGACACAGTACAGTACGGTAGTTCACGGCTGTGGCTACCTCTGTATCTGCACTCGGCAGGCAGTCCGTCCATAATTGTATACCACCTAACCGTGGTTTTTTTTTCCTTTCTTCTTTATACATACATAGTTACATAGACATCTCTTTATCAACCAGTCTATATTAGCAGCAGACACAGTACAGTACGGTAGTTCACGGCTGTGGCTACCTCTGTGTCTGCACTCGGCAGGCAGTCCATAATTGTATACTAGTATCCATCTCCATTGTTTACCTGAGGTGCCTTTTAGTTGTGCCTATTAAAATATGGAGAACAAAAATGTTGAGGTTCCAAAATTAGGGAAAGATCAAGATCCACTTCCACCTCGTGCTGAAGCTGCTGCCACTAGTCATGGCCGAGACGATGAAATGCCAGCAACGTCGTCTGCCAAGGCCGATGCCCAATGTCATAGTACAGAGCATGTCAAATCCAAAACACCAAATATCAGAAAAAAAAAGGACTCCAAAACCTAAAATAAAATTGTCGGAGGAGAAGCGTAAACTTGCCAATATGCCATTTACGACACTGAGTGGCAAGGAACGGCTGAGGCCCTGGCCTATGTTCATGGCTAGTGGTTCAGCTTCACATGAGGATGGAAGCACTCAGCCTCTCGCTAGAAAAATGAAAAGACTCAAGCTGGCAAAAGCAGCACAGCAAAGAACTGTGCATTCTTCGAAATCCCAAATCCACAAGGAGAGTCCAATTGTGTCGGTTGCGATGCCTGACCTTCCCAACACTGGACGTGAAGAGCATGCGCCTTCCACCATTTGCACGCCCCCTGCAAGTGCTGGAAGGAGCACCCGCAGTCCAGTTCCCGATAGTCAGATTGAAGATGTCAGTGTTGAAGTACACCAGGATGAGGAGGATATGGGTGTTGCTGGCGCTGGGGAGGAAATTGACCAGGAGGATTCTGATGGTGAGGTGGTTTGTTTAAGTCAGGCACCCGGGGAGACACCTGTTGTCCGTGGGAGGAATATGGCCGTTGACATGCCAGGTGAAAATACCAAAAAAATCAGCTCTTCGGTGTGGAGGTATTTCAACAGAAATGCGGACAACAGGTGTCAAGCCGTGTGTTCCCTTTGTCAAGCTGTAATAAGTAGGGGTAAGGACGTTAACCACCTCGGAACATCCTCCCTTATACGTCACCTGCAGCGCATTCATAATAAGTCAGTGACAAGTTCAAAAACTTTGGGTGACAGCGGAAGCAGTCCACTGACCAGTAAATCCCTTCCTCTTGTAACCAAGCTCACGCAAACCACCCCACCAACTCCCTCAGTGTCAATTTCCTCCTTCCCCAGGAATGCCAATAGTCCTGCAGGCCATGTCACTGGCAATTCTGACGATTCCTCTCCTGCCTGGGATTCCTCCGATGCATCCTTGCGTGTAACGCCTACTGCTGCTGGCGCTGCTGTTGTTGCTGCTGGGAGTCGATGGTCATCCCAGAGGGGAAGTCGTAAGCCCACTTGTACTACTTCCAGTAAGCAATTGACTGTTCAACAGTCCTTTGCGAGGAAGATGAAATATCACAGCAGTCATCCTGCTGCAAAGCGGATAACTGAGGCCTTGACAACTATGTTGGTGTTAGACGTGCGTCCGGTATCCGCCGTTAGTTCACAGGGAACTAGACAATTTATTGAGGCAGTGTGCCCCCGTTACCAAATACCATCTAGGTTCCACTTCTCTAGGCAGGCGATACCGAGAATGCACACGGACGTCAGAAAAAGACTCACCAGTGTCCTAAAAAATGCAGTTGTACCCAATGTCCACTTAACCACGGACATGTGGACAAGTGGAGCAGGGCAGGGTCAGGA
Organism: Pseudophryne corroboree; assembly: GCF_028390025.1. Classification (NCBI taxonomy): domain Eukaryota; kingdom Metazoa; phylum Chordata; class Amphibia; order Anura; family Myobatrachidae; genus Pseudophryne; species Pseudophryne corroboree. The sequence goes on along the minus strand of NC_086452.1, from coordinate 291,566,917 downwards.
CTATATGACTGTGACAGCCCACTGGGTAGATGTATGGACTCCCGCCGCAAGAACAGCAGCGGCGGCACCAGTAGCAGCATCTCGCAAACGCCAACTCTTTCCTAGGCAGGCTACGCTTTGTATCACCGCTTTCCAGAATACGCACACAGCTGAAAACCTCTTACGGCAACTGAGGAAGATCATCGCGGAATGGCTTACCCCAATTGGACTCTCCTGTGGATTTGTGGCATCGGACAACGCCAGCAATATTGTGTGTGCATTAAATATGGGCAAATTCCAGCACGTCGCATGTTTTGCACATACCTTGAATTTGGTGGTGCAGAATTTTTAAAAAAAAACGACAGGGGCGTGCAAGAGATGCTGTCGGTGGCCAGAAGAATTGCGGGACACTTTTGGCGTACAGGCACCACGTACAGAAGACTGGAGCACCACCAAAAACTACTGAACCTGCCCTGCCATCATCTGAAGCAAGAAGTGGTAACGAGGTGGAATTCAACCCTCTATATGCTTCAGAGGTTGGAGGAGCAGCAAAAGGCCATTCAAGCCTATACAATTGAGCACGATATAGTAGGTGGAATGCACCTGTCTCAAGCGCAGTGGAGAATGATTTCAACGTTGTGCAAGGTTCTGATGCCCTTTGAACTTGCCACACGTGAAGTCAGTTCAGACACTGCCAGCCTGAGTCAGGTCATTCCCCTCATCAGGCTTTTGCAGAAGAAGCTGGAGACATTGAAGGAGGAGCTAACATGGAGCGATTCCGCTAGGCATGTGGGACTTGTGGATGGAGCCCTTAATTCGCTTAACAAGGATTCACGGGTGGTCAATCTGTTGAAATCAGAGCACTACATTTTGGCCACCGTGCTCGATCCTAGATTTAAAGCCTACCTTGGATCTCTCTTTCCGGCAGACACAAGTCTGCTGGGGTTGAAAGACCTGCTGGTGACAAAATTGTCAAGTCAAGCGGAACGCGACCTGTCAACATCTCCTCCTTCACATTCTCCCGCAACTGGGGGTGCGAGGAAAAGGCTCAGAATTCCGAGCCCACCCGCTGGCGGTGATGCAGGGCAGTCTGGAGCGACTGCTGATGCTGACATCTGGTCCGGACTGAAGGACCTGACAACGATTACGGACATGTCGTCTACTGTCACTGCATATGATTCTCTCAACATTGATAGAATGGTGGAGGATTATATGAGTGACCGCATCCAAGTAGGCACGTCACACAGTCCGTACTTATACTGGCAGGAAAAAGAGGCAATTTGGAGGCCCTTGCACAAACTGGCTTTATTCTACCTAAGTTGCCCTCCCACAAGTGTGTACTCCGAAAGAGTGTTTAGTGCCGCCGCTCACCTTGTCAGCAATCGGCGTACGAGGTTACATCCAGAAAATGTGGAGAAGATGATGTTCATTAAAATGAATTATAATCAATTCCTCCGCGGAGACATTGACCAGCAGCAATTGCCTCCACAAAGTACACAGGGAGCTGAGATGGTGGATTCCAGTGGGGACGAATTGATAATCTGTGAGGAGGGGGATGTACACGGTGATATATCGGAGGGTGATGATGAGGTGGACATCTTGCCTCTGTAGAGCCAGTTTGTGCAAGGAGAGATTAATTGCTTCTTTTTTTGGGGGGGTCCAAACCAACCCGTCATATCAGTCAGTCGTGTGGCAGACCCTGTCACTGAAATGATGGGTTGGTTAAAGTGTGCATGTCCTGTTTTGTTTATACAACATAAGGGTGGGTGGGAGGGCCCAAGGACAATTCCATCTTGCACCTCTTTTTTCTTTTCTTTTTCTTTGCATCATGTGCTGATTGGGGAGGGTTTTTTGGAAGGGACATCCTGCGTGACACTGCAGTGCCACTCCTAAATGGGCCCGGTGTTTGTGTCGGCCACTAGGGTCGCTAATCTTACTCACACAGCTACCTCATTGCGCCTCTTTTTTTCTTTGCGTCATGTGCTGTTTGGGGAGGGTTTTTTGGAAGGGACATCCTGCGTGACACTGCAGTGCCACTCCTAGATGGGCCCGGTGTTTGTGTCGGCCACTAGGGTCGCTAATCTTACTCACACAGCTACCTCATTGCGCCTCTTTTTTTCTTTGCGTCATGTGCTGTTTGGGGAGGGTTTTTTGGAAGGGCCATCCTGCGTGACACTGCAGTGCCACTCCTAGATGGGCCCGGTGTTTGTGTCGGCCACTAGGGTCGCTAATCTTACTCACACAGCTACCTCATTGCGCCTCTTTTTTTCTTTGCGTCATGTGCTGTTTGGGGAGGGTTTTTTGGAAGGGACATCCTGCGTGACACTGCAGTGCCACTCCTAGATGGGCCCGGTGTTTGTGTCGGCCACTAGGGTCGCTTATCTTACTCACACAGCGACCTCGGTGCAAATTTTAGGACTAAAAATATTGTGAGGTGTGAGGTATTCAGAATAGACTGAAAATGAGTGTAAATTATGGTTTTTGAGGTTAATAATACTTTGGGATCAAAATGACCCCCAAATTCTATGATTTAAGCTGTTTTTTAGTGTTTTTTGAAAAAAACACCCGAATCCAAAACACACCCGAATCCGACAAAAAAAATTCGGTGAGGTTTTGCCAAAACGCGTTCGAACCCAAAACACGGCCGCGGAACCGAACCCAAAACCAAAACCCGAAAAATTTCAGGCGCTCATCTCTAGTCAAAAGGTCGACATGAAAATGGTCGATATGAAAAATACTTTTTTTTAAAATGTAACATGTTTTTGGACTTTTCATACCTTCTCTATCCATGACGGCACAGAGTCGGTTATAAACCTTGTGGCGAGCGTAGCGAGCCACCGAGCCCGAAGCGTGGTGAGCGTACGTCTTTCTACAATTGGGGGTCCCAGATGACAAAACTATCCACACAAACCACAAAAATGCAAAAAACATAGTGTCTACCTTTTTTAGGTTGACCATTTCCATGTCGACCTTTTGACCCTGTTGACCGTTTGACCCTCTCAACCTTTTGTACTGTCTACCTTTTCCAGGTCACCTTTTGACCCTGTCGACATAATGTCTGTCTAACATATGGTGTCTATCTATTGACTATCTAACTAGACACTGTCTATCATACCACAACCAGCAGAATACGCTGCGCTTTCTGTTGAGGGGGTGTGTCATGCTCCACCCAAAGGGCGTGTTTAGGTCCACCTATGGACGTATTTATTGCCCCCCCATTTTACATCCAATAGCATATTACACAGACCCCCATATTACAACCAATAGAATACTACACAGCCCCACCCATACTACACCCAGTGCACATTACGCTACATTTTACACAGCCCCCCCAATATTACACCCAGCAGCACACTACATATTACACCCCCACATATTACACCCAGTAGCATACTACATATTACACAGCCCCCCCCCCCCCCAATTACACCCAATCAGAGGCGGAACTACCGCCAGTGCAACCAGTGCGTTGCACTGGGGCCCGCCACTGTCCAGGGGCCCAAAGCATGTAATGGAGTCAAACTGACTCATTACATGCCGCTGTGTGCTGTGGGCAACCGCTGCCCGCAGCACACAGCCGCCCGAAGAGGAGAGGAGCGCAGCGGACACGTGGGGAAGGAGGAGTAGGGAGGTGGAGGAGGGAGCCGCAGCAGCGCTGTGTTATAGGTTGAGACGCTGCTGCTGCTGTCCCTCTCACTGGCACACGCGTACCCAGAAACCCCTCCTGATTAACTTAAGATTTTTTTCTGACCGCGACTCGCGATCGTAGCTCCGCCCACTTGCGCCATTAGGCTCCGCCCACTCACTGCATTTTACCCGCGATTCGCAGGCCTGTGGGGAGGGGATGTCATCATTCCAGGCAGGATCCCTAGTGCTGGAGAGAAGATTCAACGGGCTTCCTAGCCCTGCCAATAAGAGCCATAAAAGCAGGTGAATTAATCCATCAAAGCAGCAGTGTACACTGTGGTTGCTAACTTTTGTGTGTGTGGGGGGGGTAAAATAGGTCTGTGCATTATGGTATAGTTCAGTAATACACCCAGAATATGCACATGTGCGCAGATGTTCATTATGCTCAAATCCGCCTATTTGTCCTAGAGCGTGTCACATGGGTCCTGAAACGTTGGTTATTTCATGACACCTCAATATACGATCGATTATTTGCAGGAGGCGCGTGTTGTGGCTGGGGGGGGGGGGGGGGGTCATATATAAAAATTATATTTTGGCGCTCCCCCCACAATTATCCACCCCAGCCCACGTGGGGAGCACTTACCCCCCACATCACCGTGGAGAATCTGATTCAAAACTCCGGCACCGCAACATGCTGCCCCGTGTCCTCCTGTCCTAGCCAGCGCTCAGATGCATTACTAGGAGGAGGCGTGGCCATGCTGAGCATGCTGGGACATCCCGGCCTCCTCCCAGTAATGCTGTCTGCCGTATTGTGTAAAAAGGGGGATACTGTCTGCCGTAATGTGTAAAAAGGCACGCTGTCTGCCGTTAAGTGTTACAAGGGCAGGCTGTCTGCCGTTATGTGTAAAAAGGGGACGCTGTCTGCCGTTATGTGTAAAAAGGTGGATGCTGTCTGCCATTATATGTAAAAAGGGGGACACTGTCTGCCGTAATGTGTAAAAAGGGGAATCTGTCCGCCGTAAGGTGTAAAAGGGTCTCTACCTGGTGTAGTGGTGCTACTGTGCTGCATAATTTGAATAATGGAGACTACTGTGCACCGTTTTATGAATTGGTATTATTTTGTGGCCACACCCCTTTCCTATGAAGCCACGCCCTATGTATTTTTACGCGCGCCTACGGCGCGCACTGCCCCTGTTTTGCATGCAGGGGTGGGGCTCCGATGCTGTTTCTTGCACACGTGCTAAAATGTCTAGCTACAGCACTGTTGCTAGGTATCCATTTCTCTGGCCCTGGGCAGGTCCCCCTCACCAGATCCTTTCCAGGGGTGAGGGGGTGTACTTGGATGGGATGAGGGGGAGGGGGGGCCCCAAAACATTTTGTCGCACCTGGGCCCACCGCTCGCTAGTTCCGCCACTGCACCCAATAGTATATTACACAGCCTCCTCCATATTACACCCAGTAGCATATTACACAGGCCCCAATATTACTCCAAACAGAATATTACACAGCCCCACCCATATTACACCCAGTGCACATTACACTACATTTTACACAGCTCCCTCATATTACACCCAGTAGCACACTACATATTACACAGCCCCCCACCTATATTACACCCAGCAGCACACTATATATTACACCCCACCGCAACATATTACACCCAGCAGCACACTACATATTACACAGCCACCCCACCTATATTACACCCAGCACTACACTATATATTACACCCCCCCCAACATATTACACCCAGCAGCACACTACATATTTAAAGCGCAACGGAATATGCTGCGCTATATAAGAAACTGTTAATAAATAAATAAATATTACACAGCCCCCATATTACACCCAGTAGTGCACTACATGTAATGATATTCTCATATATGACGGTTTAATATATGAGAACCTATATGTACTTACTTTATACATGATGTATTTTCCTGGTAAATAGTAGATATCTCGTATATATATATATATATATATATATATATATATATATATATATATCTCTAGAAAGACTATTATATATGCCTATTAATGTATTGGACATAGACTTGATGGAGTGTCCCTGGGTTACAAGGGAAAAGTGAAGTTTAATAATACCACAGGACATGGTTTGTGAGGTAACCTTCTGTCCTGACCTTGGATTGAAATAAAACGGTTACCCGATTGGTGGATGGGGTGCCTGACATAACCTGGGGCACATGTGGATACATGTGGCTCACGAGACCCCGGCGGGATAACCCTTCCACGCGACCCTGATGGCAGCGGTATAAATAGAGGAGACACACGTCAGTCTGGATCTGGAGTCGGGTGCGCAGCCGTGGTAGCGGTATCCTCTCTTCAGCGCTTCCGAGCTAGGCTGTGGGATCAGCAGGCGCTTGGGGAGTGGGAGCCGCTGCTACCGGCGGTAGTGCACTTAAGGACGCGGAAGGAAGAAGGTGTCATCAAGACAGCGGAGATGGGAGGCAAGCGGAAGGCGGCGACATTGAAAGAGGCGGAGCGGCATCCAGAGTAACTGGCCGGGGGAGCGCTTGAACCACTCAGAAGGAGGCGACAACAAGAAGGGAGGAGCGGCCCCCCGAGTGACAGGTCGTAGAAGCGCTGGAAAGGTCCAGAGCGGAGGCATCAATCAGAGAGGCTGAGTCACTTCTAGCCGCCTTATCATGACAACCACCCGGCACGTAACAACTACCAGCATATGTTAGTGCTCCAAGTACCCGCTAAGCTCTCACAAATGCTAGTATAGCAGAGGGCGTCATATGAAAGCAATGAAGAGTCACTGCCCACCAATGAGAGTGAAAAAAAGGAGTGGCTACCCGTCCAGTCTTCCAGCTATTGACAGGAGTCAATAGTGAAAACGTCACAGGTCTGTGGAATATTTCACCTCACATTGTAACTTCATACAATAGGGAAACCTAAGTAAATATCACTACTAGTCCAGGAGAGCTTAACTGAAAGGAAAGGGTAGTGTTTTCAGTTATAACAAATAAAAGTAGTGATGGTGTCAAGAGACTGAGACACAAATAACTATAACAGGGGGTATATGGTTGCAGTACAGACAAACTTTATATGTATTTGTCTCCATCTAAAACTACAGACTATTTATATCCCAGAAGAGGAATATGATACATTTTACAGATAGACTCTTGCCTCTTTACTCCTACTAATTCCTCAAGTGACTTTTACAAGTTCATAATATGAAAGTATAGTAACCAAGATCATAGTGACATCTGGAGGATAGTTCTAACATACCCTCAGTCAGATCACACACAGAGAATCAGCTTGTTAAGTTTCAGTGGATACAAAACAGTAACAATATTACCCAGGGAAACTAATTGGATACAAGTAACCATACATATTCATTCATAATTCTGGTGGTTTACAGTTCACCCTCAGGAGTTCAAGGATCTTACAGGAGATTTACTTTTATTCTAGTGGTTACCAACGTACAGAAAATTAATATATATATATATATATATATATATATATATATATATATATATATATATATATACATCCTAAACTATCACCATGCTTATGTGAGGATTCCCATCAATACCCATATATATGTATATATATATATATATATATATATATATATATATATATATATATATATATAAATAGATACTTTATTAGACTGTCATATGAAGATGGCATATTGTATTTAATATGTGGTATTGATTTATATATGTATATGGAAATTTTATAAAGTATAATTGATAGTTTAATAGAATGTAGCCTTAATAGTAATTAAAATATACTTTATATCTGCACGTAAGTAAAAGTACTGTGTATGATACCAGGTAATGGGATATTTATATGTCCATAAACATATAACTTTAAAGTAAGGTACTAAGGAACAAGTATATCCTGGTATATAAATGAAATGTATTTAGAGATATATATATTATATATATATATATATATATATATATATATATATATATGGTAGCCATGTATATGGAATGTAAAGCATGTCTATTAAATTGAAATGTGTTAACCTATAGTAAAATACAGTAAAGAGTATTATTGGCAAGAAGGTCTTGTTATTACGAGGGAACTTACCTGTACAAGGAGGAGAGCCTTGGAATCGGGCAATAAAGATCTTAGATTCATGCACCGGTAAAACAAGAAACACCATAAGGTTTTCCCAAATTGATCCTAGAAAATAGGTTAAAACCTATCCAAAAGTTTGGGTGGAGGCACTCTAAGGGAAGGTAAAGAAAGGGTTACATATTGGAGGCACTGAGCTGAGATCCGAATAAAAAGTTACAAATGGAGATCAGTGGAGAGGATATTTATAGCTGGTGTAGAAGTAAGGGGGTGGATGTACAGAAAAGTGTGGGTATTCTTGGAAATTTTGTTGATATTATAGAAGATATTATTAGTGAAATAAAAAAAATGTATGGAGTGAAACAACCGCATATTGTAGATAAGTGGAAAGATGTTAGTGATGAGATATGTGCCGTTTTAATAAGTAATGACAATCAGCTAGATGCGTCAGTAATCCCAGCTAATATTCTAATAGAAAGGATACCGGGTAGGAGATTGCAAGTGAGGTGGCCAGTGGATAAGTATATAAATGAAGGAGAGAAAGACATAATTAAAGAAGATAGTAAAGTGGAGAGTACTAGCGCAGGATGTTTTCATAATACTAGTAATACATCCGAAGAAACATCTATGGGTGAAGAAAAAATAGATCCACAAGTGGAGAATGTAATGGATAAAGTTGTTAGCCATTTTGAAAGATGGCATTACGAAGGGGGATATAGAAGACTAAGGATATTTTCTGGGGTAATTCCAGTTCCCTCTGGAGAAGAGAGCTACGGTGTATGGAGGGAGGCGGCAGTACAACATTCCGAGGAGTGGAGGTGTCCGGAGCATATTAAAAAACAGAGAATTGTGGAAAGCCTAAGAGGACCAGCGATGGGAATCATTCATGCTACCAGGAGAAGTAACTCCCATGCTACATTAAAAAACTATTTTGAGGCTTTGGACTATTCTTTTGGGACATTAGAAGATGTGGGAGATCTGTTGTCTCGATTAAATCAGACTTATCAAGAACCTACCGAAACCCTCACCACTTATATATATATATCGTTTAGACAAAATTCTTTATAAATTGTTAGATAAAGGAGGGATTAATCCCCCAGAAATTGATACCATGCGACTAAAGTATATATTGAGAGGAGCTATGACTACCAATCCTGTAGCTCAAAGATTAAGGTGTAAGATACCTAGGGATCCTCCTCCTACTTTAGGAGAATTGATAAGAGAAGTTAAATTGGAAGAAGTACAAATTGAAAATCGCGAAAAAAATCTAAAAAGAGTCAAAGTTATTGTTCCTACCTCTGAAGTTCCTTCTGTTAATGAACACTTGCTAAAAGCTTTAGAGGAACAAAATAAGAAATTAGATCAGTTAATTTCTTTACAGAGTACATTATCTTCAAATCCTAGGATACATCAAGCGGGCAGGGGGAGAGGTTTCAATAGACGACCAGATAGTATGAGAAACCTCACTTGTTATAGATGTGGGCAATTAGGACATCGTTCTTTTGAATGTATACAGAACGAAAGTACCAGAGTCCATGAGAACAGTTCGGAGTTGGGGTCAACATCTAGGACGGAAAACGGGCAAGGGACGTCGATGAACCCCGCATCGACTCCCCGATTATAAATGTATGCGCAATGGGGAGTACTCAGTGGTCACATATCGTTCCCAGTGGAATAATTGGAAAAGCGCCAATGGTACCAGCTCTAATAAATGGAAAAGTGTGTCAAGCATTATTGGACAGTGGATCACAGGTGTCAATTATATTTGAAAGTTGGTACCGACAATATCTTTCGGATGTACCTCTAATGCCTTTTGATGGACTGGTGATATGGGGTTTGAGCGACCAAAAATACCCCTATCTAGGGTATGTGACCACTCAAATTGAATTCCTGGATGACAGCACAGGGTACCAAACTCCTTTTCCCTTTTTGGCGTTAGTGTGCCCAGACCCTCCATCAGACCAAGGAGTGGTATCCATTATAGTGGGGACAAATTCACATCTTTTTAAAACTCTGGCTAGGTGGTGTATACAGCAGGACACTATGAAACAAAGTATTCCAAGAACTGACAATGGTGTATCTGATACTAGTGATATACTTGAAAATGACATCTATACTATAACGAGTTCAGTAACTGCTGTCAGCAAAATTGAAGAATGTTTCCAAGGAAGTGATCTGTCTGTCAAGGATCGGGATAAATTGATTAATGAAATGCTGTCTCGGGAATCCGTTTTCTCCTTTGGAGAGTGGGACTTAGGTACTGCCTCTGAAGTAGAACATCGAATTAGATTACGGGATGATACCCCTTTTCGAGAAAGATCTAGGAGGTTAGCTCCTGCTGATTTTGAGGACGTGAGACAACATTTGAAACATCTTTTAGAAAATCAGGTGATTGCGGAGTCAGAAAGTCCTCACGCTTCTCCAATTGTGGTAGCCCGAAAGAAAAATGGTGACATTCGACTGTGTATTGACTATCGTACTCTAAATAATCGCACCATTGAGGATCAGTACACCGTACCAAAAGTGGAGGAAGCTTTGGACTGTCTTCAAGGGAGTAGATGGTTCTCGGTTTTTGACATGCGCTGTGGTTATTACCAAATTCCTATGCATCCGGATGACCGTGCTAAAACAGCGTTTGTGTGTCCCATTGGCTTCTTCGAATTCATTAAAATGCCGCAACGTATAAAAGGGGCTCCTGCAACATTTCAGAGGACCATGGAGAAGATCATTGGGGACATGTGCTACCGTGAAGTTCTTGTTTATCTTGATGATGTCCTCGTATTTGGTCGAACCTTGGAGGAGCATAACAGCCGATTATTAAAAGTATTAGATCGATTACAGAAGAGAGGTCTGAAGCTGTCTATTGACAAATGCTGTTTGTGTCAAACCACTGTCCGATATCTGGGTCATATTGTCAGCCGAGAAGGAATATCAACTGATCCGGATAAGATAGCGGCTGTACAAGAGTGGCCCCGACCATTGAATCTAAAAGATCTCCGCTCATTTCTGGGGTTCAGTGGATACTACTGTAGGTTTGTACCACAATATTCAAAAGTCTCCCGCCCCTTGACGGAATTGACCAAGGGATATCCACCTGCTGGACGCGGTCGCCATTCAACTGGAAAGTATTTCAAACCTCAAGAAGAGTTTGGGGATAGATGGACGGACCAGTGTGAAGATGCTTTTCAGAGACTCAAGTATTTACTGACCCATTCTCCTATTTTAGCATATGCCAATCCTGAATTACCCTATGAACTTCACATTGATGCATCCTTTGAAGGACTTGGGGGAGTGTTGTACCAGCAACAAAACCAACAGTTACGGCCTGTAGCTTATGTTAGTAGAGGATTATCCAACAGTGAGAAGAATTATGCTGTACATAAATTGGAGTTCTTGGCACTAAAGTGGGCGGTGGTGGAAAAATTCCACGACTATCTATATGGAGTAAAGTTTACGGTGCACACAGATAATAATCCTTTAATATACATCAATTCCACTGCCAAGTTAGATGCAACTGGACATCGATGGCTAGCAGCACTGTCCAATTATAATTTCAGTCTAAAATACAAACCTGGGCTTCAAAATATTGATGCAGATGCTTTATCTCGATTACCGCATTTTCCAACCGATAGCTCAAATGATGAATGGATAGAGTTACCTGCCCCTGCTCTTCAAGGTCTCTGTCATCAGATTTCTATTTTACAGAACTCTAATACTGAAGCTATTAGTGCATTAGGAGCATCGGGAGCAGCCCTTCCACTAATGTACTGTTGGATATCCAAAACCGAAATGGGTGAACTGTCTGTATTATCACACGATCAAATAAAACAAGCTCAATACAGTGACACTGATTTAAGGGTCGTCATACAATATCTCAAGAAGCAAACCACGAGGATACGTCATTCAAATATGTCTAAAAGAGCTAAAGTGCTGCTTAGACAACGAGCCAGGTTATTTTTTAAGCAAGGGATTCTATACCGAAGAACAGGGACTACTGGTAAAGTTAAAATACAATTAGTGTTGCCAGCCACCTTAGTCCCCATGATATTAAAAGCCCTTCATGACAATCATGGTCATCTAGGCTATGATAAGACCCAACATTTAATAACTGAACGGGTATATTGGCCTTATATGAATCAAGACATTGAGAAATACTGTCATAATTGCAAAAACTGCATTCTAAGGAAAACTTTACCACAGCACGCTGCCCCCTTGGGTCATTTACAAAGTTCTGGGCCTATGGAACTTATATGTATAGATTTTCTGTCATTAGAAGGTCCTAACGGGCAAGATAGTAACATCCTGGTCATTACCGACCATTTTACAAGGTATGCTCAGGTATTTGTGACACCAGATCAGAAATCACTAACAGTGGCAAAAACCCTTTGGGTACGGTTTACCTTCACGTATTCATTCGGATCAAGGTCCTGACTTTGAAAGTCGACTCATTAAGGAATTGTGTATATGCTGTGGAATAAGAAAATCCCATACGACACCCTATCATCCACAAGGAGATCCTCAGCCAGAACGATTTAACCGAACCCTTTTGAATATGCTGGGAACCTTAGTTCATAAACAGAAAGTCCATTGGAAAAAGTACATCTGTCAACTGGTACACGCTTATAATTGTACGAGGAACGAGGCCACTGGGTACTCCCCATATGTGTTGATGTTCGGAAGAGAAGCACGATTACCTATAGATATTAGCCTTGGCACCTCCCCTACCTCTGTTAAAGCTCCCTCTCACTCTAAGTATGTGAATAATTTGAGAAAAGAACTTAATGAAGCCTATGATCTGGCCAACAAGGCAGCTCAACGACAGAATGATAAGAATAAATTGGCCTATGATAAGAGAGTAACTGAACATGTGCTTTCACCCGGTGACCGTGTTCTTCTTAGAAGGTTGGGTTTCCCTCGAAGACAGAAAATTGCTAATAGATGGAAGGAGACCCCTTATCGAGTGGTAAAGAAATTGCCTGGAATACCAGTGTATCAAATTGTTCCAGAACATACTGATGGACCTGTGCTCACATACCACAGACAGCACCTATTGCCCATAAACCATGATTTGGTATTGTGTCCCACTGAAAATTCCGAGACTACCCTACAAACTGTTACCCTTCCAGATCATACAACACCCACATCATCTATGGAACTCACTTATGATAACTTAGAATCTGATAATTTAACTTCCGAAACCGGGTACTTCTATGAACATAGGACTGAAGAAATCACTCCATCCCCTCAAAATCTGAATACTCACCTGAAAGTTAAGGACTTTACCTATGAGTGAAGGGGAAATGGACTGTCAAGATGAGGAGTTAACCATAGACCAAAGTCCTGATGTTCAATATAATCCGAATCCACTATGGGACTGTTCCACCACTCCTCTACCTCAGAGGGTACGTAGGCCCCCTAAACTGTTAACCTACGATCAGTTAGGTTGTCCTAATATTGTGGAAAGAACCGTTCATCCTAGTATCATTTATGCATGGCCTTACTTTGGGTTTGCTAATGTTGGTGGGGGAATGTGTCTGAAATAAGGTCGGTTACCTAAGCCGAATATAAAATGTATTGTTTCAAAAGTGGTGATCAGATGGTGTGCTTTAATAAGAATAGTAAATCTGATCTCCAGGGGGAGAATGTAATGATATTCTCATATATGACGGTTTAATATATGAGAACCTATATGTACTTACTTTATACATGACTGTATTTTCCTGGTAAATAGTAGATATCTCGTTATATATATATATATATATATATCTAGAAAGACTATTATATATACCTATTAATGTATTGGACATAGACTTGATGGAGTGTCCCTGGGTTACAAGGGAAAAGTGAAGTTTAATAATACCACAGGACATGGTTGGTGAGGTAACCTTCTGTCCTGACCTTGGATTGAAATAAAACGGTTACCTGATTGGTGGATGGGGTGCCTGACATAACCTGGGGCACATGTGGATACATGTGGCTCACGAGACCCCGGCGGGAAGAACCCTTCCACGCGACCCTGATGGCAGCGGTATAAATAGAGGAGACACACGTCAGTCTGGATCTGGAGTCGGGTGCGCAGCCGTGGTAGCGGTATCCTCTCTTCAGCGCTTCCGAGCTAGGCTGTGGGATCAGCAGGCGCTTGGGGAGTGGGAGCCGCTGCTACCGGCGGTAGTGCACTTAAGGACGCGGAAGGCGGAAGGTGTCATCAAGACAGCGGAGACGGGAGGCAAGCGGAAGGCGGCGACATTGAAAGAGGCGGAGCGGCATCCAGAGTAACTGGCCGGGGGAGCGCTTGAACCACTCAGAAGGAGGCGACAACAAGAAGGGAGGAGCGGCCCCCCGAGTGACAGGTCGTAGAAGCGCTGGAAAGGTCCAGAGCGGAGGCATCAATCAGAGAGGCTGAGTCACTTCTAGCCGCCTTATCATGACAACCACCCGGCACGTAACAACTACCAGCATATGTTAGTGCTCCAAGTACCCGCTAAGCTCTCACAAATGCTAGTATAGCAGAGGGCGTCATATGAAAGCAATGAAGAGTCACTGCCCACCAATGAGAGTGAAAAAAAGGAGTGGCTACCCGTCCAGTCTTCCAGCTATTGACAGGAGTCAATAGTGAAAACGTCACAGGTCTGTGGAATATTGCACCTCACATTGTAACTTCATACAATAGGGAAACCTAAGTAAATATCACTACTAGTCCAGGAGAGCTTAACTGAAAGGAAAGGGTAGTGTTTTCAGTTATAACAAATAAAAGTAGGTGATGGTGTCAAGAGACTGAGACACAAATAACTATAACAGGGGGTATATGGTTGCAGTACAGACAAACTTTATATGTATTTGTCTCCATCTAAAACTACAGACTATTTATATCCCAGAAGAGGAATATGATACATTTTACAGATAGACTCTTGCCTCTTTACTCCTACTAATTCCTCAAGTGACTTTTACAAGTTCATAATATGAAAGTATAGTAACCAAGATCATAGTGACATCTGGAGGATAGTTCTAACATACCCTCAGTCAGATCACACACAGAGAATCAGCTTGTTAAGTTTCAGTGGATACAAAACAGTAACAATACTACCCAGGGAAACTAATTGGATACAAGTAACCATACATATTCATTCATAATTCTGGTGGTTTACAGTTCACCCTCAGGAGTTCAAGGATCTTACAGGAGATTTACTTTTATTCTAGTGGTTACCAACGTACAGAAAATATATATATATATATATATATATATATATATATATATATATATATATATATATATATATATATATATATATATATATATTTACATCCTAAACTATCACCATGCTTATGTGAGGATTCCCATCAATACCCATATATATGCATATATATATATATATATATATAAATAGATACTTTATTAGACTGTCATATGAAGATGGCATATTGTATTTAATATGTGGTATTGATTTATATATGTATATGGAAATTTTATAAAGTATAATTGATAGTTTAATAGAATGTAGCCTTAATAGTAATTAAAATATACTTTATATCTGCACGTAAGTAAAAGTACTGTGTATGATACCAGGTAATGGGATATTTATATGTCCATAAACATATAACTTTAAAGTAAGGTACTAAGGAACAAGTATATCCTGGTATATAAATGAAATGTATTTAGATATAATATATATATATATATATATATATATATATATATATATATATATATATATATATATATATATATATATATATATAGTAGCCATGTATATGGAATGTAAAGCATGTCTATTAAATTGAAATGTGTTAACCTATAGTAAAATACAGTAAAGAGTATTATTGGCAAGAAGGTCTTGTTATTACGAGGGAACTTACCTGTACAAGGAGGAGAGCCTTGGAATCGGGCAATAAAGATCTTAGATTCATGCACCTGTAAAACAAGAAACACCATAAGGTTTTCCCTAATTGATCCTAGAACATAGGTTAAAACCTATCCAAAAGTTTGGGTGGAGGCACTCTAAGGGAAGGTAAAGAAAGGGTTACAACATATTACACTTAGCCCCACCATATTACACTCAGTGGCACACTACATATTACACAGACCTCCTCCCCATATTACACCCAGTGATACATTGCATATCACACAGACCCCCTCCCCATATTACATCTCCCCATCCCCCATATAGCCTCCAGTACATACAGAACCCACCTGGTCTTGTTGCTCCCTCCTGTAATGAGCAGGGAGCCGGCCGCGGGACAGTGTGGTGGGGGTACAGCAGCCCAAGTCAGCCACATCCAGGAGCAGCAGGAGCCGGAAAGCTGGGCTGATACACACAGGCCATTGTGAGTGTGGTGGGCGGGGCCAGCCAGATTGAAGCAGAGCACTGCCTGCCGGGTTATGGCCTACACTGTACGGGCGGCTGCTCTTTCTGCACATTATTCCTACACTGCTGCCGCTCAGACACCTCCCTGCTCTCAGACAGTCTGACAGCCACCGCTACCCACAGCCCAGCGGTGGCTGGCCACCAGTGACCGTTCCTGTGTGAGTCCCGCTCCCCGCATTTCCGGACTCGCACATGCGCAGTCCGGATTTGCAAGGAGGAACTGTCAAATACCGGGAGTGCTGGCAATGTTTGCGGGGCATCGGGAGGCTCAGTTAAAAATCGTGAGCCTCCCGCTAAATGCGGGAGGGTAGGCAAGCCTGTCTTAATGTTACACTACTCTACAGTGGGAAGCACTGCAGCTGGTGGGGAGCAATCAGTGTGGATGCGGATGGTGTGCCCACAGACCAACTGTGCTGTGTGCAATGCCCCATCTGCCCACACCTAGTTACGGCACTGGATATGGTATGCCATCACACCCTGTTGGTAACTGCAGATTCAGCACTCTAATGGAGTGAGATTGCTGTCACTCAAAATATGGTGGAGCTGCTAATTGACAGATTTGCATGCTCATTGGTATACACACATGCAGTCTATGCAACTGAAGGTCTGAGCGGAAGAATGAGCTGAAAGAGTGGTGTGGATGGGGGGAGGAGGCAAAGCGACGTAGATGGGTTAAGGGACAAAAGGCATGATTAGGGGAGGAAGACTAAGCAGCACGGATGGGGAGGAGACAAAATGGTAGGTATAGGGGGGAAGAAAGAGTAGCGTGGATAGGGGGGAGAGGAAAGGCATGGATGAGAGGAGAGACAAAGCAACATGGATGGTGGGAAGACAGTGGTGTGGATGGAAGGAAGATAGTGTGGCATGGATTGGGGCAGACAGTGTGGCAGGAATGAGTGTAGCGGATGGGAGAACAGAAAGGTATGGATGGGGGCGGGTTAAGACTAAGCATGGCAGATGAGAAGACAGAAATTTGTGGATGGGGGACACTAAGCAGCACAGATGGAGGGAAGACAGAGTGGCATGGATGGAGGGAAGACAGAGAGGCATGGATGGAGGGAAGACAGAGGCATGGATGGAGGGGAAGACAGAGTGGTGTGGGGTTGGGGGGCAAAGCACGGTGGATTAAGGGGAAGACAGCAGTGCAAATATAGGAGACAGTAGCATGGATAGGGGGGAAGATGGGCACAGATGGAAACAGAGTTGCACAGATGCGGAAGACGGCAGCACGGAAGGAGAAAGGCAGATTGATGCAGATGAGGTAATGCAGACTAGCACAGATGAGAGAACACACAGCAGTAGGGATTGGGTAAAACAGAGCAGCATGGAGGTGTATAGGGAAAGAAAGTGTAGATGCATAGACACAGTAGACATTATTATAGTTTTAGCTATTATGCAAGAATGTTTATGGGAGCTGAATGTGTATACTGAATGAGATGAATGTATGGAGTGATAAGGATGTTGGAACTATGTAGGATTGTTGTGGTGACCCAACGTTCTAAAGGGAAAGGGGAAGGGGGAAAGCCACTGCACTAGTCGTTAGTGATTTTATAGTTAGAAATTTCATAACCCCATATTAATTTGAATCAATTGCGGGGGTGCTGCCACACATTACATTGTTGCCAACAGATAGAAACTGATTAACAAAAAGAAATACAGTGTGCATTTTTATTATATGTAACACTTTGTTTTGTCATTGTATGTTGGTTTTTAATATTTCACAGTTACGGGTTTTTTAATAATAAAGAATTAAAAGTTATATTTTAAGAAGTTAATTATTTTGTGCGCCACCTGAGACCAATCCTTCCCCTTCTTTTGTTAATTTGCAAATAGAAAAATATGTAAGTGCGCAACCAACAGCAGCAGGTATGAGGAAGGTCAGATCCTCAAATAAAAACTAAATAGTAAAAAGGAATATATACCAGCGCTGGCTAACAAATTGATACAAAGATGGTTTGCTTCATGCAGAGCCGGCCCTAACCAATATGATGCCCTAGGCAAGATTTTGGATGGTGCCCCCTAGCACCACTGCTGGTTCCGCCTCTGACCTTGCACCTCTTTCCCAGCACCATCACCCCTCACCCATAGCAGTCCTTATTTTGGCGTTTGTACCCCCTATATTTTAAATAGGAACAGTTCGCACATTTGGCGCACAGCCCAAAAAGGGGTGTGTTTTGCAGGCAAGGGGCATGGCCACACAATAGTAACCCCAATTCCAATTACGCCACACAGTACTGCAACTTTATTCACATTTGATCATGCGATATTGTCCATAATTCATATTACATCCCACAATAGTATTACTTTACCTTATACACGTTACTCCTCACAGTAGAGCCCCTTATTCACATTACATCACACTAAATTGCTCCTTATTCACATTAGGCCACACAGTAGTGCCCTTTCTATGTGCAACGCCACATAGTAGAGCACCTTATACACATAATGCCACACATAGTAATGCATTTATACACATAATACCACACAGTAATGCTCCTTACACATATGACAGACATTATTAATGTCCTTATAAACAAAATGCACCTTACACATTATGCCAACCTTTATTAATGCCCTTTTACACATAATGTCCCTTACACATATGCCGCACATTATTAATGCCCTTATACACATAATGACACACAGTGCCCCCTACACATTTGCTGCACATTATTAGTGCCCCTATACACATAATGACACACGTACAGTAGTACCCTTACACATATGCCGCACATTAATAATGCCCTTATACACATAATGATACACATAATTCCCCTTACACATATGCTGCACATTATTAAATGCATTTTTACATGACACACATAATGCTCCTTACACATATTCCGAACACTACTGCACAACCAACCCACTCACATGCACACATCACTCACACTGCCACTAACACTGACCTCTGCCTCTGCTTGGATACAGATGTGTCCTCAAAGCTTGCCTCAATGCTAACGTCGGGCACCTTTTTTTAATGAAAATGCTTCTTATTTGCATTGCTATGTGGCTAGGATGCACAAGCAGCTTCTGTTGATTAAAATGATATGCAGCATGCCTATATACTCTGTGAGACTGTGGCAGTATCTGCATATGAAATGCTACACACAGAATATAGGCATGCCGCGTATCATTTTAATCAGCAGAAGCTGCTGATGCCCCTAAGCATATCAAATGCCCTAGGCAATTGCCTAGTTTGCCTATGCCTATGGCCGGCTCTGGCTTCATGTATAAAATTGAAAACAATTTATTGACATATCATATGTAGAACAATTAAAAAGAAAGGAATAAATTCCTATTACCACTAGGTGGCAGTATAGATTAATATTGTCTTAAATGGATAAACTGATTATATGATTTTCCACTCTCTTATATTACCAATGTCAAATCCTTAGGGCTAGGACAGTCTCCCAAGATGCATTCACTGTGTTGTGTAAATAGTTACCGGATCCACAAAATGATGGGCATCAGCATTAGGACAAGTCCATTTAAAGCTGCAGATGTGGGCCAAACCGGTTAGATGCAAATTGTCCAGTGATGGGAGAAAAAGTCCAATTTTTGCCAGGGGATGACAGGAATCTCGTAGGTCTGTTCAGAGAGTGGAGTCCAGATAGATGTGGAATGAGCTCAACGCGCTTCACTGGCACAAATATAATCCAGCTTCCTCAGGAGCATAAATCCCATAAGCATTGGGTACTCTATTTATACTCTTCTTAATAATACAATAAGTACCACCTGTTTGATCGCAGGAATACATAGAAGCAAACCATCCATAAAAATAATATAAAAACCTTACAATCAAGATCATAATAATAACATCTATTCATAAAATAAATATCATCTAAAAATGAGAGTTATACCCTTATTTATTAAGAAAAAAACGTATGACAGTGTTGATCATGTGATGTTTCACATCACATGATCGGCTATTCTGGCAGTCCCATTGGTCCAATAACCTTCCCGTGGTCATGTGGTTTTAGTCACGTGGCCGGGTTCATAAATCCCCTTCGCCTGGGGTAAGCTCATGTTATTTATAGGTCCCAGGGTGTAGGTCCGTCTTATTGGTCTAATTAGTAGTACAAGACGGGGTGCGCGTTTACGTGACGAGAGACGTCATTCTCTTAGTCACATGACCGTGCCGTCCGTGTATCGCTGGATTCTCGTCAGACATCAAAGCCGGGAACACATTTCAAATGACCCAATAAGGATATTACTCCTCCTCCGGACCTTCCCTGCCATGATTGTTTGTTAGTTACCATGGAAACCCGTATGCAGAGGGTGATCTATCAAACACATATCCAATTCATATAATAGTATTCAATAATCACAATTAATATATCCTTATATTATTTAAACACTTTGATAGCACAAACACACATAGAGTTTTTCCCCTTCTTAAGAACCTTCTATGGGCAATAGATATTTCTTAATGTATTCTTATGCATATCTCGATGTGCATTTCATCTCCATACAAAGGGCTATATAATCTAGATATCCATATACAAAATAAACAGTAGGATTTAATCCTATGTGTATCCTATTCCTGCTAATCAGTTATAAATGCAAAAAACATTATAAAAGCTCCATATAGATTACATATGTTGTATATCGCATGGCAATCACTATGTATATATCAGAACAGCAAAGGATAAACATTCTGGGGCTCACCCCATCCTACAATATGCGTGCAGTATTTGAGAGCAACCCTAAGTGACAATCAGACCTATCAATTACCGTATATACTCGAGTATAAGTCGACCCGAATATAAGCCGAGGCACCTAATTCTACCACAAAAACCTGGGAAAACTTATTGACTCGAGTATAAGCCTAGGGTGGGAAATGCAGCTCTAGCCGTACACAGCCCTCAGTGCCAGATATGCCCTCATAGTGCCAGATATGCCCCCACAGTGCTGCCAGATATGCCCCCACAGTGCTGCCAGTTATGCCCCCACAGTGCTGCCAGTTATGCCCCCACAGTGCTGCCAGATATGCCCCCACAGTGCTGCCAGATATGCCCCCACAGTGCTGCCAGATATGCCCCCACAGTGCTGCCAGATATGCCCCCACAGTGCTGCCAGATATGCCCCCACAGTGCTGCCAGATATGCCCCCACAGTGCTGCCAGATATGCCCCCACAGTGCTGCCAGATATGCCCCCACAGTGCTGCCAGTTATGCCCCCACAGTGCTGCCAGATATGCCCCCACAGTGCTGCCAGATATGCCCCCACAGTGCTGCCAGTTATGCCCCCACAGTGCTGCCAGTTATGCCCCCACAGTGCTGCCAGATATGCCCCCACAGTGCTGCCAGATATGCCCCCACAGTGCTGCCAGTTATGCCCCCACAGTGCTGCCAGATATGCCCCCACAGTGCTGCCAGATATGCCCCCACAGTGCTGCCAGTTATGCCCCCACAGTGCTGCCAGTTATGCCCCCACAGTGCTGCCAGATATGCCCCCACAGTGCTGCCAGATATGCCCCCACAGTGCTGCCAGATACGTTCCCTCCCCAAGTGCCAGGTATGCCCCACAGTGCTGTTACTTACCCCTCCGTCGATCCCGCGCTGTCTTCTGGAGGGACACGAAGCACACAGCGTGCGCGGCTCTCCTGTGTCCCTCCTGCATCTTCGGCGGCCGCGGCGGGTCTATTATAGGAAGTGCCGGTTCGTGATCAGAGGTCACGAACGGGTATTTCCTGTAATAGAACCGCCGCTGCTGCCGCCGGAGATGCAGGAGGGACACAGGAGCGCCGCGCGCTGTGCGCTCCATGTCCCTCCTTCACACTGCTCTGCCTCTGCCTGCACTGACTCGAGTATAAGCCGAGGTGGCTTTTTCAGCACAAAAAAAAGTGCTGAAAAAGTCGGCTTATACTCGAGTATATACGGTATATATATATATATATATATATATATATATATATATATATATATATACCCCCCTAAATTAAATCCTAGATTCCTGGTGTCCTGACAAACCTAATATGTAGTGTGCCCCACTAGCTTAGGCACACGAATAGAAATAGAGTCAAATCCTATATGTGGTCTCCACTTGGCACCCTAGATGACAGAATTTAATTCTATAGCTTCATTCAGTCCATCTGGATGCAAGGAATTAAATTTGAGCATCCAGAAGACTTCCCTACGACATAACTGATTGAACCTATCTCCCCCTCTATCTGTTGGGGCAATATGTTCAAGGCAGTTAATAGACAGACAAGCGGGATTACTCCCATGTTTGTCCAAACAATGTCGTGATACACTATGTGCCCCAAATTTCCGTATTATATTTCGTCGATGTTCCATGAATCGTGTATGTATCGCTCTTGTGGTTCTGCCCACATAATTCAGGCCACAGCCACACGTTAGCACATATATCACGAACTTAGAATCACAGTTCATGAAAGATTTAAGGAGATATTTTTCATTTGAACATGGGATAGAAATGCATACAGTTTTACGTTCCATATGCTGGCACATTGTGCATCTATTATTTCCACATCTGTGGAAGCCTACAGGTTTCGTAGTTAACCAGTCTGAACCAACCCCCTTTCTCTGACGTCCTAATGGATGCTGGGAACTCCGTAAGGACCATGGGGAATAGACGGGCTCCGCAGGAGACTGGGCACTCTAAAAGAAAGATTAGGTACTATCTGGTGTGCACTGGCTCCTCCCTCTATGCCCCTCCTCCAGACCTCAGTTAGAATCTGTGCCCGGCCAGAGCTGGGTGCTCCTAGTGGGCTCTCCTGAGCTTGCTAGAAAAGAAAGTATTTGTTAGGTTTTTTATTTTCAGTGAGATCTGCTGGCAACAGACTCACTGCTACGTGGGACTGAGGGGAGAGAAGCAAACCTACCTGCTTGCAGCTAGCTTGTGCTTCTTAGGCTACTGGACACCATTAGCTCCAGAGGGTTCGAACACAGGGCCTGATCTCGATCGACCGTTCCCGGAGCCGCGCCGCCGTCCCCCTTGCAGAGCCAGAAGACAGAAGAGAAGCGATGAAATCGGTGGCAGAAGACTCCTGTCTTCATTAAGGTAGCGCACCGCACCGCAGCTGTGCGCCATTGCTCCCACAGCACACCACACACTCCGGTCACTGTAGGGTGCAGGGCGCTGGGGGGGGGGGGGGGGGGGCGCCCTGGGCAGCAATTATAATACCTTTTGGCACTTAAAATACACATAATACTGTCTGAAAACTGTATATGTGTAAAAAACCCCGCCATTAAGTTACATAAAACGCGGGACAGAAGCCCGCCGCTGAGGGGGCGGGGCCTTCTTCCTCAGCACCCCAGCGCCATTTTCCCTTCACAGCTCCGCTGGAAGCAGCTCCTCAGGCTCTCCCCTGCAGTATCCTGATACAAGAAGGGTAAAAAAGAGAGGGGGGGGGGAGGGCACATAAATTTAGGCGCAAATAAGATATTTAAGCAGCTATTGGGTAAATCACTTTTTATAGTGTAAATCCCTGTGTTATATAGCGCTGTGGTGTGTGCTGGCATACTCTCTCTCTGTCTCCCCAAAGGACTTTGTGGGGTCCTGTCCTCAGTCTGAGCATTCCCTGTGTGTGTGCGGTGTGTCGGTATGGCTGTGTCGACATGTTTGATGAGGAGGGTTACGTGGAGGCGGAGCAGGGGCAGATAAGTGTGGTGTCGCCCCCGACGGGGCCAACACCTGATTGGATGGATATGTGGAAGGTCTTAACCGACAGTGTCAACTCCTTACATAAAAGGTTCGATGACGCAGCAGCCTTGGGACAGCTGGGGTCTCAGCCCGCGCCTGCCCAGGCGACTCAGAAGCCGTCAGGGGCTCATAAACGCCCGCTAGCTCAGATGGTAGACACAGATGTCGACACGGAGTCTGACTCCAGTGTAGATGAGGATGAGACAAATGTACAGTCTACAAAAGCCATCCGATGCATGATTACTGCAATGAAAGATGTATTGCACATTTCTGATATTAACCCGGTTACCACCAAGAGGGGTATTATGTTTGGGGAGAAAAAGCAGCCAGTGACTTTTCCCCCATCTGATGAATTAAATGATTTGTGTGAAGAAGCGTGGAGTTCCCCTGATAAGAAACTAGTGATTTCTAAGAGGTTACTGATGGCGTACCCTTTCCCGCCAACGGATAGGTTACGTTGGGAAACATCCCCTAGGGTGGACAAGGCGCTGACATGCTTATCTAAAAGGGTGGCACTGCCGTCTCAGGATACGGCCGCCCTAAAGGAGCCTGCGGATAGAAAGCAGGAAGCTATCTTGAAGTCTGTGTATACACACTCTGGTACTCTACTGAGACCTGCTATTGCTTCAGCCTGGATGTGTAGTGCTGCAGCAGCATGGACTGATACCCTGTCAGACAACATTGATTCCCTCGACAGGGATACTGTTTTGCTAACCATCGAACATATAAAAGACGTCGTCTTATATATGCGGGATGCCCAGAGGGACATTTGCCTGCTGGCATCTAGAAATGTCCATTTCTGCCAGGAGAGTATTATGGACTCAGCAGTGGACAGGTGATGCTGATTCTAAAAAACACATGGAGGTTTTGCCTTATAAGGGTGAGGAATTGTTTGGGGACGGTCTCTCGGACCTCGTATCCACAGCAACTGCTGGGAAGTCGACTTTTTTACCTCAGGTTCCCTCACAGCCTAAGAAAGCACCGTATTATCAAGTGCAGTCCTTTCGGCCTCAGAAAGGCAAGCGGGTCAGAGGAGCATCCTTTCTGGCCAGAGGCAAGGGTAGAGGAAAGAAGCTGCACCAGGCAGCCAGTTCCCAGGAACAAAAATCCTCCCCTGCTTCCACTAAGTCCACCGCATGACGTTGGGGCTCCACAGGCGGAGCCAGGTGCGGTGGGGGCGCGTCTCAGAAACTTCAGCAACCAGTGGGTTCGCTCACAAGTGGATCTCTGGGCTGTACAAATTGTATCTCAGGGATACAAGCTGGAGTTCGAGGCGACTCCCCCTCGCCGTTACCTCAAATCAGCCTTGCCAGCTACTCCCAGGGAAAGGGAGGTAGTACTGGCGGCAATTCACAAGCTGTACCTCCAGCAGGTGATAATCGAGATCCCCCTCCTTCAACAGGGCAGGGGTTACTATTCCACAATGTTTGTGGTAACGAAACCGGACGGTTCGGTGAGACCCATTCTGAATTTAAAATCTTTGAACACATATAAAGAAGTTCAAGTTCAAAATGGAATCGCTCAGGGCGGTTATTGCAAGCCTGGAGCTTTTCCTGGGCATGATTGTGGACACAGAACAGAAGAAGGTGTTTATCCCGGTGGAGAAGGCCCAGGAATTGTCATCTCTGGTCAGGGACCTCCTGAAACCAAAACAGGTGTCGGTGCATCACTGCACGCGAGTCCTGGGAAAGATGGTGGCTTCTTACGAAGCAATTCCCTTCGGTAGGTTCCATGCAAGGATCTTTCAGTGGGATCTGTTGGACAAATGGTCCGGATCGCATCTTCAGATGCATCGGTTGATTACCCTGTCCCCAAGGGCCAGGGTGTCTCTGCTGTGGTGGCTGCAGAGTGCTCATCTTCTCGAGGGCTGCAGGTTCGGCATACAGGACTGGGTCCTGGTGACCACGGATGCAAGCCTCCGAGGATGGGGGGCAGTCACTCAGGGAAGAAACTTCCAAGGACAGTGGTCAAGTCTGGAGACTTCACTACACATAAATATACTGGAACTAAGGGCCATTTACAACGCCCTGAGTCAAGCAGAGCCCCTGCTTCAAAACCACCCAGTACTGATTCAGTCAGACAACATCACGGCGGTCGCCCATGTAAACCGCCAGGGCGGCACGAGAAGCAGGATGGCAATGGCAGAAGCCACAAGGATTCTTCGATGGGCGGAGAATCACGTGCTAGCACTGTCAGCAGTGTTCATTCCGGGAGTGGACAACTGGGAAGCAGACTTCCTCAGCAGGCACGACCTCCACCCGGGAGAGTGGGGACTTCATCAAGAAGTCTTCACACAGATTGTAAATCGCTGGGAACTGCCACGGGTGGACATGATGGCGTCCCGCCTCAACAAAAAGCTAAAAAAGTATTGCGCCAGGTCAAGAGACCTTCAGGCGATAGCTGTGGACGCACTAGTGACACCGTGGGTGTACCAGTCGGTTTATGTGTTCCCTCCTCTTCCTCTCATACCCAAGGTACTGAGGATAGTAAGAAAGAGAGGAGTAAGAACTATACTCATCGTTCCGGATTGGCCAAGAAGAACTTGGTACCCAGAACTACAAGAAATGATCTCAGAGGACCCATAGCCTCTGCCTCTCAGACAGGACCTGTTACAGCAGGTGCCCTGTCTGTTCCAAGACTTACCGCGGCTGCGTTTGACGGCATGGCGGTTGAACGCCGGATCCTAACGGAAAAGGGCATTCCAGATGAAATGATTCCTACGCTGATAAAAGCTAGGAAGGATGTGACAGCAAAGCATTATCACCGCATATGGCGGAAATATGTCGCTTGGTGTGAGGCCAGGAAGGCCCCAACAGAGGAATTCCAGCTGGGTCGATTTCTGCACTTCCTACAGTCAGGGGTGACTATGGGCCTAAAATTGGGGTCCATAAAGGTCCAGATTTCGGCCCTATCTATTTTCTTTCAAAAAGAACTGGCTTCACTGCCTGAAGTTCAGACGTTTGTAAAGGGAGTGCTGCATATTCAGCCCCCTTTTGTGCCTCCAGTGGCACCTTGGGATCTTAACGTTGTGTTGGATTTCCTGAAATCACACTGGTTTGAGCCACTTAGGACCGTGGAGCTAAAGTATCTCACGTGGAAGGTGGTCATGCTGTTGGCCTTAGTTTCAGCTAGGCGTGTGTCAGAATTGGCGGCTTTGTCATGTAAAAGCCCGTATCTGATCTTCCATATGGACAGGGCAGAATTGAGGACTCGTCCCCAATTTCTCCCAAAGGTGGTATCAGCGTTTCATTTGAACCAACCTATTGTGGTGCCTGCGGCTACTCGGGACTTGGAGGATTCCAAGTTGCTGGACGTAGTCCGGGCTTTGAAAATTTATGTTTCCAGGACGGCTGGAGTCAGGAAAACTGACTCGCTATTTATCCTGCATGCACCCAACAAGCTGGGTGCTCCGGCTTCAAAGCAAACTATTGCTCGCTGGATCTGTTGCATGATTCAGCTGGCACATTCTGCGGCTGGACTGCCGCATCCTAAATCAGTGAAAGCCCATTCCACAAGGAAGGTGGGCTCTTCTTGGGCGGCTGCCCGAGGGGTCTCGGCTTTACAGATTGGCCGAGCTGCTACTTGGTCGGGTTCAAACACATTTGCTAAATTCTACAAGTTTGATACCCTGGCTGAGGAGGACCTTGAGTTTGCTCATTCGGTGCTGCAGAGTCATCCGCACTCTCCCGCCCGTTTGGGAGCTTTGGTATAATCCCCATGGTCCTTACGGAGTTCCCAGCATCCACTAGGACGTCAGAGAAAATAAGAATTTACTCACCAGTAATTCTATTTCTCGTAGTCTGTAGTGGATGCTGGGCGCCCGTCCCAAGTGCGGACTCTCTGCAATACATGTATATAGTTATTGCTTCACTAAAGGGTTATTGTTATGAGCCATCCGTAAAAGGAGGCTCAGTTGTTGTTCATACTGTTAACTGGGTATGGTTATCACAAGTTGTACAGTGTGATTGGTGTGTCTTACCCTGGATTCTAAATCCTTTCCTTGTTGTGTCAGCTCTTCCGGGCACAGTTTCCCTAACTGAGGTCTGGAGGAGGGGCATAGAGGGAGGAGCCAGTGCACACCAGATAGTACCTAATCTTTCTTTTAGAGTGCCCAGTATCCTGCGGAGCCCGTCTATTCCCCATGGTCCTTACGGAGTTCCCAGCATCCACTACGGACTACGAGAAATAGAATTACCGGTGAGTAAATTCTTATATTCCTTTCATTAATGCAGGTCTAAAGTAACTTGGTGCCAAAATTGTCTTAAGGGCCCTATTCTTTCTATATATGATCTGTGGTTTATTAGGCAAAAGGCTTCCCAAAATATTGTCTTATTTCAGTAGCCTATAATTCCTACCAATAATGGTTTTAATTTCATTGGCGCAACTGTTATACTTACAGATAAACACCATCTCTCTTTCTTTTGTGTTTTGTTGAACATCTTTACTGGAAGATGAGAGGAGTAGGTCTTGTCTGTCCATATTTATAACTTCCTTTAGGGCCCTATCTAAAAGGTGTTGTGGTTACTCTCTGTTTTTGAGAGAATCTATAAGTTCATTGGCCTGTATTTTGAAAGTATCTATGTTCGAACAGTTGCGCCTAAGTCGCATCAGTTGTCCCTTAGGTATGTTGTTCTTCCATGGTGCGTAGTGAGCACTTTTATAATGTAAATAAGAGTTGGTGTTAACTGGTTTAACAAAATTAGACGTAATGATTCTATTGTCTCTAGTCTCAAGGGTCACATCCAGAAAGTCAACCCGGCTCCTACTGTAGGTGAAAGTGAAATTAAGGTTGTGCAAATTAGATTGAAGGTTAGAAACAAAGGAAGTGGCTGAAAGAAGGTCCCCATCCCAAATAATAAATAAATCATCTATGTACCTACCATAGAAGACCAGGTTCGCCTCCCAGTCCGCACACCACACATGGGTGTCATCAAAGTCACCCATGTAGAGGTTAGCATAACTGGGGGCGAACCTGTTCCCCATGGCGGTACTTGTGAGTTGTAAATAATATTTGTGATTAAAGATAAAATAATTATGTGTGAGAATAAATGAAATACATTGTATAAGGAAAGACTGGTGCTGTTTTTCAAGAGCATGCGTCCTATCTAACATCTCCGAAATGACTCTGATACCGATCGTGTGAGGACTATTAGTATAAAGAGCCTGCACATCCAGAGTCAGGAAGGCATAAGTCTCCTTCCACTGGATGTGCTGTATTTTGTTCAAAAAATCTTTAGTGTCTCTCAGATGTGATTTTAATAATGGTACATGGGGTTGAAGAAAAGCATCAATATAGAAAGAAAGGTTAGAGGTGAGAGAGTTTATACCAGAGATGATGGGGCGTCCTGGGGGTGAAGTGAGGGACTTGTGAATTTTGGGAAGAAAATAAAAAGTAGGAGTGGTGGGAAATTGTGGCAAAAGGAACTGTAGTTCCTCCCTGGATATGACCCCCAGACTGAGCCCTGATTCCAGTAGTGTTTTGAGTTCCTGTATATATCTGGGTGTGGGATCCTGAGTAAGGATACTGTAGAACTTATTGTTCTCCAGTTGGCCAAGAGCCTCATTCAGATAGTAAGACCTGTTCATAACGACCAGGCCTCCGCCCTTATCGGCTTCTTTGATAATTATTGAGGTATCTTGTGTCAACTCTTTAATTGCTCGTCTCTCCTGTCTAGTGAGATTAGAGGAAAATTTAGAATTATCTATATTGTGTCCCACTAATTCCTTGAAATCTTCCAATGTTATTTTGTAAAAAGATTCTATGCAGCTACTCTTAGATGAAATTGGAAAGAATTCAGATTTGCATCTGAATTGGGGCCCTTCCCTCTGTATATCATAAATCTTCTCTTCTGTCCTGGGTGTATATTTCTGTGCATGGCTCTCGTCCCACAACTCTTCGAGTACCGCCAACATTGGATGGTCTGAACTATCCAGAACTATGGGTAGAGAGTCATCATTCTTGGCCACTAAATTTTTCTTGGCGAAGTACCTCTTCCTACACAGGGTACGGATAAACCTATTCAGGTCAACATAAAGTTCAAAAATATTCAGGCCACTGGTTGGGAAGAATTTTAAGCCTTTTTCTAATAAAGAGAGTTCTGACTTTGACAAGGATCTATCTGACAAATTAAAAATGCTAGATGTGGATGTGGAGGAATTGGTATTCACATCCTTCTTGGATTTTTTTGTCCTATGTCCTCCTCCTCTACATCCTCTATACTTAGATCTCTGCCTCTTTTGGGGGTTGCTCTTTGGTCGGTGTCCAATGTCCACCTTACATTGGTCTTTGGACGTGCTCCTACAAAACTTGCCTTCTGTTCATAATTCTCACTGTCTCTGGGGATATATTTAACATAACCTTTATTAGAAGCTTGTCTATTTCTATTGAACCTATTCATATTGAGTCTATTTGGGGAATCGGTGTCACTGTCTCTTTCTCTATCGTCCTAGTGGATGCTGGGGTTCCTGAAAGGACCATGGGGAATAGCGGCTCCGCAGGAGACAGGGCACAAAAAGTAAAGCTTTAGGATCAGGTGGTGTGCACTGGCTCCTCCCCCTATGACCCTCCTCCAAGCCAGTTAGATTTTGTGCCCGGCCGAGAAGGGTGCAATCTAGGTGGCTCTCCTAAAGAGCTGCTTAGGAAAGTTTAGCTTAGGTTTTTTATTTTACAGTGAGTCCTGCTGGCAACAGGATCACTGCAACGAGGGACTTAGGGGAGAAGAAGTGAACTCACCTGCGTGCAGGATGGATTGGCTTCTTGGCTACTGGACATCAGCTCCAGAGGGACGATCACAGGTACAGCCTGGATGGTCACCGGAGCCTTGCCGCCGGCCCCCTTGCAGATGCTGAAGTAAGAAGAGGTCCAGAATCGGCGGCAGAAGACTCCTCAGTCTTCTAAAGGTAGCGCACAGCACTGCAGCTGTGCGCCATTTTCCTCTCAGCACACTTCACACGGCAGTCACTGAGGGTGCAGGGCGCTGGGAGGGGGGCGCCCTGGGAGGCAAATGAATACCTATTTTGGCTAAAAATACCTCACATATAGCCTCCGGAGGCTATATGGAGATATTTAACCCCTGCCAGAATCCGTTAAGAGCGGGAGACGAGGCCGCCGAAAAAGGGGCGGGGCCTATCTCCTCAGCACACAGCGCCATTTTCCCTCACAGAAAGGCTGGAGGGAAGGCTCCCAGGCTCTCCCCTGCACTGCACTACAGAAACAGGGTTAAAACAGAGAGGGGGGGCACTAATTTGGCGATATGCTTATATATATATTAAGATGCTATAAGGGAAAACACTTATATAAGGTTGTCCCTATATAATTATAGCGTTTTTGGTGTGTGCTGGCAAACTCTCCCTCTGTCTCTCCAAAGGGCTAGTGGGTCCTGTCCTCTATCAGAGCATTCCCTGTGTGTGTGCTGTGTGTCGGTACGTGTGTGTCGACAGGTAGGAGGACGATGTTGGTGAGGAGACGGAGCAATTGCCTGTAATGGTGATGTCACTCTCTAGGGAGTCGACACCGGAATGGATGGCTTATTTAGGAAATTACGTGATAATGTCAACACGCTGCAAGGTCGGTTGACGACATGAGACGGCCGACAAACAATTAGTACGGTCCAGACGTCTCAAAAACACCGTCAAGGGTTTTAAAACGCCCGTTTACTTTAGTCGGTCGACACAGACACAGACAGGGACACTGAATCCAGTGTCGACGGTGAATAAACAAACGTATTCCTTATTAGGGCCACACGTTAAAGGCAATGAAGGAGGTGTTACGTATTTCTGATACTACAAGTACCACAAAAGAGGGTATTATGTGGGATGTGAAAAAACTACCATAGTTTTTCCTGAATCAGATAAATTAAATAAAGTGTGTGATGATGCGTGGGTTCCCCCCGATAGAAAATTATGGGCGGTATACCCTTTCCCGCCAGAAGTTAGGGCGCGTTGGGAAACACCCCTTAAGGTGGATAAGGCGCTCACACGCTTATCAAAACAAGTGGCGGTACCGTCTATAGATAGGGCCGTCCTCAAGGACCAGCTGACAGGGCTGGAAAATATAATAAAAAGTATATACACACATACTGGTGTTATACTGCGGCCAGCGATCGCCTCAGCCTGGATGTGCAGAGCTAGGGTGGCTTGGTCGGATTCCCTGACTAAAAATATTGATACCCTTGACAGGGACAGTATTTTATTGACTATAGAGCATTTCTATATATGCGAGATGCACAGAGGGATATTTGCACTCTGGCATCATGAATAAACGCGATGTCCATAACTGCCAGAAGATGTTATGGACACGACAGTGGTCAGGTGATGCAGATTCCAAACGGCACAGTATGGCCGTATAAAGGAAGAGGACTTGTTTGGGGTCGGTCCTTCGGACCTGGTGGTCACGGCAACTGCTGGAAAATCCACCGTTTTTTACCCTAAGTCACATCTCTGCAGAAAAAGACACCGTCTTTTCAGCCTCAGTCCTCTCGTCCCTATAAGATCATATCTGCCCAGGGATAGAGGAAAGGGAAGAAGACTGCAGCAGGCAGCCTATTCCCAGGAACAGAAGCGTTTCACCGCGTCTGACAAGTTCTCAGCATGGCGCTGAGACCGTACAGGACCCCTGGATCCTACAAGTAGTATCCCGGGGGTACAGATGGGAATGTCGAGACGTTTCCCCTTCGCAGGCTCCTGAAGTCTGCTTTACCAAGTCTCCCTCCGACAAGGAGGTAGTATGGGAAAAAATTCACAAGCTGTATTCCCAGCAGGTGACAATTAAATTACCCCTCCTACTACGGAAAAGGGGTATTATTCCACACTATATTGTGGTACTGAAGCCAGAAGGCTAGGTGAGACTTATTCTAAAAAATTTTTTTTTGAACACTTACAAAGGTTCAAATTAAGATGAAGTCACTCAGAGCAGTGATAACGAACCAGGAAGAAGGGGACTATATAGTGTCCCGGGACATCAGGGATGCTTACCTCTAGGTCCCAAATTTGCCCTTCTCACTAAGGGTACCTCAGGTTCGTGGTGCAGAACTGTCACTATCAGTTTAAGACGCTGCCGTTTGGATTGTCCACGGCACCCCGGGGTCTTTACCAAGGTAATGGCCGAATTGATGATTCTTCTTCGAAGAAAAGGCGTCTAAATTATCCCTTACTTGGACGATCTCCTGATAGGGGCATAGTCCAGGGAACAGTTGGAGGTCGGAGTAGCACTATCTCGGATACTGCTACAATCAGCACGGGTGGATTCTAAATATTCCAAAATCGCAGCTGATCCCGACGACACGTCTGCTGTGCCTAGGGATGATTCTGGACACAGTCCAGAAAAAGGTGTTTCTCCCGGAAGAGAAAGCCAGGGAGTTATCCGAGCAAGTCAGGAACCTCCTAAAAACAGTGCATCATTGCACAAGGGTCCTGGTAAAAATGGTGGCTTCCTACGAAGCAATTCCATTTGGCAGATTTCACGTAAGAACTTTTCAGTGGGATCTGCTGGACAAATGGTCCGGATCGCATCTTCAGATGCATCAGCGGATAACCCAATATCCAAGGACAAGGGTGTCTCTCCTGTGGTGGTTATAGAGTGCTCATCTTCTAGAGGGCCGCAGATTCGGCATTCAGGATTGGATGCTGGTAACCACGGAGCCCAGCCTGAGAGGCTGGGGAGCAGTCACACAAGGGAAAAATTTCCAGGGAGTGTGATCAAGTATGGAGACTTTTCTCCACATAAATATACTGGAGCTAAGGGTAAATTTATAATGCTCTAAGCTTAGCAAGACCTCTGCTTCAAGGTCAGCCGGTATTGATCCAGTGGGAAAAACATCACGGCAGTCGCCCACGTAAACAGACAGGACGACACAAGAAGCAGGAGGGCAATGGCAGAAACTGCAAGGACTTTTCGCTGGGCGGAAAATCATGTGATAACACTGTCAGCAGTTTTTCATCCCGGGAATGGAAACTGGGAAGCAGACTTCCTCAGCACGACCTCCACCCGGGAGAGTGGAAACTTCATTGAGAAGTTTTTTCCACATGATTGTAAACCGTTGGAAAATACCAAAGGTGGACATGATGGCGTCCCGTCTGAAAAAAAAAAAAAAAAAAAAAAACGGGACAGGTATTGCGCCAGGTCAAGAGACCCTCAGGCAATAGATGTGGACGTTCTGGTAACACCGTGGGTGTACCAGTCGGTGTATGTGTTCCCTCCTCTGCTTCTCATACCTAAGGTGCTGAGAATTATAAGACGTAGAGGAGTAAGAACTATACTCATGGCTCCGGATTGGCCAAGGAGGACTTGGTACCCGGAACTTCAAGAGATGCTTACAGAGGTCTTATGGCCTCTGCCGCTAAGAAGGGACTTGCTTCAGCAAGTACCATGTCTGTTTCAAGACTTACCGCAGCTGCGTTTGTCGGCATGGAGATGGAAAGCCGGATCCTAAGGGAAAAAAGGCATTCCGGAAGAGGTCATTCCTACCCTGGTCAAAGCCAGAAAGGAGGTGACCGCACAACATTATCACCACGTGTGGCGAAAATATGTTGCGTGGTGTGAGGCCAGGAAGGCCCCACAAAGAAATTTCAACTCGGTCGTTTCCTGCATTTCCTGCAAACAGGAGTGTCTATGGGCCTCAAATTGGGGTCCATTAAGGTTCAAATTCGGCCCTGTAAATTTTCTTCCAGAAAGAATTGGCTTCAGTTCCTGAAGTCCAGAAGTTTGTCAAGGGAGTATTGCATATACAAACCCCTTTTTTGTGCCTCCAGTGGCACTGTGGGATCTCAACGTAGTTCTGGGATTTCTCAAATCACATTGGTTTAAAACCAGTCAAATATGTGGATTTGCAGCATCTCACATAAAAAGTGACCATGCTCTTGGCCCTGGCCTGGACCAGGCGAGTGTCAAATTGGTGGTTTTTTCTCAAAAAAGCCCATATCTGTTGTCCATTCGGACAGGGCAGAGCTGCGGACTCGTCCCCAGTTCTCTCCCTAAGGTGGTTTCAGCGTTTTCACCTGAACCAACCTATTGTGGTGCCTGCGGCTACTAGGGACTTGGAGGACTCCAAGTTGCTAGACGTTGTCAGGGCCCTGAAAATATATGTTTCCAGGACGGCTGGAGTCAGAAAATCTGACTCGCTGTTTATCCTGTATGCACCCAACAAGTTGGGTGCTCCTGCTACTAAGCAGACTATTGCTCGTTGGATTTGTAGTACAATTCAGCTTGCACATTCTGTGGCAGGCCTGCCACAGCCAAAAATCTTTAAATGCCCACTCCACAAGGAAGGTGGGCTCATCTTGGGCGGCTGCCCGAGAGGTCTCGGCATTACAACTCTGCCGAGCAGCTACGTGGTCAGGGGAGAACACGTTTGTAAAATCCTACAAATTTGATACCCTGGCTAAGGAGGACCTGGAGTTCTCTCATTCGGTGCTGCAGAGTCATCCGCACTCTCCCGCCCGTTTGGGAGCTTTGGTATAATCCCCATGGTCCTTTCAGGAACCCCAGCATCCACTAGGACGATAGAGAAAATAAGAATTTACTTACCGATAATTCTATTTCTCGGAGTCCGTAGTGGATGCTGGGCGCCCATCCCAAGTGCGGATTATCTGCAATACTTGTACATAGTTACAAAAATCGGGTTATTATTGTTGTGAGCCATCTTTTCAGAGGCTCCGCTGTTATCATACTGTTAACTGGGTTTAGATCACAAGTTGTACGGTGTGATTGGTGTGGCTGGTATGAGTCTTACCCGGGATTCAAAATTCCTCCCTTATTGTGTACGCTCGTCCGGGCACAGTACCTAACTGGCTTGGAGGAGGGTCATAGGGGGAGGAGCCAGTGCACACCACCTGATCCTAAAGCTTTACTTTTTGTGCCCTGTCTCCTGCGGAGCCGCTATTCCCCATGGTCCTTTCAGGAACCCCAGCATCCACTACGGACTCCGAGAAATAGAATTATCGGTAAGTAAATTCTTATTTTTTGTTAATTTGTTGTGGTGACCGAATGGGATAATGGGATGATTGTGGGCACTGAGTAGGATGGGTGTGGGCACTGAGTGGGATGGGTGTGCCACACAGCTGCTCAGACCTTCAGTTGCATAGACTGCATGTGTGTACTCCAATGAGCACATAAATCTGTGAATTAGAAGCTCCACCATTTTGTGAGTGACAGCAATCTCACTCTGTGAGAGTGCTGAATCTGCAGTTATCCGCAGGCTGTGATGGCATACCATATCTGTATCGCGCAAGGAACATGTCCAGTAAGGTGTCAACCTTAATGATTGGAATTTCATTGCTTTTTGGAGTTTGAGTGGAAGAGTTACAACCGATTTCTGAAATTTCAAATCATGTCTAAGAAGCCTTAATGGGACATATGAAACGGTAAGTTTTTTTTGTCTATGGAATTTCATAGCTTTTTTAAAATTATTATTATTTTTTTGTAAAACAATCACAGTCTCTGCTTCCAGGGTCCTATCGGTTATCACACACCATGACCCCAGCTACCCTGGGATGCCACAGTGTGTCGAATCATGGCAATCATCACTGCAGCGCCGGAGTCCAAGGAAGTATTAACTTCGTCAGCAAAGCCCGGGGACTGTAGGGGGAAAAGGCACAACATGCATGGTGCAGAGAACTGTGTGTGTGTGGGGCGGGGGGTTGAAGGAGGGTGACACAAACATTGCAATGGACTGTGGAGGGTGACATACCAGGTGCAGGGGACTGTAGGGGGCAACACGCAGGGGTAGATATGCAGGGTGTAGTGACTGTAGGGGGGCAACACGCAGGGTGCAGTGCCTTTAGGGAGGGCAACACGCAGGGTGCAGTGACTGTAGGGGGAGCAACATGCAGGGTGTAGGGGGGTAATACAAAGGGTGCAGGGGATTGTAGGGGGGTCAAGTGCAGGTGACTTTATGAGGGCTGACACGCAGGGCACTGTACAGATGGCGATAAGCAGGGTGCAGGGTATCTTAAGGGGGACAACATCCAGGTTGCAGTGACTGTAGGGGGGCAACACGCAGCCAGTGACTGTAGTGGGGGGAACATGCAGGGTGCAGTGACTGTAAGGGGATGCAACATGCAGGGTGCAGTGACTGTAAGGGGATGCCACATGCAGGGTGCAGTGACTGTAGGTGGGACGCAACATGCAGGGTGCAGTGATTGTTGGGGAGCACCATGCAGGGTGCAGTGACTGTTGGGGGACAACACGCAGGGTGCAGCGACTGTAGGTGGGCGCAACACGCAGGATGCACAGACTGTAGTGGGGGAAACATGCAGGGTGCAGTGACTGTAAGGGGGTGCAACATGCAGGGTGCAGTGACTGTAGCGGGGTGAACACGCAGGGTGCAGTGATTGTAGGTGGGCACAACACGCAGAGTGCAGTGACTGTAGGGGGTGCAACATGCAGGATGTGGGGGGGGGGTCAGATGTAGGTGACTGTAGGCAGGGTCTACACACATGGTGAAGGCAACTGTAGGGGGGGTCAACACACATTGTGCAGGTGACTATTGGGGTGCAACACATGGGCTGCAGGTGACTGTCAGGGGGCCAAAATATGGGGTGCAGGTGATTGTCAGGGGGCCAACACACAGGGTGCAGGTGACTGTCGGTGGGACAACACAACGGTGCAAGTGACCGTCGGGGAGACAACACACGGGGTGCAAGTGACTATAGCAGGAGCAACACATAGGGTGCAAGCGACTGCAGGGGGAGCTACACACAGGGAGCAGGAGACTGCAGGGGGGCTACACACAGGTTGCAGGGGTGTGTGACACAGGGGACTGTAGGAGGGTTACACACAGGTTGTAGGGGACTGTAGGGGGGGCAACATACAGGGAACAAGAGACCTCAAGGGGGTGACATACAGGCTGTACACATGCTGCAGGTGACTGTAGGGGGCTACACTCAGGCTGCAAGTGACAGAAGGGGGGCTACACTCAGGCTGCAGGTGACTGTAGGGGGGAACACTCAGGCTGCAGGTAACTGTAGGGGAAGCAACAACCAGGGTGCAGGAGACTGTACTGGATGGAGCAACACAAAGGCCTCATTATATGTCTAAAACTGGACAGGCTATATTTAGAAGCTGCAAAATGTCTTGCCAATGGTTGCTCATAAGTTTTCCCATTGAGTGCAGCCCTAATGGACGTTCGATGTAGCGCCATCTGGTCTTCTTTAAAGGCATGGATGGTCTTTCCAATGCAACATAGCTTACACGGGCATTTGACCATGTACAGATGGAGCCACGTCTGTGCCTGGGCACACCCGCCTTAGGGTGCACCCATCATAGTGTCTAGGCCGCGTGCGGGGGCGTCTCTGTGCACTCCCATAGGAGGGCTAGGTGCTGGATTGCCTAGTCCCGCTGGGAGTGCACGTCTGCGATGAAGCCGCACTAGATGAGTGTGGCTCCATTTGTATATAACATATGAGGTGCTACAAGTCAGCACATGTCTGATATTGAATTTTATTCCTGTATGAGGATGGTAAAAATACCGAGTGGTAATCGTGTCGACACGTTGTGCATCCAGTGCATTTATAGCAGTCCGGACTCTTTTTTTTAAATTCTGGGTCAGTTTGCATCAAATCAGTAACATCAGCATGAACAACCCAATATTTTTAACTCTTTTAAAGCATGGCATGATGTTGGTATGTTTAAAACAACTCAATTCCTTATCATCACGTAAGATGGGCAATAATGATTTCATAGTTTTACTGATTTCCTCCTGGGCTGTATTAAAGTTCTGAACCCAACATAACGTGTCCTTTTTCTTATTTCTAACAGAGTGGGAATGTGCTGATTCACTGGAAATCTTATCAACTTTATCATGGGTTTATATACCAATATCCCACACAATCAGGGCATTTTGGCCACTAAGAAATTCTTCACTAACAATCCCCTCTATAAGGATCCTGTTTTGTCCTTCTTTTGGGCCCTCTTGAACTTGGTACTTACACAAAATTATTTCTATTTTAATAATGATTATTACCTACAAGTAAGCGGGTATGCCATGGGTTCACCCGTGGTACCAGCCTATGCCAATATTTTTATGTTTGGGATTAAAGCTGAATTTTTCTTTAACAGAGAGGTCAGAGATAGGATATATTTTTATAAAAGATATATAGTGGACGTGTTGCTATTGTGGTATGGTCGGCCTGATGATTTTGTATCCCTGTTATAGAACATCAATAAGTCCGACTGTCCGATTAAATTGACATATCAGATGAGCCTTGATTCTATCTCCTTTTTAGACATACAGATTGTAGGGGTTGTCACCAGTAGAGGAGGATGAGGACAACCAGGTAGGCAGCTGCGTCATGGATAGAAAAAAGAAGAAAATGGGTAGGGGGAGGCAGGACATCTCCGATCTCCCAAACCCCAATAAATTTGCCCGATTGAACGAAGTTTCGGTGGATGGTAGTGAAGAAATGACGGAGCTGGAGGAGACTGTTTCCTCTAGCAACTGGAGGAGCGGTCCCTCTGGCACAGATGGGATGAAAGATAGAGAGGTACCTAGGCAGATTGTGGTGGTAGGGGATTCTATTATCAGGAGGACATATAGGCCAATCTGCTACCGGGACCGTGATCGCTGTACAGTCTGTTGTCTCCCGGGTGCGGCACATCGTGGACCGATTAGAAAGATTATTGGGAGGGGCTGAGAACGACCCGGCGGTCTTGGTGCGAGTTGGCACCAACGACAAAGTTAGTGGAAGGTGGGATGTCCTAAAGAAAGATTATAGGGACTTAGGCCAGAAACTAAAGGCAAGGACATCTAGGGTAATATACTCCGAAATATTACCTGTGTCACGCGCTAGTCCAGGGAGACAGAGGGAGATTAGGGAGGTAAATGTGTTGCTCAGAGACTGGTGTAGGAGGGGTTTGTGTTTCTGGAACACTGGGCGGACTTCTCAGTCAGGCGCCATCTTTTTAGTCGTGATGGATTGCACCTGAATGAGAAGAAAGCAGTGCTGGGTTTAAGTATTTCTCTAACGTCCTAAGTGGATGCTGGGGACTCCGTCAGGACCATGGGGTTTAGCGGCTCCGCAGGAGACAGGGCACAATAATAAAAGCTTTAGGATCAGGTGGTGTGCACTGGCTCCTCCCCCTATGACCCTCCTCCAAGCCTCAGTTAGATTTTTGTGCCCGGCCGAGAAGGGTGCAATCTAGGTGGCTCTCCTGAGCTGCTTAGAATAAAAGTTTAAGTTAGGTTTTTTATTTTCAGTGAGTCCTGCTGGCAACAGGCTCACTGCTACGAGGGACTTAGGGGAGAGAAGTAAACTCACCTGCGTGCAGGATGGATTTGCTTCTTAGGCTACTGGACACCATTAGCTCCAGAGGGAGTCGGAACACAGGTCTCACCCTGGGGTTCGTCCCGGAGCCGTGCCGCCGACCCCCCTTGCAGATGCCGAAGTTGAAGAGGTCCAGAGGTCCAGAAACAGGCGGCAGAAGACTTTCAGTCTTCATAAGGTAGCGCACAGCACTGCAGCTGTGCGCCATTGTTGTCAGCACACTTCATACCAGCGGTCACTGAGGGTGCAGGGCGCTGGGGGGGGCACCCTGGGCAGCAATGTATTATACCTTTTTTATGGCTAAAATACATCACATATAGCCCTTGAGGCTATATGGATGTATTTAACCCCTGCCAGATCTCACAAACTCCGGGAGAAGAGCCCGCCGTTTTAGGGGGCGGGGCCTATTCTCCTCAGCACACGGCGCCATTTTCCTGCTCAGCTCTGCTGTGAGGAAGGCTCCCAGGCTCTCCCCTGCACTGCACTACAGAAACAGGGTTAAAACAGAGAGGGGGGGCACTTATTTGGCGATATGATTACATATGTGAAAATGCTATAAGGGAAAACACTTGTATAAGGGGTTGTCCCTGTATAATTATAGCGTTTTTGGTGTGTGCTGGCAAACTCTCCCTCTGTCTCCCCAAAGGGCTAGTGGGGTCCTGTCCTCTATCAGAGCATTCCCTGTGTGTGTGCTGTGTGTCGGTACGTGTGTGTCGACATGTAGGAGGACGATGTTGGTGAGGAGGCGGAGCAAATTGCCTGTATTGGTGATGTCACTCTCTAGGGAGTCGACACCGGAATGGATGGCTTATTTAGGAATTACGTGATAATGTCAACACGATGCAAGGTCGGTTGACGACATGAGACGGCCGGCAAACAAATTAGTACCTGTCCAGGCGTCTCAGACACCGTCAGGGGCTTGTAAAAACGCCCATTTACCTCAGTTGGTCGACACAGACACAGACACGGACACTGACTTCAGTGTCGACGGTGAAGAAACAAACGTATTTTCCTTTAGGGCCACACGTTACATGTTAAGGGCAATGAAGGAGGTGTTACATATTTCTGATACTACAAGTACCACAAATAAGGGTATTATGTAGGGTGGGAATAATCTACTTGTAGTTTTTCCTGAATCAGATAAATTAAAGTGTGTGATGATACGTGGGTTTCCTCCGATAGAAAATTATTGGAGGTATACCCTTTCCCGCCAGAAGTGAGGGCGAGTTGGGAAACACACCTTAGGGTGGATAAGGCGCTCACACGCTTATAAAAACAAGTGGCGTTACCGTCTCCAGATACGGCCGCCCTCAAGGAGCCAGCTGATAGGAAGCTGAAGAATATCCTAAAAAGTATATACACACATACTGGTGTTATACTACGACCAGCAATCGCCTCAGCCTGGATGTGCAGCGCTGGGGGTGCTTGGTCGGATTTCCTGACTGAAAATATTGATACCCTTGACAGGAACAATATTTTATTGACTATAGAGCATTTTAAGGATGCATTTCTATATATGCGAGATGCGCAGAGGGATATTTGCATTCTGGCATCAAGAGTAGATGTGATGTCCATATCTGCCAGACGATGTTTATAGACACGACAGTGGTCAGGTGATGCAGATTCCAGACGGCACATGGAAGTATTGCCGTATAAAGGGGCGGTCCATCGGACCTGGTGGCCATGGCAACAGCTGGAAAATCCACTTTTGTTACCCCAAGTCACATCTCAGCAGAAAAGGACACAGTCTTTTCAGTCTCAGTCCTTTCGTACCCAAAAAGGCAGGCGGGCAAAAGGCCAGTCATATCTGCCCAGGGTTAGAGGAAAGGGAAGAAGACTGCAGCAGGCAGCCCATTCCCAGGAACAGAAGTCCTCCACAGCTTCTGCCAAGTCCGCAGCATGACGCTGGGGCCATACAAGCGGACTCAGGTGCGGTGGGGGGTCATCTCAAGAGTTTCAGCACGCAGTGGGCTCACTCGCAAGTGGACTCCTGGATCCTACACGTAGTATCCCAGGTGTACATTGGAAATTCGAGACGTCTTCCCCTCACAAGTTCCTGAAGTCTGCTTTACCAACGTCTCCCTCCGACAGGGAGGCAGTATTGGGAAAAAATTCACAGGCTGTATTCCCAGCAGGTGATAATCAAAGTACCCCTCCTACAACAAGGGAAGGGGTATTATTCCACACTATATTGTGGTACTGAAGCCAAACGGCTCGGTGAGATCTAAAAGATTTGAACAATTACATACAAGGGTTCAAATCAAGATGGAGTCACTCAGAGCAGTGATAGCGAACCA
Organism: Pseudophryne corroboree; assembly: GCF_028390025.1. NCBI lineage: Eukaryota > Metazoa > Chordata > Amphibia > Anura > Myobatrachidae > Pseudophryne > Pseudophryne corroboree. The sequence continues at coordinate 291,524,661 of NC_086452.1, read as the reverse complement.
GGACGATATGGTGTCACTGGATATCAGGGACGCTTACCTACATGTTCAAATTTTGCCCTTCTCACCAAGGGTATCTCAGGTTCGTGGTACAGAACTGTCACTATCAGTTCAGACGCTGCCGTTTGGATTGTCCACGGCACCCCAGGTCTTTACCATGGTAATGGCCGAAATGATGATTCTTCCTAAAAGAAATATGGACGCTTTCCTGATAAGGGCAAGGTCCAGAGAACAGTTGGCGGTCGGAGTAGCACTATCTCAAGTAGTTCTACGACAGCACGAGTGGATTCTAAATATTCCAAAATCGCAGCTTTTTCCGACGTCACGTCTAATGTTCCTAGGAATGATTCTGGACACAGTCCAGAAAAGGATGTTTTCTCCCGGAGAAGAAGGCCAGGGAGTTATCCGAGCTAGTCAGGAACCTCCTAAAACCAGGAAAAGTATCAGTGCATCATTGCACAAGGGTCCTGTGAAAAATGGTGGTTTCTTACAAAGCGATCCCATTCGGTAGATTTCATGCAAGAACCTTTCAGTAGAATCTGCTGGGAAAATGGTCCGGATCGCATCTTCAGATGCATCAGCGGATAACCCTGTCTCCAAGGACAAGGGTGTTTTCTTCTGCGGTGGCTGCAGAGTGCTCATCTATGAAAGGGCCGCAGATTCGACATTCAGGACTGGGTCCTGGTGACCACGGATGCCAGCCTGAGTGGCTGGGGAGCAGTCACACAAGGAAAAAATTTCCAGGGAGTGTGATCAAGTCTGGAGACTTCTCTCCACATAAATATACTGGAGCTAAGGGCAATTTACAAGGCTCTAAGCTTAGCAAGACCTCTGCTTCAAGGTCAGCCGGTATTGATCCAGTGGGACAACATCACGGCAGTCGCCCACGTAAACAGACAGGGCGGCACATGAAGCAGGAGGGAAATGGCAGAAACTGCAAGGATTCTTCGCTGGGCGAAAAATCATGCAGTGTTAATTCCGGGAGTGGAAAACTGGGAAGCAGACTTCCTTAGCAGGCATAACCTCCACCCGGGAGAGTGGGGACTTCAGCGGGAAGTCTTCCACATGATTGTAAACCGTTGGGAAAAACCAAAGGTGGACATGATGGCGTCCCGCCTGAACAAAAAACTAGACAGATATTGCGCCAGGTCAAGGGACCCTCAGGCAATAGCGGTGGACGCTCTGGTAACACTGTGTGTGTACCAGTCAGGGTATGTGTTCCCTCCTATGCATCTCATACCAAAAGTACTGAGAATCATAAGAAGGAGATGAGTAAGAACGATACTCGTGGTTCCGGATGGGTCAAGAAGGACTTGGTACCCGGAACTTCAAGAGATGCTCACGGAAGAACCGTGGCCTCTACCTTTAAGAGAGGACCTGCTCCAGCAGGGGCCTTGTCTGTTCCAAGACTTACCGCGGCTGCGTTTGACGGCATGGCAGTTGAACGCCGGATCCTGAAAGGGCATTCCAGATGAAGTCATCACTACCCTGGTCGAAGCCAGGAAGGATGTAACCGCAAAACATTTTCACCGCATTTGGCGAAAATATGTTGCGTGGTGTGAGGCCAAGAAGGTCCCTACAGAGGAATTCCAACTGGGTCGTTTCCTACATTTCCTGAAAACAGGACTGTCTATGGGCCTAAAATTAGGGTCCATTAAGGTTCAAATTTCGACCCTGTCGAATTTCTTCCAGAAAGAACTGGCTTCAGTGCCTGAAGTTCAGACGTTTGTAAAAGGGGTACTGCATATACAGCCTTCTTTTGTGCCCCCAGTGGCACCTTGGGATCTCAATGTTGTTTTGAGTTTCCTAAAGTCACATTGGTTTGATCCACTCACCACTGTGGAATTAAAATATTTCACATGGAAGGTGAAGATTCTATTAGCCCTGGCTTCAGCCAGGCGTGTGTCAGAATGGGCGGCTTTATCATATAAAAGCCCTTACTTAATTTTTCATTCTGACAGGGCAGAATTGAGGACTCGTCCTCAATTTCTCCTTAAGGTGTTTTCTGTTTTTCACATGAACCAACCTATTGTGGTACCTGCGGCTACTAGGGACTTGGAGGACTCCAAGTTACTTGACGTTGTCAGGGCCCTGAAAATATATGTTTCCAGGACGACTGGAGTCAGAAAATCTGACTCGCTGTTTAGCCTGTATGCACCCAACAAGATGGGTGTTCCTGCTTCTAAGCAGACGATTGCTCGCTGGATTTGTAGTACAATTCAGCTTGCACATTCTGTGGCAGGCTTGCCACAGCCAAAATCAGTAAAAGCCCATTCCACAAGGAAGTGGGCTCATCTTGGGCGGCTGCCCGAGGGGTCTCGGCTTTACAACTTTGCCGAGCTGCTACTTGGTCAGGGGCACACCCTGACTGAGGAGGACCTGGAGTTCTCTCATTCGGTGCTGCAGAGTCATCCGCACTCTCCCGCCCGTTTGGGAGCTTTGGTATAATCCCCATGGTCCTGACGGAGTCCCCAGCATCCACTTAGGACGTTAGAGAAAATAAGAATTTACTTACCGATAATTCTATTTCTCGTAGTCCGTAGTGGATGCTGGGCGCCCATCCCAAGTGCGGATTGTCTGCAATACTTGTACATAGTTATTGTTACAAAAATCGGGTTATTCTTGTTGTGAGCCATCTTTTCAGAGGCTCCTTCGTTGTTATCATACTGTTAACTGGGTTCAGATCACAGGTTGTACGGTGTGATTGGTGTGGCTGGTATGAGTCTTACCCGGGATTCAATATCCTTCCTTATTATGCACGCTCGTCCGGGCACAGTATCCTAACTGAGGCTTGGAGGAGGGTCATAGGGGGAGGAGCCAGTGCACACCACCTGATCCTAAAGCTTTTATTATTGTGCCCTGTCTCCTGCGGAGCCGCTTAACCCCATGGTCCTGACGGAGTCCCCAGCATCCACTACGGACTACGAGAAATAGAATTATCGGTAAGTAAATTCTTATTTTTTCGAGGGTTGGAAGAGATTTTAAACTAGGTGTCTGGGGGAAGGGTTTAGCTAGAAACTATGGGTCAAGCAATGAGAATAGAAAGGATGGAGCTAGTGAATTAATTGGGGGTGGAGAAGGGGGGAAGGAAATAGCAGCTGGCAGGGGTATTAACGAGGTTATTAGCAAGGGTATTGACAAAACCCTATCTAACGATGATTACGGATCATCAATAATGCATATTGAAAATGATGTCCCTAGAGTAGGAGGGAGTACTTATCTTAAATGTATGTAAACGCTAGAAGCCTTACAGGGGAAAATGGGGGAATTGGAAGTCCTTGCAGCAAACAAACAGTATGATATTATAGGCATAACTGAAACTTGGTGGGACGAATCTCATGATTGGACAGCCAATCTTGAGGGATATACGCTGTTCAGGAGAGATAGACTAAACAAACGGGGTGGAGGGGTATGTCTTTACATAAAGCCATTTTTAAAATCTGAAATAAGGGAAGATATTCACGAGGGGACTGCAAATACTGTTGAGACTTTATGGGTAGAAATTGCCAGCGGGGGAAAGGGAACAAAAAAGATAGTATTAGGGCTATGCTACAAGCCGCCTGGTATTAATGTGGCTGATGAGGAATTGTTACTGAATCAAATTGAAAAAGCTGCAGGATTAGGTGATGTAATAGTGATGGGAGATTTTAACTATCCAGAGATTAACTGGAAAAATGATTCATGTGACACTGCTAGGGGCAATATGTTTTTAAACACAGTAAATGATCACTACTTACTTGTCAGTTACAATGCAATCTTAGACATGGTACTAACAAACAATGGGGATTTGATATCAAATATTATAGTAGGGGAGCGCATGGGAAACAGCGACCACAATATGGTCATATTCAATGTCAGTTTTCATAAGCAGCCCTATATAGGCTCATCTAGGACTCTAAACTTTAGCAAAGCTAACTTTGACCTGATGTGGGAAACTCTAAGTGACATTGAATGGGGTATAGATGGCTTCACTAGGAGCCACTGGCACGTTAAGAGTTTAATAGTGTGGGCTGGCTCCTCCCTCTATGCCCCTCCTACCAAACCCAGTTTAGAAAATGTGCCCGGAGGAGCCGCTCACAGCTATGGGAGCTCCTAGAGCTTCTTTAGTTTTATTTTTTTCTAAGAGTAATTTAGGCACAGGAAGGCTGCTGGGAACAGCTTTACTGCTTTGTGGGACTTAGGGGGGGAGTAGTGTCCAACCCTGAGATGTTAATGGCCACTATCTCCGCTGACAGGACACTGAGCTCCTGAGGGTGATGATTGTTAGCTGCCCGAGGTGACCACTCACTCCCGCAGCATGCCGCCACCCCCTAACAGAGCCAGAAGATTCTGGTGGTGAGTGTGTCAATGGCGACCCAACAGGCAGGGAGCCAGTGTGAATGGCGGCAACAGGGTGGGAGTGCAGTACTGCGCTGCGGAAGGCTCAGTGGTACAGCAGGTGCGGCGCTATGAGGGGCACTCTGGGCCAGCGCAAATACCCTTACACTGGTCACTCATGCTATCAGGGATTCCGGTAAATGCTGCTAGCATAATACCTCAGGCCAGTATAAAATTTCAAATAGTGCGGGAAGACGCGCCATGTTTGGGGGCGGAACTTCTCCTCAGAGGGGACCCAGCAGCTCACCAGTGCCATTTTCTCCCTGCAGATCCACTTCCAGCGACGCTGACAGGGAGCGCTGTCCCGCCACACGACTCCAGCTATCCTGTGTGGTACCAGGGCGTTGTAGAAGGGGGGGAGGCTGTAATTTCACTGTGTAGTCTATTAAGGGTACACAGTCAGCGCCAGGCAGTTCTTATATAACTGTCTCTGGGGCGCTGTGTGTGCTGGCTCCAAACTCTGTATCTCTCTGAAGGTACTTGGGGGAAACTGTGTCTGACATTTTCCTGTGTGTGTGTGTGTATGCAAATACTCACATATTCAATGTCCAGGGACTCTGTGTCTTATGCTGCAGAGAAGGTATCTTCTCCAGAGGAATCCATTCCATGTACCCAGGAATATAATATCATGTCTCAGACTTCTGAATCTGAGCCACAATGGCTGGCTTCCATTAAGGGAATGATATCTCAGATTTCTACTAGGGTAGCCCATACTGAGACTGAAACTCAGGTTTTAAGAAATGTCTATGGAAGTTTGGTCGGGATCTGTTCCTTTTACTTCAAAATCCCCTAGCATGTACACAAAGAAACGTGCACTTGCCAAGATTATGCAAGCCGACACGGATACCGACTCTGACACGGCAGACAGTGATGGGGATGTGCTGAGGGGGGCGGTATCCCTTGCAAAGTGGGTGCAGCTCATGATTGAGGCCATTAGGGTTGTGTTACACATTACTGACACAACACCTGAGCAGGTTGAGGAGGCTTACTTCACAGATAATAAGAAAGCATCGCTAACCTTTCCTGTGTCTAAAGAATTAAACGCATTATTTGAAAAGTCCTGGGAAACCCCGGAAAAAAAATTCCAGATCCCAAAAAGGGTTCTGGTTGCTTTTCTCTTCCCTGAGGAGGATAGAAACAAATGGGAAAACCCACCCATAGCTGAAGCATCTGTCTCCAGACTGTCTAAAAAGGTGGTTTTACCTGTCCCTGGATCTAACGCGTTAAAAGAACCGGGTGATCGTAACATTGACACTACGCTCAAATCCATATACACTGCTTCAGGAGTGGCGTTAAGGCACACTATTGCCTGTGCATGGATTTCTAAAGCCATAGTAAAGTGGTCAGGCACATTACTAGAGGACTTAGATACGATGGATAGAAGTGACATTGAACTGTTTTTACGTAACATATAGGATTCTGCGGGTTTCATGGTGGAGTCCATGAAGGACCTGGATACTCTGAATGCAAGGATATCTTCCATAGCTGTCTCTGCATGCAGAAGACTCTGGCTACGCCAATGGTCGCCAGACGTGGAATCCAGGAGAAGTGTGGAGAACCTACCCTTCACAGGTCAGGTTCTATTTGAGGGAAGTGTTGGATGCGTGATTTTCTTCATCAACATCGCAGTCCTTTTGGACCGCAAAGACAAAAAAGCAATTCTCATTGCTCTGCACTGACCAAGGAGAGCTTGGTACGTGGATCTTCTGGACTTACTGCTGGAAGATCCGAGGCCTCTTCCTCTTCGCAAGGATCTTCTGCAACAGGGGCCGTTCGCTTATCAAGACTTACCGCGGCTACGTTTGACGGCATGGAGGTTGAACGCCAGATCTTAGCCCGGAAGGGTATTCTGAGCAAGGTTATTCCTACACTGATATAGGCTAGGAAAGGAGTAACGTAAACATTATCATCGCATTTGGAAAAAATATGTGTCATGGTGTGAGTCCAAGAAGTTTCCTACGGTGGAGTTTCAACTTGGACGGTTTCTCCTCTTCCTACAAGCAGGTGTGGATATGGGCCTGCGTTTGGGATCCATAAAGGTCCAGATTTCGGCTTTATCCATTTTCTTCCAGAAACAATTGGCTGCCCTCTTTGAGGTTCAGACTTTTTTGAAAGGGGTTTTGCACATCCAGCCTCCCTTTGTGGCGCCGATGGCACCCTGGGATCTTAACATGGTATTGCATTTCCTGCAATCAGATTGGTTTAATCCTTTACAGGAGGCTAAGGTCAAGTTTCTCACATGGAAGGCGGTCACATCGTTGGCCTTAGCTTCTGCTCGACGTGTGTCGGAAATGGGGGCTTTGTCCTGTAAAAGCCCCTACTTAATCTTCCATGAAGATAGAGCTGAGCTCAGGACGTGTCAGCAGTTCCTTCCAAAGGTTGTGTCGGCTTTTAATATCAACCAACCTATTGTGGTGCCAGTAGCTACAGACTCTTCGATTACATCAAAGTCCTTGGATGTTGTGTGGGCTTTGCAGATCTAACTGAAGAGGACTGCTCGTCACAGGAAATCGAACTCTCTTGTTTGTCCTTTATGATCCCAAGAAAATTGGGTGTCCTGATCCTAAGCAGACGATTTCTCGCTGGATCAGGTTCACTATTCAGCAAGCATATTCTACGGCAGGATTGCCGTGTCCAAAATCTGTTAAGCCCCACTCTACTCGTAAGGTGGGTTCTTCCTGGGTGGCTGCCAGGGGGGCCTCGGATTTACAACTTTGCTGAGCGGCTACTTTGTGTCACGTCTAGCAAAGTTTGAGGATCCGGCAGCTGAGATTTGCCCGAGGAGGTAGCAGGCTGTGGAAGAACAAGATGAGGGGGTTGGATATAGTTCCTTCGCATGGTACACGGAGCAATGAAGAATGTAGGTGGGGTTTGAGAGTCAATAGAAAGTATTTATTATGTACAGGGCTGAGGTAGAGAACTGAGGCTGGAGCACGATGGTTAAGGAATGTAATTGCAGAACTGTGGATAGTGGTTAAAGACGTGGCTGGAGGCGAAGAACTGTGGACTGTGGTTTGAAAGACGAGACTGTAGAAGATGAACTGTGGAACTGTGGATGTGTTATGATTCCAGTACTTCTGACCAGAGGAGATCTTATGACAAAGGCCAGAGTACTGGAAGGGAATGCTGGTTACGGGAGCAGGAAAACCTAGTAACCCCTGGCGCCCTAACTCCGTTGTCTCGCCCGTGTTATCAGAAATCCCCTGCGAGACTATGGTTGCTTGAGCCCATGGCAGCCGCGTTTGAAGGGCGGATTATGCCTGCCCAACTCCGATGCCCCCTCAGGTCTTAATGGGAGACAAAGGGAAATCCGAGACAGGGTGATAACAAGGGGCCCTCTGACTAAACAACCAGGCCAGGGGCTACAAGCTAACTAAACTTAAACCAGAAGTATGTGCGGACAAACCGCCAGGGAAAAGGACAACCAAAATCCACTAATCCGTTACTCCTACCCAGCACCGCTGGATACCAGAGTGGATTTGTGGGAGCGGAATCCTCCGCAAAAGCTCCGAGACTCAATATAACAAATAATAAATAGTAAGCGGTCAAGCCGCAACACACGGCTACGCCGCGACTCACGAACACCACAGGATGTTAAAGGTGCTCGGTCAGGACTCCAGGAACAGATGACAACTTCCGAGTACTGGACCACTGAGGACAGGAACGACCGGATAGAGCAGGACTGGAAACACTCTCTGCAACAGATACAGCAAACAGGAAGCTATTACCGGCGTCTGTGAGAAGTCCTGAGAGTGCCTTTAAATGGAAGCCCTCCAATCAGGTGCCAGACAGGGCTAATTACAAACATGCCGTGCAGCTGCCATACTGCACGGCCAGGAAACAAGTGTGGTAATTAACTTTGGACCCAGCAACGGGGAACGCGGTCCGACAGTGGCGTCCCCGTTGCTAGGGTCTGTGCGGCTCCGTGCGCCCGGCGTCTAGCGTTGCCAGGGAGCCGGCGGCTGTCCGCGTACGGCGTCCCTGGTTGCTAGGCGCCGGGCCGCACTGACGAGCGGACCCTCGGCGCCTAACAGTACCTTCCCCTTGAGGAGGGGTCAAGGAACCCCTAAAGCCAGGTTTCCGAGGAAATTCTCGAAAAAATGCCCTCTTGAGCCTCGGGGCATGGAGATCCTTATCCAGGACCCAAGACCTTTCTTCTGGACCATAACCTCTCCAGTGTACCAGAAAATAAAGCCGACCCCGGGACAACTTGGAATCAAGAACCTTCTCCACCAAGAACTCCTGATGACCCTGTACATCTACTGGTGATTTCCCCTGAGAGATCTTTCAAGGAAATCTACTGGAAGAAACGTATGGTTTCAACAAGGAGCAATGGAACGTATTTCCGATCCGGAGAGCTCTTGGTAAACGTAACCGGAAAGCAACTGGATTGATTTTTTTAATAATATGAAATGGTCCAATAAATTTGGGACCCAATCTGGCTGAGGTTTGTCGAATTTTAATGTTGCGAGTCGACAACCATACCCTATCTCCTACCTTAAAAGTGCAAGGCCGCCGGAGCCTGTCAGAAATTTTTTTCTCCCGAAATGCCGCTTTTCTGAGAGCAAGGTGCACTTTTCTCCAAATGAGTCTGAGATGAGAGGTTAAGGTTATCGAGGAGACAGAGGAATGTTGAAAAAAGGAATTAGCTCTGGGGTGAAAACCAAAAACTGTAAAGAATGGAGACACATTGGTGGAGGAATGACAGGAATTGTTGTAAGCAAACTCCGCCAAAGGAAGAAACTCAGACCAATCATTTTGGAGTTTGGCTGAGTACAAACGCAAATACTGTTTTAATGATTGATTAACTCGCTCAGTCTGCCCGTTGGATTGGGGATGGTAGCCAGACGTCAAAGACAATTTCATCTTTAATGAGGCACAAAAAGACTTCCAAAATTGTGCAATGAATTGTGGACCCCGATCAGAAACAATATCAGTAGGTAACCCATGGAGTCTGAAAACATGACGGAGGAACAAAACTGCCAATCCCTGGGCAGATGGCAGTCGGGGAAGAGCAATGAAATGGGCCATCTTGCTAAAACGGTCCACTACTACCCATATGACTCGGCATCCGGCTGACAGAGGGAGGTCTACCACAAAATCCATGGAAATATGAGACCATGGCCTGAGAGGAACATTCAAGGGCATAAGTTGCCCGATAGGCAAGGAACGGGGAACTTTATGCTGTGCACAGACCTGACAAGAAAAAACAAACTCCTTAATGTCTTTAGAAAGACCAGGCCACCATACTGAGCGGGAGACTAATTCCAAAGTCTTAGAGATCCCCGGATGCCCGGCAACTTTGCTATCATGAAACTCAGTCAAAACAGTTGCTCTCAAAAACTCAGGGACATAAAGACGACCAGCAGGAGTATTTCCAGGAGCTTGATGTTGAAGCTGCTTTAACTGGGTAAATAAATCTTGTGTGAGGCCTGCCCGAATGACTGAAGACGGAAGTATGGGAGTAACAGGACTGTTATCATGAACTGGAAGAAAACTGCGTGATAGGGCATCCGCCTTGGTATTCTTGGAACCTGGCCTGAAGGTGATAATGAACTTGAAACGAGTAAAAAATAAAGCCCAACGAGCCTGCCGGGCATTCAGCCATTTAGCTGATTCGATGTACTGAAGATTTTTGTGATCAGTCAAAACTGAAATGGTATGTGTTGCTCCCTCAAGCCAATGCCTCCACTCCTCGAAAGCCCATTTAATAGCCAGTAATTCCCGGTTACCAACATCGTAGTTGGATTCAGCAGATGAGAATTTCCTGGACATAAAGGCACAAGGATGTAATTCTAGAGAGTCCGGATCCTTCTGAGACAGGATAGCCCCTACTCCAACCTCCGAGGCATCAACCTCAACAATGAAAGGCAATTCTGGGTTGGGATGTCTGAGGACTGGGGCTGAGACGAAAGCTTGTTTCAAGGCCTGAAAAGATAACTCAGCTTCACGAGACCAACTGGTTGGATCCGCTCCCTTCTTAGTAAGTGCCACAATGGGAGCAACTAGGTCGGAAAAAGAATGAATAAATCTTCTATAATAATTCGCAAACCCTAAAAAGCGCTGAATTGCTTTTAAGTTGGTGGGTTGCGCCCAACTAAGGATGGCTTGGAGCTTCTTTGGTTCCATACAGAATCCCCGAGGGGAAATAATGTACCCCAAAAAGGATACCTCCGTGACATGAAATTCACACTTCTCCAGCTTGGCATATAGGTGATTTTCACGTAATTTTTGAAGAACCTGACGCACCTGGGTAACATGTTGTTCAATAGAGTCAGAATAGATCAAGATATCGTCTAAGTAAACGACCACGAATCTTCCAAGAAAATCACGGAGCACGTCGTTAATGAGATCCTGGAAAACTGCAGGAGCGTTAGACAGGCCGAATGGCATAACCAGATACTCGTAGTGACCCGACTGAGTACTGAATGCCGTTTTCCACTCATCTCCTGACTTGATTCGGATGAGGTTATATGCTCCTCTCAGGTCAATCTTAGAAAAAATCACAGCCGAACGTAGCTGATCAAAGAGGACAGAAATCAGCGGCAAAGGGTAAGTATTTTTTACTGAGATCTTATTCAAGGCTCTAAAGTCAATGCAAGGTCTGAGTGATCCATCTTTCTTCTCCACAAAGAAGAAGCCTGCACTTAACGGGGATTTAGATGGCCTGATAAATCCTTTCCCTAGGCTCTCTTTAACATACTCATTCATGGCCACAGTTTCTGGTCCGGACAATGCATATAACCTTCCCTTTGGCAATGTGGCACCAGGAATTAGCTCAATAGCACAATCATAAGGCCGATGGGGAGGCAGAATGTCTGCATTGCCCTTGGAAAATACATCAACAAAATCCTGGTATTCCACAGGAATGGGTTCGGGAATGGCAGCAGCTATTCTGATGGGAAACGTAATACATTCCTTATTACAGATGGTACCCCATTGTGAGATCTCCCCCGACTGCCAATCAATGATGGGATTATGAAAGGCCAGCCAAGGGTGACCCAGAACCACTGGAACTGCAGGGCAATGGGTAAGGAAAAATTCAATCTTTTTGGAATGAAGAGCTCCTACCGAAAGTAGAACAGGGGGTGTACAGAGGGAAATAACCCCATTGGACAAGGGACTCCCATCTAAACCATGCATGGTGATACGCCTACCCAAGGTTAACTGAGGAATACCTAAGGCCTTGGCCCACGTTAAGTCCATAAAGTTCCCTGCAGCTCCACTGTCAACAAAAGCCGACACCGAAGAACAGAGGCTGCCAAAGGAAACTTTAGCTGGGACTAACAGGGAATTATTCGAGGAGATAAGCTGCAGACCAAAGTGAACCCCCTCACAATTCACTTGGTCGAGGCGTTTCCCGACTTGTTCGGACAATTACGGGCAAAATGTCCCTTACCCCCACAGTACAAACAAAGACCAGAATTTTGCCTTCTGGTTCTTTCTTCAGGAGACAGCTTGGAGAGACCCATCTGCATGGGCTCCTCTAAGTCCACAGGAATGGAAAAAACACAAGGAGAAGACCCGACAGGTGCTCCTTTTTCAGCCCTCCGCTCTCTGAGACGACGATCAATCTTAATAGAAAGCTCCATGAGTTTATCGAGAGTCTCAGGAGCGGGATACTGAAGGAGACTGTCTTTTATAGACTCAGATAAGCCGAGGCGAAACTGACTGCGCAGGGCGGGGTCATTCCAGCCACAGTCGTTCGACCAACGGCGAAACTCCGTACAATAAATCTCTGCGGGATTCCTACCCTGTCTGAGAGCACGCAACTGACTCTCGGCGGATGCCTCTCTATCAGGGTCATCATACAAAAGCCCTAAAGACCCCAGAAAGGCGTCTACAAACAATAATGCCGGATCCTCTGTTCTTAAACCAAAAGCCCAGGTCTGGGGATCCCCCTGAAGTAAAGAAATAATAATTCCGACCCGCTGAGATTCCGTACCTGAGGAGATTGGTCTTAAACGAAAATAAAGTTTACAAGACTCTTTAAAATTAAAAAACTGCTTCCTATCACCAAAAAAACGGTCAGGCAAATGCATTTTCGGTTCAGGGACGACCCTCGGGGAAGTCCGTAAAAGATCTTCCTGCGACTTCACCCGAAGGGAAAGATCCTGAACCATCTGAGTAAGTTCTTGAATCTGGCTAACTAGAAGCTGGCCAGGATTTGGCCCTAAACCAGTGGGATTCATGAGGCCGACAAATCTTCCAAACTGAAATAAGGGAAAAAATCAAACCTTGTTTAATTTTAAGTTTTGGTGTGGCCGGTAATAATGTTATGATTCCAGTACTTCTGACCAGAGGAGATCTTATGACAAAGGCCAGAGTACTGGAAGGGAATGCTGGTTACGGGAGCAGGAAAACCTAGTAACCCCTGGCGCCCTAACTCCGTTGTCTCGCCCGTGTTATCAGAAATCCCCTGCGAGACTATGGTTGCTTGAGCCCATGGCAGCCGCGTTTGAAGGGCGGATTATGTCTGCCCAACTCCGATGCCCCCTCAGGTCTTAATGGGAGACAAAGGGAAATCCGAGACAGGGTGATAACAAGGGGCCCTCTGACTAAACAACCAGGCCAGGGGCTACAAGCTAACTAAACTTAAACCAGAAGTATGTGCGGACAAACCGCCAGGGAAAAGGACAACCAAAATCCACTAATCCGTTACTCCTACCCAGCACCGCTGGATACCAGAGTGGATTTGTGGGAGCGGAATCCTCCGCAAAAGCTCCGAGACTCAATATAACAAATAATAAATAGTAAGCGGTCAAGCCGCAACACACGGCTACGCCGCGACTCACGAACACCATAGGATGTTAAAGGTGCTCGGTCAGGACTCCAGGAACAGATGACAACTTCCGAGTACTGGACCACTGAGGACAGGAACGACCGGATAGAGCAGGACTGGAAACACTCTCTGCAACAGATACAGCAAACAGGAAGCTATTACCGGCATCTGTGAGAAGTCCTGAGAGTGCCTTTAAATGGAAGCCCTCCAATCAGGTGCCAGACAGGGCTAATTACAAACATGCCGTGCAGCTGCCATACTGCACGGCCAGGAAACAAGTGTGGTAATTAACTTTGGACCCAGCAACGGGGAACGCGGTCCGACAGTGGCGTCCCCGTTGCTAGGGTCTGTGCGGCTCCGTGCGCCCGGCGTCTAGCGTTGCCAGGGAGCCGGCGGCTGTCCGCGTACGGCGTCCCTGGTTGCTAGGCGCCGGGCCGCACTGACGAGCGGACCCTCGGCGCCTAACAGGATGGTGGTTGAAGATGTGGCTGGAGACAAGGACTGTGGACTGTGGTTTGGAAAACGAAGCTGAAGATAATCTGCAGGCTGTGGTCGGTGGTACAAAGGCGTGGCTGGTGAAGGAGATCTGTGGAGTGTGGCTTGAAAGATGAGGCAGAAGACCTGGGGCCGACTGTGCCCAAAGAGTCTTACTGGACCGGGTTTTCCAGGAGCGCTTCCACAGGCAGTAGCAGGCTAGAAACGGCAGGGCTGCAGCAGCAACAGAGAACCTGCCAAGCAGGATCAGGAGGAACCAGAATACAGCAGGAATTCTGGGAGCACAGGCTAAAGCACCTACAACAGGGTTGTAACTTGAAGCACTGGCGTCCCTGTCCTAAACCAGCCCCCTTTTATAGGGAGAGCTTCCCCTGGATTGGCTGGAAGAAACAGGAAACATGAACTATGCTTAAAACTTGGTCTCCAACATGGTGGCGCCCAGTAATGCAGACCTTTTTGCAAAGCCACATTGCTCACTGCCCCTGGCCTCCTAGCAACGGCTCAGCAAGAGCGACCCGCTGTAGCGGAGTCCCACCGCCACGAGCGGACCCCCTCACCACCGCTACTGCTGCCCACAGATCCGGCGCAGCAGCCCACCTCCGCCGCTGCCCGCACATCCCCAAGGAAGCCAGCCCCACGGACCCAGCGTACAGGTAAGACTCCGGACGCTGACAGTACCCCCCCTTTGCGGGTGGACTCCGGACACCTATGTGGTTTAGTTGGAAACTTGGCATGAAATGTCCGAAGAAGTCTTGGAGCATGGACATCCTCTGCATCTACCCAAGATCTCTCCTCTGACCCATACCCCTTCCAATCAACAAGGTACTGGATGCGACCATAACGTCTGCAAGAATCGAGGATCTTGTGAATCTCAAATTCGTCTCCATGTGCTGATTGGATCTTGGGTGATTTAGGCAGAGCGGCTCTGAACCGATTAAGTACCAATGGTTTTAAGAGAGAAATATGAAATGCATTAGGAATTCTTAACTGCGGAGGTAATTTCACTTTGTAAGCCACAGATTCAACACTTTTTCGACTGGGTAAGGCCCAATAAATCTGGGAGCAAACTTTCTTGTAGGAACCTTTAATCTTAGGTTACGTGTGGAAACCCAAACCCGATCTCCTACCTTAAGGCTTGGTACAGCTTTTCGTTTCAGATCTGCATAGGTCTTATATCTCTTGGATGTCTTGAGCAAAGTCTTGTGAATTTGTTTCCAGGCTACAGTAAATTGTCGAAGTGTTGACTCTGCGGCAGGAACCTCGAGCGTAGGCAGAAGTTGGAAGTCAGGAACTCTTGGATGGTAACCATAATTAATGAAGAATGGAGAAGATTTTGTGGCAGAGTGATAAAGATTGTTATGGGCAAATTCTGCGAACGGGAGGAAGTCCAGCCAGTCATCCTGTGAGGAGGACATGAATAAACGTAAAAAAGTCTCCAGATCCTGGTTCACTCTCTCTGTTTGACCATCCGTTTGGGGATGATATCCTGAGGAGAAGTTTAATTTCACGCCAAGAGTAGAACATAGGGATCTACAAAACTTGGCCACAAATTGAGGACCTCTATCAGACACGATTTCCTGTGGTAGACCATGGAGTCGAAAGATCTCTGCTATAAACAATTTTGCCAACTGGGATGCAGATGGAAGATTAGCCAGAGGAACAAAGTGTGCCATTTTAGAAAATCGGTCAACAATGACCCATATGGTGTTCCGCCCACCTGACGTAGGTAAATCTGTAATACAGTCCATAGAAATATGCGTCCATAGTCTTAGTGGTACCGGCAAAGGATGGAGTAACCCGGCTGGTGGACCTTTGGGACTTTTATGCTGGGCACATTTTGGACAGGCAGCTACAAATTCCTGAACGTCAGTCCTGAGATGAGGCCACCAGTAGGAGCGCTGAATGAATGTAAGTGTTTTATGACCACCCGCATGGCCCATGAAGGAGGAGGAGTGAGCCCATGTAAGAATTTTTTTGCGAACATTTGGTGCAACAAAGATCTTCCCTGGAAGAGGAAGTGGAGAGGTATTAGTTGCAGAAAAAGAGGTGGATTCCAGGATAAATTGCTCTTTTGAACGGTCAGGGGGTTCTTCTGAACTTAGGGAGTGAGATAATGCATCTGCCTTTTTGTTGAGGGAACCTGGTCGGTAACTGAGTTTAAAATTAAAACGGGTAAAGAAGAGTGCCCATCTTGCTTGGCGTGGGTTCAGACATCGGGCTGACTGTAGATACAGGAGGTTCCTGTGATCCGTGGTCACCAAAATTGAATGCTGAGCTCCCTTCAACAAATACCTCCACTCCTCAAAGGCCAACATAATTGCCAGTAATTCCTGTTCCCCAATAGCGTAATTCTGTTCAGCGGGGGAGAATCTTCACGAGAAGAATGCACAAGGATGGACCTTCTTGTCCTCGAAGAGCTGGGATAGTACTGCTCCTACTCCTACAGTAGAGGCATCAACCTCCACCAAGAACGGACGGCTGAGATCGGGTTGTCGAAGAACTGGAGCAGTCATGAAGGCCTCCTTTAACGACTAAAAAGCATCCAGAGCCTCTGGAGACCACTTGGCAGGATCGGCTCCCTTCCTAGTTAATGCGGTTATAGGAGCTATGACAGAAGAATAATTTTAAATGAATCTTCGGTAGAAGTTAGCGAACCCCAGAAAACGTTGAATTCCTTTAAGGGTAGCTGGAAGCGCCCAATCCTGAATCGCCTGTACTTTAGCGGGGTCCATCTGTAACCTCTGCCCTGAAAGAATGTAACCGAGGAATGGAATCGTGGGTACTTCAAAGGTGCACTTCTCTAACTTACAGAATAACTGATTCCTTTGTAAACGAGTTAGCACTTCTTTGACTTGTTCCCGATGGGTCTTCAGATCCCTAGAAAAAATGAGGATGTCATCCAGATACACTACCAAGTAGTCATAGATGAGATCTCTGAAGATTTCGTTGACGAACTCTTGAAAAACAGCTGGGGTGTTACATAGGCCAAAAGGCATTACCAGGTTTTCGTAATGGCCGTCGCGGGTATTAAATGCCATCTTCCATTCATCCCATAGGCGAATACGTATAAGATTGTAGGCCCCCCGTAAGTCCAGCTTAGTAAATATAGTAGCTCCTTTAACACGGTCGAACAGTTCTGGAATCAAAGGTAACGGATATCTGTTCTTAACTGTTATGTCATTGAGACCTCTATAGTCAACACAGGGCCGCAACCCCCATCCTTCTTTTTGACGAAGAAAAACCCCGCTCCGGCCGGAGATGTAGAAGACCTGATTAACCCTTTCTCCAAGTTCTCCCGGATATACTCCGACATGGCCTGTGTCTCGGGAAGTGAGAGAGGGTAAATTCGACCTCGGGGAGGAGTCTTACCGGGTACTAGCTCAATGAGACAATCCCAAGTACGATGCGGAGGCAAGGTGTCCGCCCCATGCTTACTGAAAACATCTTGAAAAGCTTGGTACTCCACAGGAAGGCTGGAAGGGCTGGAAGAACAGAGAGGTCTAACTGAAGGTAAACAGTTCTGAAAGCAGTCTTGTCCCCAAGAGAGAACATCCATAGTTTGCCAATCTATGTGGGGATTGTGTCTGATTAACCATGGAAACCCTAGGATTAGTTCATGAGAGGCTTTAGGAATTACAAGGAAAGAGATTTTTTTCTGAATGGAGAACTCTGACCTTCATCTTGAGAGGAATAGTAAGACAGGATATAATACCCTCAGGGATATAACTTCCATCCACCGCGGTAACAGAAATGGTACGATCCAAAGGAACCGTTTGTATTCCAGATCGTTTGACCAGAGCTGACGTAATGAAACTTTCGGCGGCTCCGGAGTCGAGTAGTGCAGGGATGAGAAGAGAAGAAGAAGGAAACTCCAATTGGATTAACAAGACAGACTCTTTCTTGCTATTTAATTCTGAGAATTCTCCTAGCTTGACCTCTCCAGCACAAACTAGGAGCGGGTGTTTCCCGGACGTAGATTGCAAGTTTTAACAAAGTGATCAGATGCACCAAAATACAAGCAGAGGTTCCCTTGTCGCCGTCTCTGATGTTCTTCATTGGAGAGGCCGGAGCGATTAATCTGCATGGGTTACTCCGCAGTTGGTGATGAGGGTGTTGGTGGAAGAACAACTCTAGGCTTAGGGCGATCTGACCGCAACCTCTCCATACAGCGTTCTCTGTACCTCAGTTCTAACTTATTGCATAAAGAAATTAGTTTATCCAACTTATCAGGTACGTCCTGAGTTGCGAGGTCATCTTTGATCTTTTCGGAGAGACCGCTCCAGAAAGCTACAATGAGAGCCTCCTCTTTCCAGTTCAGAGGAAAGAGTGCGAAACTGGATTACGTACTGACTGACCGTACACGTGCCCTGACGCAGGCGTAGGATCTCCAATGAGGCGGCAGAAGTCCTGCCCGGTTCGTCGATAATTCTTCGAACTGTGGCCACGAATTCTGGATAGTTAGATAAGATGGGATCCATCCTCTCCCGCAAAGGTGAAGCCCATTCCAACGCTTGCCCAGTAAGTAAAGAAATTATATAGGCTACTTTGGTTCGTGCTGATGGGAAGTTGACCGACTGTAGTTCGAACTGGATTTCGCACTGGTTAAGAAACCCGTGGCATTATTTTGAATTCCCATCGAATTTACTGGGAGATGGCAAATGCAACCGTGGAAGTGGTACTGGTACAGTAGGAAGCGGGACCGGAGGTGCTAATGTGGGAGCAGCTGTAGATACTTGAGGGGCCGTCATTGCAACACAGAGAGAATCAAGACGTTTGGACATACTCTGCATGAACTGCACGATTTGAGATTGTGTGGCCTCCTGCTTACTTAAGCGAGACCAGATATCTGCAGTTGAATCCCCTCCTGAGGCCTGATCACCTGTCGAATCCATTAGGCCAGTGATTACTGTCGCGTCTAGCAAAGTTTGAGGATCCGGTAGCTGAGATTTGCCTGAGGAGGTAGCAGGCTGTGGATGAACAAGATGAGGGGGTTGGATATAGTTCCTTCGCATGGGACATGGAGCAATGAAGAACGTAGGTGGGGTTTGAGAGTCAATAGAAAGTATTTATTATGTACAGGGCTGAGGTAGAGAACTGAGGCTGGAGCACGATGGTTAAGGAACGTAATTGCGGATAAAGAACTGCGGAACTGTGGATAGTGGTTAAAGACGTGGCTGGAGGTGAAGAACTGTGGACTGTGGTTTGAAAGACGAGACTGTAGATGATGAACTGTGGAACTGTGGATGGTGGTGTCAAAGTCAGAAAAATATCATGATGCACACTGCCATATTTGCACCTCATATGTGTCCTCACTGCGCATGCGTGCGCTCTCCCGTGCGTACGCATACCCGCTGTTACGTGCACCCGCAGGAGCACGGTATGCGCATTTACGGTAGAGTTTATGTGCGCCTAGTGTGCGACTCAATTGTTACATATTTTCACCATATAATGTATTTTGTAGATTATGGTCCCTTTGATAGAATCTGAAAGTTTAGTTAATGTAGCATGTTCATGGACAGAGAGATCCCTCTTTGTTTGATACGAAGGGTCAGACAAGGGTTATACAGTGGTGTTTAGTATCCATCGGAAGAGTATTTAATTAGCAATATTCCGGTGTTGGTTTGAAGCAGATTGATCGCTCGTGCGAATAGTTATGGACTTAAGAAGTTTATGGACATTTACTATTATTTGCACTTTATTATCCATGCGGCAGGAAACCTAGTTTCCCACCCACCTGAGCAGTTGGAAATAGTCACAGCCCACCTGTATGAATCAACCTATGACCTTTTGTTATAATACGAAGAGGAATTCCTGTGTCCAATGAACAATAAGAATATAGGGACCATTGTACTGTATTATGTGTAGGATATAAAAGGACAAGCCGACCTGATCCAGCTCTCTATTCTCTTCAACGGTTCTCATTGCTGATAATCGGGAGCTGGATATCCAGAGGCGCATGCGATTGTTTCCCTTGAGCGTAAGTTTTCTCCGCAATCATATTGTCTTTCTTGTTATTGTGAGCCATATATCTCTCTCTCTCTCTCTCTTCTCTTTCTCTCTCGTTTCTCTTATATTGTTATTGTACTGCTATTGTAATTTATGTGTAGTTATCTGGTTAGGTAGTCTATGTTATATTGGTAGTGTATGACTTGTATTGTATTATTCTTTTTGAACGTTCATTCATTTCCTTAAAAGGCGTTAGACCCTTAGACCGGTATTGTGTGTGTTCATTATATTGCAGTGGGTAATAGGAGCGTCTCTATCGCTCAAACAGCTTTAGTGTAAACCATCTTACACTGTGTTGCATTTTCACCTTATCACTACGCAAGGGTTTACAGTATAAGTACATTGTTTATGGTATAGTTATAAAGGTTTAACATTGTGAGCGTCTGCGCCGCTGGTGATCTCCTCGTGGTCCCGAGCCTCCGCTACGCTAATAGCATATCATTACGTTAGTCGGCAGCCTATAGCGTGCCTGCCTGTGATCTCTTGGCCGTAAGCGAACGTGACGCTCGAGCGTCTCGACTACGGCTAAGCGATTGTTACGCAACGTGCGTACCCTTACGGTATACCATACGCCAATAGCGTACTGTGTTCTTTGACCTCTTAAAGGGTATAAAGTAAGATAAATATTAGGCTTTATCAATTGGCGGCTCGTCCGTCCTTCACATATCTGCACTAGGTAATTTCAGCAGACATTATCCATCAGCAAAGGGCGGGAGGTCATATTCCTCGTAGTGCTGTCTGGATAAGCGTCTGCTTCGCTTAGTAAAGGGTGCTGAAGGAATCCGGAACCGGAGGTAAGAACAACACGCTAGTGTCTTTTAAAACTGTTTATTTCTGTCTTGCGTATGCACGCACGCATATATCTGCATTTCTTTTCATTCGTGTATTTTCATATCACTCTCCTGTTTGCCATTTCACAATTGTTAACGGGCTAAGAAAGATTTGTTGCTATCAGTAGTTAAAGAGTAAAGGTAATACATTTAAGGGGTAATTTGTAAAGCACGCACACAGCTTTGCCTAAGATACAAGGAGAGACTTGTGTGGTGCTCGGTAGATGATCGAGGATCACCTACATTGATAAACGTGTTAATCGTGTTACTGTGGATACCTGCCTTGCGTACACGTGTCTCTAACAAAAGACTGAGACTCGCGTACGCAACCCAAAGGCCGACGCACGCAGCGTATATTACGCAACGGAGCGTCTGGGTACGCCCACGTAACAAATCACACGATAGTGTTATTTTAACAGGCGAAAAGGTGGCAACGCGATAAATAGCGCAAGCCAATTTTAGTACAAACGAAAAAAAGGTTTTTAGGCGCTGAACAGGGTCGTGCAAATATAGCACTGATAATGGCAGCCACTTGGTAAGGTGGTAGCCGGCCTCCTAAAAGTAAAACAACTAAAACAAAATCACCAAGTAGGCGCACAATACCAATGATGTTGATAAAAACACAATTTATTAACATAAAACCAATGACAAACTGATTAGAAAACACAACACTACACAGAGCATATAACTGAGGTATTATACCTTATAATTCACACATAAAGTGTATTATTAAGTGAAAGGGACACTGAAATGCAGGAGAACCCGTCTCTGTAAGATAGGGTTAATCTCTCACATTAATTCCATATCAGACAGTTTAAATGAAAAGGAAGTCCTGTAAACTGATGTAATAAGCGTTTGTGACCATAAAGGTATCCGGATTTAAATAATGTTTCCTTGGAGCAAAATAAACCAACCGATTAATGTTACTCACTGAGACGTAATGATCTCTTGCTGCACGGGATAAATGGTTAAGGAACCGCTTGTTATCACCCTGTGCATGGGTGAGACATCCGTCAGCGGTATATTCAGATGAAAGCCATTTCTTTCTGTGCAGCACCAGTTGCCTGTATCAGACCACCATACAGATCCTCCAGCTTGCTGAGCAACGCCCGGCCGGGCAGGAGGTAACAATGTTCCAAATGCAAGGAGAGTTAGAGTGGAATGATTGAATCACAGGCTGGATCATTCACCGGTGACTTGTAACGAACGGCTGAAAGTGATGGATGTCGTGCTCCGTGGGACACTTAATGGTCAAGTGTGGCCCTTTCTTCTGTACCCTCAACGCGTTTCTCCACACCTCAGGCGGCTTTTTCAAGAGGCAGAGTGTATAATACCTCAGTTATATGCTCTGTGTAGTGTTGTGTTTTCTAATCAGTTTGTCATTGGTTTTATGTTAATAAATTGTGTTTTTATCAACATCATTGGTATTGTGCGCCTACTTGGTGATTTTGTTTTAGAAGTCAATTTTAGTGTCTGAAATTTAAATTAATAGATCCTTCTCTAAATTTACGACTCATCTGGTCTAAAGGAAAGAAATTTCTGCGCAGAAATAGAAATAGAAACAAAAGTAAAGTGTACATGTGGTGAGTGAGTGTTTGCATATATATGTTCTTACAATTTTTGGATTGAACCACAAGAAGTCGAGTTCTCGTGAGGTAGCTGGCAAGCGCTGGCCGCAAGCACGAAGAGGACCGGGGAAGAAGCACTGCAGGCGCCTGCAGCTAACATCGCGACCGCGGGGAGAAACTGACACACCGCCTAAAGACAACATCATCAGGAGTCCCGAGCGGGACGAAGATATGTAAGTGAGAACTTTGAGATTTGGACATAAAGGAACTTTTTTCTTGTTAACACCCGGATCCACAGAAAGAGAACCATCCCCTCCCCCCACTTTTTTTTTTTTTTTTTACCGGAGAAAGGAGAGGGAGCGCGCTCTCTCATCTGGATTCATTACACAGGATTTTTTTCCTCATTGAGAAAATCACTAAGGGTCAGAACAGTGTGTATCCATCACACCAAGTTTTTTATTTTCATTTTATTGTATTCACATCTATTATACATGTGCTATCAATTTATTTGTTTATTTATTTATCCGGTTTAAGAAAATAAGATTGCATTCATTTTATGCAATCATTTATGCATTTATGTACTCGAGACAGCAATCATAGAAATCACCACCCCTCTGTTTTTACTAACAGTACCACTAAGATTCAGTTTTTAACTTAAGCGCTGAGTAACATAGTGTGTGAATAGTAAATCACAGACCTTGGCTGTTGGGATATTTATCCAATCCTAAACCTGGCACAGAAATATTGCTGTTCTCCCGTTTTAATCACTGTTTATTGTTTGTCTGAACTATCTTTTTCATAATAAACATATTATAAATACTCTATACATTAGTGCCTTCCTCAATATCAAGTAGCGCCACAGGTCCTTGTTTTTTCTGTATTTGTGATTGCCATAACGAGGAAAACTTGAAAGGAATTCCTCTTAGGCACCTGGGCTGCACTGATACAACTTATTTTACACAGACAAACCCAAATTAGAGGGAGCGCAGACCACACCACCCCCCTAAAAAACATACATGTAAGTGACGTGCATGGTGGCTAGGGAGGCATCCCTTGTTAAACAAAAAAAAAAGAGCATTAGAGTATAGCAGACCAGGAGGTCTACTGTAGCACAGACCAGGAGGTCCAGAACAGACCAGGAGGTCCAGGTACAGCAGACAAGGAAGTCCGCTATAAATAGGTAAAGAGCACAACACCAGGAAGGGTTGGTGCAGAACCCATATAGGCCATTGAAGCTCAGGCTGAAGGAATTCGCAGCCATAATTTTCGATTCCACTGGTCACTCCGCACATAAGATTAGTTGCTTATGTGCAGACTGATTGTACCGCACGTAATTGTGTGCATTAGTTAGTAATTTGACCCAGTACCATTTGCGTACGAAAGGGGTCATAAACGCTATTTGTACATTCTAACGTGATTTGTGTAATTTTTTTTATTTTAAGGGAGGTTCGCTGGTCACTCAGGAACTATCCAGCAACCAATAGTTACTGGAAAGAGTAAGTGCTCTGCGGATCACCCTCACATGTTCCAGTAAATAGCGGTTCAGGTCGCAGGGGCCCTGGGTCGAGTACGCCAGCGCTAAGGCAGTGTGTGGGCGTATTGGTCGGCGTGGGCGAGTGAGTGGGGTACTCGGTAAACCGCCACCGTCGGCCTATCTTGAACATCTTGGTTTTTGTAAGGGTTCGCTGAAGACCCTGATTGAAGGTCAGAGGTAGTGAAAGCAACACCTGCAAGTTATGGGGGCCAGTTGTTCAGGTAGGGGGCGATCAACCTCGGTTCGGGTTGATTCAGTAAACCGACCAATCGGGTCGGCAAGGTATGTAATGTGTGAAAAATACGGTTCACACACAGAGGTTTTATGTGATGAATGGGAAAGAATGACTGTACATGACGGGGAGAAGTTCCCAAGAGTAGGCAGCTTTAGCCCAGATGTGTTACTAAATCTAAGGAGAATCTAAGGAGAAGGATATGTCTCATTAAATCAACAAAGAGACGGATCAAACATTATGATTATTTACAGTTATGGCAGTTATGGCAACAGGAGGGTGAAATACAGAGAGGATTGGCTCAGGCGGCGGGATCTAACCCTATCAAGAAACTGATAGCTACGGCACCGCCGCCACCATATATATCAGGAGAGAAATTGGTTGCGGAGAATGACGCACTAGGGTGCAATAAACAAGCACTTAGTAACTGTATAAATGTTAAGGATAATGTTAATAAGTTAACTAATGCAAATATTAACCCGTGCAAGTTATACCCTGTTCTAAACTTTCCCCAGGAGTGTGATCAAGAGGACGAATCGGCAACAATATCGGCGCTCTCTCTAGCAGCCACCATATCAGAAACAGCAGTGGGCACGGCCCAACCCGTAAGATTAGTATCAAAGGCCCCTAGCGGAGGGACAGGTGAGGTCGTATCAACGGGTAAGTACGGCACCATACACTATGCTGAAACCATTTCACCACAAGCTGTAGAATCTATTCAGAACGATGTAAGTAGACTTAATCCCGTTAGGGTAATAGCAGTGCCAAATGGGAAGACTGACACTTCAGGAATCACTCCTGTCAGAAACATTGCCATGCACTGCCCATTTTCCCGAATGGAATTAAGATCAATAGTGTCTGAATTCCCTGATCCTAGAAAAGATCTAGTTGCTAGTCAGAAATACATCAGAGATCTAGGGAATACTGTAGAGCCCAATAACAAAGACTGGCAGATATTGCTGAGGGCATGTTTACCCTCCAATGTCGACTCAGCACAATTCTTAGCTGACTGTAAATTAGATGAGGATGTACCCCTTACGGATGTGTACAACCAAGACATTGTAAAGAGAATAAATTTACAGTTAAAAGAGTATTTCCCAGCTGTTGTCAAATGGAACAAGATTTTCTCCATTAAACAAAAGGAGTCAGAAACAGCTGCTGACTATTTTCACAGGGCATTACTAGAAATGGCTAAATACACAGGCATTGAAGACATCAAAACAAATGTAAATCATAGAGAAGTAGCAGTATCTGTGTTAATGGATGGTTTAAAAGAAGCATTAAAGACAAGGGTACAGACCACGCAACCATGTTGGCGAGGTCTGTCGGTGGCTACTTTGAGAGAGGCCGCTGTTGATCATGATCGCAATATCACCAGACACAGAGAGTCACAAAGTGATAAGTTAATGGCCGTAAGTATACAGGCCCTGACCACAAGGCAACCTTTGTATAAATCTCCAAACCCTGTGGGTAAGTCAAATGTGGTAACTTGTTATTCCTGTCATAGAGAGGGACATTTTGCACGAGACTGTAAAGTGAAAAACATACAAAAATCATATCAACCCCCTAGACAACGACATGACACACGAAATTGGGATCAGGGACCGCAGAGACGGAGTCATGAGCCACATGCAGGGGAAACAAAAAGGTATCCCCCAAAAAGAGACTGGCAGGTCTCGGGTAGTTCCCAGTTACCCCCTTCTCAGGTAGTTGCTGCCAGCGCGATTCAGGGAGGTCACCATACCCAATAGGGGTGTGGCCATACCTGTAATCTGCAGTCAGTGAAATTGATTGCAAGCCTTGGAAGTGAACCCGAGGTCACAATTGATGTAGCTGGTAAATCATTAAACTTCCTTGTAGATACGGGGGCGGCCAAATCAGTGATAAATTCGACAGTGGGCATGAGAACCACTGGTAAGACAATTCCAGCCATGGGAGTAACGGGAGTAGTCCAGCACTACCCTGTTAGCAAACCAGCAGAGATTACAATAGGGCCTTTGCATACCAAGCATTCCTTTTTGCTGGTGGCATTGGCACCGACTAATCTCCTGGGAAGAGATTTATTGTGTAAAATGGGGTGCGTCATTTATTGTACTCCTGAAGGTGTATTCTTAGACATACCTGAGAATCACGCTCAGGAAGTGCGAGACATGTTAGACTCCCCATCAAAATTAATGTCCCACACTGTTATATTAAATAGGAATCCACCCCAGGTAGAAGAAATGACATCCCAAATACCAGAGTCACTGTGGACTAAAGATGGACAAGACACTGGATTAATGGCAAACGTAGCTCCAGTAGTTGTGCAAGTAAAAGATGGTAGGTTAGCTCCAAAAATCCCACAATACCCTCTGAAGCCAGAGGTGGAGTTAGGAGTTTACCCAGTAATAGAGCGCTTGCTACAACAGGGCATTTTGGTAAGAACATCCAGCACTGCCAATAGTCCCATCTTCCCTGTGAAAAAGAGTGGGGGGAGGGGTTACAGGCTAGTGCAGGATCTAAGGGGGATTAACAAAATAGTTGAGAGTCAATTCCCCGTAGTGCCAAATCCAGCTGTCATCCTTATGCAGATCCCTCCCACTGCAAAAATTTTCACTGTTATTGACCTCTGCTCCGCTTTCTTTTCGGTACCTCTGCATCCTGACAGCCAATATTTGTTTGCATTTACATACAGAGGAGTCCAATACACATGGACTCGATTACCACAAGGTTTCATAGACAGTCCAAGTATATTTTCCCAGGCTCTGCATGATTGTTTACAGTCTTTCCAACCAGAGAGTGGATCAATATTGATACAGTATGTGGATGATTTACTACTGTGTTCAGATTCATTGGAAGCGTCCCTGAAGGATACGAAACAGCTCCTGTTTCATCTTTCAGACACAGGACACAAGGTTTCCAAAGACAAACTACAATTATGCCAGCCTAAAGTAAAATATCTGGGACACTGTCTAACACAAGGACTGAGACACCTGACCGCTGATAGAATTCAAGCAATTAGAGACATGACCCTGCCACAAACCCAGCAACAGATCAGAACGTTTTTAGGAATGTGTGGGTATTGCCGTAACTGGATCCCAGGATTTTCCATTCTAGCATTACCTTTGCAGGAGATGGTCTCATCAAACAAACCTGATCGGATTTCGCATACAGACGAATCCGAGATGTCATTTGAGAGACTTAAACAGTGCCTAACGCAGGCGCCAGCATTAGGTATGCCAGACTATGGGAAACCCTTTGAGCTGTACGGCACAGAAAGTGCTGGTTGCGCGGCAGGCGTCCTAACCCAGAAGCACGGTGGTACCAGCAGGCCGGTAGCATACTACAGCGCTCAGCTAGACACGGTAGCGCGATCCCTCCCCACATGCTTGCGAAGTGTCGCTGCAATAGCATTGCTAGTTACAAAAAGCGAAGATTTAGTGTTAGGTCACAACCTCACAATTCATACACCACATGCAGTGTCAGCCTTGCTAAATTCTGCCCAAACCAGGCACGTCTCATCAGCGCGGTTTACAAGATGGGAATTGGCACTAATGGCCCCCGTAAACATCACCATAAGGAGATGCAGTGCATTAAATCCTGCAACATATCTCCCAGGTGTGCCTGGACAGGCACAAAGGGTGGAGGATGAGAGTGGTGGGGAAGGAGGATTTAATACAAAGGATGACACACATGATTGTATGGAATATTTGACCCAAAATTTCACGGCAAGGCCTGACATCAGTGACAACCCACTGGAAGATGTAGATTTTACTTTCTACACTGACGGTAGTTGTCACAGACAGTCAGACTCGGGAGACTTGTGTACTGGATATGCAGTCGTAGATGAACAAGGCACCATAGAAGCAGAACCGCTAGGCCCACCTCACTCAGCCCAGGTTGCTGAACTGGTCGCCCTAACCAGAGCATGTGAATTGGCTAAGGGCAAGTCAGCCAATATCTACACCAATTCTAGATACGCCTTCGGGGTAGTCCATGATTTCGGAGCCCTATGGCGCCTCAGAAATTTCATGACGGCAGCTGGTACACCGATAGCGCATGCAGCTCACATCAAAAGGCTTCTAACAGCGATACAGGAACCCGACAGAGTGGCTGTTATCAAGTGTAAAGCACACACATATAGCCAGGACCCAGTATCACTTGGTAACAGCCGAGCAGACGAAGCTGCTAAGTTAGCAGCTGGTACCCCCAGACAGACAGACACCACACAACTGATGGTATTTAATACCATCAACACACAGAAGTTGTGTGAAATGCAAAATTTGTGTTCCACACAGGAAAAGGCAGTCTGGAAGGCAAAAGGATATGGCCAGGAGTCCTCAGGACTCTGGACAGATGGACAGGGTAAACCAGTGGCCCCCAGAGCATATCTTCCATGTTTAGCTGAGGCAGCACACGGGCTGACTCATCTGGGCAAGGAGGGAATGTGCAAGTTGGTAAGAGCATATTGGTGCGCCCCAGGATTTTCATCCCATGCAGGTAAGAGAGCAATGTCATGCCTTACCTGTTTGAGGAAGAATATCGGAAAGGCAATACCAACAGAACCATCTCATATCCCACCTACAGGCGGCCCTTTTCAGGTAATACAGATTGACTTTATACAATTACCCCCTTGTCGAAATTTGAAATATGTACTTGTTTGTATAGATGTATTCTCAAATTGGGTCGAAGCATTTCCTGCGGCCACAAATACCGCTATGTTTACTGCTAAGAAAATTGTGCAGGAATTTGTGTGTAGATATGGTATCCCTATAATAATTGAAAGTGATAGGGGTACCCATTTTACAGGTGATGTCTTTCAAGGAATGTGTAAGTTGATGGGAATTAATAGTAAGCTGCACACTCCATATCGCCCCCAGGCGAGTGCGAAGGTGGAAAGAGTGAACAGCACTATTAAAAATAAACTGAGCAAAGTTATGGCAGAAACAGGATTGACATGGCCAGAAGCTTTACCCATTGTACTATACAGCATCAGAACCACTCCCAGGTCCCCTCTTAATCTGTCCCCCTTTGAAATCTTGTTTGGTCGACAACCGCATGTTATGATTAACCCTCAGGATGATTTGAAGTGTAACAATGAAGTGACTGTAAAATACCTGGTTAACATGAGTAAACAGCTAAGGAATCAAAATGACAATCTGAAGTTAGTGATTCCTGATTTGCCAGATAGTAATTGTCATGACATTGAACCTGGGGATTATGTAATGATACGGAATTTTCTACGCTCAGGTTGCCTTATTGACAGATGGGAAGGACCATACCAAGTCTTATTGATTAGCACGACAGCATTGAAGGTTGCCGAGAGAGAGACTTGGGTTCATTCGTCCCATTGTAAGAAGGTTGCTGATCCAGAGAGGTCTCGTGATAAAGAACAGACGGTAGAGGAAGTTGTATCACTGGAGTGTCTGTTTCAGGAGAACTGTGACGGCACCTGAGCATTGAAAATAATAAGATCGGAGGCAGTTGTCGATCCCCTGTTCCCTTTTATTGTTTTTCTCCACTTCCCATCCCATCTCCCTCAAATTATTTCTTTCCCCCTTCTCATTTTTCTCCATTTCCTCCTATAAGATGGACTTGCCCCAAGAGACTGTGATCCGGATTTTTCTGTTGACCATGATGTTGACCAGAGCAGTCTGTTCCGGCGAGAGTACCATGGAGGTCGAGAGAGGTTCTGGAATGGGTTCTGATGACAGAGATGGAGGCGTAGATTTCCAAGAACAACATAATCTCCGAGTAAAGGCGAGTATCAGAAAACGATCTGGTAGCATTGATCATAGAAGGAATTGTGAAGGATTGTTAGCTGAAGAAAACTGTATCTGTAGGCTCTGTGACAATGTAGTTGAGGATGGGTGCATCAAGAAATGTCAGTCCAGTTTTAATATCCACATGGACCGGCATCCATTGAGTGACTATCACTCCTTAGTGGGTAATGTCACAACTGAGGTCTGGTGACCCTGACTGGGAGCCTCAGCTGTAGGGGCTGACCGGGACTTGAACTTAGGGGGAGCCATGGGACTCCTGGACATGCGTAAAGACAGTAGCAAGGATGCCCGAAGGCGTGACCACGACAACTGGAAATATCTTTCAGTGATTTTATTAAATGAAAGTCATAAAACGTGCAAAAACAATAGAAAGTCACAAGTGGAAATTTAGGTGTGCAACTGGTTAATACCAGTAACCTGGAATGTAGAGAAAAGTTCCGCAAACTGTAAATGAAGCTAGGGTTTGTTGGAAGATGAAGCTGGGGTTCGTAGGTACCTGAGGACTGAAGCTGAAGGGCGCAGGAATACAGAGAATGTAAATGGAGGAAGGCTGCTGGAAAGCCAAAGTTCAGACACAGGTGAATCAGGGCAGACTGCAGAGGGCCAAGCACCGGAGTGTCGGGTTACACTGCAGAGTGTAACACAGAGGAGTCAGGCTTGAATGCAGGAGAGTTCACTGGAGAATCTGTAGAAGACTGCACACAGGAACCACTGGAGACAAATGAAGCACTGCAGAGAAAGTCCATGGAAGAACTGCTCACTGGAAACACTGAAGACCATTGAAGCACTGACATCCTTCAATGCTGGGACAGGCTATTTAAACCCACAGGTTAGCAGGGATTGGTGGGCAATTAACCAGAGACCAGATTGCAGCTGCTGTGTAATCAGGCTGGGAGCAGAGTGCAGCTGATTGGCTGAAAAGTAACATGTGATGAAAACAAACATGGCTGCGCCCATGTTTGAATTTGGAGGGAAAGACTGTTTGTAACTTGCATGTGAATTTTAACCATGAAGCTGCCAGAATCATAGTAAAGAGATTTGAGACAATGAGATGCAGCATGCTGCACACAGACAGCGCAGATGGAATCCAGGCTTGGGACACTGGGACAGTCTCAGGAGGCATTTGGAAGGTAAATACTAATAAGGAATTACCTGGATCGTGACAGTACCCTCCCCTTTAGAAGTGGCCCCAGGACACTTTTTAGGCTTGAGGTGGAAAGCCTGAAGCAACTGGATTGCTAGAAGTCCTCCCAATCTTCTTCATCTGAAAGGACTGAGGAATAACCTGTAGAAGGTCCCTTTCCTGGATTAGAAGTACGAGAAAATCGTGCTTTTGAAGCTAGCACTCCACTAAGTCTTAAATCAAATCTTCTTCTAGAACGAGGACTTTTCATACAGAGACCTGTAGAACTTTTTGGTAATTCTGGAACCTCTTCATGCGTGAAAGCATAACAGGAAAGAGCAGGACCTCCCATAATGTAGCTTGAGTCATCCACAAATTCACCTTCGGAACCTGAATTGAATCCTGATGAACTTGAACTGGCTGGAACCAGAGGAGTCTTTGGACTAACGGATAGGACTTGATTAGATTCGAAGGTGCTGGAATCGGCTGGAACTGAAGGAGTCAGAATCCGGTTGGAACCGGAATGAGTGGTGTCCAAGTGTTCAGTTAGACCATCCTGGACCTGGTCCATGCTGGATGCCAACAGGGTGGTGCTCTCTGAAAACGGCAAACAGGAGTTCATAACTGCATCTGTAGCACAAAAATTTCCATCTGGGAACTTGGCTCTGGATACTTCCCTTGGGGCTGAAATTTCGGTGACCCCTCCTGGGGTTGACGAATCAGACACCTCTCTCAGGGTTGTTTTCTCCAGAACCCCTCCTGGGGTTAACAGATCAGAAACTCCTTTTTGAGAAGACTCATATGCCCCTAGTAGAGCTTGAACATTGGATACCTTTCCTGGAGCTGTAGAAACAGATGCCCCGTCTTGGGCTGCAGAAACAGACGCCACGTCTTGGGCTGCGGAATTGGATTTCCCTTTGGTGAAGAAAGTCTCATTAAATCTCTTTTGTTTCCCGGAATTGGAAATGGGGCTCCTGGACACAGGACCCCAATTGTAGAATTGGGTTTTTCTTTGATCAACTTTTATATTTTTCTTGACCGGCTCAGAAGGAGCTGAAGATTCCACATAGGAAGGTTTGTAACTATGAATGCTGTGATGTGGAGATCTATCCCACTTCCTCGGCTTACGGAGAGAACAGTCTTTAATAAAGTGATCAGAACCCCCACAGTAGAAGCAGAGTTGGAACTGCATGCGACGCTTGCGTTCCTCTTCAGAAAGTCTAGACCGTGGCTTACTCCGGAACTTATCTTTACTTGGAGCAAGGGGAAACGACTTGGACATAGAGAGATTGGCAGCTGTTGCATCTGTGTTCTCAGCAGACTGTGGGAAGGCTTTCATGGAGACGGGAGCAGAGAAAATAGGAGTATCACAGAGACACTTTGAAATAACTGGAACGATGCTTGAAAGAAGGTCTTGTAACTGAACCAACAGTTGACTGAGAGTCAGGACACTGGATGCCCCTGAACCACGGAGGGCCGCTTGAATTTCATCCAACCGGGAGGAGAGGTCCTGGAGACAGCGAACAACATGGCCTTGAGCATCCTCCTGACGTTCAAGGCGGATTGCCAGTTCTTGTATCAGCCTAATCGCTTGGGCCTGGTCTCCGGCTGGATCCATTTGGTCAGTGCTTACTGTCACAACTGAGGTCTGGTGACCCTGACTGGGAGCCTCAGCTGTAGGGGCTGACCGGGACTTGAACTTAGGGGGAGCCATGGGACTCCTGGACATGCGTAAAGACAGTAGCAAGGATGCCCGAAGGCGTGACCACGACAACTGGAAATATCTTTCAGTGATTTTATTAAATGAAAGTCATAAAACGTGCAAAAACAATAGAAAGTCACAAGTGGAAATTTAGGTGTGCAACTGGTTAATACCAGTAACCTGGAATGTAGAGAAAAGTTCCGCAAACTGTAAATGAAGCTAGGGTTTGTTGGAAGATGAAGCTGGGGTTCGTAGGTACCTGAGGACTGAAGCTGAAGGGCGCAGGAATACAGAGAATGTAAATGGAGGAAGGCTGCTGGAAAGCCAAAGTTCAGACACAGGTGAATCAGGGCAGACTGCAGAGGGCCAAGCACCGGAGTGTCGGGTTACACTGCAGAGTGTAACACAGAGGAGTCAGGCTTGAATGCAGGAGAGTTCACTGGAGAATCTGTAGAAGACTGCACACAGGAACCACTGGAGACAAATGAAGCACTGCAGAGAAAGTCCATGGAAGAACTGCTCACTGGAAACACTGAAGACCATTGAAGCACTGACATCCTTCAATGCTGGGACAGGCTATTTAAACCCACAGGTTAGCAGGGATTGGTGGGCAATTAACCAGAGACCAGATTGCAGCTGCTGTGTAATCAGGCTGGGAGCAGAGTGCAGCTGATTGGCTGAAAAGTAACATGTGATGAAAACAAACATGGCTGCGCCCATGTTTGAATTTGGAGGGAAAGACTGTTTGTAACTTGCATGTGAATTTTAACCATGAAGCTGCCAGAATCATAGTAAAGAGATTTGAGACAATGAGATGCAGCATGCTGCACACAGACAGCGCAGATGGAATCCAGGCTTGGGACACTGGGACAGTCTCAGGAGGCATTTGGAAGGTAAATACTAATAAGGAATTACCTGGATCGTGACAGGTAATGTGTTAAATCAGACAGATTGTTGGGTATGCTCTCAAGTACCTCAAGGCCATAGCAAATCAGGATTAGTACCATTCCCTTTAACGGTAGGGGAGGTACTTGAGCTAAGTGGTGGGAGACCGGTGGACAGGAGGTTTAATATCTCCAGTCCTCCTAGTTTGAAGCTCCACCAATATCATGTGGATAGATCCCTAGTATGTTTTAACATTTCCAATCCCCGAAAGCCGGGAAATTGGGAAGTGTCATGGAATAACCAAACCATGACCTTTTCATACAGAGCCGATAAAATGCCAACAGATACAGAACTTATACGCCACATAGCTGGTAGTGGAAAATATTTCCGATATAGGTACACCCTAGGAAGTAGGTCCATGAGAGTTGGAGAGGTATCACCAAGATACTGTGCACATATCATACAAACAGATACGTGTACTAGACAGATGGGAGAATTAGGGTTAGGAAATTTCACATGGAAAATGTGTAATATGGTTATGTCCTACTCCGTCCCATATGTTCTCCCCGATGATGCATATTTCATATGCGGGAGGAAGGCGTATAAGTGGCTTGCCCCAAACTCAGAAGGGTTTTGTTATATTGGAAAAGTACTGCCTGAGGTAATGACTGTATCACATACTAAAATGAAAGATATTCACCGCAGTGCCCAAGCTCCTTATACTCACACTCATTACGAGCACATCGTTAAACGGCACCTGATAGAGAGAACAGAGCATCCGGCCTCTGACCTGATCAGTGAATCCACCGGGATTCAATTCCTAATCGCGTTAGATATCACTCGTACCGCCAGAGGAGTGATAAATTATAAATATATATCTGCGCTTGCAAATTTATTAGACAATATCACTGAAATGTATGACGACACATTCAGGTATACTGGAAGGGAGCTCCAAGCTTATAAAACAGAACTGGTTCAGCATAGGATGATTCTCAATTATCTCACAGCTGTGACGGGTGGGTATTGTGTCACACTGGCAACGCAGTACGGCGTGAAATGCTGCATGTATATTACGAGTAGTACCGAGGATCCGGTCGAGGTCATAGACCAAAAGATGGACGACATTCTCCAATTAAAGTGGGAATTCCGCAGGAGACACAATCTCATCCTTGCCGCTGTGGGTAATGAGCTGACCAGTTGGGTGTCATGGTTGAACCCGCGAAATTTGTTCTCTGGTACAGGAGACTGGGCTCAAGGAGTCATAATGGATGTAGGGAAGTTTCTTCTATGTATCCTGGGTGTTGTCATATCGATTGGTTTGATATTTAGATGCGTTCAGGCTTTAACGAAGTGTAAACGAAGTACTAAGGTGATGAGTTTAAGGAGTGAGGACATTATAATTCCAATGGATTTGATTTATGACCCAACGATAGAGACAATGTTGTGATGAAAATGTGATTTCTACGGTCCGTTTCTTTCACCTGTTTCTCGTTTTTCTCCAAGGGTAAAAAGACCCACTTGGAAGAGGAATTTGGCGATCCAGTATACAGACAACAGATGGATTAAAGAAGAAGTTTTGACAACCTTGTACACAGATAATTGATGAACTATGCCATAGACCCCCAGTTTCCCTAGAAATTTTAAATTTACGCTAGCCCAACACTTTTGTAAGTCTATGGACATTGACAAAGCTTTTTGCCCGCACTTTTTAGCAAAAGCCCAAAGAAGACTGCATTCAACAGACACCAGACAAGACTTCAACCGACAAATGTTCATTAACCTGACATAGAATACCACTGCGTTTACCATAATTGTTTCTTATCTTCATCTCTACAACCTTCAGGTAAAGCACACACATAGTCGATAGGGAATACAGGCACATATATCAGCAATCACATATTCCCCCATTCATGTATCATCAACTAAAATGTGCTCCCCCATTTTGTTGCAATCAAAAGCCGAAGAGAGCTCGGTAAAGTTTGACAGCCCATCCACAGACCCGTACCACGGGATAAGAAGGAATTCAAATGTATACTTCGCAATACCTCGAAGCTTGATTTAAAACACGTACGGCACGATGATACATGACCCCTCCAAACATGGATTCATACACACATGCTTCCGCTATCTCACTAGGTCATACCCTTTTCCTACCTTCTCCTCTCCTCCCCTACCCAATCATAGAAATGTATTAACACATGACATATATTTTTCTCGTTTTGAAATGTTTTAGAAAGTGGCAGTTATTGGTGACTGCCAAAGGGTGGACTGTCAAAGTCAGAAAAATATCATGATGCACACTGCCATATTTGCACCTCATATGTGTCCTCACTGCGCATGCGTGCGCTCTCCCGTGTGTACGCATACCCGCTGTTACGTGCACCCGCAGGCGCACGGTATACGCATTTACGGTAGAGTTTATGTGCGCCTAGCGTGCGACTCAATTGTTACATATTTTCACCATATAATGTATTTTGTAGATTATGGTCCCTTTGATAGAATCTGAAAGTTTAGTTAATGTAGCATGTTCATGGACAGAGAGATCCCTCTTTGTTTGATACGAAGGGTCAGACAAGGGTTATACAGTGGTGTTTAGTATCCATCGGAAGAGTATTTAATTAGCAATATTCCGGTGTTGGTTTGAAGCAGATTGATCGCTCGTGCGAATAGTTATGGACTTAAGAAGTTTATGGACATTTACTATTATTTGCACTTTATTATCCATGCGGCGGGAAACCTAGTTTCCCACCCACCTGAGCAGTTGGAAATAGTCACAGCCCACCTGTATGAATCAACCTATGACCTTTTGTTATAATACGAAGAGGAATTCCTGTGTCCAATGAACAATAAGAATATAGGGACCATTGTACTGTATTATGTGTAGGGTATAAAAGGACAAGCCGACCTGATCCAGCTCTCTATTCTCTTTAACGGTTCTCATTGCTGATAATCGGGAGCTGGATATCCAGAGGCGCATGCGATTGTTTCCCTTGAGCGTAAGTTTCTCCGCAATCATATTGTCTTTCTTGTTATTGTGAGCCATATATCTCTCTCTCTCTCTCTTCTCTTTCTCTCTCGTTTCTCTTATATTGTTATTGTACTGCTATTGTAATTTATGTGTAGTTATCTGGTTAGGTAGTCTATGTTATATTGGTAGTGTATGACTTGTATTGTATTATTCTTTTTGAACGTTCATTCATTTCCTTAAAAGGCGTTAGACCCTTAGACCGGTATTGTGTGTGTTCATTATATTGCAGTGGGTAATAGGAGCGTCTCTATCGCTCAAACAGCTTTAGTGTAAACCATCTTACACTGTGTTGCATTTTCACCTTATCACTACGCAAGGGTTTATAGTATAAGTACATTGTTTATGGTATAGTTATAAAGGTTTAACATTGTGAGCGTCTGCGCCGCTGGTGATCTCCTCGTGGTCCCGAGCGTCCGCTACGCTAATAGCGTATCATTACGTTAGTCGGCAGCCTATAGCGTGCCTGCCTGTGATCTCTTGGCCGTAAGCGAATGTGACGCTCGAGCATCTCGACTACGGCTAAGCGATTGTTACGCAACGTGCGTACCCTTACGGTATACCATACGCCAATAGCGTACTGTGTTCTTTGACCTCTTAAAGGGTTTAAAGTAAGATAAATATTAGGCTTTATCAGTGGTTGAAGACGTAGCTGGAGACAAGGACTGTAGACTGTGGTTTGGAAAACGAAGCTGAAGATAATCTGCAGGCTGTGGTTGGTGGTACAAAGGTGTGGCTGGTGAAGGAGATCTGTGGAGTGTGGCTTGAAAGACGAGGCAGAAGACCCGGGGCCGACTGTGCCCAAAGAGTCTTACTGGACCGGGTTTTCCAGAAGCGCTTCCACAGGCAGTAGCAGGCTAGAAACGGCAGGGATGCAGCAGCAACAGAGAACCGGCCAAGCAGGATCAGGAGGAACCAGAATACAGCAGGAATCCTGGGAGCACAGGCTAAAGCACCTACAACAGGGTTGTAACTTGAAGCACTGGCGTCCCTGTCCTAAACCAGCCCCCTTTTATAGGGAGAGCTTCCCCTGGATTGGCTGGAAGAAACAGGAAACAGGAACTATGCTTAAAACTTGTTCTCCAACATGGTGGCGCCCAGTAATGCAGACCTTTTTGCAAAGGCACATTGCTCACTGCCCCTGGCCTCCTAGCAACGGCTCAGCAAGAGCGACCCGCTGTAGCGGAGTCCCACCGTCACGAGCAGACCCCCTCACCGCCGCTACTGCTGCCCACAGATCCGGCGCAGCAGCCCACCTCCGCCGCTGCCCGCACATCCCCAAGGAAGCCAGCCCCACGGCCCCAGCGTACCGGTAAGACTCCGGACGCTGACACTTTGTCAGGGTCGAACACGTTTGCTAAGTTCTACAAGTTCGATACTTTGGCCTCTGAGGACCTAAAGTTTGGTCAATCAGTTCTGCAGGAGCCTCTGCGCTCTCCCTCCCGTACTGGGAGCTTTGGTACATCCCCATGGTACTAATGTGGACCCCAGCATCCTCTAGGACGTAAGAGAAAATATGATTTTAGTTAATCCTTTTCTCGTAGTCCGTAGAGGATGCTGGGCACCCACCCAGCACTTCATTATCCTGCAGCGGTTACTTGGTTCAGTACTGCTTTGTTCATAGTTACGTACTGCGTTGTTACTTGGTTTAGTAATGTTATTCAGCTTTTGCTGAGTTTTCAAGCTAGTTAGCTTGGTTTGCCTTGTTTGTGTGAGCTGGTGTAAATCTTGCCACTATCTGTGTAAAATCCTTCTCTCGAAGTTGTCCGTGTCCTCGGTCACAGTTTCTAGACTGGGTCTGGTAGGAGGGGCATAGAGTGAGGAGCCAGCCCACACTATTAAACTCTTAAAGTGCCCATGGCTCCCAAGGGACCCGTCTATACCCCATGGTACTAAATGGAACCCAAGCATCCTCTAGGACGTAAGAGAAATGGGATGTATTAAAAACGCTGCTCGATGACTATACTCGTAAATTTATTCCCATGGGCAGCAAACGAAGGAGTAATAATTCCAAATGGGCAAAAAGAGGAGAGCATTAAAAAAATACAAATTAGATGGGATGGCAGAGTCATTCCAGTATTATAAGGAATCCTCTAACCCAATTATCCGGGCACTGTGGCTGATCCAAATTAAAAGCAGCAGGCTCACAAGGGTAATAGGTATTTAACCCTTCTATATCAAAACCAAACCAAAAAAAGTAAAGAGAATGCGCTTATTCAATCTGGTGTGGATATTTATTTTGTAAGATTAATAACAAATGCCGGCCAGCATTACACAAAAATAAAAAAATATATATTTTGAAATTTTAACACACATGGTTTAAAAATATGGTAAGACCATATGATAACCAATTCATTTGGGGTGAAAAAAACCTTTAGTAGATATATGCAATTTGTTAAACGTATCTCATACCAAAATATCTATTGCCTTATTTTGCTAATATATAATGGAACAAGTAAATTAGCCTTAGATAGTCCAAAAATCCAAGCATGCATTAGTAATGAGAACAATGGGTTTAGTATCCTTTTTTCATAAACTTTGGTTAATGTTCAAATGGATCAAGCATGTTAGTTATAATCATTCATGCACATGCAGCTGCTAAGTTAGTAATCAAGCGATTTGTACACAGTGTATTGCTTACAGCATGCAACAGTCCATGTCTTCTTATATAATGCTGCTGACAAGGTTGAATTCCTTACTGATGCATGCATAATCTGTGAAGATACAGGCAGTTTAAAGATCTCCCTCCTGGCTGGATAACTCACTCACAGCTTTATCCGGAGTTTGGAAGTTCACAAGTAGTGACAATGTTGTGCTCACCTGATCCCCCTTGGCACTGGAGTCTCAAGTCGCAGGGCTGGCCAGCAAAAGAGCATCAGTTGTATTCAAACAAGTTTGCTGCTGCTAGCATGGAAATGCTCACAACAGATGCGTTTCTCTGCCTCCTTTGCGTGTTAGCGGCTTCCTCAGTGTCAGATAGAGCTGCCTCCTCGATCCTGTTTAAATACCACTATTCGCGGTTCGCGCATGTGCAGTAGGCATGCTGTTCAAGCCTCTTTTCTGTTTTGCTCCACTGCTCATGCGCCCGGCGGCTCTCAGTGCGTTCCAGCTACACAGACATCATTTCCTCAATTTAGGAAACGGAACTCAGCGGTCAGATACATCAAAAGACTGATCCCCTTCCTTAATATCATTATAAGGAGCATATAGCTATTATTCATAACAATTTATAAGAATATATCAAATTAAAATAGGATTTTGATACCTACCGGTAAATCCTTTTCTCTTCGTCCGTAGAGGATGCTGGGATCACATTCAGAACCATGGGGTTTAAATGGGATCCGCAGGAGACATGGGCACTCTAAGACTTTCAAAGGGTGTCAACTGGCTCCTCCCTCTATGCCCCTCCCCCAGACTCCAGTTATACGAACTGTGCCCAGGGAGACAGACATTTCGAGGAAAGGATTTATTGTTAAACCAAGGTGAGCATTGTACCAGCTCACACCTCAAGCATGCTGTAGAACATGGCATTCAACAGAATACAAGCCAACGGCATGAGCAATTGCAGCAACATGCTGACAAGAACCGTAACACAACATGTGTGTAACCACAATTAATACCTGCAGATACAGTACGCACTGGGACGGTGCCCAACATACTCTACGGACTAAGAGAAAAGGATTTACTGGTAGGTATCAAAATCCTATTTTCTCATACGTCCTAGAGGATGCTGGGGTCACATTCAGAACCATGGGGTTATACCAAAGCTCTAGAACGGGTGGGAGAGTGCGAATGACTCTGCAGTACCGAATGACCAAACTTGAGGTCATCATCGGCCAAGGTACCAAACTTGTAAAACTTAGCAAAAGTGTTTGCCAAGTATCCGCACGGCAAAGTTGCAATGCCGAGACCCCCCGGGCAGACGCCCAGGATGAGCCCACCTTGCTAGTAGAATGGGCCTTCCCCGATACTGGTAACGGCAATCCAGCCGTGGAATGAAACATGTTGAATCATACCACCGATTCAGCACGTAAAGGACTGCTTGGAAGCAGAACACCCAATCTTGTTGGGAGCATACAGGACAAACAGATCCTCTGTTTTTCTAATCTGAGCCGTTCTGGTAACATAAAGTTTCAAAGCTCTGATCACCTCCAGAGACTTTGACTCAACGAAGGCGTCAGTGGCCACAGGCACCACAATAGGCCGGTACATGAGGAAAGACGAAACCACCTTCGGCAGAAATTGTTAACGTGTTCCCAATTCTACACTATCTTCATGGAAGGTCAAATAAGGGCTCTTGTGAGACAAGGCTGCTAATCCAGACGCCCGCCTTGCGGATTCCAAAGCCAACAGAATGACCACTTTCCAAGTGAGGAATTTCAACTCCTCCTTCTGTAAAGGTTCAAACCAATGTGATTGAAGGAACTGCAACACCACATTAAGGATCCTCGGTGTCACTCGAGGCACAAATGGAGGTTGGATGTGCAACACACCTTTCACAAAAGTCTGAACTTCTGGAAGGGAGGACAATTGTTTCCGAAAGAAAACCGATAAGGCTGAAATCAGTACCTTAATTGAGCCAAATATTTAGGCCCACATCCACACCTGCTTGTAGAAAATGGAGAAAACATCCTAGCTGAAACTCTTCCGTAGGAGCCTTCTTGGATTTACACCAAGAACATATTTTCTCCAAAAATGGTGGTAATGTTTAGACGTTACTCCTTTCCAGGCCTGAATAAGTGTGGGAATGACTTCACTGGGAACACCCTTACAGCTAGGATTTGGTGCTCAACAGCTATGCTGTCAAACATAGCCGCGGTAAGCCTTGATACACGCACGGCCCCTGCCGAAGTAGGTCCTCGCGCAGGGGAAGAGGCCAGGGATCTCCTATGAGTAAGTCCTGAAGAACTGGATATCAAGCCCTCCTTGGCCAGTCTGGAACAATGAGGATTGCTCGAATCTTTGTTCTTCTTATGATCTTTAGAACTTTGGAATGAGAGGAAGTGGAGGGAATACATACACCGACTGAAAACACCCACGGTGTCACCAGTGCATCCACTAAGGGTCTCTTGACCTGGAACAATATCTCTGAAGCTTCTTGTTGAGACGAGATGCCATCATGTCTACTTGAGGAACTCCCCAATGACTTATCACCTCTGCGAAGACGTCCTGGCGGAAGCCCCACTCTCCTGGATGGAGATCGTGTCTGCTGAGGAAATATGCTTCCCAGTTGATGCTGACAGAGGGTTTGTATGTCTTTCCGCCCCGCGGAGAACCTTTGTGGCTTTTGCCTTCACCGCTCTGCTTTTTTTTTCTGCCCTCGCGGTTTATGTACGCTACTGCTGTTACATCGTCCGACTGGATCAGTACGGGCAGATCGCGAAGAAGATGTTCCGCTTGTAGAAGGCCGTTGTAAATGGCCCTTAACTCCAGAATGTTTATGTGGAGACAAGTTCCTTGACTTGACCAACTTCCTTGGAAGAATTTACTCCGTGTGAATGCACCCCAGCCTCGGAGGCTTGCATCCGTGGTCATCAGGATCCAGTCCTGGATCCCGAACCTGCGCCCCTCTAGGAGGTGAGAGCTGTGTAGCCACCACAAGAGTGAGATTCTGGTCTCAGAAGACAGGATAATCCTTCGGTGCATGTGTAGGTGGGATCCGTACCACTTGTCCAACCGGTCCCACTGGAACACCCTGGCATGGAATCTGCCAAACTGAATGGCCTCGTAGGCCACAACCATCTTCCCCAGCAACCGAATGTGTTGATAGATTGACACTCTTGCTGGTTTCAGAATATGTTTGAGCAGGCTCTGAAGTTCCAGAGATTTTTTCACTGGAAGAAAACTTTGTAGTTCTGTGTTCAGTATCATTCCCAAAAACGGCAGCCGCGTTGTTGGAATCAACTCTGCTTTTGGCAAGTTTAGAAGCCAACCATGTTGTTGAAGAACTGTCAGGGAGAGTGCAACGTTTTGCACCAACTGGTCCCTGGATCTCGCCTTTATTAGGAGATCGTCCAAGTACGGGATAATCGTGACTCCATGCCTTTGAAGGAGAACCATCATTTCCTCCATTATTTCGGTGAAAATCCTTGGAGCCGTGGATAGACCAATGGCAACGTCTGCAACTGGTAATGACAATTCTGAATTGCAAACCTCAGTGACACAGAGGAAAAAGAAATCTGTAAGTAGGCATCCTTTATGTCTACCGAAACAATGAAACCTCTTTCTACCAGACTGGAAATCACTGTCCTGAGAGATTCCATCTTGAATTCAAGTTTCTTTTAGTAGAAATTGAGTGATTTCCATTTAGGATTGGTCTGACCAAGCCGTTGATAATGTCAATATTATCTTAAACCATAAAGCTATACCTCTAGATACACTTTTACCGTGGAGCCGCTATGGCCGCTAGACTGAATACACGCGCTACGCACTTTGTACGCTATTTGCGTACAGAGTCCCGTACGTGGTACGTACTTGGCGTACACACGCCGCGCTGAGTGTACAGAGTACGCACAGCGCACGCACACACAATTGATAACCTTTAAACCTTGTTAGTGATACAATGCAATGATATGACTACACTTTAAACCCTTAGCAGCAAAATACTGCAACGATGTTATACCTTAAACCTTAAGTAGCGCTGACGGTATAAAGTACCCGCAGTGCATACACCTTATCAATACTTATAAACCTTACACAGTTAAAATACACTTTAAACCCTAGCAGGAAAGTGAGGACACAACACCGATATGTAGTTGAACCACAGGGTTCTAAGGCCACAGTGGATTATTTCAAAAGGTAAAACAGTACAAATTATACACTACAGGCTAACAAGATAAATCTACAACAGAATAATGGCTACAGAGAATGTACATACGTGAGAATGTTCGCAAGCGCAACCCGGCCGGTCCTCCGCTTGTCAGGTAGAAAGCGTTCAGAGTCTTCTGACCGGCCAGGCAACAACAGGCTTTTTATACACAACTTCCATATACAATACAATGGTCACTGTAATTCCTTTGTCTATTGGACACTAAGATCCACCTTTACATTACAGGAGAGGTCATAGGTTGATTTGAAAATGTGGGTGATATCTTTCTCAACTGATCTTGTGGGTGGTATCCTCTGGATTCCCGCCGCATACATAATATACAGTAAATACAGTTAATGTCTATATTCTACTTCTGCACATAACTATACGCTGGAACATGCAATCTTTCTCTAACCAACACCGGAATGTTACCCTTAAAATACCCTACAGCTGGATACTAGACATCACCTTCCAACCTTTATCTGACCCTTCCTATCATGCAAAGGCGAATCCCTTAGTCCTGGAACTGTTTAAACTGTTGATACTCGCTGATGTGCTGTAGGGGAACTATGTGTACAAAATGCACTATTTGTGTTAAATATGTAATGTTCTAATAACCCTCTACACGCTCACAAACTCTGCTGTAAATACCCATACCACGCGCATGATCGCAGGAGCGATCCTACGCAAATTGCGGATATGTGCACGCACGGCGGACTGAGTGCACGCGCAGCGGGCATGTGCATGGGGTTAGTACAGGGTATATGCATTACAATATTTTTCGACTTTGACAGTCCACCCTTTGGCAGTCAACAATAACTGCCACTATCTAAACATTAAACAGAAAAATATACAATACAATATCTACAGATGATTGGATAAAAATATACAATACATTA
Organism: Pseudophryne corroboree; assembly: GCF_028390025.1. Classification (NCBI taxonomy): domain Eukaryota; kingdom Metazoa; phylum Chordata; class Amphibia; order Anura; family Myobatrachidae; genus Pseudophryne; species Pseudophryne corroboree. The sequence continues at coordinate 291,480,636 of NC_086452.1, read as the reverse complement.
TCCATAGATGGTTGGATGGTAGGAGGAGAGGTGTAGGCAGGAAATGTATGACCTAGTGGGATAGTAAAAGCATGCATGTATGAAATCCATGTCTGAGGGGCATGTATCATCGTGCCGTATATGTTCTAGATAAGCTTCGAGGTATTGCAAAGTATACATTAAATCCTTCTCATCCCGTATTAAGGGTCTGTAAGTGGGCCAACAAACATTACCGAGCTCTTTTCGGCTTCTTGTTCCAACAAAATGGGGTGCACATTTAGTTGATGATACATGGAGGGGGAACACATGTGAATGCTAATATGTGGATATCACCTGTCGACTATGTGTGTCACTACCTGAAGGTTGTAGAGATGAAGATAAGAAGCATATCGAAAATACATTCACATAACATTTGCGTAATCATTCTTGGGTGTTGATTGAAGTCTTCTCCGGATGGGTGTATTTTTGCTGAGGGAAAACAAAGGAGAAACGGGTGAAAGAAACGGACCGTGGAATCACGTCTTATCACAACATTGTCTCTATTGATGGGTCATAAATTAAATCAGTTGCTGTAACAATGCCCCGCTCCTTAAACTCATCACTTTGGTACCGCGCTTGCGCCGCGTTAAAATTCGAACACACCTAAATATCAAACCAATCATTATGACAACTCCCAGAATACAAAGGAGAAACTTTCCTACACTCACGATAACATTTTGAGCCCATTCTTCTAAACATGAGAACCAATTTCGTGGGTTCAACCATGAGACCCAGCCGGTCAGTTCATTACTCACAGCAGTAAGGGTAAGGTTGTGTCTCCTCCGGAACTCCCACTTCAACTGCAATATATCGTCCATCTTTTGATCTATGACCTCGGTTGGGTCATCAGTGCTGTTTGTAATATACGTACAGCACTTCACACCATACTGAGTTGCCAAAGTGACACAGTACCCGCCTGTCATTGCTGTGATATAATTGAGGACCATCCTGTGCTGGATCAGTTCCGTTTTGTAAGCTTGCAACTCCCTCCCTGTATACCTGAAGGTGTCATCATACATCTCGGTGATATTATCTATTAGGTTCGCTAGCGCGTGGATATACCTATAATTTATAATTCCTCTGGCGGTACGAGTGATGTCTAACGCGAGTAGGAATTGAATCCCGGTGGATTCGTGGATCAAATCAGAGGCTGCGTGCTCTGTCCTATCTATAAGGTGTCTCTTAACGATGTGTTCATAGTGAGTGTGAGTGTAAGGAGCTTGAGCATTGCGGTGAACGTCTTTCATCTTATTATGGGTTATGGTCATAACTTCTGGCAACACTCTTCCAATATAACACAATCCCTCTGAGTTTGGGGCACTTATACGCCTTCCTCCCGCATATGAAATATGCATTATCGGGGAGAACATATGGGACAGAATATGACATTGCCATATTGCAAACCTTCCAAGTGAAAAATCCTATCCCTAACTCTCTCATCTGTTCAGTACACGTATCAGGCTGTATGATATGCGCACAGTACCCTGGTGATACTTCTCCAACCCGCATGGTCCTACTTCCTAGAGTATACCTATACCGAAAATACCTTCCACCATCGGCTATTTGGCGTATAAGTTCAGAATCTACGGGTATTCTGTCAGCTCTGTGTGAAAATGCCATGGTTTGGTTATTCCATGACACTTCCCAATTTCCCGGCTTTCGGGAATTGGAAATGTTGAAACATATTAAGGATCTATCCACATGGTACTGGTGGAGCTTCAAACTAGGGGGCCTAGAAATATTAAATTTCTTGCCCACCGGTCTCCCACCCCGTAATTCAAGTAACTCATCTATGGTTGAAGGGTATGGTACTAGTCCTGACTTGCTCTGACCTTGAGGTACTTGTGAGCACACCTGTTAGGCGCCGAGGGTCCGCTCGTCAGTGCGGCCCGGCGCCTAGCAACCAGGGACGCCGTACGCGGACAGCCGCCGGCTCCCTGGCAACGCTAGACGCCGGGCGCACGGAGCCGCACAGACCCTAGCAACGGGGACGCCACTGTCGGACCGCGTTCCCCGTTGCTGGGTCCAAAGTTAATTACCACACTTGTTTCCTGGCCGTGCAGTATGGCAGCTGCACGGCATGTTTGTAATTAGCCCTGTCTGGCACCTGATTGGAGGGCTTCCATTTAAAGGCACTCTCAGGACTTCTCACAGACGCCGGTAATAGCTTCCTGTTTGCTGTATCTGTTGCAGAGAGTGTTTCCAGTCCTGCTCTATCCGGTCGTTCCTGTCCTCAGTGGTCCAGTACTCGGAAGTTGTCATCTGTTCCTGGAGTCCTGACCGAGCACCTTTAACATCCTGTGGTGTTCGTGAGTCGCGGCGTAGCCGTGTGTTGCGGCTTGACCGCTTACTATTTATTATTTGTTATATTGAGTCTCGGAGCTTTTGCGGAGGATTCCGCTCCCACAAATCCACTCTGGTATCCAGCGGTGCTGGGTAGGAGTAACGGATTAGTGGATTTTGGTTGTCCTTTTCCCTGGCGGTTTGTCCGCACATACTTCTGGTTTAAGTTTAGTTAGCTTGTAGCCCCTGGCCTGGTTGTTTAGTCAGAGGGCCCCTTGTTATCACCCTGTCTCGGATTTCCCTTTGTCTCCCATTAAGACCTGAGGGGGCATCGGAGTTGGGCAGACATAATCCGCCCTTCAAACGCGGCTGCCATGGGCTCAAGCAACCATAGTCTCGCAGGGGATTTCTGATAACACGGGCGAGACAACGGAGTTAGGGCGCCAGGGGTTACTAGGCTTTCCTGCTCCCGTGACCAGCATTCCCTTCCAGTACTCTGGCCGTTGTCATAAGATCTCCTCTGGTCAGAAGTACTGGAATCATAACAACACCCAGCATTCTGTTTCGTTTAAAACCTTAACACACAAACTGCAACCAGGCGCTTAATAGATAATTAAATTCAATTAATATATCATTAATTAATTGTTTTCAAGCTGCAATACAGAGCTACTGACTTGGGGTCTTCAAGTCAGAATAATTAGCACAGGTGGTCCCTGTGCTGATTCTCAAAGCTACTTTACCAATTAGCTCTCTGCGCTATTTATAATGGTATGGCTGATATTCAAATGATCAAACTACAAAATTTTACTGTATTTCATATGTTTTAATACACATAAAAAATTAGACCGGTCTAAAATATCATGAACAATGTAAAATAATATCAATCAGTATTAAAAAATACTATAGACTTAACACAAGGAGGTGGAGCCAAGCTACTCTATGCCCAGTTATGGACAAATTGTATTAACTATATTTCAGTCCGCATAATAAACTTATTAGAATGCACATTCATTTGTTTCTGTAACCCATATAGGGATATAAGTTCCTTAGATGCTTTTTCTTTTTCTTGGATAAAGCTTCTGTAAAAGGAGCGAAACGCGTCAGAGTTGTGGATTTTGGACCCATATATTCTCTTTTGAACCTACCAATACTGCTGTTCATCGCCATCAACATCAGCCCATCAGCAATTGAGAGGAGAGAGACCGGAACCTGGGTGCTTGCAAGCAGCACCAAAACGGTGCGGTCTCGTTGATCCCTGTGGCTGGATATCCTCGTCATCAGCGGGCGTCATTGCAGACGCTTGTTCCCCTGATACCGGGATCGCGACACAGACCTTTGGGGCTTCAGTTTGCGATACACAGCACGGACGGTTACTACACGTAAGGCTCTGTCCAGGAGCGCATTGTCATGCTTTATTTATATCTTTGCTGACGAGCAGTCGAATATGGAACATTGTTTACCTATAAAAAGCATCTAAGGAACTTATATCCCTATATGGGTTACAGAAACAAATCAATGTGCATTCTAATAAGTTTATTATGCGGACTGAAATATAGTTAATACAATTTGTCCATAACTGGGCATAGAGTAGCTTGGCTCCACCTCCTTGTGTTAAGTCTATAGTATTTTTTAATACTGATTGATATTATTTTACATTGTTCATGATATTTTAGACCGGTCTAATTTTTTATGTGTATTAAAACATATGAAATACAGTAAAATTTTGTAGTTTGATCATTTGAATATCAGCCATACCATAATAAATAGCGCAGAGAGCTAATTGGTAAAGTGGTTTAAAACCTTACCCACTAATGAGTGGTAGTCACTCAATGGATGACGGTCCATGTTGATATTAAGGCTGGACTGATATCTCTGGATGCACCCGTCCTCAACTATGTTTTCACACTTTCTACAAAAACAATTTTCCTCAGCCAATAAGACTTCACAGTGCCTCCTAGTTTCTTGACTACCAGATCGTTTTCTGATAATCGCCTTTGCTCGGTGGATGTGTTGCTCTTGAAATTCTACAAATCCGTCCTTGCCATCAGAACCCACTCCAGATCCTTTCTCGACCTCTCTGGTACTCTCACCGAAACAGACTGCTCTAGTCAACAACAGGGTCAACAGGAAAACCCGGAATGCAGTCTCTTGGGGTAAGTCCATCTTGTTAAGGGGAGAGAAAAGGGAGCAAGAAGGGGGGGGGGGAAAGGAGGGTAATGGGAGATGGAGAAAATAATAAAAAGGAAAAATAAATTTTGTGCGACAACCGCCTCTGGTCTTGTAGTTCTCCATGCTCAGGTGCCGTGACAACAGTCCTGCCTCTCAACCTTCCCGGAACAGACACTCCAGTGATACGATTTCCTCTACACTCTGCTCTTTGTCACCGGTTCTCTCTGGGTCAGCGACCTTCTTACAGTGGGACGAGTGGACCCAAGTCTCTCTTTCGGCAACCTTTAATGCTGTCGTGCTGGTTAGTAAGACTTGGTACGGTCCTTCCCACCTGTCAATGAGGCAACCTGAGCGTAGAAAATTTCGAATCATTACATAATCCCCAGGTTTAATGTCATGACAATTACTGTTTGGTAGGTCAGGAATCACCAGCTTTAGATTTCTGATTTGATTCCTCAACTGTTTGCTCATCTTAACCAAATATTTTACAGTCACCTCATTATTGCATTTCAAATCATCCTGGGGGTCAATCATTTCATGGGGTTGTCGACCAAAAAGAATCTCAAAGGGTGATAGGTTAAGGGGGGACCTGGGAGTGGTTCTGATGCTGTACAATACAAGTGGCAAAGCTTCTGGCCATAGCAATCCAGTTTCAGCCATCACTTTGCTCAGCTTGTTCTTAATAGTGCTTTAAACTCTTTCTACTTTCGCACTCGCCTGTGGGCGGTACGGAGTATGCAGCTTGCTATTAATTCCCATCAGTTTGCACATTACCTGAAAGACTTCACCTGTAAAATGGGTACCCCTATCGCTTTCAATTATCCTAGGGATACCATATCTGCACACAAATTCCTGCACAATTTTCTTTGCAGTAAACGTAGCAGTATTTGTGGCAGCGGGGAACGATTCTACCTAATTTGAAAACACATCAATACAAACTAACACATATTTTAAATTTCTGCAGGGTGGCAACTGTATGAAATCAATCTGTATTACCTGAAAAGGGCCGTCTGTTGGCAGGATATGGGATGGTTCTGTTGGTATTGACTTTCCAATATTCTTCCTCAAGCAGATAAGACATGTCATTGCTCTCTTACCCGCATGAGAAGAGAATCCTGGCGCACACCAGTAGGCTCTCACCAGCTTACACATACCCTCTTTGCCCAGATAAGTCAGACCGTGTGCCGCCTCAGCTAAGCTTGGAAGATATGCTCTGGGGGCTACTGGCTTACCCTGTCCATCTGTCCAGAGACCTGAGGACTCCTGGCCATATCCTTTTGACCTTCAGACTGCCTTTTCCTGTGGAGAACACAAATTTTGCATTTCACTTCATTTTTGTGTGTTGACGGTATTGAATACCATCAGTTGTGTGATATCTGTCTGTATGGGGGTGCTGGCTGCTGATTTAGCAGCTTCGTCTGCTCGGCTGTTACCAAGTAACACTGGATCTTGACTGTAAGTGTGGGCTTTGCACTTGATAACAGCCACTTTGTCAGGTTCCTGTATCGCTGTTAGAAGCCTTTTTATATGGGATACATGCGCTACAGGTGTGCCAGCTGCCGTCATGAAATTTCTGAGGCGCCATAGGGCCCCGAAATCATGCACTACTCCAAAGGCATACCTAGAATCTGTATATATATTGGCTGACTTACCCTTAGCCAATTCACACGCTCTGGTTAGGGCGACCAGCTCAGCAACTTGTGCTGAGTGCGGTGGGCCCAGGGGCTCAGCTTCTATGATACCTCTGTCATCTACGACTGCATATCCAGTACACAAGTCTCCCGAGTCCGTCTGTCTGTGGCAACTACCGTCAGTGTAAAAAGTAAAATCTACGCCTTCCAGTGGGTTGTCACTAATGTCGGGTCTTGCAGTGAACGTTTGGTTCAGATATTCCATACAATCATGTGTGTCAGTGTCTATACTAAATCCTCCTTCACCATCATTCTCATCCTCCACCCTTTGTGCCTGTCCAGGCACACCCAGGAGATAAGTTGCAGGATTTAGTGCGCTGCATCTCTTTATGGTGATGTTTACAGGGGCCATTAGTGCTAATTCCCACCTTGTTAACCGTGCAGATAAAACATGTCTGGTTTGGGCAGAGTTCAGTAAGGCTGACACTGCATGAGGTGTATGGATGGTCAGGTTGTGTCCCAACACTACGTCTTCGCTTTTACTCACTAGCAAGGCTATCGCTGCAACACTTCGCAAGCATGTGGGGAGAGACCGCGCTACGGTGTCCAACTGTGCACTGTAGTAAGCTACCGGCCTGCTGGCATCACCATGTCTCTGGGTTAGGACACCTGCCGCACACCCAGCACTTTCCGTACCGTACAACTCAAAAGGTTTCCCATAATCTGGCATGCCTAATGCAGGTGCCTGTGATAGGCACTGTTTAAGTCTCTCAAATGCCAGTTCGGACTCATCTGTATGAGAGATTCGATCTGGTTTGTTCGAGGAGACCATTTCCTGTAAAGGTAAAGCCAGTATGGAGAACCCTGGGATCCAGTTTCGGCAGTACCCACACATTCCAAGGAAAGTGCGGATCTGCTGCTGGGTTTGTGGCAGAGTCATGTCGCGAATCGCCTGTATTCTATCAGCGGTGAGGTGTCTAAGTCCTTGTGTCAAGCAATGTCCCAAATATTTTGCCTTGGTCTGGCACAGCTGTAACTTATCCTTTGAAACCTTGTGTCCCGTATTAGAAAGGTGAAACAGAAGCTGTTTCGTGTCTTTCAAGGATGACTCGAGTAAATCTGAACACAGCAGTAAGTCGTCTACATACTGTATTAATACTGATCCGCTCTCAGGTTGAAAGGATTGTAAACAGTCATGCAAAGCCTGGGTGAAAATACTTGGGCTGTCAATGAAACCTTGGGGGAGGCGAGTCCAGGTGTACTGTACTCCCCTGTAATATATGGTGGTGGTGGTGCAGTTGCTATCAGTTTCCTGCTAGGGTTGGAACCGGCTGCGTGAGCTAGTTCTCTCTGCATATCACCCTCTTGTCGCCATAAATGTAAACAGTTTGCGTGTCTGATCCTTTGTTTTCGGGATTTTAACAGACATATCCTAATCCTTAAATTCTGCAACACCTCTGGACTAAAACTGCCTACCTTAGGGAATGGTTCCCTATCTTCCGCAGTCATACGTTCCCATTCATTGCATAAAACCTCTGCGTGTGATCCATATTTCTCACACATTATGTACCTCACCGACCCCTTGGGCCGCGGAATATCAACCTGAACCCTGGTTGATCGTCCCTTACTTGAGCAACTGGCCCCCATATTTTGCAGGTATTGCCTTCTCAGCTAATTCCTACAAAAAACCAAAATACTCAATATAAGGCAACGGTGAAAATTCAACGAGTGCTCTCACCCACTCACGCCCATATTGGCCAATACACCTAAACACTGTCATCAGCGCCGGTACGTACCCAACCTAGGGCCCCTGTGTAACCTCTATTTACTGGAAGTATATGGGAGTGACTTACCCTTCCCAGTAAATATTGGTCGTTGGAGATTTCCTGAGTGACCAGAGAAACTCCCTTAAAAAAAAAAAAAAAATGTTACACAAATCACGTTGCGTGTGCTACACCTAGCGCTTATGATCCCGCGATTTTACGCAAAGGTCGTAAAAGGGTATCACGTTGAACTAAGTATTGCACCCAAGAACGCGCGGTCCAATCGCACAGCGCATAGGTAACTATTACTTATCCGCCGTACGACCAATGGAATAGTTTTTCAGGCTGCAAAACCTCAGCCGGAGCGTATCTGAACGAGCCTATATGGGTTCTACGCCAACCACCTGGGCTGCGCTCTCTAAACAAAAACCTCGCTGACCTTTGGTCTGCGGCACTCTAAACCTTCGCTGACCTTTGGTCTGCGATATCTACTACTTTGCTCTTTTGTACTTTAATCAGTGTTAACGTGAGCAAGCCACTCTCACGCCACCAAGTGTCCACTCACCTGGTGTGGTCTTCTACGGGATCCCGAATTCCCTGGGTCCACAAAACCTTTATTGTTTGCACACTCACGCTCGTTCACTCATATACACTTTGGTTTTTCTGTACAGAAAATTAACTTTCATTCAGATAAAACAGCCTTAGTGCCAGAGGTAATACAGTAAAAAAGGTTTTTAAACTAAATATTGGAAACTGAACAATTTGTGCTATTATCGCGTGGCTACCGTCTCGCGCCTAAACTAAAACAATGCTATTGTGTGATTTGTACTTAGCGGTCGTACCTTTACGCACGTTGAATACGCCACGTGTGTATGCCTTTACGTTGCGTACGCAGTCCCGTACTTTGTCCGAGACACGTGTACAAAGGCCGTACGTCCGCAGTACTCCAAATCCCACACTTCTATAAAAGTAAACGATATTTAACTATAATCGCTCACTTAACACAACACACAGTTTCTTCTGTATAAACCTTTACAACTAGGCCAGGCTGCGTGTGCGTCTTACACTTACTTCCTTAAATATTAACTCTATATTTTAACTAAATAGCAACAAATTTTCTCAGTACAGGTCAAAATGAATCTAATAATCGCTACTTATGGCAATAATGCGAGCAGATATGCAAAGTACAAAATACATTTGTATGCATGTGTTGTGTGCGCATTTGGCGCCAAAACAGAAATTTAAAGACTTTAAAAATAGCTTTTCGTTCTTACCTTACGGATCCCTCCAGCATCCCTACAAACCATGCAGGGCAGACGCTTATCTAATCAGCACTAGTATATCCACCAACCAAGAGAAGTCTGCGTAAACCTGCTAGGCTGTGGGTATGAGGAAAAACCGGACGATGCCCCCAATTGATAATGTCAATATTATCTTAAACCATAAAGCTATACCTCTAGATACACTTTTACCATGGAGCCGCTATGGCCGCTAGACTGAATACACACGCTACGCACTTTGTACGCTATTTGCGTACAGAGTCCCGTACGTGGTACGTGCTTGGCGTACACACGCCGCGCTGAGTGTACAGAGTACACACAGCGCACGCATACACAATTGATAACCTTTAAACCTTGTTAGTGATACAATGCAATGATATGACTACACTTTAAACCCTTAGCAGCAAAATACTGCAACAATGTTATACCTTAAACCTTAAGTAGCGCTGACGGTATAAAGTACCCGCAGTGTGTACACCTTATCAATACTTATAAACCTTATACAGTTAAAATACACTTTAAACCCTAGCAGGAAAGTGAGGACACAACACCGATATGTAGTTGAACCACAGGGTTCTAAGGCCACAGTGGATTATTTCAAAAGGTAAAACAGTACAAATTATACACTACAGGCTAACAAGATAAATCTACAACAGAATAATGGCTACAGAGAATGTACATACGTGAGAATGTTCGCAAGCGCAAACCGGCCGGTCCTCCGCTTGTCAGGTAGAAAGCGTTCAGAGTCTTCTGACCGGCCAGGCAACAATGGGCTTTTTATACACAACTTACATATACAATACAATGGTCACTGTAATCTCATTGTCCATTGGACACAGAGATGTGTCCTTACATTACAGGAGAGGTCATAGGTTGATTTGAAAATGTGGGTGATATCTTTCTCAACTGCTCTTGTGGGTGGTATCCTCTGGATTCCCGCCGCATACATAATATACAGTAAATACAGTTAATGTCTATATTCTACTTCTGCACATAACTATACGCTGGAACATGCGATCTTTCTCTAACCAACACCGGAATGTTACCCTTAAAATACCCTACAGCTGGATACTAGACATCACCTTCCAACCTTTATCTGACCCTTCCTATCATGCAAAGGCGAATCCATTAGTCCTGGAACTGTTTAAACTGTTGATACTCGCTGATGTGGTGTAGGGGAACTATGTGTACAAAATGCACTATTTGGGTTAAATATGTAATGTTCTAATAACCCTCTACACGCTCACAAACTCTGCCGTAAATACCCATACCACGCGCATGATCGCAGGAGCGATCCTACGCAAATTGCGGATATGTGCACGCACGGCGGACTGAGTGCACGCGCAGCGGGCATGTGCATGGGGTTAGTACAGGGTATATGCATTACAATATTTTTCGACTTTGACACCGTCCGGCCTCGGGACCACGAAAAAGCTTGAATAAATGGCTTCACCCTGTTGTGACGAGGGAACCAGGACAATGACATGATTCTGACACAATTTTCGTATTGCGTCGCATACTACCTCCCTGTCCGGAGGAGAACTAGTAAGTCCGATTTGAAAAATCGTTGAGGAGAAACGTCTCGGAAACTTCCAGTTTTCCGAATGAATCCAGAACTGACTGAAGATTTTTTTAGACACGTCCCCACCGGTGCGGGTTCCCGCAAGAGAGCCCCAGCGTCATGCGGTGGCTTTGGCAGACGCAGAGGATGATTTCTGCACCTGTGATTTTGAAGAGGCTGCGGACCTCTTCCCTCTTCCCCTTCCCATACCTGCAAAGAAAAGGGAATCTAACTTATTGTGCATCTATTGGGTCGAAATGACGGCATCCGATAACGATGCGTCTTCATTCGTTGTGAACATAGGGCAAGAATGTTGACTTACCTGCGGTCGCTGCCGAGATCAAATCAACTAGGCCGTCACCAAACAAGGTTTTACCTTCATAGGGAAGAGACTCCGTTTCTTCTTGGAGTCAGCATCAGCATTCCATCGGTGACTGCACAACGACCTTCTAGCCGAAACAGCTATGGAATCGGCCTGTGAACCCAAGAGTCCTATTTCCCCTGCAGTCTCACTTACGTATGCTGCAGCGTCCTTGACATGACCCAACGTAAGGAGTATCCCATCTCCCTCCATGGTATCTATATCGGATGACAAGGTATCCTACCATTTTTGAAAACTACAACTCACCCATGCGCATGCCAAGGTAGGTCTAAGTAATGTACTCGTGACTACCTAACTAGAATAGAACGTAGCTTCCCGCATACGATCCGATGGATTCGTGACATGGCCCCATGCAGAGCAGGGAGTGACTCCCACTTTATTCTGTCTGCGGCGGGAAACGAATAACAACCGGAATCCTCCAGGGGATTCTTTCTCAAACAGAGCGCTCAGCACATGAGATCAGCTATCAGTATATATCTATAGTATAGATATATACTGATAGCTGATCTCATGTGCTATACATACATAGACATACCCATACATACGTATATACATATATATATATATATACATATCTACATACATATATAGACCCCTCCGTCAGGAACAGCAGGGTTCTCAGTGACGTTAATACATCCTTAATATCCACAATCATGTACTGACTGCTCTTTGTCAATATAAGGATCTAATCAGGAAACATTTTGGTCGACAAAGGAATCAGTACCAGTGTCGGCATTAGGGAGTAGTAACTGGGCAAAATAACTTTTTAGCGACCCCGAGGGGTCTGAGGGAAAAATAGCTATGAATATCACATCCTCCATAGATATTTCTACGTCTGTGTCCGGGACACAGATTTATGCAACCTTATTCTGATACGAATCACATTATCATACAAATATTTATCAGTTATTGGTGGTGCCGACAGGGACACCCACACATGTCTGTGTCCCTAATATAGTTATCTCTTGGGAAAACCATTCAGCCACCGACATGACGACACACATGTACCAATTACCCCCAGACACACCGGCTTATGGGGGACAGACCGTTTTCATTATATATCTTATACATATATATATATATATATATATATATATATATATACACAGTAAAACTGTCAGAGGGACACAGAGGATTTTTCAGCACACAAACCAGCGCCAAACATACACAGTCTAGTAAATAATAAACTCATATATGACAGACTTATAGGGGGTAATTCCAAGTTGATCGCAGCAGGATCTTTTTTTAGCAATTGGGCAAAACCATGTGCACTGCAGGGGAGGCAGATATAACATGTACAGAAAGAGTTAGATTTGGGTGGGTTATTTTGTTTCTGTGCAGGGTAAATACTGGCTGCTTTATTTTTACACTGCAAATTAGATTGCAGCTTGAACACACCCCACCCAAATCTAACTCTCTCTGCACATGTTATATCTGCCTCCCCTGCAATGCACATGGTTTTGCCCAATTGCTAACAAAAATCCTGCTGCGATCAACTTGGAATTACCCCCCATAGTGTTTTATATTAACAACAAGCACCCTTATTGCTGCGCCCCCCCCCCCTTGTTTTGCACCCTGAACATTTCAGCAGTGAAGGAAGGACCAGCGTCTCCCTGAGGAGAAAACATGGCGCTGAGCTGTGTGCTGGTGAGGCGAGGAAGAAGCCCCGCCACTGTAATGGCGCGCTTCTGTCCCACTCATAAATAAATAAATAATTCCGCTGGCGGGGTAAGGACAGTGCCCAGTTATTAATGTCCACTTTATTGCCAGCCTCTGTGTGAGGATTTATGCTGCCCAGGGTGCCCCTCCCCCCCCAGCGCCCTGCACCCTGCAGTGCTATGTGTGTGGGAGCATGGCGCGCAGTCTGCCTTCCAGCGCGCGGTACCTCAGAAAAGCCGTCACTGAAGAGAAATCTTCTGTTCTTCTACTACTCCCCTGTCTTCTGACTTCTGGCTCTGTAAGGGGGGTGACGGCAGGCTGCGGGAGCGAGCATCTGAGCGTACCCAGCGATCAAACCCTCAGGAGCTAATGGTATCCTGTAGCCAGAAGCAGAGCCTTTGAACTCACCAGAAGTGGGTCATAACTCCTCTCCCCTAAGTCCCACGAAGCAGGGAGACTGTTGCCAGCAGCCTCCCTGAAAATAAAAAACCTAACATAAGTCTTTTTCAGAGAAACTCAGTAGAGCTCCCCTGTAGTGTGTCCAGTCTCTCTGGGCACAATTGTAAAACTGGAGTCTGGAGGAGGGGCATAGAGGGAGGAGCCAGTTCACACCCTTTGAAAGTCTTAGAGTGCATACATACATATATTTACAAGGGAGGTCATTCCGAGTTGTTCGCTCGCAAGCGGATTTTAGCAGATTTGCTCATGCTAAGCCGCCGCCTACTGGGAGTGAATCTTAGCATCTTAAAATTGCGAACGAAGTAATCGCAATATTGCGATTACACACCTCGTAGCAGTTTCTGAGTAGCTTCAGACTTACTCGGCATCTGCGATCAGTTCAGTGCTTGTCGTTCCTGGTTTGACGTCACAAACACACCCAGCGTTCGCCCAGACACTCCTCCGTTTCTCCGGTTACTCCTGCGTTTTTTCCAGAAACGGTAGCGTTTTTTCCCACACGCCCATAAAACGGCCTGTTTCCGCCCAGTAACACCCATTTCCTGTCAATCACATTACAATCGCCAGAACGATGAAAAAGCCGTGAGTAAAATTACTAAGTGCATAGCAAATTTACTTGGCGCAGTCGCAGTGCAGACATTGCGCATGCGTATTAAGCGGAAAATCGCTGCGATGCGAAGATTTTTACCGAGCGAACAACTCGGAATGAGGACCTATATATCGACCACAGATTATTTTGTATTATAATATATAGGTTAAATATGTCCGGTTATAACTGGTCTTACGGTATTGATTTTACAGTACATTTTTGTTATACCAAAGGTCACGTACATATGATTAATTGTATTCCTAAGAAAAATCACTATTCTCATATTGATTTTCTTATATTCATCACTGCATTTCCATTATTTTAATTAATTATCCTCTTGATTTCACTTCAATACATCACGGTACACACCACAATCCTTGCATATCATTTTTCTAATAGAATCAAAATGTTAAGGTAATAAAAAGAGCTATTTTTATATTTGTTTTATATATTTTATTTCTTTCACACCCCATTTAATTCCAACATATCTTTCAGACCAGACGGCACCAATGTGTCCAGTCTGAATATCCAGTAGGTCTCGCATCTGCGAAGCCCACTGAAATGATCACCTCCACGATTTGTTGCTTTAATATGTTCTATTCCAATCATGTTCATATTGTCCCAACTGGAATTCTGACATTGTGTCACATGATTTGATAATGGGTGCTTAGCACCTCTACGTATATTTCTGCGATGTTCCATATATCTGATATGCAAAGTTCTTGTAGTGCGTCCTATGTATTGTTTTCTGCATTGACATGTAATCAAGTAAATAATATATGTAGACAGACAATTCATGAAGTCTTTTATAGAAAAGACCTCCTTTGTTTTAAACGACTGAAAGTTTGTACTCTATCTCGGTACATTATGAATCCGCTCATCACTAATTATAACACGATTGACAGTTGCTTTTTTCACACCGATGATGACCCAAAGGTCTATCCGGCAACAATGTATTCTTTAGATCCCCTACTTTTCTATTATCCTTTACAAAATGACTAGGCACCAGTTTTTTCTGTAAATTGTCGACCTTCCTAAAAATAGTAAATCCCCTTGAATCTATGTGTGGCTTAAGAACTTCATCCAATGACAATAACGAAGTGTTCTTTTTACCTGACTAATTTTGTGAGCACAACTGTTATATTGTGTGGTGAAAACTGCGCTCCTTTTATAATTTTTCTCCCTTAATTTTTTAGGGTTTTTAGGTTTTAATAATTATTTCCTATCCATGGTTTCCACTTCTGAGAGGGCTTTCTCTAATAATGCTTGCGGGTAGCTCTGCTCAGAAAATGATTGCATAAGGATTCTAGCCTGTGCTTGATATGTAGAGACCGAAGTGCAGTTCCTACGAAGTCTGATAAACTGACCCCTGGGGATATTGTCTTTCCAACCCTGTTTATGAGAACTTTTGTAGTTCAAATATCTATTCTGATCCACTGATTTAATATATGTTTTAGTAACCAATTTATTCTCCTCTACTTGCAGCTCTATAGCCAAGAAACTCATAGTGGTGATACTGTAATTAGACCATAATTATTATTATTCAAACCTGTTGTGAATGTGTTTCCAAACTACCACCCCAAATAATAAATAAATCATCTATATATTGGCCATATTATACCAGATCCACACCCCCCCCCCCCCCCAGACATGTTTGTCTTTAAGGACACCCATATATAGGTTGGCGAAACTCGGAGCGAATCTGGTTCCCATGGCCGCACTCCGTATCTGTAAATAATATTGAGTCAAAAATGAAATAATTGTGAGATAATATAAATTTTATCGAATACAAAATAAAGACATGTAGAGAGTCCGAGATGTCATCTTATTTCAAGTAATAATCAACAGCTAAGAGTCCCTTATCATGCGGAATATTAGAGTACAGTGACTCCACGTCACAAGTTAATAGATAATAATTCTATTTCCATGTAATATTATTCACATTGTTCAAAAAATGTTTTGTGTCCTTTATATAAGACCTCAGACTCTCTACTTGTCCCTGTAAGAAGTGATCTACAAAAAAATGATATATTATTAGTTAGTGACCCAACACCAGAAATAATAGGTCGCCTGGGAGGATTAATAAGTGTCTTGTGAAGTTTGGGTAAATAATAAAACGTGGCTGTGATAGGGTGAGAACAAAATAAAAAAAATTATGTTTCCTTGGATATAGAGCCGCATTTGAGGGCTGTATCTATCAAGTCCGTATATTGTTTTGGAAAAGTGTGGTAGGGTTGGTGTCCAACTTGCAGTAGAATTTCTTATCTTTCAATTGTTTATGGCATTCCCCAATGTAGTCCTCTACATCCAGGACCACCACCCCACCTCCCTTATCTGCAGGTTTTATTATCACGGACTTGTCATTTTGTAATAACTTTAATGCTTTATGTTCCCCAAGGGTCAGATTATCTTGATATTTAGGGGTACATTCAATTAAAGTCGGATCCATTCCGACATGTATTTGTCGGAATGGATCCGACAACCCCTATTCAATCCCATCTTAATTCGACTTTTTCAAGTCGAATTGAGATGGGACGCAGAGGAGGAGAAGGGGGGCGAGCCGCGGGGAGACCAGCGGGGGGACAGCCGGCGGGCATACAGGGAGATCAGCACTACGGAATAGCGCTGCAGCAGGATGTCACTCAGCCGCCCGACCTCACGACATATTCCACCCAGCTCCAGCAGCGTGCTGGAGCCGGGTGGAAGCTGCCGTGAGGTCAGGCGGGTGAGTGACATCCAGCTGCAGCACTACTGTAGCGCTGATCTCCCTGTATGCCCGCCGGCTGTCCCCCCGTCTCCCTGCGGCTCCCCCCACCTCGCCTCCTCTGGGTCCGCATCTCAGTCCGACATCATTTTGATGTCGGACTGAGATGGTCGAAAAGGGGGCGAAAACCTGTCCGATTTGGATTCGTTTGACATAAACACGTGGATCGACAGCTATTTCGCCGATCCACGTGCTTTTCGACAAGTCGAATTTATCGACTTGTCAAAAAATTTAGCAAAATATTGAATAAGTCGAATCAGGATTCGACCTTAAAAAGTCGAAAACTGCCGTCTCTTCAACAGACGGCAGTTTTAGACTTCAATTGAATATACCCCTAAATATCGTTTGACTTCTCACAAATATCTCTAAAGCTGTCCAGAGTGGACTTGTAGAAACTGTCCACAAGTGGTCTTTTATATGCAATGGGGTAGAAGTGTGATATTTTTAAAAAATATTTTTTGGGACATCAAAAACCGGTATCTCGACCTCTGTCATTTTCACCAGTGTTCCCTTCCTGTTCCAGACTTTCCAAGATGTCCTTAATACATTCATCATCTCTATCTAATATAATGGGGGCTTCCCCACTTTTATTTTTCTTAATTTGCTTTAATGCAAAATACCTTTTTCTACTTAATGTACGGACATATCGGTTAAGATCTACAAAAAGCTGGAAAATGTTGGGTTTAGCCACAGGTGCATAATTAAGGCCTTTTTCCAATATCTTTATTTCAGCATCTGTTAGTGGTCGTTTGGATAGATTGAATATGCCCTTGTTTCCATTTACCGTCTGCAGGGTGTTTTTAATTTGCTTTCTTCTACCTCCTCTTCTCTGTTTCTTGTCCTTTTTCTCTGATATTTGGTTGTTTGCCACATGTTTGATTGCTGATGCCTGTCTAAAAAATTATGGTAATTGACTGGTGTCTGGTCGTGTTCATCTTCAGTCTCAGAAGGTCTCATTTGTGTATTTGTCTGGATGTCATCTCTAAATTAATCTAGAACTTGATACCTGTTTCTATGCGAAAAATTGGTCTTTCTCTTGTATGTTTGAATTTGTGGTCTGGTTCATCTCTCTTTATACCCTCTATCATGATAGGTGTTTTGGGGGACATAACTTTGTGATTGTCTACTCCTATTTATCTCTCTGGGGGATCAGGTGAGCACAACATTGTCACGACTTGTGAACTTTCAAACTCCAGATAAGGCTGTGAGTGAGATATCCAGCCGGGAGGGAGACCTTTAAACTGCCTGTATATTCACAGATTATGCATACTACTGTCAGGTCTGTAGTTTTGTCTGTCCCCGGAGGGGGCTCTAGTGGGTCAGTGTAGGTGTGGTAGAAAAAATGAGGAGGCTGAAGAAAAGTGCTGCGCATGTGCGCCTGATATTTATTAGCACACAGGAACTATACAGCAACTGAACAAACTGATAAACTGATGATTGAAAACAAATGATGATTGACTGGGAAGTCAGCAACAGCAGGAATGATGTATGAATGATAAACTGGTACAACTGATGACAGGGATAATGATTAATAACTTAATCCGATGAAATGAGTATTCAAAAAGTCACTGATAACAAGTGAGAAATGATAATGTACTTGAAGGTTTATATAACTGGTAGTAATAATAATAATAATGAAATCAGATGAAGCAAACGAAACTCCGGTAAATGATGAAGAGAAAATTAAAAGCACACAGTCTCTGTGGTAGCACATGTTCATAAAGCCAAGCAAGGCCCAAGCAGGAGACGACTCTAACACAGCAAGTTGTTATATTAAGTGCCGAATGCAATGCACAATGCTGAATGCTGGTAATTAGATGCACAGGCTGAGTAAAGAAGAAACACCTGGTGAAAGTCTCTTACTGCAAGTTGTTTTAGTGGCTGACTGTGGCTGTGGTTCGTAGCAAGCTGAAAGGCTGAAGATCAAATGATGGAGTGACAACAAGGACACCACTGGAAACAGGAACACAGGAACCAGGAGAACTTGTTCACTGAATGTGACTCATTGTCCGAGGCGATGAGACTGAGACTGGAACTTATACCCCTTGCTCTGCGGTGATTGGTTGCTGGGCTCTGTGTGCAAACACCTTGCAGGATTGGATGTCCAGATCAGCTGAGTGCAGGTGTCATGGTGGCGCCCATGCTGGACAGACGCCGGCACACAGCGGGGAACACACTGGATGCAGTTCCGGGGTACTCAGTGACACTGAACATGACGCTCGCGGATAGCGCATTCATGCAGCCACGACTGGGGCCATGACCTCCAGAGGCCCGCACACCAGCGCACTGGTGAAATGCTGCTGAACGCCGATTCCTGACAGCTACTATACAACAGCAAGGAATTCAACCTTGTCAGCAGCATTATATAAGAAGACATGGACTGTTGCATGCTGTAAGCAATACATTGTGTACAAATCGCTTGATTACTAACTTAGCAGCTGCATGTGCATGAATGATTATAACTAACATGCTTGATCCATTTGGACATTAACCAAAGTTTATGAAAAAAGGATACTAAACCCATTGTTCTCATTACTATTGCATGCTTGGATTTTTGGACTATCTAAGAATAATTTACTTGTTCCATTATATATTAGCAAAATAAGGCAATAGGGTGGCATGGCCTAGCGTGCATAGACGATAGAGGCGCTGCAACTGAGCTCCAGAGACCGACTCCTGATAATATATTGGAAGAGGCGCTTTGGTGGGCTAGAGCACTCTACCCGCACTGTCATCGGGCCAGCGTAGTCCGGGACACTGAGCGGCGACTGCATGGGGCCGGGGAGCGCTGCTATCGACTCCTGCGAGCTGAGGCCTGCACCGCCGGAGGAACCCGCGGCCTCGAGTTTGGAGCTGCGGTCCGGGCTTCCTCACCTGAATACTGGCCGGTGTGACTCGGCCACTGGACACTCCCCAGGACCTGGAGAGGGCTTCAGAGGGCAACAGTTACAAGCCAGCAGTGGGGATCTTGGCTACGGGCCCTGCTAGGGCAAAAGTGCCAGTTTGCTGTCAGGTGCTGCAATACACTTTCCCAAGCCACTACTGCCTGTCTTCTGGGGTAAGCTACAAAACCCCCCATCTCATATATTTCTAGCTCTCTCCCTGTCTACCGCTGATAATATTGCCCCTGGTTGCCGGGCACCCCTCCTGCCCCGCATCTCACATCTGTGGTCTCTCCTTTTGCTCATACTGGGGACTGGTGGAGGCGGGGAGTAGTGGATGGGGCTCATTACAACGTTATCCTAGGTCCTGATAGCTGTTGGCTGGCCAGGCTATCTGGACTTTGGTGCATTGGAGTACCATAATCTCCTTTCATCTGATTTCAGCACATCTCTCTGTCTCTGCCACAGTGATAATTAGGGGCGACGTTTATAAGGATCAAGCTTGTGTCACTAATTCTCCTGCCGTCGCTGGCTGTCTAACCTCTCAAGAACTGACCACCCTTCTAGCTTCACTTTTAGACCAGAAGTTAGCACCACTTAAAGATTCTACCGACTCTGCTCTTACCCAACTCACGAAACATGATCAGCGTCTCTCTGAAGCAGAACAACGCATTTCAGATTTGGAAGACGAGCTTACAATGGCCAGGGCCACTTTATCTGATCAGGAGAAATCGGTGATATCCATGGTGGACAAGCTAGAAGATTTAGATAACAGAAATCGTAATGATAATGTCCACATTATCGGTCTTCCTGAGTCAGTCAAATATACAGACCTAATGGTGCTGGTCTCTAAATGGCTGCCACAAGAATTGGGCTGCGTCCTGACTGGTTCCTCATTGTTGGTGGAGAGGTTACACAGGGTGGGCCCCGACAGACAAGCTACCAGGGATCGCCCTCGCCCAGTGATATTGCAGATCTTGAATTATGCTGACAAAGTGCGTTTACTAGAAGCTTATCGTAAAAGTGCTGATCTTCGTTATCAGGGTGCAAAGCTTTTGCTGTCTCAAGACTTTTCTTATTTGGTGGCTATGAAATGACTTGAATATGCCCCGACCTGCAAGAAATTATTTGACTTGGGGTGCCGATTTTCACTATTGTATCCTGGAAAACTGCGTGTCTTTCACAATAGCAAACCCCATTTCCTGGATTCGCCACAGGTGGCAAAGAACTTTGTGGACACCCTCTCCTTAGGATCCTCGGCTCTTAGATCGGATGAGGACTGACGATGAGTAGTATTGTTTGCATTGTTATCTTCTCATCTTTTTCACATTCAGGTCTTTTATTCTTCTTTTGGCTTCCATGGCCTCCATTACATGCTTCTTAAAACTTGATAATATGTGGCGGTTTGAGAGATGCTTCAATACAGTAATTGAGTTTTATTTCTTATTTACATTGCTACAGATTTTGCTAAATGTTGGGTTATTCCATGCTCCACTTTCACTCCCCCTCTCCCTCCTCCCCTGGCCCTGCTGTTATTATTGTGGACATATTGTGGGTATGGTTCCCAAAGACTGGCGTATAGCAGAGGTAGTGCCGATATTCAAAAAGGGGAGCAAAGCTGAACCAGGTAATTATAGACCAGTTAGTCTTACATCTATAGTGAGGAAAGTATTGGAAGGTATTCTAAGGGACGGTATTCAAAAGATCCTTGAAGCAAATAAGGTAATTAAAAGGAACCAACATGGATTTGTGAAGGACAGTTCATGTCAAACCAACTTACTTGGCTTTTATGAAACAGTAAGTGCGAACCTTGATCAGGGTAAGGAGGTGGATGTAATCTTTTTAGACTTTGCTAAAATCTTCGACACAGTACCGCACATGAGACTTATCTACAAGTTACAAGAACTGGGGCTATGGAGCACAATATGCACTTGGGTCAGTAATTGATTAGATAATAGGGAGCAGCGCGTTGTGGTCAATGGATCATTTTCAAATTGGACTAAAGTACTAAGTAGTGTGCCACAAGGATCTGTACTTGGACCACTTTTGTTCAACATTTTCATCAACGACCTAGCAGTAGATCTAGAGAGCATGGTGTCAATTTTCGCAGACGATACCAAATTGTGTAAGGTTACAAATACAGAGGGGGATGCTGAGTCTCTTCAGAACGACTTAATTAAACTGGAAGCATGGGCAACAAAATGGAGATTGAGATTCAACACAGACAAGTGTAAGGTAATGCACTGTGGGGGCAAGACAAGAAATTACACCTACATACTAAATGGGGTAATACTAGGGGATTCTGTACTGGAAAAGACTTAGGGGTTCACATAGATAACAAATTAAGCAGCAGTACCCAAAGTAGGAGTGCAGCAAAGAAGGCTAATAAGATATTAGCATGCATAAAATGGGGAATTGATGCAAGGGATGAGAGTATTATACTCCCATTATATAAATCACTAGTGAGGCCACATCTTGAAAACTGTGTGCAATTTTGGGCACCATATTACAAAAAGGATATCCTGGAGCTAGAAAAGGTTCAGAGGCGGGCGACCAAACTAATCAAGGGCATGGAGACGCTGGAATACGAGGAAAGGCTTGCAGGGCTAGGCATGTTTACATTGGAAAAGAGGAGACTAAGAGGGGACATGATCAACATCTACAAATATATAAATGGTCAATACACAGAGCTCGGGAGGGACCTGTTTTCTATAAGATCAGCACAGAGGACACGTAGTCACTCGCTTAGGTTAGAGGAGAGGCATTTCCGCACATTGAGGCGATAAAGTTTTTTCACAGTAAGGACAATACGTGTTTGGAATTCCCTGCCTGAGAGAGCAGTAACAGCGGACTCAGTCCACACCTTTAAGAATGGGTTAGATAAATTCCTATTGGATAAAGATATTCAGGGTTATGTTGCGTAGGCACGCATTATTGTTAATATAACTAGTTCTAACATAAAAATATCTAGTCCTATAATAAGACTGCATAGGAGACCAAATAGGATGAACTCGATGGACAATTGTCTTTTTTTCAACCTTAGTTACTATATTACTATGACATTGGCAGTCTGTTAGATTGCCCTTTTGAGTTCAGAAAAGTTATAAGACATTTTGGGAATTGCTTGTTTGGTATATTGCTTTGGATTTGTGGTATTTGTGTACAGGTTTGGCAAGTTACTCTGGGCACTCATGTTTCTGTCCCCGCCCGCTTGCTGGGACAGGGTGGACACGACTATTTCCCATAATCATAACTGTGTGGCCTAGAGTAGGTATTGGATAATATGGCTACTCAAACTGATAGCTCCACTAGGACTCAGTCCTCTCTGAAATTTGTCTCCTGGAATGTGGAGGGGTTAAACTCCCCTATCAAGAGATGCAAAGTTTTATCATGTTTGAAACGCCTCAAACCGGATATTGCATTTTTACAAGAGACCCATTGGGATATAAAAAACCTGAATAAGCTTAGGGGACCTTGGGTGGGAGAATTTAAAACTGCTTCATTTACTGCTAAACGTAGGGGTGTCTTGATTTAATTTAAGAAACACTTACCCTATACGATCAAAGATACGTGGTCTGATTCGGAAGGTCATTTTCTTTTTATAAAACTTTCGCTTTTGGGTTTCTTATATAAACTAGCAGCGATTTATGCACCTACAGGATTGACCAGACTGTTCTTTACGGCTATATATTCAAAACTGCAGGAATGGGCGGAAGGGGAAATATTGCTTGGTGGCAACTTTAATTGTGTTCTCCCTAGGGGTCTGGACCGTTCCTCTGGCTGGGGTGTGGAGGGTGATGTCTCCCCGCTGACCTTTTTGAAAGATTCTTTGAATATACTTTTTACTCTCACCCACATCATACTTCTTCCCGAATAGATTTTTTGGCTACTTTCTGACACACTATATAGTAGGGTGGTCGACTCAGGTATAAGTCCTATTGCTCTTTCAGACCACTCACCGGTTTGGGTGACCCTCTCTATTAAAGATCCCCTGACTACTTCTTATAATTGGAGATTTCCTGCCTATCTCACCAAGTTTACTGATTTTCGTAATCACTTGGTAACTGCATTCTGTAATTATGAACAAGATAATGCAGGCCACTTAGATGATATTCAACTGTTTTGGGCTGCGGCGAAACCAGTTATTAGGGGTCAGGTGATTGAGTATGTGGCCAGGAAATGGAAAAAGCTTTCAAAAATGATTGAAGATCACAGTAAATTATTGACAACGGCATGTGATGCCATGCAGCTGTCGGATTCTATGGCCTCCCGACAACATTACTTGGACGCTAAACACTCTTATGATGCCTTCTGTACTGAACGTGCCCAATTTGCCCATGACATTCAGCGTAGCAAATACTATTATGGATGTAATAAATCTGGGAGATTGCTAGCTAAGCTTGTGCATTCCCATAACGCCCCCTCTCGTATATTGCAAATTGTCCCTTCAAATGGACCCTCGGTTACAGACCCATCTGGCATATCTAACCATTTTAGGGACTACTATCAGTTGTTATATACCTCTCCACCTGATTCTCCATCTGAAGGCGACCAATTCCTCTCTAAGGCGGAATTGCCTGTCCTTACTGAAGAGGAAAGGGATTTATTAACGGCACCAGTAACGGATGCAGAATTGTCTTTTTTGATCAAATCATTAGCCAAAGGTAAATCTCCGGGTCCTGATGGTTTCGGAGCAGAATACTATCAACTGCTCTTGGATCATTTGTTACCCCACATGGTTACTTTGTTTAACTCCTTACTTTCTGGAGAACAACCACCCCTAAATTTCACTGAGGCAAGGATTATAGTTCTCCCTAAATCGGGTAAAGACCCTACACAGGTCTAATCTTATAGGCCCATTTCCTTTTTAAATCAAGACCTGAAATTTTTTACTAAATTATTGGCGCAACGTATGCAGAGCTTTCTCCCTCGAATATTGCACCCGGCTCAAAATGGCTTTGTAAAGGGCAGAACTTCGGTCCATAACATGCGCATGTTGATAGCGGCAATGCACCGTTATTATCAATTGAACAATAAAGAAGCCATCATTGTCAGCTGTGATGCAGACAAGGCTTTTGATAAGAGTTTCCTGGTCGCATATTTCATGCATGCTCCATGCTCAACAGTTTGGCCAAGCCTTTATTGGTATATTCAATATGTTGTACTCCCATCCGGTAGCTTATTTGACTGTTAATGGGCTTAATTTGTCATCTTTCACATTGTCCAGGGGCACCCGCCAAAGTTGCCCCCTCTCGCCACTGTTATTTAATTTGGCACTAGATCCCTTGATCCACGTATTTTTGTAAAGACAACACGTGGCAAGGTATTAGATTAGGCAACACAGAGGTCAAAGTTTCGGCCTTCACAGATGATTTACTCTTGTATCTTAGTAACCCGAAACAGGCCATTCCCTCCCTGCAAAGCATTTTGGCTGATTTCCAATTGGTATCTGGTTTCACTGTTAATTTTACTAAAACAGAAGCTTTGGCTCTACATACTACAGCTAAATCTGGATGGGGTAACTCCTTTACTTTTTCGCTGGGCTCAAGATCATTTATTATATCTGGGTTTAAAATTTCCTAGTGATCCTACCAAAATATATTCTATCAATTATTCCCACTTTGTAACTCAAATGTTGAAAGATTTCGAAAAATGGAGAAATCTGCCACTATCATATATTGGGAGATGCCATTTATTTAAAATTATTTATTTTCCTAGGTTTCTGTATCCGGTCCAGATGCTGCCATTTTTATTACATAAAAAAGATATTGCCAATAAGGCCTTATCCAACTTCATATGGGCAGGCAAACGCCCTCATATATCACTTTAGAAATTCCAGCAGCCAGTATCGTTGGGGGGTATTAATCTAACCATCATGCAGGACTATGCAATAGCTTCTAATTTGAGGTATGCTCTGGACTGGATAGGTGAAGCCTCTACCTTTGTTAATTTGGATATTGAACTGGACTTTCTTGTTAAGGGCTCTCTGATTTCCATTTTACATACCTCGCTGCCTTCTCTTCCTTTAGAGGTTACAGACAACCCATTGTTGTACAATCCCTGCATGGCGTGGCGTATATCGCTTAAGCAATTGGAATTATCCCTATACTTGCACTATATTCTCACCATTACTACATAATCGTGATTTTCAACAGGGTGACCCTCATGAGATTTTCTGGACATGGCATCTTCATGGACTTCGTTTGGCATATCGTTTGATAGATGAAGGTCTCTCCACTACCCACACCCTGGAAAGGCTCAAGGAGCTATTTCCTGATATCCAGATTCCCATCTTCGCTTATTTCCAGGCCCGCAGTTTTGTGACCAGACTACTAACTGAGCTAAATCATTCAAACCATTCTATGGTGTTTGATATCTTGATAAAAACCCGTTTAGGTACCTCCTGCCCTACCTCTTTATTATATGAAAAAGTAAGGAAGAACATTGACCTTACTACTTTATCAACAGGTATGGCAAAGTGGAGAGACTCCTCCCCTAATCTCCCTTTACAAACCATTGTCACAGCCTCGGCCATATTGAATAAACAATTAATTTCTTCTTTGCTGAATTGCAATTTAAAATCCTCCATTGGGCATATTATACCCCGAAACTAAGGTTTATAACAGGAGTGGCAGAGGACTTTAAATGTTGCCATTGATATTCTACATTGTCTGTGGTCTTGTTCAGTAGTACAAGCCTTTTGGGCTAATGTCCTGAATTATGTGTATAATGTCCTCCATATCCCTCTTACCATAACTATGCCATGGGCGCTGTGGAATTACTATACTCGTCCCCTGTCTTTACAACATACTAAAGGCATTACACTTTTACTTGCTAAAATTGCAGCAGTGGCTAAAAAAACCTATTTTGTCTCAGTGGATACACTCTACTCCCATTCCTCTTTCTCTTATGTTACCGAGATTGGCTCATGCTTACAGGATGGAGTGGATAGACAGGTCTTTAGATTTAGAATCTCAACCGCAAGTTTTTTGATATTTGGCTACCCTATGTGCTCACATTGGGGGTTATTCCGAGTTGATCGCTAGCTGCCGTTGTTCGCAGCACAGCGATCAGGCAAAAAATCGGGATATCTGCGCATGTGTATGCACCGCAATGTGCAGGCGCGTCGTACAGGTACAATGAGCATCGTGGGTTTGTACAGCGTCTAACGAACATTCCTCTTGCACGGCCAAACGCAGGAAGATTGACATGAAGTGAGCGTTTCTGGGTGGCAACTGACCGTTTTCAGGGAGTGTTTGGCAAAATGCAGGTGTGGCTGAAAAAACGCAGATGTGGCTGGGCGGGTGTGTGACGTCAAAAGCCGTCCCTGCATCGTTAGAATCAACGCACGTGAAGAGTAACTACAGGGTTGGTCTTGTTTTGCACAAAAAGATTTTGCAGGCGCTCTGCTGCACAAGTGTTCGCACTTCTGCAAAGCGAAAATACACTCCCCAGTGGGCGGCGACTATGCATTTGCACGGCTGCTAAAAACTGCTAGCGAGCGATCAACTCAGAATGACCCCCATTTTCTACCGAAGAGAGAGACTTTCTTCGTGGTATAGTACATCTAACCTCTTGGTACAACTTGACCACAATGGAGAAAGGTAGAGATTAATTTCAAAGGCTATAGATACACGTAATAAGTTAGTCTACCTGCTCCATACTAATTTGTAATTTTCTTCTGTAAACCGGGAATTTCTTTTGATTATCATTATACATTCCCTCCTCTTTGTATTCTATGTATACCTCCACTTTTGTTTGTATGCCTCCACTTTTGTTTTTTATTTCCATCATAAGCCTGTGGAGCTTTGGTTATATTTTAATCACTGTCTACTTGCTGACCTGTATGCCAAAATGTACCAAATTTTTCTTTGTTGTTTATGTCTTTCAATAAACATACTTGAGAAAAAATAAAAATAAGGCAATAGATATTTTGGTATGAGATACGTTTAACAAATTGCATATAGCTACTAAAGGTTTTCCCCCCAAACGGAATTGGTTATCATATGGTCTTACCATATATTTATTTATTTTTTTTCCAAATATGTTTATTAAATACCTCCAAAACATGGTACAGAAATAAGGAAAAAACCGCATACATATCAGACATATCGACATCAAAGTAAGCAGATAAAGGAGGTAAAAGTACACAGCATATATGAGTAGGTGGAGGAAATTTTCCAATTTTCCAAAACAATCAACAAGAACAAACTGTAAGCCACCAGAAGAGCGGCGGTCAGGCTATAATATATTAAGAATGGGACTGAATATGACTGACTAAAAACTGACACTCAATTCCGGCAGTTCAAATAAAGAAAAATAAAAAATAAAAAAGAACATCACAAAAACGTTAGAACAAAATGAGCAAAAACACCTAACAAGAGCCACAGGCCACCGATCCGTCCATAGAAGTGTCCATCCAATCCGCCAGGGAAGAAACAGAAGAAATAAGAAGAGAAGGGAAAGAAAAGAGGAGGTGTGTGGAGAGGGAAGTACGGATGAAGAAGAGGGGGAGGGGAAGATAGGAGGATTAGTCAGTTAGAGAAACTTGGCTATCAAGTTGTCGGAGAGAGTACCAAAAGTTAGATTGGAAACATTTATGTATTGCTAGCTTAGTGTGGGGAGGGAGGGTACAAATGTATTTATCCCAGCACTTAAAGAGTGCAGGAGTCAGGGTTTCCTTGTGGATAGAGGCCTCCAGCCAGTCCATATTAAATAAAAAGAGTAACCTAGAAGTAGCCATAGGGAGAGTAGGAGAGGTAGGATGGATCCACTGTTGCAATATCGCTTTTTCCCCCACTGCTGAAAGTAACACTATCAATTTTTTATCAGTGCGTGGAATTCCAGGTTGGTCCGACAGATGACCAAAGAGGGCCCAGGGAGCAGTGCATTGAAAGGGGATGCCTAGCGTTGACGTGCCATAATGGTGCAAGGTATGCCAGAATTTTTGAATGACAGGGCAGGCCCAGAGACAATGGAAAAGGTCAGCTTCTACCGTTGAGCATTTATTACATCCGGCCCTATCTGATATACCCATTAGAAAACCTTGTTTAGGCGAAATATATGCCCTGTGTAGCAGTTTATAGGCCATTTCCTGATATATACTAGCCGGTATTAGTTTAAGGGTCATAAGAAAAGTATCTAATAGGGTGTCTACTGTGAGTGTAGGAACTTGGGAGATCCATTTAGCTAGATCAGGAAAATCAGTGTGGGGGTCCAGTTCAGTGCGGATACGCGCATAGATAGAAGATATGGAGTATGTGTTGGAGCGTAAAAGGGAGTCTAAGGGGTTAACAAAGTCTTTTCCCGTGAGGTGAGGGAGAACGGATGTAAGATAATGTATAGCCTGGGAGTAGTAAAATCCATGCAGGGGTGAAATTGTATATTTCTCAATAGCCTCCTGAAATGGCAAAGGAGTGTGAGTAGGTGTCATCAGAATACGTAGAGTCCTTAAACCAGAGGAGCACCAAGCACTAAAAGGCAAAGAGGCAGTACCATTCTGGAACTCCAGGTTTCCAAGCAAAGGTAAAGATACTGAGTAATAATATCTGAGACCAAGAGCTTTCCTAGCCATTTTCCACGCCTTAATAGTGGAAGACAATAGCGGGTTATCAAATTGTGAAGATTTTATTTGAGAGGGCCGGGCATGTAGGAGGTAAGCAAGAGAGAGGGGAGCACAAAGCTGAGATTCTAACTTGGTGTCTGTGAATACATCGTTGCCACTGAGCCAATCCATAGCGAAATGTAGTAAGCAGGCTAGATTGTATTGTTTAATGTTTGGTAGGTTTACACCCCCTTGGCGTACAGATTGCGACATTTTTTTTAGACTTATCCTGGGGCGCTTACGGTTCCATATAAACTTGGAAAGCAAGGTATTAAGTAAAGAAAAGTCGGAGTTAGTGAGAAGAATGGGAGTCATTTGGAGAATATACAGGAGTTTCGGGAAGCATGCCATTTTAAACAGGTTGCATCTCCCTAACATATTAAGGGGAAGGTTTTGCCATAGGCTAAGCTCAGCCTGGATTTTATGTATGATCGGGGTAATATTACGTGCATAGAGGGTGGAGAGATGTTGCGGTAGAGCCACTCCTAAAAAGGTGATATGCGAGGGGGCCCATCTAAACGGGAAGGGGCTAGCCCAACCCAGTCTCGCCTGGCCAAATATGGCCAGGGCTTCAGACTTGGCAAAGTTAATGGAGAAGCCAGCAAAAGACGAAAATCTGTCAATTGCCTCTATCAATACAGGAAGGGAGCGTTTAGGGTCAGAGGTACATATAAGTAGGTCATCTGCGAAGGCTATAACTTTGAGTTCGCGATCCCCAATAACAATGCCCCTAAACCCAGGTAGCAGTTGGATATAACGAATAAAAGGTTCCAAGGCCAAATTAAAAAGCAGAGGGGAGAGAGGGCATCCTTGTCTGGTGCCTCTCTCAAGAAAAAAGGAAGAGGAGGCCACATCATTGACTACCACCTGGGCCATCGGAGCAGTGCAGAGGGTCCGCATTAGACTACAGAAATTAGTGCCAAATTGCTGATGGG
Organism: Pseudophryne corroboree; assembly: GCF_028390025.1. Taxonomy (NCBI): domain Eukaryota; kingdom Metazoa; phylum Chordata; class Amphibia; order Anura; family Myobatrachidae; genus Pseudophryne; species Pseudophryne corroboree. The sequence continues at coordinate 291,450,660 of NC_086452.1, read as the reverse complement.
AGAGCACTCTAAAAAGGTGTGGCCAAGCGATTTTATCGAAGGCCTTTTCGGCGTCTAGATTAATAAGAATATTGTCTTCCAAATTATGAAGGCGGGTATGGGAAATAGCAGCTATCGCCGATCTAATACCTTGTACAGATTGTCTGCCTTTAATAAAGCCTAACTGGGCCGGGGAAATGAGATGAGGCAGACAAGACTGTAGACGGTTGGCCATTAGTTTGGTAAGCAATTTGAAGTCTTGGTTAAGAAGTGAGATAGGGCGATAGGAACCCACGAGGGAGGGATCTTTACCCGGCTTGGCTATTACGATTATCCGTGCCTCATTGAAGTATAAAGGTATGGTTCCGGAGGTAAATATATGATTATATAATTTGGCTAGAGTGGGTGTGAGTTCAGCATTAAGTAATTTATAATATTCAGCCCCAAAGCCATCAGGGCCTGGGCTCTTGCCGTTTGGTAAAGATTTGATAGTTGTGAGTATCTCTTCCTCAGTTATAGACATCTCGAGAGAGGACAGGAAGTTGAGCGTCATGCAAAAAAGATTTACCTGTCTCCACGTTATCTGGCTCTGCTGTATATAGGGATTTGTAAAACTGCATAAATTCGGTGCAAATGGCTGTCGGATCTGATATAATAGTGTCTGAAGATTTAACCACCTCAACCCACGTGCGCGTGCGGGGTCCCCGAGCGAGGTTTGCCAAGAGTCTGCCCGATTTATTACCCCATCTAAAAAATTTGTTCCGCTGGTAATCATATCGTGTCTGGTCCTGCTCTGTTAGGAAGGTATCATATACTTGTTTAGCAGTCAGGTATGCCTCTTTATGTGCGGGAGTGTCGGAACGCTTATACGTTCTATAAGTTGAGGTGAGAAGGGAGCTCAGCTCATGGAGGCGGGAGTTAAATGCTTTGCGTTTAGAATTTACGTATGAGACAATGTGGCCCCGGATAACAGCTTTAGAGGCGCTCCAGAACAGTGAGACATCCTCCGCCTGGGCCAAATTATCAGAAACGTAGGTGTGCCAAGTGTGTCTAAGGTGTAGGAGAAAATCCTCAGAGTGAGTAAGATAAGCAGGGAATCGCCAGCATTTGGAAAAGCATTGAGGCAACGCAAGCTTAAGAGAAATCATAATAGGGGCATGGTCTGAGATAATAATATTTTTAATCGATGTGTGAGTGACTTTAGGGAAGAGGTGTCGGGATAAGAAAATATAATCAATACGGGAGTGTGTAGAGTGGGGGTGAGAGTAGAAAGAGTAATCACGAAGAAGAGGGTGATGGATACGCCAAGGGTCGGAGAGAGCAAGTTGCGAACAGAGGGAAGAAAGAAGATCACAGCCGGATTTGGAGGATGAAGTACTCACCCCAGACCTGTCCATGGATGGATTGATGACCGTGTTGAAATCTCCTCCTAGGATTAGATTAGAGCTCGCCCAAGAGGAAAGTTTCTGTAGGACAACTGCAAAAAAATCCTGTTGAGAGACATTGGGGGCATATAGATTAAGGAGAGTATACAAGACATTATCAATAATCACATCTAGCAAAATAAATCTCCCATTAGGATCGAGAAACTTTCTGCATATCGAATATTGTAAGGACTTGTGAAAAAGGATGGCAACTCCCCTGGTCTTATTAGAATAAGGGGCCGAGATACAATCCCCAATCCAGGGGGCACGTAGAGTGTTACGGGGATCGTCCAGCCAATGTGTTTCCTGTAGGAAGGTGATGTGAGGGGTCAAACGGTGGAGGTGGGAGAGCACTTTCTTACGCTTCACTGGAGCGTTAAGGCCCTCCACATTCCATGACACTATATTGAAGGCAAGGAGCGGAGTATCCTCCACGGCGGCGGGGGGAGTAGGAGCAGGGTCAGCTATATCAGCCTATACCGATGGATGGGAATGCAAGAAAAAATATACTAAAGGTAAAGTAGGGCCCCTGCCCGTCCCAGCGAGCGGGAAGGGGTTGACCCATGGAGGATCGGGGTCGGCAGGTCCGGCAGGTGCAACCAACAATATTAAACAGTAACAAAGAAAACAAACAAGAAAAACAAGAAAATTTACAGCTCATTGTATACACAGAGCTGCGCAATTATTCCTCTCCACGTGACCTACAGATGGAGAAAAAAAAGGGAGAAAAACATGCATGCAAGCAATAATAACAGTGCCACAGTCAAGTGGGTAAACTCGAGAAGTGGGCCTTGGCGAGTGTTATGTCATCGAAGAACAACGGCTTGCCGTCCTCGAAGACCCGCAGCCGGGCCGGGTACAGGAGAGAGAATTTGATTTTGGCGTTAAACAGTTGCTTGCACAACGGGGCAAACTCCTTGCGTTTAGCAGCGACAATGGTGGAAAAATCCTGAAATATCAAAAGCCGATCTCCATTGTAGGTTAGGCTATCCGTCTTCCGGTAGTGGTCTAGGAGTCGAGCTTTGTCGGCATAATTAAGGATTTTCATGATCACCGGGCGAGGGCGACCAGAGTTTGTTTTACGTTCAGGGCCGATTCTATGTGCCCGCTCAATAGCCAGAGGGGTACCTTTGAGATCCATGGCCAGTTGTTGCGGTATCCAGTTAGAGAGAAGATCAAGTAACTCATGGCCTTTGACCGATTCGGGGATACCCACCATCCGGAGATTACTTCTGCGTCCGCGATTCTCCAAATCATCTAGCTTCTGGGTCAGATCCGAAATGTCACTTTGCTGTGAATTAATGGTGAGTTGTGCTGTATGCAAATCATCCTCCAGGGTAGACACCCTCTGTTCGACGTCATCTAAGTGGCCAGAGTGTTGAGTTAATTTGGATAGAGTAGAGTCAATAGCTTCTCTAATGCCCGCCAGTTTTTCATCTAGCAGAGGGCCCAGCACCGCCGCAATATCCGCAGGTTTCATTTTGGGAGGCTTACTGGCCGGAGCAGACTTGCGTTTTTGTAAGGACCTGGAACGGGTGACAGAGCAATCTGAATCAGACGAGTGTCCCCACACAGTATCGCCTCGGGTTGTAGAGGCGGGTTCAGCAATTGACATCGGGGTGGGTATGAGAAATTTTTCCATAAAAATAAGCGGGCAACGGAGGACCTATTTATACAGTAGGAGTCGCCTCACGCAAGGAGCAGGCTACAATGAGGTCACATGGAGAAGAAAAAAAAAAGGGGAAGTATAACAGGTTACATCCCAACGAGTAACAGCTCAGGACCGGTAGGCATCAGTCCGTGAACAGCGCACATGGGCGAGGAGAAATGTCACACAGGTGCAGAAGCCGGCATGGGTTTATGGGTGAAGCCGTCAGCCGGAGAGCCGGATATGCCAGAAGGCAGTAGGGGGAGAGCTGGTTTTATAGTGACAGCAGCAGCTGAAATAAAGACCACGGTGTGTGGGCCAGGGGTAGTGGGCAAAGCAGCTCCCAAGTGCAATAATCCTGCAGCATGCGACGTTAGGGCGGCAAACAGAATAAAAGAGGGTCTCCCAGCCGAGAGAATACCTGGGTGCCTCAGGGGTCACAGCAGTAGGTAGCAGGTCCCGAGATAGAGGTGATCGTAGCAGCACCTATTCCAGCAGGGGTGCAGGGTCAGCTCTCTGCAAGGTGAGGGCCTCCGGATCCCCCTTCAGGCAGTCCTGATACAATAGGTCCCGGCCGTGGAATTCAAGGGGGCCACGGAGTAAATAGCACCTCTGGGTGTGTATGGGTCCAGTAGGCAGGGAGCCCGGCGGCCGCTTCAGCGGGCTCTCCAGAGGACGCGTCAACGTGGCCTCCCGCGCACGCGCCTCGGGCGGGCTCAGAAATCGAGGCCCCGGCGCCGGACCAACGGTAGGCCACAACCTGCGGGAGCGTCGTAAAACACTCCCCGGCTCCGCGGCGCTAACCGGGACACGGCGGGGGGCAAGTGACGATCGGAGGCAGGTCGGTGTAGGGAAGGGGACGGCCGAAGAGGGCAGGGAGAGTGTGTTTGGTGAGGTGGATGTGGGAGCCCGGTGATTTTGCTTCCACTCTCCTCCGCCGTCAGGCCACGCCCCCACCATATATTTTTAAACCATGTGTGTTAAAATTTCTAAATATTTTTTTACAATTTTTTTTGTGTAATGCTTGCTGGCATTTGTAATGTATGTATGTATTATTAATCTTAAAAAATAAATATCCACACCAGATTGAATAAGCGCATTCTATTTACTTTTTTTTTTTTTGGTTCAGTATTATAAGGATTGCATCAAAATATGCAAAAAAAAGAAATAAGAGCGGCTAAAGACGATCCGACCCAGCCCAAACTTCACCTTTTTTTTCACGGGTCCGAGCAACTTGGATCCTCCCGCCTTGCTCGGTTAACCCGAGCGCGCTCGAACGTCATCATCCCGCGGTCGGATTCTCGCGAGATTCGTATTCTATATAAGGAGCCGTACGTCGCTGCCATTTTTCACTCGTGCATTGGAGATGATCGTGAGAGGACGTGGCTGGCGTCCTCTCAGTTTCTATGTTCAGTGGGCTGCATATTGTGCTGCAAATATCTGTGCTCAGTGTGCTGCAAATATCTGTGCTCAGTGTGCTGCAAGTGCAAATATCTACGTTCTCTGCCTGAAAAACGCTCCATATCTGACTGTGCTCAGTGTGCTGCAAATATCTGTGCTCAGTATGCTAATTGCTTTATTGTGGGGACTGGAGACCAGCAGTATTATATAGTAGGAGGACAGTGCAGAGTTTTGCTGACCAGTGACCACCAGTATTATACGTTCTCTGCCCGAAAAACGCTCCATATCTGTGCTGCATTGTAGAATATAGTAGGACAGTGCAGAATTTTGCTGACCACCAGTATAACTATATATATAGCAGTACGGTACAGTAGTCCACTGCTCTACCTACCTCTGTGTCGTCAAGTATACTATCCATCCATACCTGTGGTGCATTTCAGTTTTGCACAGTTTGCTGACCACCAGTATATACTATATAGCAGTACGGTACAGAAGGCCACTGCTCTACCTACCTCTGTGTCGTCAAGTATACTATCCATCCATACCTGTGGTGCACTTCAGTTTTGCACAGTTTGCTGACCACCAGTATATACTATATAGCAGTACGGTACAGAAGGCCACTGCTCTGCCTACCTCTGTGTCGTCAAGTATACTATCCATCCATACCTGTGCTGCATTTCAGTTTTGCACAGTTTGCTGACCACCAGTATATACTATATAGCAGTACGGTACAGAAGGCCACTGCTCTACCTACCTCTGTGTCGTCAAGTATACTATCTATCCATACCTGTGGTGCATTTCAGTTTTGCACAGTTTGCTGACCACCAGTATATAATATATAGCAGTACGGTACAGTAGGCCACTGCTCTACCTACCTCTGTGTCGTCAAGTATACTATCCATCCATACCTGTGGTGCATTTCAGTTGTGCGCAGTATATATAGTAGTAGGCCATTGCTATTGATATATTACTGGCATATAATTCCACACATTAAAAATTGGAGAACAAAAATGTGGAGGATAAAATAGGGAAAGATCAAGATCCACTTCCACCTCGTGCTGAAGCTGCTGCCACTAGTCATGGCCGAGACGATGAAATGCCATCAACGTCGTCTGCCAAGGCCGATGCCCAATGTCATAGTAGAGAGCATGTAAAATCCAAAAAAATAAAGCTCAGTAAAATGACCCAAAAATCTAAATCAAAATCGTCTGAGGAGAAGCGTAAACTTGCCAATGTGCCATTTACGACACGGAGTGGCAAGGAACGGCTGAGGGCCTGGCCTATGTTCAAGGCTAGTGGTTCAGCTTCACATGAGGATGGAAGCACTCATCCTCCTGCTAGAAAACTTAAAAGAGTTAAGATGGCAAAAGCACAGCAAAGAACTGTGCGTTCTGCTAAATCACAAATCTCCAAGGAGAGTCCAATTGTGTCGGTTGCGATGCCTGCACCTCTTTTTTCTTTCATTTTTCTTTGCATCATGTGCTGTTTGGGGACTATTTTTGGAAGTGCCATCCTGTCTGACACTGCAGTGCCACTCCTAGATGGGCCAGGTGTTTGTGTCGGCCACTTGGGTCGCTTAGCTTAGTCACACAGCTACCTCATTGCGCCTCTTTTTTCTTTGCATCATGTGCTGTTTGGGGACTATTTTTTTGAAGTGCCATCCTGTCTGACACTGCAGTGCCACTCCTAGATGGGCCAGGTGTTTGTGTCGGCCACTTGGGTCGCTTAGCTTAGTCACACAGCTTCCATCTTGCACCTCTTTTTTTCTTTGCATCATGTGCTGTTTGGGGACTATTTTTTTAATCTGTCATCCTGTCTGACACTGCAGTGCCACTCCTAGATGGGCCAGGTGTTTGTGTCGGCCACTTGGGTCGCTTAGCTTGGCCATCCAGCGACCTTGGTGCACCTCTTTTTTTCTTTGCATCATGTGCTGTTTGGGGACTATTTTTTAAATCTGCCATCCTGTCTGACACTGCAGTGCCACTCCTAGATGGGCCAGGTGTTTGTGTCGGCCACTTGGGTCGCTTAGCTTAGTCACACAGCTTCCATCTTGCACCTCTTTTTTTCTTTGCATTATGTGCTGTTTGGGGACTATTTTTTTAATCTGTCATCCTGTCTGACACTGCAGTGCCACTCCTAGATGGGCCAGGTGTTTGTGTCGGCCACTTGGGTCGCTTAGCTTAGCCATCCAGCGACCTTGGTGCACCTCTTTTTTTCTTTGCATCATGTGCTGTTTGGGGACTATTTTTTAAATCTGCCATCCTGTCTGACACTGCAGTGCCACTCCTAGATGGGCCAGGTGTTTGTGTCGGCCACTTGGGTCGCTTAGCTTAGTCACACAGCTACCTCATTGCGCCTCTTTTTTTCTTTGCATCATGTGCTGTTTGGGGACTATTTTTTTGAAGTGCCATCCTGTCTGACACTGCAGTGCCACTCCTAGATGGGCCAGGTGTTTGTGTCGGCCACTTGTGTTGCTTAGCTTAGTCACACAGCTTCCATCTTGCACCTCTTTTTTTCTTTGCATCATGTGCTGTTTGGGGACTATTTTTTTAATCTGCCATCCTGTCTGACACTGCAGTGCCACTCCTAGATGGGCCAGGTGTTTGTGTCGGCCATGTTATGAGCCACGCCTGTGGCTCATTCCTGTTTTGCATGTCGGTTAGGTATTTTATGTTATACTTCTGTTTATGTTCCCCGTGGGTGTCATGGGGTGCTTGGAGCTCTCCCTTAAGGAGAGGATACTGTTATGAACCACAGGTAGTGGTTCATTCCTATTTAATGTTTATAGTTCTCTTGCAGGCCAGGATTTCCCTTTGCTCTGGTTTAGAAGATTATTGTTTGCTGTCAGTGGTGAGTCTGTGTAATTGCAGTCTGTTCCCATGTGTTCAGCCTCACCTGGCTGCTAATTGCATCTTGTCGGTTTGGAGTCATGCAACAGGGCAGCTGCATGACATAATTAATTAGGCCTCTCTGTTATATGCTGGCTGAGTGCAATTCACAGACGCTGGTAATATTTCTAGGTTTCCAGTCTTCCAGAGTGTTTGAGTTCTGAGCTTGTTCCTGCCAGTCCTGAGCTCCTGTCTAGCAGTGTCTGTCTAGCTGCTTCCTGTGTCGATTCCTGTGTCAGTCCCTGTGTCGATTCCTGTGTCTGATCCCGTGTCCTGCCGTGAAGCGTTCCTGTCCAGAAGTCCTGTGGCTTTGCCTATGCCTGGTCGAGTTTCTGGCTTCTTGGTGTCCACCGGTCTGTCGTTTGGGATTCTGCCTGTCCTCCAGTTCTGAGAGTTTGTGTCGGCAGCATTGGGAGTTCCTGTCCGTTTGCCAGTATTTGTACTGGTTCCGTGAGTAGCGGCTTTGCCGCGTCCGTCGGCCTAGGCCGCTGTATTCCTTGGTTGTATCTGTCACTGGTGTTTTGCAGAGGGTTCTGCTTATGCTGTCACCGCCGGTACACAAAAGTATTGTGTCGGCGTGTGGTCAGCATTTCCTTTGTTGTTCTTTTCCTTTGGCGGCAAGCCGCACATACATTTAGTTTTTGCCTAGTTAGTAGCCCCTGGCTTTGGTTGTTTCAGTTAGAGGGCCCCTTGTTATTACCCTGTCTCAGTTCACGCTTTGTCTCTCTTTAAGACCTGAGGGGGCATCGGAGTTGGGCAGACCTAATCCGCCCTTCAAACGCGGCTGCCATGGGCCCAAGAAACCATAGTCCTGCAAGCGTGAATTGACAACATGGGTAAAACAACGGAGGTAGGGTGCCAGGGGCTATTCCAGTTCCATTTCACCAAATCCAGAATTATGTCCTGGTGCTCTGGACTCACTTCATAACATCTCCCTTGTTCTGAGCACCAGGAACCTAACATTATCACCAGCCATACCACAAAAAAGAAATAAAACTTTTTCTTTTTTGGCCCAGTCCAGTGTCTAGTCTAGAATCCAGTCCGGTGTTTAGAATCCAGTCCTGTCTAGAATTCAGTGTTTAGAATCCAGTCCGGTGTTTAGAATCCAGTCCTGTCTAGAATTCAGTGTGCAGAATCCAATCTGGTACTTAAAAAAAAAATCCAGTCTTGTTTTGTCTAGTTAAAAAATTCAGTCTTGCCTTGTCTAGTCCTGCCTTGTCTAGTCTTGCCTTGTCTAGTCTTGCCTTGTCCAGTCTTGCCTTGTCTTGTCTTGTCTAGTTTTAAATCCTCCTATGTCTACCATGCAAGCCCTGCAGGCATCTCTCTCAGCCCTGAACTCTGCTTTCAGTGCTTTGAAACCTGAGCGACTAGAAGTTTTGCAGCAATCCTTAAAGCAACTGCAAAACCTTCTGACTAAAATCTTGCTCATCTTGCCAGAAGTCGTTGAGAGTACATCTATCTCTAAAGAGACTCTTGTTCACAGTATGGTGACAAGAGAATCCTCTGGTTTAATTGAAGAGAAAAGGTTTAAAAGTTTTCTGCGGCCCAGGTTCTCAGAAGAGGAGCGTCTGCGTCGCAGAAACTTAAACTTATGCCTATATTGTGGGGGTTTAGGCCACTATCTGCAGACCTGTGAGTTGCGCAAGCCAAAGTGTGGTGACAAGTCTTGCCCTCTGGCCAAGCTGAGTCAGGATACAAGACCTACTCCTGTCTCTACTGTGGCAGAGGTACTTGTCACACAACCCACACTAAAAAGCTCTCTGTCCTATAATTGGGGTCCTTGGGCAAGGGAGCCCCATTATAGATTCAGGAATCAAAAAAGAATGTTTCTCTCCTCTCTTGATTTTCCTGTTCAAGCAGAGTTGCACACCCCTGGAGTGGTGCCTGATGCCCAGGTTCCTGGAGTGGTGCCCGTTGCCCAGGGTCCTGGAGTGGTGCCTGTTGCCCAGGGTCCTGGAGTGGTGCCCGTTGCCCAGGGTCCTGGAGTGGTGCCCGATGCTCAGGATCTTGGAGCGGTACCCGATGCCCAGAGTGCTGGAGCGGTACCCGATGCCCAGAGTGCTGGAGTGGTACCCGAGGCCCAGAGTGCTGGAGCGGTACCCGAGGCCCAGAGTGCTGGAGCGGTACCCGATGCCCAGAGTGCTGGAGCGGTACCCGATGCCCAGAGTGCTAGAGCGGTACCCGATGCCCAGAGTGCTGGAGCGGTACCCGATGCCCAGAGTGCTGGTGCGGTACCCGAAGCCCAGAGTGCTGGAGCGGTACCCGATGCTCTAGCTTATAGAGGGACATCAAATATTATAGCTCAGGTTTCCATACCAGAAGGGGTCTCAGAAGCTGTTACCCCAGGTAGGGACTTGAAAAGCGCAACCCCAGAGAAGGTGTCTAAAACCATAGTTCTAGAAGGGAACTCGAGAAGCAAAACCCCAGAAGGGATCTTTGAAGTAATATCCCCAAGTGGGGTCTCGAGAGACGCAGCCCCAAAGAAGGGTCTAGAGGTCGCTTCCCCAGGAAAGAACTTAAGAGGCATAGCGTTAGTGGATGTTCTGAAGGTTATAGCTTCAGCAAAAGTCCCGGAAGTCATAGTCCCGGGAGAAGTTTCGATAATTATCGACTCAGAGAGGGAGGCCGACGGTCCGGTCCCGGTAAAATAATCCGAGGTGCTGAACCCAGCGGGGTTCCCGAAGGCCACTGCCCCAGCGGGGTTCCCGAAGGCCACTGCCCCAGCGGGGTTCCCGAAGGCCACTGCCCCAGCGGGGTTCCCGAAGGCCACTGCCCCAGCGGGGTTCCCGAAGGCCACTGCCCCAGCGGGGTTCCCGAAGGCCACTGCCCCGGGTGGGGTTCAGAAAGTCACTGCCCCGGGTGGGGTTCAGAAAGTCACTGCCCCGGGTGGGGTTCCGAGGGCCACTGCCCCAGGTGGGGTTCCGAGGGTTACTGCCCCAGGTGGGGTTCCGAGGGCCACTGCCCCAGGTGGGGTTCAGAAAGTCACTGCCCCAGGTGGGGTTCAGAAAGTCTCAGCCTCGAGTAAGGTCAATAGTGGCCAGGTCCTAGCAAAGCACTCTAGTCAGTCAGATGGGAAGGAAGCAGATCCTGACTCTGTTGATATCTCAACATCTATAATCTTTGATGGGGACTTAGTCCAATTTCTGGTGCTTTACAAACACTATTACACGATTTTGTTGTCTAGACCATTTCTGGGCATCACTTCAGAGAACCTTGTGCTCTATCTGATATATTCCTTTAGAGGAGAGCCTTTTGAGTGGGCGACCAGCCTAATGAAAGCTGAAGATCCCATTCTTCAGGATCCCCCGGCATTCAGTGATGCAGTTATTAAGAGATATGGTTCCAAAGAAATTGGTTCAGGTTCCTCTAGGTCACCCGTCTTATATGCTGAGAGTCCACCGTATACTGTAAATTTGGCACAAAGATCACAGCCTATTTCCATTGCTACTGGATGTGCTTTCCTGTCTTCTCCCTACAGGAAATCTTCTAAAGTTTCGGTACCTGGGGGAATGGAACCAATCTATGGTCTGTTCTCAGATTCCGAAACTGATGAGGTTTCTTATATGCCGGGGCACTCTGGTAGAAGACGGAAGAAGAATCTGATTGCTCGACCTATATGTTTTGAAGATTTTTTTGAGCCGGAGGTTTCTTCCTTTCCTGGTGTCGCCAAGCAAGCACAGGGTAAAAAGAAGAAAAAGAAAAAGAAATATTATTGACTCTTGCCTTGATAAAAAAAAAAAATATATATTTTTTTCCCTTGTCTTGTGTCCAGTGGCCACCGTCAAGGGGGGGGGGGGGGGTAGGGGGGGGGGGGGCACCGTTACAAGCTGTTGCCACAGCTTGTTTCTGTTAGACCAGTGTGTCAGTTTTTTTTTTGTATCCCTTGTTTTGGATAGTCTGAATTATAGTCTGAATTTTTGGGGTCCTTTGACCCCTCCTCAAGGGGGGGGTACTGTTATGAGCCACGGCTGTGGCTCATTCCTGTTTTGCATGTCGGTTAGGTATTTTATGTTATACTTCTGTTTATGTTCCCCGTGGGTGTCATGGGGTGCTTGGAGCTCTCCCTTAAGGAGAGGATACTGTTATGAACCACAGGTAGTGGTTCATTCCTATTTACTGTTTATAGTTCTCTTGCAGGCCAGGATTTCCCTTTGCTCTGGTTTAGAAGATTATTGTTTGCTGTCAGTGGTGAGTCTGTGTAATTGCAGTCTGTTCCCATGTGTTCAGCCTCACCTGGCTGCTAATTGCATCTTGTCGGTTTGGAGTCATGCAACAGGGCAGCTGCATGACATAATTAATTAGGCCTCTCTGTTATATGCTGGCTGAGTGCAATTCACAGACGCTGGTAATATTTCTAGGTTTCCAGTCTTCCAGAGTGTTTGAGTTCTGAGCTTGTTCCTGCCAGTCCTGAGCTCCTGTCTAGCAGTGTCTGTCTAGCTGCTTCCTGTGTCGATTCCTGTGTCAGTCCCTGTGTCGATTCCTGTGTCTGATCCCGTGTCCTGCCGTGAAGCGTTCCTGTCCAGAAGTCCTGTGGCTTTGCCTATGCCTGGTCGAGTTTCTGGCTTCTTGGTGTCCACCGGTCTGTCGTTTGGGATTCTGCCTGTCCTCCAGTTCTGAGAGTTTGTGTCGGCAGCATTGGGAGTTCCTGTCCGTTTGCCAGTATTTGTACTGGTTCCGTGAGTAGCGGCTTTGCCGCGTCCGTCAGCCTAGGCCGCTGTATTCCTTGGTTGTATCTGTCACTGGTGTTTTGCAGAGGGTTCTGCTTATGCTGTCACCGCCGGTACACAAAAGTATTGTGTCGGCGTGTGGTCAGCATTTCCTTTGTTGTTCTTTTCCTTTGGCGGCAAGCCGCACATACATTTAGTTTTAGCCTAGTTAGTAGCCCCTGGCTTTGTTTGTTTCAGTTAGAGGGCCCCTTGTTATTACCCTGTCTCAGTTCACGCTTTGTCTCTCTTTAAGACGTGAGGGGGCATCGGAGTTGGGCAGACCTAATCCGCCCTTCAAACGCGGCTGTCATGGGCCCAAGAAACCATAGTCCTGCAAGCGTGAATTGACAACACGGGTAAAACAACGGAGGTAGGGTACCAGGGGCTATTCCCGTTCCATTTCACCAAATCCAGAATTACGTCCTGGTGCTCTGGACTCACTTCATAACATCTCCCTTGTTCTGAGCACCAGGAACCTAACAGGCCACTTGGGTCGCTTAGCTTAGCCATCCAGCGACCTTGGTGCACCTCTTTTTTTCTTTGCATCATGTGGTGTTTGGGGACTATTTTTTAAATCTGCCATCGTGTCTGACACTGCAGTGCCACTCCTAGATAGGCCAGGTGTTTGTGTCGGCCACTTGGGTCGCTTAGCTTAGTCACACAGCTACCTCATTGCGCCTCTTTTTTTCTTTGCATCATGTGCTGTTTGGGGACTATTTTTTTGAAGTGCCATCCTGTCTGACATTGCAGTGCCACTCCTATATGGGCCAGGTGTTTGTGTCGGCCACTTGGGTCGCTTAGCTTAGTCACACAGCTACCTCATTGCGCCTCTTTTTTTCTTTGCATCATGTGCTGTTTGGGGACTATTTTTTAAATCTGCCATCCTGTCTGACACTGCAGTGCCACTCCTAGATGGGCCAGGTGTTTGTGTCGGCCACTTGGGTCGCTTAGCTTAGTCACACAGCTACCTCATTGCGCCTCTTTTTTTCTTTGCATCATGTGCTGTTTGGGGACTATTTTTTTGAAGTGCCATCCTGTCTGACATTGCAGTGCCACTCCTAGATGGGCCAGGTGTTTGTGTCGGCCACTTGGGTCGCTTAGCTTAGTCACACAGCTACCTCATTGCGCCTCTTTTTTTCTTTGCATCATGTGCTGTTTGGGGACTATTTTTTTAAGTGCCATCCTGTCTGACACTGCAGTGCCACTCCTAGCTGGGCCAGGTGTTTGTGTCGGCCACTTGGGTCGCTTAGCTTAGCCATCCAGCGACCTTGGTGCACCTCTTTTTTTCTTTGCATCAAGTGCTGTTTGGGGACTACTTTTTAAATCTGCCATCCCGTCTGACACTGCAGTGCCACTCCTAGATGGGCCAGGTGTTTGTGTCGGCCACTTGGGTCGCTTAGCTTAGCCATCCAGCGACCTTGGTGCACCTCTTTTTTTCTTTGCATCATGTGCTGTTTGGGGACTATTTTTTAAATCTGCCATCCTGTCTGACACTGCAGTAACACTCCTAGATGGGCCAGGTGTTTGTGTCGGCCACTTGGGTCGCTTAGCTTAGCCATCCAGCGACCTTGGTGCACCTCTTTTTTTCTTTGCATCATGTGCTGTTTTGGGACTATTTTTTAAATCTGCCATCCTGTCTGACACTGCAGTGCCACTCCTAGATGGGCCAGGTGTTTGTGTCGGCCACTTGGGTCGCTTAGCTTAGCCATCCAGCGACCTTGGTGCACCTCTTTTTTTCTTTGCATCATGTGCTGTTTGGGGACTATTTTTTTGAAGTGCCATCCTGTCTGACATTGCAGTGCCACTCCTAGATGGGCCAGGTGTTTGTGTCGGCCACTTGGGTCGCTTAGCTTAGTCACACAGCTACCTCATTGCGCCTCTTTTTTTCTTTGCATCATGTGCTGTTTGGGGACTATTTTTTTTAAGTGCCATCCTGTCTGACACTGCAGTGCCACTCCTAGCTGGGCTAGGTGTTTGTGTTCGGCCACTTGGGTCGCTTAGCTTAGCCATCCAGCGACCTTGGTGCACCTCTTTTTTTCTTTGCATCAAGTGCTGTTTGGGGACTACTTTTTAAATCTGCCATCCTGTCTGACACTGCAGTGCCACTCCAAGATGGGCCAGGTGTTTGTGTCGGCCACTTGGGTCGCTTAGCTTAGCCATCCAGCGACCTTGGTGCACCTCTTTTTTTCTTTGCATCATGTGCTGTTTGGGGACTATTTTTTAAATCTGCCATCCTGTCTGACATTGCAGTGCCACTCCTAGATGGGCCAGGTGTTTGTGTCGGCCACTTGGGTCGCTTAGCTTAGCCATCAAGCGACCTTGGTGCACCTCTTTTTTTCTTTGCATCATGTGCTGTTTGGGGACTATTTTTTAAATCTGCCATCCTGTCTGACACTGCAGTGCCACTCCTAGATGGGCCAGGTGTTTGTGTCGGCCACTTGGGTCGCTTAGCTTAGCCATCCAGCGACCTCGGTGCACCTCTTTTTTTCTTTGCATCATGTGCTGTTTGGGAACTATTTTTTAAATCTGCCATCCTGTCTGACACTGCAGTGCCACTCCTAGATGGGCCAGGTGTTTGTGTCGGCCACTTGGGTCGCTTAGCTTAGTCACACAGCTTCCATCTTGCACCTCTTTTTTTCTTTGCATTATGTGCTGTTTGGGGACTATTTTTTTAATCTGTCATCCTGTCTGACACTGCAGTGCCACTCCTAGATGGGCCAGGTGTTTGTGTCGGCCACTTGGGTCGCTTAGCTTAGCCATCCAGCGACCTTGGTGCACCTCTTTTTTTCTTTGCATCATGTGCTGTTTGGGGACTATTTTTTTGAAGTGCCATCCTGTCTGACACTGCAGTGCCACTCCTAGATGGGCCAGGTGTTTGTGTCGGCCACTTGGGTCGCTTAGCTTAGTCATCCAGCGTCCTCGGTGCAAATTTTATGACTAAAAATAATATTGTGAGGTGTGAGGTGTTCAGAATAGACTGAAAATGAGTGGAAATTATGGTAATTGAGGTTAATAATACTATGGGATCAAAATGACCCCCAAATTCTATGATATGAGCTGTTTTTGAGGCTTTTTTTGTAAAAAAAACACCCGAATCCAAAACACACCCGAATCCGACAAAAATTTTCAGGGAGGTTTTGCCAAAACGCGTCCGAATCCAAAACATGGCCCCGGAACCGAATCCAAAACCAAAACACAAAACCCGAAAAATTTCCGGTGCACATCACTAGTTTAAATACATCAACAGCAAAAGATTACAGAAGGAGAGTATAGGTCTTTTAAAGGACAAGCTGGGCGTCTTAGTAAAAAACGATAAAGACTGTCGAAGTCGGAGAATATTTCAGTACACACATCACGTACAAACTACACACAGATGGCCTCCGTGCACGTACTTGTTCTGCAGTGCGTGCGCATATTTGCAATTTGCGTATGGTCGCTCCCACGGTCCTGCGAATTAGCGCGTGGTATGAGTATTTACGGTAGTACTTGTAATCACATGGAAAAGCCATAAAAACACATTACATATTTAATCCAAATAGTGCACAATGTACACATAGTCTCCCTGCACCGCACCAGCGAGTTACACTTGTTTAAATGGTATAAGAACAAAGGGATTCACCTTTACAGGATAGGAGGGGACAGAACTAAGTTATATGGTGGTGTTTGGTATCCAGCTGTAGGGTATTTTAAGAGCAATATTCCGGTGTTGGTTTGCAGAAGATCGCACGCTCCTGCGTATAGTTATGCGCAGGAGCAGAATATAAATATTAACTGTATTTATTGTACACTTGATATGCGGCGGGAACCCAGAGAACATCTGCAATTGCACCTGGACCAGACATCGCCCACCTAGTCAAACTGACCTATGACCTCTCCTGTACTGTAAATGACCATCCTTGTGTCCAATGGACAAAGAAAATAAGAGTTTACTCACCGGTAATTCTATTTCTCGTAGTCCGTAGTGGATGCTGGGAACTCCGTAAGGACCATGGGGAATAGCGGGCTCCGAAGGAGGCTGGGAACTCTAGAAAGATCTTAGACTACCTGGTGTGCACTGGCTCCTCCCACTATGACCCTCCTCCAAGCCTCAGTTAGGTACCGTGCCCGGACGAGCGTACACAATAAGGAAGGATTTTGAATCCCGGGTAAGACTCATACCAGCCACACCAATCACACCGTACAACTCGTGATATGAAACACAGTTAACAGTATGAAACAATAGAGCCTCTCAACAGATGGCTCAACAATAACCCGATTTAGTTAACATTAACTATGTACAAGTATTGCAGACAATCCGCACTTGGGATGGGCGCCCAGCATCCACTACGGACTACGAGAAATAGAATTACCGGTGAGTAAATTCTTATTTTCTCTGACGTCCTAGTGGATGCTGGGAACTCCGTAAGGACCATGGGGATTATACCAAAGCTCCCAAACGGGCGGGAGAGTGCGGATGACTCTGCAGCACCGAATGAGAGAACTCCAGGTCCTCCTCAGCCAGGGTATCAAATTTGTAGAATTTTGCAAACGTATTTGCCCCTGACCAAGTAGCTGCTCGGCAAAGTTGTAGAGCCGAGACCCCTCGGGCAGCCGCCCAAGAAGAGCCCCCTTCCGTGTGGAATGGGCATTTACAGATTTTGGCTGTGGCAGGCCTGCCACAGAATGTGCAAGCTGAATTGTACTACAAATCCAACGAGCAATAGTCTGCTTAGAAGCAGGAGCACCCAGCTTGTTGGGTGCATACAGGATAAACAGTGAGTCAGATTTTCTGACTCCAGCCGTCCTGGAAACATATATTTTCAGGGCCCTGACAACGTCTAGCAACTTGGAGTCCTCCAAATGCTTAGTAGCCGCAGGCACCACAATAGGCTGGTTCAGGTGAAACGCTGACACCACCTTAGGGAGAAACTGGGGACGAGTCCTCAATTCTGCCCTATCCATATGGAAAATCAGATAAGGGCTTTTACATGATAAAGCCGCCAACTCTGACACTCGCCTGGCTGAAGCCAAGGCCAATAACATGACCACTTTCCACGTGAGATATTTCAGATCCACGGTTTTTAGTGGCTCAAACCAATGTGATTTTAAGAAACTCAACATCACGTTGAGATCCCAAGGTGCCACAGGAGGCACAAATGGGGGCTGAATATGCAGCACTCCTTTCACAAATGTCTGAACTTCAGGTACTGAAGCTAGTTCTTTTTGAAAGAAAATTGACAGAGCCGAGATCTGTACCTTAATGGAGCCCAGTTTTAGGCCCATATTCACTCCTGCTTGCAGGAAATGCAGAAATCGACCTAGTTGAAATTCCTCTGTTGGGGCCTTTTTGGCCTCACACCATGCAACATATTTCCGCCATATGCGGTGATAATGCTTTGCTGTAACATCTTTCCTGGCTTTAATAAGCGTAGGAATGACTTCCTCCGGAATGCCCTTTTCCTTCAGGATCCGGCGTTCAACCGCCATGCCGTCAACGCAGCCGCGGTAAGTCTTGGAACAGACAGGGGCCCTGCTGCAACAGGTCTTGTCTGAGCGGCAGAGACCACGGGTCCTCTGAGATCATCTCTTGAAGTTCCGGGTACCACGCTCTTCTCGGTCAATCCGGAACCACGAGAATTGTGCTTACTCCTCGCTTTCTTATTATTCTCAATACCTTTGGTATGAGAGGTAGAGGAGGGAACACATAAACTGACCGGTACACCCACGGTGTCACTAGAGCGTCCACAGCTATCGCCTGAGGGTCTCTTGACCTGGCGCAATACTTCTCTAGTTTTTTGTTTAGGCGGGACGCCATCATGTCCACCTGTGGACGACCCCATTGATTTACAATCATTTGGAAAACTTCTGGATGAAGTCCCTACTCTCCCGGGTGAAGGTCGTGCCTTCTGAGAAAGTCTGCTTCCCAGTTGTCCACTCCCGGGATGAACACTGCTGACAGTGCTAGTACATGATTCTCCGCCCATCGGAGAATTTTTGTGGCTTCTGCCATCGCCGTCCTGCTTCTTGTGCCGCCCTGTCGATTCACATGGGCGACTGCCGTGATGTTGTCTGACTGGATCAGCACCGGCTGGTGTAGGAGCAGGGATTTTGCTTGACTTAGGGCATTGTAAATGGCCCTTAGTTCCAGAATATTTATGTGAAGGGCAGTCTCCTGACTTGACCATAGTCCTTGGAAATTTCTTCCCTTTGTGACTGCCCCCCAGCCTCGTAGGCTGGCATCCGTGGTCACCAGGACCCAGTCCTGTATGCCGAATCTGCGGCCCTCCAGAAGATGAGCACTGTGCAGCCACCACAGAAGAGACACCCTGGTTCGTGGAGACAGGGTTATTAAACGATGCATCTGAAGATGCGATCTGGACCACTTGTCCAACAGGTCCCACTGAAAAATTCTGGCATGGAACCTGCCGAATGGAATTGCTTCGTAAGAAGCTACCATCTTTCCCAGGACCCGCGTGCAGTGATGCACCGATACCTGTTTTGGTTTTAGGAGGTCTCTGACTAGAGAAGACAACTCCCTGGCTTTCTCCTCCGGGAGAAACACTTTTTTCTGGGCCGTGTCCAGAATCATTCCCAGGAACATCAGACGTGTTGTGGGGACCAGCTGTGACTTTGGGATATTCAGAATCCAACCGTGCTGGCTCAGCACTTCCTGAGATAGTGCTACTCCCACTAACAACTGTTCCTTGGATCGTGCCTTTATTAGGAGATCGTATGGGATAATTACAACTCCCTTTTTTCGAAGGAGTATCATCATTTCCGCCATAACCTTGGTAAATACCCTCGGTGCCGTGGAGAGTCCAAACGGCAGCGTCTGGAATTGGTAATGGCAATCCTGTACCACAAATCTGAGGTACTCCTGGTGAGGATGGTAAATGGGGACATGCAGGTAAGCATCCTTGATGTCCAGGGATACCATGTAATCGCCCTCGTCCAGGCTTGCAATAACCGCCCTGAGCGATTCCATATTGAACTTGAATTTTTTTATGTATGTGTTCAAGGATTTCAAATTTAAAATGGGTCTCACCGAACCGTCCGGTTTCGGCACCACAAAAAGTGTGGAATAGTAACCCCGGCCTTGTTGAAGTAGGGGTACCTTGATTATCACTTGCTGGGAATACAGCTTGTGAATCGCTGTTAGCACCGCCTCCCTGTCTGAGCGAGCAATCGGCAAGGCGGATTTTAGGAAACGGCGGGGCGGAGTCGCCTCGAATTCCAGCCTGTATCCCTGAGATACTATTTGGAGGATCCAGGAATCCACCTGTGAGCAAGCCCACTGATTGCTGAAATTCCTGAGGCGGGCCCCCACCGTACCTGGCTCTGCCTGTGAAGCCCCACCGTCATGCGGCGGACTTGGAAGAGGAAGCGGGGGAGGACTTTTGTTCCTGGGAACCTGCTGTTTGCTGCAGCCTTTTTCCCCTGCCTCTGCCTTTTGGAATCTGCATCTCCAGTCCACTGGCGAGTCCATAAGCATCTCCTAGCAGAGATGGATAATGCACTTACTTTAGATGCCAGCCGGCAGATTTCCCTCTGTGCATCTCTCATGTATAAGACTGAGTCTTTGATATGGTCAATTGTTAACAGGATCGTGTCTCTGTCTAACGTGTCAATATTTTCTGACAGTTTATCTGACCACGCAGCGGCAGCACTGCACATCCATGCTGACGCAATAGCTGGTCTGAGTATAATGCCTGAGTGTGTATATACAGACTTCAGGATCGCCTCCTGCTTTCTATCAGCAGGTTCCTTAAGGGCGGCCGTATCCTGGGACGGTAGTGCCACCTTTTTAGACAAACGTGTGAGCGCTTTATCCACCCTCGGGGGTGTTTCCCAACGTAACCTATCCTCTGGCGGGAAAGGGAACGCCATTAGTAGCTTCTTAGGAATTACCAATTTCTTATCAGGGGAAGCCCACGCTTCTTCACACACTTCATTTAATTCATCTGACGGGGGAAAAACTACAGGTAGTTTTTTCTCCCCAAACATAATACCCTTTTTTGTGGTACCTGGATGTAAATCAGAAATATTTAACACCTCTTTCATTGCCTCAATCATGCAGTGAATGGACTTAACTGGCATTAAATTTGACTCATCGTCGTCGACACTGGTGTCAGTATCCGTGTCGACATCTACTTGTGCCACCTGAGATAGCGGGCGTTTCAGAGCCCCTGATGACTTTTGAGACACCTGGACAGGCACGAGCTGAAGACTCGGCTGTCCCACAGTCGGCATGTCGTCAAATTTTTTATGTAAGGAGTCTATACGTGCACTCATTTCCTGCCATAATACCATCCACTCAGGTGTCTGACCCCCAGGGGGTGACATCCCTGCTAAAGGCATCTGCTCCTCCTCCACATCATTATCCTCCTCAAACATGTCGACACAGCCGTACCGACACACTCCACACACACAGGGAATGCTCAAACAGAGGACAGGACCCACAAAAGCCCTTTGGGGGGACAGAGTAAGAGTATGCCAGCACACACCAGAGCGCTATGTATATATACAGGGACTAACTGAGTTATGTCCCTAATAGCTGCTTTTCAATATAATATACTGTATACAGTGCCAATTTTAATGCCCCCCCCCTCTCTTTTCCCTCTTACTGTACTGTAGAATTGCAGGGAAGAGCCAGGGAGCTTCCTTCCAGCCAAGCTGTGAGGGAAAAATGGCGCCAGTGTGCTGAGGAGATAGGCTCCGCCCCTTTTTCGCGGCGTATTCTCCCGCTTTTTATGTGATTCTGGCAGGGGTATTTACCTCATATATAGCCCAAGGGGCTATATATTGAGGTATTTTAGCCAGCCAAGGTGTTTTTATTGCTGCCTCAGGGCGCCCCCCCCAGCGCCCTGCACCCTCAGTGACCGGAGTGTGAAGTGTGTATGAGGAGCAATGGCGCACAGCTGCAGTGCTGTGCGCTACCTTGGTGAAGACAGGATGTCTTCATGCCGCCGATTTTCCGGACCATCTTCTTGCTTCTGGCTCTGTGTGGGGGACGGCGGCGCGGCTCCGGGACCGAACATCAAGGCTGGGCCTGCGGTCGATCCCTCTGGAGCTAATGGTGTACAGTAGCCTAAGAAGCCCAATCCGGCTGCAAGCAGGCGAGTTCGCTTCTTCTCCCCTTAGTCCCTCGCTGCAGTGAGCCTGTTGCCAGCAGGTCTCACTGAAAATAACAAATTCTAAGACTATAACTTTCTAAGAGCTCAGGAGAGCCCCTAGTGTGCATCCAACCTCGGCCGGGCACGAAATCTAACTGAGGCTTGGAGGAGGGTCATAGTGGGAGGAGCCAGTGCACACCAGGTAGTCTAAGATCTTTCTAGAGTGCCCAGCCTCCTTCGGAGCCCGCTATTCCCCATGGTCCTTACAGAGTTCCCAGCATCCACTAGGACGTCAGAGAAATTACAGTTTCCATTGTGTTAGGTTTTGGACAAATGTATAAATAGCCAGCTGCAGGCCAAGTCACTCTCTCAAATCTCTGAAGATCATCTACCTTGATGATTGAGGACCGGACCGGGAAGCGCAGGTGAAACCAAACGTATGTACCATTGACTGTAGCCTTTTTCTCTAATTGTATTGTATTATCATTGTAACCCCCTGCTAGTAAAGATAACCGTTGTGGGTTGGACCTCAACATAGTTTTTGAATTACAATTGGTGTCGTGTCCCATTTCCTTGCTAAGGTTTAAAGTGTATTTACAGAACTCGGGCTGCTGCATTGTGCTAACAGCGTGTAGGCCTGTGTACGCAAACTGTGTAGTCACTACGCCCTTTCGGCGTACGTATGCAGAGTGCGTACACGGTACGATCTTGTGTACGTAAGGTTTGTGAACAATATAAGGGTGAAAGGTGAAATACAGCGGCCGCAGTGGCTCAATATTAAAGTGTATTAAGTGTGTTTAAAGTATAGCTTTTTAGTCCTGTAAGTAAATCAACATTTACAATTGGGGGCTCGATCCAGTTTTCACATGCTCACAGGCTAGCAGGTCATAGCAGACTTTAATCTATCAGCAAAGGGTGGAAAGATATCTACGGTAAACCTTTTTCTGGTTGTTGGATGTTCTAAAAACCTTATTTGTGCACTGTTAGATTGCGTCTGCTCTGTCTGGTCTGCAGAGGTGCTGATAGAACCCGTAGGTAAACAGGAAAAAAAGCTATTTAAAAAATCTGTGTAATTTGTTTTGGCGCCAAATACGTACACAAAGGGCACCGATACTTTGCATACCCTCTCACATATTGTTGCCACAAGGTATAGATTGCTAGGCCAGGTTAGATCTGTGTGAAATCGGATATATTTGTTGCTATATAGATAAATTTGAATTGTGTGTTAAGGGAGCAATTATAAAGACACAAAATGCAGTTCTGGCCCAGTCATAAAGGGTTACACAGAACAAGTGTGGGTTGTGTTTAGTGGGCAATAGTAGTTTTTATTGCTCACATTTATCGAAGTTGTGTGATTTGTTTTATTGCGTACACACATCGGTACACGTGGTACGGAACGTGAGGACAGCGTACAAAAAATCGTGCACGTGGCGCAAGGCCGCACACGTAGTATAGAGGTAAGCACGGTTGCGTAATTACGCAAGCTTGCGTAGGGTTGTGTGCGCATAATAAAACCACACGATAGTTCAATTAACGTGGGATAGTATACTTTTTTTTTTTTTTATGTTTTTATTGGATTTTTCTTATACACGAAAAGAAAGGAGAGAACAGTACAAAATATAATACACAGATTACAAAATAATTGCATATAGAAGGCAAAAGGCAGGGATATGGGTTATGCAACACAGTGATACGAAATAGGCACTGCAGCAAAATGTGTAAGAGCCACGCCATCAAAGCTCCAAAACAGGACATGTCAAAGAATCAGTATAGAACAGTTTGCTACAGCCTGTAGCATCTTAGTTGCAATCCCCAGAAAACATACCATAAAAAATAAAAAAACAGACACACAAGCCTGTGATATGCAATTAAAATACATGATAGAAAAGAGAGAGAGAGAGAGAGAAAAAGATAGGTCAACACAAACAAGGGTATGAAATAAAGGTCATGGGAGTTGGGGGAGGGGAGGGGGTTGCAAACGTCCTACAAGGATCTTCTTCAAACCAATCAGGGGCGTTAGCAGCCATTCCAGAAATTTGGAAGGATCAGACTATACGGTCAGGGTCACCTGAGATTACGGATATACATTATCACTAAATAGGGATGCATGGTTTGCGGTAGGAATCCCAGCTGAGTGAGTCAAACCGTTTCAGTATATGTTGCCGTTGAGGGGGGGGGGGAGGGATTCTATATAAGGACCCCATTTATTGTAAAAACGAAGGGCGTTACGATCAAGGTCAGGGAGAGTGGACTGACGCTCGAGATATAATGTAACAGCAAGAATAGATTTAAGGTTTTCTAAGGAGGGCGAAGTCCGAAATATCCAGTGGTTCAGAATCAGTTTCTTCCCTAGAGTCAACAAAACATACAGAAAGGGGGTATAGTGGATCTGAGACGGTGGAAGACACCAGGCTGTAGTGTTAAGGCCAAGGATTGCTGCTGGGTCCATAGGGAGGGAGATTCGAAAGGTAGACTTCAAGTACCACAGTACTTTATGCCAAAACCGTCTAATTTTCGGGCACTGCCAGAAGTTATGTATAAAAAGAGCATTGGGTGCTTTACATTTAGGACAATGTCCTGTTTCTGCAGAAACCATATATTTGCGTTGCCCAGGTGCTATATATGCTCTATGGAGAAACCTAAAGTGCATCTCCTGGAGCTGGGTAGAGTGTAGAGCCTTCAAAATAGAAGGCAGGGGGGGGAGGAAGCAATCCACAGACGGAGCCCAGGACCAATCACTCGACCATTTAGAGATCACAGGTTATCAGGTTTACTTAGGAGCAGGTCTTGATACAACCAACAGACCTTATAAGAAAAGTGTCTTAGCTTCACCAGGAGAGGGGACAGAGGGTCACTCCTCCGCTCGTGCACAGGAGGGACAGGCAAGGACTGCACATAGTGCCGAACTTGGAGGTACATATAGAAATCCGATGCCAATACACCATACCTCTCGGCTAAGTCTCTGAATGACATAAGAATCCCACCGGGATCAAATACATCCCGAATGAGATCAATGCCCTTAGACTTCCACAGGAGAAATCTACCATTGTCGAAGGGTGGGGTAAAACAGGGGTTCCCAATCAAGGGAATAAAAGTGGAGTACTCTGGGCTCCTATCTAATGCTTTATTAATAGACCACCATGAACGGTAGGCGTCCCAAAAAAGGATGTTCGTACGTGATACAGACGGGAGCAGAGATTTGGGGGTGTGGAGGAGGGCCCTGAGATCATAAGGAGACATAAGGGCTTGCTCGACCTCTCCATTAACGTAAGAGGATGTACCCAAAAGCCAATCGGAAATATATCTTTTTTTTTTTTTAGACATATTTTTATTGAAGCAATATATGTAATACATACATAAATTTTCACAGTAGGTCAAACCTATATCAAATAGGAAAAAGCGAAAGGGGAGTAAATAACAATACAACCAAGTTCCCAATCAAGAGACATTTTAAACACAATACAAACAACCATACTACACTTATATGGAACATGTCTCTCTGGGCTTCAGTAAACATTAGATCAAGAGCTGGTCTATTCAGCTGCCCCAGACGCGTGCAAGTGTGGATAACAAAAAAAAAAGAAAAGAAAAAAAAGAAGGAAACCCCATGTCCGTATGCCAACTTCCTCACAGTCTTCTACCGAGCAGAAAATGGCATTCAGTCCAATAGTACAATCGGCGGATCCCCCGCAATCATTCTAGTCAAAAACCATTCTGTATTAGAGAAAGAGTTATGGAACTGTGTCCTGACTGCTGTCGACAAGGTCGTCATATAGCTTTCCCATACTTCAAAGAATCTCTGTATCTTAGTATCTTTGTCTAGCAAACATCCTATCCATTCCATCCGAAAGAGATAAAATAATTTGACCTTAAACAACGAAAGTGTAGGTGGATCCCTGGCAATCCATACTTGCAGAATAGCCTTTCTGGCTGCTATACTAACTGCTAGCAGTAGCTTTCTACTTCCCTGAGAGAGACGTAGGTCCGGGGAGAATATACCGAAAAGCGCCCATTGTGGGCACAAACTCCAATAATTCACTAGGTTAGTCGTTAAGTAATTCCTTATCCTTATCCAGAACTGTCTAATCAGAGGGCATGTCCACAGGCAGTGATATAGGTCTGCCTGGGGAGAACCACACTTCCAACAAGCATCTGTGTCAGCTAGCCCTATGAGATACCGTCTATGAGGCGATAGATAAGTCCTTAGCAAAATATTGAGAGACATTTCTTTATATCTAGAAGAGGGAAACAGTTTACAAGCTTTTACATGGGCCGTAAGCAAGTCAGTCGTCTCGATCCCCGGGAGACATTCCGTCCAGGACCGGATACCTCCCTTCCCGTAGAGTAGTCTAGAACAGTCCTAAAGTATCCATATGCCATTGATATTGCCTTCCTAACTCTAGGGGCTTGTTGCAGTTGTTTATCTATCGGATTGTTCCAATCCATAGGTGATAAACAGCCAATAGTAGTAGAAACATAATGTTGGGCTAGCAGAAAGGCCACAGGATAGGCCAGTAGAACTGGATGTCTAGCAGTGGCTTCCTGGAACGTGAGCGGCCTCAAGCTTTGCGAATTGACCAAATGAGCTATTTTGGAGACACCCCCCATCCGCCAGATGTTGAATGGATAATGCGCCCTATCCTCCTGGAAGTCTGGATTAGCCATGAACGGAAGATACAGTGATTTGTGGGAGTTCAAATCTAGTTTATTATGCATATCAGTCCATAGTTTTTTAACGTTCCACAGTAGTGGATTCCTCCTCCACTCCCCAGACACCTCCCGAGCATGCAAATGTAAAAAGGCGACCAGGTCCCCCCCTTGTAAAAATTCTCTATCTAAGTCAGTGTTCGTGTAGTTGTTGTCATTGTGCACCCAGTCATGCAAATATTGTAGTTGAGCGGCTTGGGAATACCAAAGAACATTAGGGAAATTAATTACCCCATTCTCCGTGGTTTGCTGTAATTTAATCAACGCTATACGTGGTTTTCTTCCCTGACAAATAAAGCGTCGAAAAAGAAAATTGATGCGTTGAACATCTTTGGGTAGGAGCACATGTGGCATGGCCTGTATTAAGTACATCAGATGGGGGAATGATATCATCTTTATCAAATTTGCTCTCCCCATGTACGATAAAGGCAGAGATTTCCAGGAGTCAAGTTCTGCCTCAATTTTTCTGATAGCCGAGATAAAATTTAGGGTGTAAAGTCGCTCCAGTTGTCTCGATATTTGAATCCCCAGATAGGTGAGTTGATCTGAGCTCCATGTCAGTGGTAAACCCCCCACCCCATGTCTCAAAAACGCACCACTCCCCAGTCGTAGTGCCACTGATTTCGACCAGTTAACATTGAAGCCAGAAATATGTCCATACGCCTGCAGTAGATTGAATATATGAGTCAAGGAAGTCCCCGGATCGGAAACATACAGCAGTAGATCGTCAGCGAATGCAGTAAGCTTTAGCTCCCTACGACCTATCTGAATGCCATGAAACTGAGTGTCAGTCAATAGCAAACGATGGAGGGGATCTATGGCCAAATTGAACAATAAGGGTGACAAGGGACATCCCTGTCGCGTGCCACAATGCATAACCACCGGATCACTGGTATAGCCATTCAGTAAGAGGGAAGTGGAAGGAGAGTCATATAAGTAACGAATAATATTAACAAAGTCTTGGTGGAAGAGTCTCCGTTCCAAGACCCTGAATAGATGGGGCCACAGTACTGTATCGAAGGCCTTAGTAGTGTCTAGGCTGAGGAGTATATTCCTGGAATGGGGCGAATGAGCAGAGGCCATGACTGCAGCAACAGCAGCCCGAATTCCTTTTACCGAGTGTGTATTACGAACAAAACCAAGTTGATGAGTAGTTAGAGCGCGGGGGAGAATCGTTTGTAGTCGATCCGCCAAAATCTTGGTGAATAATTTTATGTCGGTATTTAACAACGTAATGGGCCTGTATGAAGTCACCAATTGAGGGTCCTGAGCAGGCTTGGGGATCATAATGGTATGGGCTGTTGTGAAATGATGAAAAGGGGCTCGGTGATGCAGCAGGCCGTTAAACAGTTCTATCAGAGTCGGAATTATATGAGGTTGAAGGATTTTATAAAATTCATTAGAGAGGCCATCCGGGCCCGGGGATTTGTGCAGGTGGAGTTTGGACATAGCCGAGACAAGCTCCTCCTCAGTAATTGCACTCACCAGAAAGTCCGACTGCGTACTCGTTATAGGAGGCAAAGCTGAATCAGGTAAAAGTGCGTCATGAGCACATTCATTAAAAGAGAGATCCGAATATAAGTCGGCAAAATAAGATTCAAAATGCTTTACTATAGCAGGGGAAGAGGTAAGGAGATGTCCCGTATCCCGATGTTTAACCGCCGTTATGAATTTTCGAGCAGTTTTCTTCCTAGCCATATTAGCCAGAAGTCGACCAGACTTGTTACCCCACTGGTAATACTTGTGAGAGGAAAACACCACGTCCTGCTTTGCTTGCGCCAGTAAGTGGTCATTCAGTAGTTGTTTTGCCTGCAAATAGAGCCGCAAAGATTCCTCAGTTTGTAGGGCATGATGAGTCTGTAGCGCAGCATCTAACTCTGAATGTAGTGCAGTATAAGTCGCCAGATTTTTCTTTTTCAATCTATGGACATATTCAATAATTTGACCTCGAAGAACAGCCTTCGCTGCACCCCAGAGAGTATTCGGGCGATCCCAGTACTCAAGGTTATCGTCTAAAAAGTTAGCCCAATTAGTTATCAAGAATTTCCGAAAGTCATCGCAATTATAAAGATAACTCGGAAACCTCCAGTGTCTGGAGCCCCCTGACTGAAGAGTTCTCTGTAGCATCAATGTCACCGGAGCGTGATCCGAAATCAAAATGTTATGGATATCAGCATGCGCGACCCGTGTGACAAGAGAATCCGCAATTAAAATCGAGTCAATCTTGGACCAGGATCGATGAACCCCAGAGAAAAAAGTGAATGATTTGTCGGAGGGGTTTAGGAGGCGCCAAACGTCAGTAAGCTGGAGGGAGACCATTAAAGTTTGAAGGTGTGACCAAAAAGAAGATTGGGATGTTCGTGGGACAGGAGATTTATCAACAGCAGGATCATCTACCGTGTTCCAGTCACCCCCCAGGAGAAGCTGAAAATTGTCGCGTTGCAACAACTGAGAACTCAAGTCCCGGAGGAAGGAAGCAGTTTCGACATTGGGTGCGTAAACATTCACTAGTGTATATTTAGTACCCCAAACTTCCACATCTAAAATTAAATAGCGCCCTTGTGGGTCAATAATAGAGTCCAGAATAGTGTATTGTAAATTCTTACTAAATAGAATCGCAACCCCCCTGGTCTTTCGTGTATTGTCAGTGGAAATACAGTCATCTAACCAAGGTGCCCAATGAGCAGAGGAGGCGCCCAACATCCAGTGGGTCTCTTGGAGAAATATAATCTGGGGTTTAAACCGTTTTAAATGTGTAAGAACCCGTTTACGTTTAATCGGGGAGTTGAGGCCGCCCACATTCCAGGACAGGATCTTAAAAAAAGCATCCGATGAGGAGGCTCCTGTATCAAAGGCAGTCATGAGTCTGCTAACCTACACCCACCCGAGGGCGGCAATCCAGAAGGAACACTACATCACACAGTTGCCCTCCCCCGTCCCAGCGAGCGGAGAGGGACAATCTAATCCACAGTGAACCATAGAGCTCGTTAACGGATCTAGTGAGGGAGGTACGGCACGGGCAAAAAAAAAAAAAAACACACATTGCTTCTCATAACCATTTTCACATTTTCCAAACCAAACTAGCACTGGCGAGGAACACATCAATAATAACTGTAGTAATTGACGTAAAGTAAAATTAAATTAAATTAAGCTGAGCAGCCGATAATGAGACCTAAGGCCTCATACATGTGTACATTAAACCAACTCAGTATATAAGGCAGGGAACACCAAAACAACTGGAATTCTGCAGTGCAGACGAGGACCACAACAATAATAGATACTGCATTGAAGGGTAAGCTGGTCGGTGTGGTACGGGATTCATGGTCTCTTAGTTGTTAAAGATAAGCCCACCCAAAGCAGTAAACCTATTGTGGAGTAATAACTAATATTTATGTTACGGATTCTCAGGAGTCAAAATACTCGTGACATGGGATTTGGCAGTAACAGGATCCGCAAATAGTAGCGTGCGGCCATTGTCATGTATCCTCAATTTAGCTGGATACATCAACGCAAATTTGGTATTACTCTCGTGAAGCATCCTGCAAACATCAGAAAACTCTCTCCTCTTTTGCGCAACAGAGGCAGAGAAGTCCTGAAAGAGTAAAATACGTTTACTATTTACTAGCAATTGCGTGATTTTCCGATAAGAGCGCAAAACATGTTCCTTCATGTGGAAATCCAGAAATCTTGCAATGACAGGCCGTGGTCTCACATCAACATCAGGGCGAGTGGGACCAATTCTATGCGCTCTTTCAATATGCCTTAGAAATGGGGGGTCTGAGATATCTAGAGCTGAGAACAGGTCATGCAGTATAAAATCAGCCAATTGCCCGTCCCTGATTGATTCGGGGATGCCCACGAAGCGCAAATTCGATCTCCTATCTCTGTTCTCAAGATCATCTATCTTTGCCTGCAGAGCAGCAATAGATGAATCTTGGGTGGCAGTGGATCGTTCTAGTGTATGCATCTGATCATCCCCGTCACTAACCCTTTGCTCTAAGGTGTTTATCCGTGAGGTGTTCTGATCAATCTTTGTAAGTGTGGAATCTAGGAGTGTTTGTATCTGTTCCAATCTTTTATCAATCAACTGTATATTTTCAAGTTTCTTGTCAATTTGAGGCATGAGGAGTCGCGAGATCTCCTGTGCCATATGTATTAAATTGGGCTGGTCAGGCAGAGCCTCTGTTTCTTGAGGCCGGGCCTGAGGATTGCCCCCACCCGGAGGAGAGGGGGGGTTAAGCTTCCCTGCAGTGTTTTTGTTTTTACTCATTCTGGTATTCACTGAGGACTGAGAAGGTCTAACCGCTGGAGTTTTATGGACGAATTTGTCCATCACCTGGTCGTCAGACCGCTAAACAGAAAGGGTAGTAGGCCCTGATGTGAACACACGGTGGTATATGATAATAAAACACCTCACGTAAGAGCTCAAGTTGGAAGATATGTCAGAGCTACTCAGCGAAAATAAAAAAATCAAAACATCAAGTTACATACTAAGCATAATAAGGCACGCCATAATAATGACGTCGCGGTTCCATCTGATGGAAATTAAACTCAAAGCAGTACCATAGCTAGCTGGATATAAATTATCCTGTGAGAGTAATTAGAGATAGTACAGCACAGCAGAAACCTAGAATATGTTAAAGTAATAACGACTTTCAGGCCTAAGCGGTAAATCAGTAGAACAATTAGAAGCAACAATGACTACGTTAGCAATAACAGATGTTACACAGAATAAGGAACCCTGCAGCATGCATTCAACAGCAGAGAAACCGTGCCAGTAAAGTTATATTGCACAACTGCAAGCAGGCACCAGGTGGCAGCGGAGGCTAGGATAAACCTCAACTCAAAAATGGTTCCAAGTGCAATCCACACAAGTGTGTTGGCAGTCCTCGTGGGGAAAATCAAGCAGCAATAATAATGAGGGTGTAAATGTGGCCCCAGCAGCAGAGTCTCGCAACTAGTGACACAATCAAAGTCACTGTTAGTAGGTCTTTCAGCCGCCAATCAGGTGTATCTGCAGCGAGAGGTACAGAGATGCAGGCAAAGCTCCTCAGCTACAGACTCAGACCCCTGCGACAGGCTCCCCTGCGCCCTCCGATCCCCGCAGGACGACTGAGGACAGCAAGGGTAGCAGTGGGGTTACGGGATGCAGAGTCACAGGGCTTGGGAGCAGGGGCAGGGGGTAAAAGGCAGTGGACAAGCAGCAACGGACACATCCCCGGGATCTCAGGCACGAATGCCGCTCACCTCCTCACGCGGGTGGGCATCTCCTGGTGGTCGTCCTCCGTTATCAGGTGTAGTCGGCAATTACCGCATAGCAGCCAGCAGGTGTCTCCCCGAAATCTCCGCCGCCGCACCCACGCCACCAATCGCGGAAGCTGTTCTCCTCTCCGCCGCCTCAGAGCCGAACCCGGGACTGTCAGCACCCGGGGAACAAGTGCCAGAGAGGCTGGGGTGGGTCCAGGGGTCGCTCAGCCACAGGTCACCTCCATCCGGGTTTCTCGTCGCGGGTAGCCGCGAGAACTCCACGCGTCACCGGCCGGGCAGGCAGGCGGTCTACGGGCAGCAGGAGACTCCGGACCGCCACTGCTATTCGCCGGGTCCACTCGGCCACCGCCCGCAGCCTCTCACACCAAGAAGCGGCAGGCACGTAACAGCTTCAGGGCCCGTGCTGAGGGTCGGGACAGCCGGACACGGGGCAGCACTTTTCGCGCCAGACAGCGTACTGGCGGTCATACAGGCCGTCTCCACGAGGGCCGGACTCCGGGGGCACACAACCCACTCGTCCCGGGTATATACGGGTTCCCCACAGGACAGGAAAGAGTTATATACGCTTTCCCGGAGAGTGGGGGATATAATGCGGGAGGATGGCTAGCAATTCTTAGCCTTCAAGCCAGAGCCCATGTTAAAAGCAGCCATGCTGGATGGCCCGCCCACCGGAAGTCCATCGGAAATATATCTAAAGTTAACTGCTTGGAAGAATGCCAAGAGGTCAGGGACAGCCAGGCCACCATCCTTGCGAGGAAGCTTAAGTTTAGCAATGGAGATCCTCGACCTCCTGCCATTCCACAAAAATTTTGAAAATAGCTGATCACATAGAAGGAGATCTTTACGAGGGTGTTGGACAGGTATCATCTGAAGCAGGTATGATAACTTAGGAAATATAATATTTTTCAAAATGGCAACCCGCCCCAATAGAGAAATAGGAAGGGAGGACCAGGTGGTTAGCAATTGAGACACCGTTTTAATGACAGGTGTGTAGTTAACTGAGTATAAGTCAGACAAGTTCACTGGGATAAAGATTCCTAGGTATTTAAGCTTAGTAGTATTCAGCTGGAATTGAGTAAGGACGGGCGAGGAGGAGCATGCGCAAGCAGACGGAGTGAGTGGGAAGAGCTCAGATTTGGTAGCATTTATTCGGTACCCTGCGAAGGAGCCAAACTGAGCAATTATCTGCATGGCTAAGGGGATAGAGATTTCTGGGTTTGAGATGAAGAGAAGCATGTCATCCGCAAACAGGCTGACACGCAATTAATGATCTCGCACCAGTACTCCCGAAAAACCCACCAGGTGGCGAATTTTAATAGCAAGGGGTTCTATGGTGATGGCAAAAAGTAGCGGGGAGAGGGGACAACCTTGCCTAGTGCCCCTGTGAAGGGGTATAGGATCTGAAAGGTAGCCATTGCACATAATTCAGGAAGCTGAGGGGGAGTATAGAGTACGTAGCATACTGATCAGCTCCAGCGGGAACCCAAACCTGTCTAGGGTAGTGTATAAATGGTCCCAGCTGACCAGGTCAAAGGCCTTCTCAGCGTCCAAAGGAAGGACATATTGGGGGTCTAAAGTCCCGCTGGAACGTAACCAGATGGCTGCCGCTAAAATTTTACGAATATTATTCGTAGAGTGCTGGCCTGAGATGAAGCCAGTTTGGTCTGGATGGATAATAGAAAGAAGTAAACCCTTCATTCTGTCAGCAATAATCTTTGTGAAGAGCTTGTAGTCGGTATTTAGGAGGGATATAGGGCGGTAGGAACCCGGGAGATGGGGGTCTCTACCTGGTTTGGGAAGGAGACGGATCAGAGCGTCATTAAAGTATAAAGGCATAGAATTTGAGGTTAAAATTTTGTTAAACACCAGGGTTAGGGGGTCTACCACATTAGGGAGGAGCATTTTATAAAATTCTCCAGAGAAGCCATCAGGCCCTGGAGCCTTCAAAGGCTTAAGGCCTTTGATAGCTTTCTCTACCTCTTGTGACGTGATTGGGGAACAAAGGTTGTCAGTCAGAACAGGTTCTAATCGGGGGAGGGGGGTCGCTTCCCAAAAAGAGCTTTTAGCTTGCTCGTCAATAATGGGACAAGAATAGATATCAGTATAAAAATCTGAAAGGAGTTTGGCCATATCAGCAGACTTAGTAGCTAACGATCCATCAGTTCGTTGCAGTGATTGAATTACTGAAGAAGGTGTCGACCCCTTCAACAGGCTGGAGAGGAGGCGACCCGTCTTGTTCCCAAACCTATAGAAACGGTGATTCTTGTGAAATGTATGTCGGTCACCCATCGCAGCTAATACAGCATTAAACCGGGATTTACATTCTAAATAAGTCTTCTTAGAAAGAGGGGTGGGATGTTGTTTGAAACTTTGGAAGGCCTCAGTTAAGCTGCGTTGAGAGTTTTTAAAGTCAGACAGAAATCGCTTCTTTCGTGAGGAAACGTATTCTATAAGCCTGCCGCGTATGACTGCTTTTGAGGTCTGCCAGAACATCAAAGGATCCGCATTAAGGGCCCCCTCGTTATCCATTTTGAACTCTTCCCAAAACTCAGCCAGTCTGCGCTTGAAATGTAAGGAGGAAGCAAAAGCAGTGGGGAAGCGCCAGCACTTAAAGGAGCCCCGGTCAAGGGACGTGGTAAGCGACGTCCAAACTAGGGCGTGGTCAGAAATAGAGATAGCCTCCATCTGGGAGTCAGAGATTTGAGGAATGAGGGAGTCAGACAATAGTAAAAAGTAAATCCTGGACATGGTGCCATGAGCAGCCGAGAGGCATGAGTATTCCCTGTCTGTAGGGTGGAAAAATCTCCACACATCAGTGAGGTGCAGTTGGTGCGTAAAAAGGGGATACCAAAGGTAGGGGAGGGAAGTAGATAAAGTCAACCTTTCTGTCAAACTTGACAGTTGTTAACGCCCCCTTGCCCTAGGACCCGCCCCCTTTTAATATTAAATGATAGTGTTTTATATCGCTTAATATAAAATTAATATAAAATTTATAGTGTTCGATATTAAACCGTATTAAAAATTGTCGCGTAACACCAGTCGCAGAGTGTCGCGCAACACCCCGTCGCAGAATGTCACATATGACACACACTTTAAAATACATCTTTTTTTTTTTTTTTTTTTTTTTTTTTTTTTTTTTTTTATTTATTTATTTTACAAATATGGCTCTGAATGCTGTTTAAATATGTTGTTTCTATGCCACGATATACACACTGTTACACGATTCTGTCCTGCCATTGCATCCTTTGTTTTTAGGCATACATGTATAATATGTTAATATTTCAAACCTATTGTACAAAGCGCATTATGCACTCATATGTGAAATGCATCGCTAAACAGCAACATCAATGTGGGTATACCACATTGATGTAGTTGTTTAGCGATGCATTGTAACACATAGAACATATAGTTTTAATAATGTGGCTGTCTGAATGTTATTTAAATATGTGGTAATAGCGACATCTAGTGGTTCATTTTGGGAATGCGCCAACACAATATTTCAACTAAAATTAACCGTCTCTCATTTTCAGAGACAGACAATGCAGAACATCAACAACAAAAACACTTTCATGGTTAGAAACAGATCTTCTTCTTCTGATGATGATGATGCTTTGCCAAGTTATCAAACCTCTCAAAGTAAGCTATGTCTATAAAGGACATTGACGCGTTTTTATTTATATTTCAAGTTTAAATAGTATGAAATTATAGTCAAGGTCTACAATTTGTTCATTTTTAAAAGTTTAAATAGTATGAACGTACAACAGTCTGGATACATTGATAAGTAATTATTAAATAGTAATTATTAAATAATTATTATTTTCTCATTTTTATTTCCCACGATTTGACAGTAATCACAAATACAGAGAATCTCGATTTGTCTGTTGATAGTCCCTTTGGCTTAGACTTCAGCGCTATACCGGATTTTAATAATATTTTGGAATTGGCGCCAGATTGTGAGTAACATGATATCTTTATTTATTTTTCATTTTATTTTTTATTTTTCCACGGCTAAAGAATTAAAAATAAACCTTGTACAGTTGTGCTGATTTGTTGTCAACTGTACACACTTTATATTCTCAGTAATGAATCGCTTTTTCATGTTATTCTAATTTTATACCGTATGTAATATTTTTTATTTTTTTTATTTTTATTTTTCATTTTTCACCGGCTAAAGATGCCACAAAAATGGATGATGCGACGGCTGATGTTATTCTACGGGATATATTGAACAAACCTGATTATTGTCACAACACATCTATACAGAACAGCAATGTTGTTGATGAGCAACCGTTTTTCCCACACGCGACAGGGGGTCGTGCTAAAACATTCGAATATAAAGCAGGTGTGTAATCAAGCACTGTTATATGGTATATTGTTATGCGTTGATTTAAATGCTGATTTTCAGGCAGCGTTGTTTATATTTATTTTATAATATATGTATTACAGATGACGCTGTAGCAATGCGTTATGCGCCGACGATACCATCAGGATGTGATACAGTAGCGCAAATACCCCGTCTTAGTACAAGCGGGAAAATATCAAAACGCACAACCGCCGCTGAAACGGAAAGCCATCAATTCGCAGCAGCAGGTGTGTAATCAAACACTGTTATATGGTATATTGTTATGCGGTGATTTAAATACTGATTTACATGCAGAGTCGTTTATATTTATTTTATAATATATGTATTACAGATGATGCTGTAGCAAGACGCTATGCTCCTTTGATACCAACAGTCAGTGATACATGCGCGCAGATACACAGACCTAGTACAAGCGGGAAAATATCAAAACGCACAACCGCCGCTGAAGCGGAGAACCATCAATTCGTAACGCCGGCAATTGTACATAAGGACGTTGCTAGGTCATCAGTTATGGCTGTGCATAACGGCTGTATCGTCCCGAACAAACGAAAGCCAGCTCGACCAAGAACGAATGAGAGAAGTCATAATTCAACATTTACAGATCTGAAAAGAAAATTGTCATATTCCGAAAATGATAAGCCGCAACGGAGAAGGATCGCGTTACAAACTGTATCATGCGTAAGTAATGATGTTGCTGTAACATCAAAACACACAGCGTTTAACACTGCAGACCGGGATGTCGCTGGTAATACAAAGACTGTAAAGGTTAAGAGGGCATCGCGTCTCTCAAGAAGTAATGTTAAGCAATTGTCGCAATCCGCTGTAATCACAATTCCAGATACACAGGTTTGTTCTGAAACAGAAACAAGACACATAGCAGGCATTGGTTTGTTATCAAATATTGACTCAAGAAGTAATGTTAAGCAATTGTCGCAATCCGATGTCATCACTATTACCGATACACAGGATTGCTCTGAAACAGAAACAAGACACATAGCCGGTAATCCTGTGATATCAGATATTGATGACATAAATGGGCAAGAGCTTATTACAAACTGTGTAGAGTCAACGACACAAGATCCGCAGAATAGTTCTGATGAAGTATTATC
The DNA here is from genome assembly GCF_028390025.1 of Pseudophryne corroboree. Taxonomy (NCBI): domain Eukaryota; kingdom Metazoa; phylum Chordata; class Amphibia; order Anura; family Myobatrachidae; genus Pseudophryne; species Pseudophryne corroboree. The sequence continues at coordinate 291,414,075 of NC_086452.1, read as the reverse complement.
AGCCGTTGCAGGAATACCTGGTGATACTACAACGGTTGATTGTGTAACATCAATGCCCAATATTTTTACAACGACAGCCCTGGTACACGCATCGGCTGATGCTTGTGTACCGGCGCGAGGGCTAGCGCCCGACATAGTTGATGAATGTCAAAATTCAGAACAATTAGGCCAAGACGCTGAAATACAATTTTACGCGCTGTTGGGTAAGATACGGGAAGATGTTGAGAACATGGGCGTAAAAGCCGGATACTTGTTAAAACACATTAAAGGTGTGTGCCACGGTAGTAAATGTAAACAAGACATTGTTAAAGAAGTTGTTGAGACGTATATGAATGTCATGTCAAAATACATAGATCGGTCGGTTAAGACCACTGAATTTATTAAAGCCAACATACATCATTTTGCAGAAATAAATGAAACTGATCCGTGACTAGGCATGCTAGGCAATGGTTTGAAACGTGTTTTAAATTTAAATGACTGTAAAAAAAAACCACGAATTAAACCTTGTTTAACATACAAGATCTCACAGTTATTCCGACGCGCAAAGGTGAAACAGGCTGTAACAACATTAATCAGATCGAGAAAGCGCAAGCGGCACAGGGAACATGCGGTAGGTGGCCAATTGAGAAAACGCAAGCGGCACAGGGAACATGTGGTAGGCGGTCAGCACAGTGCGAGGCGTGTAGATTTAGATCAATCCCCACCCCATGCATTACCGAATGACGAATCACAGGCTGACAATATTGAGCGCGATGCAAGCCCCATATATGATGATGCAGGCCGTGTTGAGTCACCCGGTAATGACGAAGGTCGGCAACATGTATACTTAGAGGCAATTAACAGTTATGAACGACAACGACCGAATTTCAGAGCCGTTGAGTACCACAATCACTATCGGTTTGTTAATTTGGACAGGGTTACATCATTTGTAGAGGGGGTTCGAGCCATTCATACGGCTATACAGGCCATGCTCGATGGTGTCCTTGCGGGCGTGGATCCGGCCGACCGCGTTCAGCTTAGATTGGAGGGGGGTGGGTTACACAATGCCATCTATTCGCATCGTAAGCCGCAAGAAACATTAGACGCTGCCAGTTTTTTGAATCAGATTACAAACACGCTTCAAAGTAACGCTGAATTCTTATTATCCACAGGCTTAAGATTTGTGATCAGTATTTTTAAAAACAGGGCAGGGTCTGGTTTGACTGGGCGTAGTTTACAGCGCCTGCCCCAAAGTTTAATAATAGATAAAAGAAAGAGATATCTCTATGACTTCAGACGCGTAGGTAATAACCTGTGTTTGGCCGCTAGCGTCTGTAAACTTCTGGATAAAGGTAACAATGCCAATGATCATGTAATACAGGAGAGAGCGATCCAACTACATAAAGCTTTGAATCTGCCGCTTGATAAAGCGGTCAGCTTTAGCGATGTTGCAATTTTTGAAAATTATTTAAAAGTATCCATCAATCTCCTCTATTACAGTCAAGGGTCTTGGAAATACTACAGTGCAGACAGTCGTTACAAAGACACGATCTTTGTGCTATATCACGATTGTCACTTTTATGGGATACTCGATATCAAAGCGTTTCTTGGTGCCCGATATTACTGCGTCCGTTGTCATAGCGCTTACCATCATAGAAATAATCACGATTGTCTTTTCTTTTGTAAGGCTTGTCACAGGCCGGCTTGTATTGACGACGGTGTGACGGCTTTAAGGTGTTCGGTGTGTAGGGTATTTTGTCGATCAAACGAGTGTTTAGAGCTACACAAAGCTTTAGCTCTTGATCACAAAATATCCTGTCTTGAACATGTATATTGTGACAAGTGTTGTCTCTACAGGCGAACAGATCATAACTGCAGAGGCCTAAAGTGCCCCATTTGTAAGGTGTTCGTTGATGGGTTTTCGAACCATTTGTGCTATATACAAACCATCAAGCCGGAAGAGCCCACAAAGAAATACATCTTTTATGATTTTGAGTGTATGCAGGAGACGGGTGTGCACATACCAAACTACTGTTACGCTTTAACATTAACGGGTGAGAAAGACTGGGAGTTTAAGGGTGTTGCGTGTATCGAAGACTTTGTAAAGACGTTCATGAAACCAAAATTTGAGCATTACACATTCATAGCCCATAATGCAGGTCGCTATGATGCATATTTTGTGCTGCGCCAGCTGATTAAGGAGAAATTAAAGATTGAATTATTATCTAGAGGCGGCAACATAATGTGCATCACGGTAAAAGATTTGAAGATAAGATTTATCGACTCTTTAAATTTTTTACCCATGCGGCTTAGCAAGTTACCAAAGGCGATGGGGTTTGACGGTACCAAAGGTTATTTCCCACATTTTTTTAACACAGCTGATAACCAAAATTACATAGGAACTATGCCGTCAATAGAGTATTTTGGTCCACAATACATGATGCCTGATGAATTATCTGAGTTTACAGCTTGGTATAAACAGTGCGTACACAAACCGTTTAACTTTCAAAAAGAGCTCGTGCGATATTGTAAAGACGATGTGAAAATATTACAAAAAGCTTGTGATGCTTTCAGATCTGCTGTTATAGCCATGACAGAACAGGAGTTTCTAATAACAAAGAAAAAAAAAAAGGTTGTGGTTAAACGTCACATCGAGGCTTTTCAATTAGTCACGTTGGCGAGCGTATGCATGGCCATGTACCGGTGTAAATTTTTACAGGAAAAGACACTGGCGCTTGTACCGGGTGATAACTATCACAAGACGCAGAAGCGTTACTCAACGCCCGCCATACAGTGGTTAATGTACATAGAACACAAAGAAGGGGTGAGTATAAGACACGCTTTACAAGGGGGTGAGAAGAAAGTTGGTAAATACAGCCTGGATGGTTATGCCGTGATTAACGGAACACCCACTGCATTTGAATTCCAAGGTTGTTTTTACCACGGCTGTGGTGCTTGTTACAACGCCGATGATAAAAACAAACTGACTAAAACGACCTACGGTCAATTACACCACAAGACGCAGGTAAAGTTGCACTACCTTAAACGTTGTGGATTTCAGATACGTGAAATCTGGGGTTGTGAATGGAAGTCTATGCTAGATTCTGATGCGGATCTACAGGCTTTTCTGAAGGGTAAAGATTTACCCGAACCCTTGGAGCCACGTGATGCTCTTTATGGCGGGCGCACAAACGCCATAAAGCTGTATCACAAAACAGGCTGTGATGAAAAAATACACTATTTTGATTTCACCAGCCTCTATCCGTATGTTAATAAAACCAAAACGTATCCTATACAGCACCCACGCATTATTTATAAGGACTTTGGTGATGTCACAAAGTATTTCGGTTTTGCCAGGGTTAAAGTTTACCCACCTCGTGGCCTATTCTTTCCGGTTCTGCCGGTTAAAATGGGCGGCAAGTTAATGTTTCCATTATGTCGCACATGCGCTGAGTCTGGACAGACTGAGCCGTGCGTTCATGATTCAGAAAAACGTGCGCTCATCGGTACATGGTGTACCGTGGAACTAAACTTGGCTGTAGAAATGGGTTACAAGGTATGTAAAATCTATGAGGTGTGGCATTTTGATGAGAGATCTGACAAATTGTTTTCAGGCTACATTAAAACGCACCTCAGGGATAAACAAGAGGCCTCTGGTTATCCCGAATGGTGTACAGACGCCGAGAAACGCCAAGAGTATATAGACGCCTATCAAAAAAATGAAGGCGTGTCTTTACGACCCGAACACATAGAAATCAACCCCGCTAAAAGACAAATTTCAAAATTGTTTTTAAATTCCTTATGGGGTAAATTTGGTCAACGTAGCAACATGCCCAATACGTGTCTAGTGACTGACCCCGACAAACTTTTTGAATACGCGTTCTTACCGTACTATGACGTGTCCGCTTTGGATTTTATTGACGATGATACAGTTATGGTAAATTGGAAGTATTCCAAAGATCATTACACCAGGGGTGCAATTTCAAATGTAACTATAGCCATCTTTACAACGGCTTATGCACGTGTTGAACTGTACAAACTACTGTATAGATTACAAGATAGATGTCTTTATCACGACACCGATTCTGTAATTTTTGTCAGTAGACCCGGTGACTGGAGCCCGCCATTGGGTGATTATTTAGGTGAGTTGACCAGCGAACTGCCCACAGGCACACATATAACAGAATTTGTCTCAGCCGGTCCCAAGTCATACGGCTATCGACTAAACAACGGAAAGACCTGTTTAAAAGTTAAAGGTATAACGCTCAATGTTGATAATGCGCAGCACGTTAACTTTGACAGCCTGAAAGAACTGGTCTTAGATTATCCTTTAAACCCCGAAGGCGATGACCAGAAAAAGGTTGTGATCCGTCAACCCGGTATAGTACGTGTGAAAAAGTGCTGGCAGATAGAGACGCGTACTTTGCAGAAGACGCAAAGGTGTGTTTATACTAAACGGTCTCTTACGGACAACTTCACAACACTGCCGTTCGGCTATTAAGATGGACACCAGATTTCAACACCCTTTCTCATGTATTTTAGCGGGGCCGTCCAATTCGGGTAAAAGTTATTTTGTCAAAACGCTGTTGCAACACGCTGCAACACATATGACTCATGTACCTGATAATGTTGTTTGGTTTTACACCTGTTGGCAACCTATATACGACCAACTTCTGCGTGATTACCCCGGTACGCGCTTTATAGAGGGGTTACCAGAGTCTTTTAGCGATGATCAACTTTTTCCCCCTGATAAGGTTAATTTAACAGTGATTGATGATTTGATGGACGCGGCAAGTAATAATTCTGAGGTTGAGAAGGCTTTCACAAAGTATGTACATCATCGTAATCTCAGTATCCTGTACCTTGTCCAAAACATATTTTGTCAAGGTAAAAAGAGCAGAACTATACATTTAAACACAAAATATATGGTCCTGTTCAAAAACCCCAGGGATAAAATGCAGGTGGGCATTCTGGCTAGACAAATGTACCCATCGAAACATCGTTTTTTTCTCGAATCCTATGAATCCGCGACGGCTGCCCCTTATGGGTATTTGCTGGTTGATTTAAGAAACAACGCTCTTGACGATTATCGTTTACGAAGCGGCTTATTCCCACCAGACAAGCCTGTCGCTTTTGTCATTAAGAAGCGTGGTTCTATAAAGCTATAACAGTACAACCTTTAGTCACTTGTTGCCATTCTAACAACGGTGAACATGTCGGGGCGGATAAGACGTAATTGGGTGCTTTTAAAAACGTTAATTAAAGCAACACCAATCCAAAGAAATGCTATTTTATCCAACGCTTCAAACGATTTAGTCACGGCCATTTGTGAGATAGCGCTCAACACGCTTAAAGGCAAAATACCGCTGTCTCAGCGGCAGCTGAACTACCTTAAAAAGAAGCGTGCGCTTATAAAATCACTTTGTAATAAGAAATGTGCCATTGGAAAAAAGAAGATTCTGGTTAAACAGTCGGGTGGTTTTATCGGCTCGCTGCTTGGTTTTGCTATACCGCTAATTACAGGACTATTGTCTAATCGCTGATGGAGTACGCTGAGAAAATGTATCTGGTGCCTCAGAATCAGATAGAACGTTTACATAATAAAACGAACAGCGACGACATACGTAAAACAGCAACGCACGGTCTAGATGTAGAGATCGTGAAAATACTACAGAATAATGATTTATCAGAATATGAAAAAGCAAAGCGATATACAATGTTGTTGCAGAGATACCTGGTGTTGAGTAAGCAGGCTGATAGTGAAATGTCAACTTTAGCTCTTTTATCACCCGTTGCAAAATCTGTTGATGAATCAAATAATACGACACAGCCTATTGCCCCCGATGCTGTTTATCATGAGCTTTTGAGCGGTGTTAATGACCGGTATAAGAAAAACTGTGAAATACTATTGAGTAAAATGACACGCTCTAAACACATCACAGACTGGAACAGTAAAGGGGAGTTTCTGTACAAAGGTGTCACTGTGCCTGGTTCCAACATGTTAGATTTAATAAGAAGCATCACGCAAAGTAACGGTGTGTCGATCCGTAATATACCGAATGGTTGGCCTGAATTTATGCGGGCTATGTCTGAATTGAATATTCCCTCAACCGTCATAGCCAATGCGGGGAATAGAATGTGTTTAGAACGATTAAAAGCTGAGATGCAGGATGACTCTGATGGCGCTGTGACATCGCCCATGTCGTTACAAACCCTTAACAAAGGGCGAATAAATGTTTTAAGTCCCCCAGGTTTAACAACACCGCACGGTTACTTACTGCCTAGGAAAAGATCCGTAAATCTATTTCAGGATTCACAGTGGCTGAAACTATAACATATAACTAATTTATATTATTTTTATACACTGTATTTTGTGTTGGTATTTTGCGCCACAATGTTTAACTTATGTCAATAATATTTTATGTAATGTTTTAAATGCATCTTTACCGTGTTATATATATATATATACATATATCAATAAAATATGCTTATGCTTTATAAAACAACGTTTTGTTCTTTGTTTCTATTGCTGTAAACGGAAGAAATTTCAAGCACACGATATAAAGTTTAATAAACAACGTTGTTTATTAGAAAAACATCATAGATATGATGCGTTGTACATAAAACGTATCAAACAGAATGTTGATTACAAGTTACACAAACAATACAACGTTGTGCGTAACACGCTTCACACACAGCGTTGTGCGTGAAGCGTTTTATGTACAACGTGTCATAGTTATGACACGTTGTACATAAAACGCTTCACGCACAGCGTTGGTTACAAGTTACACAATTCTGTATATATCTATATTCATAATGACTCAGACAATGGCTTCTTGGGAGTCGTCTTACAAAATTTGAAACAAAACAATCATTACGTTTTGTGTCATCACTAAAACGGGCCAGTACATCCACATATTTGTATTTTTTACACATGTAAAATATAAAGTATATGCAATATTGACCGCAAACGGTGCTGTTAAAATTTTGCAACTGCTTATTTTGGTGATAAACACTTTTTGAATTCAAGTTTAAAAAATTTATTATCGCTTTTGGGAATAGGGGGCTGTCAGGGGCTAACCCGTAAGAATCAAAAAAGTAACATTCACGCTGTTCGTTAAAATAAGCGGCCAGCCAGTGCTCACCCGGCTGCCCGCTGCTATGCGTATTGATTACAAACGCGCAGGGGTATTGCGACAGTTTACTGACCGGCAACATATCGCACGGATACGTTCCTTTAAAAATATGCCTTGTGCTTTGCACGGCGTACAGAATACAGTTTATCTGTAATGTGTTCATTTTTTCAGCAGCATAGTGTTAGTTTATTTCATTTATAGATAATCGTACAGCACATCGCGCCTTTGATTAATCTCGATGATGTTATCAAATAGAGCATATATTATCACATTGACTGTCCGGTCCAACGCTTCTGCAAAGCGGAATTCGGCACGTAGATTGCCTGTTCTTATCAGGGAAAGGTGTTCTCCACACTCCTGTTCTGGTGAAAGGTCAAAAGCAAATAGCGTGTAGCCCCTGATGTACTCTTCGCGGTCAATCAGTATACCATTGTCAGATTTCTGCTTATTTGTGATCTGTATGAGTGACATATACTCTCTTACAGCATTACCGCTTTCAAAGTCGGGTTGAAATGGCTTGGCGGGGTGCGGCGTTCCATCCAGATAAAGGGACGCAAAACTTACATTTTTGTGTTCAAAGCACAGGGGGTTCCTGTTATGTATTCCTGAAAATGATTCGTTATCCACGAAACCGGCTATAACTGTTTTCGGCACTTGTCCTAAAAATAAATTTTCTAGATTAAATACTCTACTGCCTGCTGGTACGCTGTAGATTTTCATCCCAACGCGGTCAATCGCGTATTTCGCGTTACCGTTTAACAGAGCCTGCGCGTGCCCAATCCGCACGGCCGGTGAGACCTGAACTCTTTTCACGAACAGGGATGCAGCTGTGATCTGTATTTTAAAGGCATCCGCCTCAGATGACATTAAGCAGAATGCGTCTTTGTTTCTGGTTAGTTTAATCTTCAGATCAACGGCGTTTAAAATTAGTTTATGTTGATGGAAAAGGTCGCAGTGAAGCGGGCCTAGCAGTTCAACAGTGCGACTCTGCGTTGTTGCGCCTGCTCGTTTTTTGAATCCCGTATTCGGGCCGTCCAGCGCCGTGTTGTTAAATTCACCATCCACATCTTTGTAAAATAGTCCTGTTGTGTGTTTTGTTGACAACGCGTCCGAGCTGTAATTTAATATAGTCTCAATGTACGCGCGGTATGCGTAAAGATTGTTGGATTGTGATATGAGCCTGTCGCCCAGAGTTACATCCACTTGGTTGAATAAGGTCGCTATTGGGTAATTAATAAGCGCGACCCGCGCACCTTGCGGTATCGGCGTGTTATCGGTTCGTACGATCTTGCATGTCACGTACAACAGCGTATTGTTCAGATCGTAGTAGTGTTCACCGCTGGCTGCTATATAAAATTCAAGCGGTGCTGTGTCGGATAACGCCGCTAAAGGTTGAACTTCGACGTATAGACTTTTTTCTATGCTAGTTTGTGTCGGGGGCACGTCAAAAAGATCCAGCTCTGTTTTTGCACATTCAACGGATTCGTGGTGTATGAAAGACATGTTTAAAAAATATCACCAACGGCACTCTTCGGCTTTCTCTTCTTCTTTGAGTTGCGTCGTCTCTGTTTTTTATTTAAAAAGGGTATGTCCCAAGGCGGAAGCGTTATCATACGCTTCCGTTTTCTTTTAGACACGCCTTTTCTTGTATATATTAGTCCTGAACCGTCTTGCTTTGCCTGGTTCGCCTCGTGTATCTTATTCACAACGGCCGTTGTGGCTTGCCCGATAACATCTTTCGCTATATTACGAACCGCTGTCTTCATATGCGGTTTAGCCAACTCTAAACCTCTCCGGAAAAGAGGAACAGCTTTTCTGAAAAGACTTCGAAAAATACCGCCTAAACCGCAGCCGTACATGTATGCGCTGCCGTGAAAACCTGGTAATCCATTACCGGCTTGAGTTTTATAATATTGCGCATAGAGTCCCGGATCGCCATAATTTTTTACAGCGACCATTCTGCTTAGTTAATAAAATTCAGTTTTGCGGCGCCTGAAGTGTAGCTTCACGATCGCTTTCCCAAACTTAAATGCCATGTTCTCGTTTTGGTCGTTCTTTATCTCTATGGCTATCGTGTCAAAATGTGTTTTGCACAATGGTACGTAATCGGGTTTCTCGTATCGTATTGTGACAACCTCATTGTTATAACCCTTCATTTCAACAGTGCGAAGTAGCGGTACATAACTATCCCCGACCCGTTGGTGTTCGATAATGTCTGTGTACACGTACATCGTATATTGGCCGCCTTTGATGTCGGCGCATGGTTTAGAAATATTAGTTTTAGGTTGTAAACCCAGTATCCATGTCAGCTTAGAACCGGCGTGGATTTGATACAACAGTTTACTGTCACATGTTACAACGCGTGCAAATGGATCATACGTTAGTCTTAATCCAACGTCCAGTTTCAGTTGTACAATTTCAGCGTTGATTACGTTCAGTAACGCTTCGATTGTCTCATAAAAACCGGGTTTAATGCACAAACTCGCGACTCTCGCCACCGGCTGTTCCGCCGTTCCATCCCATGATAATTGCAGTCTACAATCTTGTAAATCCAATGTATTCCACGTATGCGGGTATTGTATCTCAGTAAGTGCCACTTCCCATTCGCCATTTAAGTCTATCGGTTTAGCCAACTTTGTCGTATAGTTAGAAATCTTATTTTGCGGGAAGGTAACAGCCGATGCGTTGCTGGGTAAGGTTATGTAGAACGACTTGTCATCCATCGCTCGTCTTGTTAGATACTGATGATCTTTATATGTCTTTTATCACCGATGCTGCGACCCAACTGTTAAATTTTGCGGGGTAACCGCGCCACTTGACTAAAGCGTATTTACGGCCTCTGACCGTCTTATTTTTTAAAATCTTTTCCACTTTGTAAACTCTGTTATAGTTTTTTGGTATGCTTTGAAGCTCTTCGGGGTAAAAACTACCTGTTATAACTTCACCGTACAGATCTGCCAACTTATAAAGCGGTTTAATCCCTTTAGTGTTCACACTATGTACAACAAAAATCTCCTCAGAAAAGCTCTGTTCGTAACCTTTCTGAAATATGTCCTTATATTTAGAAATACGGACGTGGTCACCGATTCCTAAACAAACTGGGGCTTTCTTACTTCTAAAGTAATCACCGTAGGTCGTTTTGAAGACACTCAACGCGTTAGAGTCATTCACATCGTTTGGAGCGCACTTAATCGTTCTATGGTATGTGTTATTATAGCTGCGTATGAAGTCTTGTAAAACGTCTATATATCTGTAGGTATTCTTTGCCGTGAAATAGCGCCACATGCGTGTTTTTAAAGTCCTATTGAAGCGCTCTATAACAGCCGCTTTCACATCGTTATTGGTCGTGAAATGTTTTATACCGTATTTTTCTAACACCTTTTTTAGGCTTCTGTTTAGAAACTCTTTACCATTATCGGTTTGTAGCTTCATCGGCACATCACCGCGCTGGAATATTTTTTCAAAAGCATTAGCGACTGTTGCTGCATTCTTAGCGGCCAGACTTTCACCCCACACCCTCTTACTGAATATATCGATGATTGTTAATATGTATTTAACGCCATCGTTGTATTTTGACAAATCTATCAGCGAGACCAAATCGCATTGCCACTGTTGGTTTATACCCGATACACAAATCATGTTCCTTTTATAGTTTTTTCTTGCTGGCTTGTGCAGCGTGTCGGCGTCTTGTTCTTGTAACCACTTTCTTACGTCGGATCTTTTAAATTTATTTTTAACCGACCCATAATATTTATCAATACCGCTAAAACTACCTGGTTTTAACACTGTGTAATATGCATCTTTCATCCGCCTGATTTGACGCGCCGCGTTGCGTGACATACTGCGACGGGGTGTTGCGCGACACTCTGCGACTGGTGTTACGCGACAATTTTTAATACGGTTTAATATCGAACACTATAAATTTTATATTAATTTTATATTAAGCGATATAAAACACTATCATTTAATATTAAAAGGGGGCGGGTCCTAGGGCAAGGGGGCGTTAACAACTGTCAAGTTTGACAGAAAGGTTGACTTTATCTACTGAGGGACGTGCACGAGCGGAGGAGTTTGTGTCCATATAGGTAGAGGCGACGATATTAAAATCGCCGCCCACTATCATGGGGTGGGAGGCAAACGGATATAACTTAGTCAGGAGTCGTTTAAAAAATACTTTAGAGTAAGAATTAGGTGCATACATTGTACAAAGAACATATTTAGTGTTATATAACATAATCTCTAAAATAAGAAACCTGCCTGTAGAATCACATACAGAGGTAAGAACTTCAATATGCAAAGATCGTTTAGCCAGGATCAGGACACCTCTAGCTTTAGAAGAATATGGAGCATCTGCGAGCACCTGCCAACCCAGGACACCCACTTTTGGGGCCTCCGGGGAAAGAAGGTGGGTCTCTTGTATAAACATCAAATCCATATGCAGTCTATTTAAGTAAAGTAGGGTCTTCTTCCTCTTAATAGGAGAATGTATTCCCCCTACATTCCATGTACCAACCCTAACGGAAGACATATATAACTACGCTATAAGGAGTCTCATGAGAGGACACAATGCATACCCAGAAAAGAGAGCGGACAGGGGAAGACACAAAAGGAGGGACGGGAAGGGAGAGATAGAGAGAAACAACAGAGTCATAGAGACACAAATGAAAACAGAGATCCATATAGGAGTCTCACAATAACAATCTAAGAGCGACTTCACGGGTGGAGAAGACAAGAATTAACAATAAGCGGCGAGGAGCGCACCGCTCCTAGCCACCCACCACAATATAGCGCTAAATAGGGAGGGGGAAGGGGAGGGGGACAGGGAAGGGAAATATAAGTGTGAGCGGTCAAAATGGTGAGGCGCGCTGTCTAAACTCACATAAAAAATAAGGAGAAGAAATATGTAAATATTTGATAGCAGTTGCTAGCAAGGCATTTGTCAATAATAATTTGAAACAGGTAAAAGGTATAAGCATTTACAACAATATACATCACCCAGAGGACTGGAGAAACCAGGGGGAGAAACATCATCGAGAACATTGTATGAGATGCATTGTCCAGGAGGTAGAAGGGGCATGAACGCAAGGGGAATATGTATAGCACCCGGGGGGAGGGAAAGGGGTAACCATGGCCCTCATTCCGAGTCGTTCGCTCGGTATTTTTCATCGCATCGCAATGAAAATCCGCTTAGTACGCATGCGCAATATTCGCACTGCGACTGCGCCAAGTAATTTAACAATGAAGATAGTATTTTTACTCACGGCTTTTTCATCGCTCCGGCGATCGTAATGTGATTGACAGGAAATGGGTGTTACTGGGCGGAAACACGGCGTTTTATGGGCGTGTGGATGAAAACGCTACCGTTTCCGGAAAAAACGCAGGAGTGGCTGGAGAAACGGAGGAGTGGCTGGGCGAACGCTGGGTGTGTTTGTGACGTCAAACCAGGAACGACAAGCACTGAACTGATCGCACAGGCAGAGTAAGGTTGAAGTTACTCAGAAACTGCAAAGTCGTTTGTAATCGCAATATTGCGAATACATCGGTCGCAATTTTAAGAAGCTAAGATACACTCCCAGTAGGCGTAGGCTTAGCGTGTGTAACTCTGCTAAATTCGCCTTGCGACCGATCAACTTGGAATGAGGGCCCATGGACGTAGAAGGCATTTGGACGTGGGCCATATAATCCGATCAGTTCGAGCCAGAGTCAGGTGCCAGGAGTTCCGAGACAAACGCAGCAGCATCGTCTGGGTTGGTGAAGTCCTTGAAAGAGGAACCTTCGAAGACTCTCAACCGCGCGGGGTAGAGTAGGGCAAACTTGCGGCCTTCACGGGCTAGTTTGGAGCAGACGGGAGAAAATGCCTTTCTGAGTCTGGTAAGTTCAGGGGAAAAGTCTTGGAAGAGGAGCAGCTTAGAATCTTCCCACAGGATGTCCCATGTGCGGCGGGATGCTGACCAGAGTGCCTCTTTATGGAGGAAATTGAGACAGCGGAATAATACGGTTCGGGGCCGGGACTCTGGGGAGGAAGAGCGAGCAGGGCCCGTCCTGTGGGCACGTTCCACTACTAGATCTGTACAAATATCCTGCACTCCGAGAAGTTCAGGCAATGAATTACGGAGAAAGTGATAAAGAGCCTGTCCCTTGACTGACTCCAGTAGTCCAATGAGCCTGAGATTATTGAGACGTGATCTATTCTCCAGGTCGTCGAGTTTTGACCAAACCATGTTTTCCGATTTCTGTAGTTTAGCAGAGATTTCAGAAAGTTCAGCAATCTGTTGAAAATTTTCACCAGCGGTGTGTTCCACCTGCAGGACACGCTTCGCTAGCTGCTTGTATTGACTTTTGATGTCGAGTACGGCTTGCTGTAAAGCAGCAGCATGAGCTTTTGCTTGTTCCTGAAACATGGGTTGTACAGTTTCTTGTACAGCCCGCACAATGTCCCCATAGGAGAGTGGCTGGGCAGGAGGGGGAGCAGACAGCAGGTCTTCCGCAATGTGAGCCCTGGCAGGGGCAGCGGGAGCCAGGGGTGGAGGAGCCGGGCCGCCAGTTTGTGTCTCTGCAGCCGGAGCTCCGGAGCTCAGAGATGCTGCGGCGGCCATTTTGGCTGCAGGGCCTAGGGCAGCGTCTTGTTTGGTGCGGGAAGTTTTGCCCGGCATGGAGGGGGCCAGATATTTGTCCATAAAGGACAGCCCCGTGTGCAGGGGGAAAGCGGGGGGAGACGGACCGCTCAAAGGACGCCCAGGACAGGCGATTTGCAGGGTTTTGTGGCAGGAGGCACCGGAGCTTCAGGAGAGAGGTGCTACTTCATTCAGCCCGGAACCGGAAGTCGGGATAGTATACTTTAAATACAATAGCACATAACTATCCGATTTCAAAAGCAGATTAGTATAAGACTTTTGTTTTAACTGTGTTGCCTCTGGGATAAAGCTGCCGATCAGAAAGAATGGAAATTTTCTGTACAGAAAAACACTGTGTATTTGTGTGAGCTGAAAGCAGGAGTGAGTGGGTTTGAACCCCGGAATTCGGGATCCCGTCGTTTGGTACACCAAGTGAGTGGAGGCTTGGCGGCGTGAGGCGGCTGACTCACGTTAGTATAGACAGTAAAGTACGCAAAATGTGAGGAGATTTGCAGAGGAGCGTAATAGGGAATTGTGCATTGTGTAGTATTGAAGTAAAAAGGTTTTTTTTTGTTACGCTCCGGCTGAGGGTTGCAGTTTGTATATTCTACTCGTGGTCGTAGAGCGGATAGGTAACAAGTACCTATACGCTGTGCGATTGGACCGCACATTTGTGGTTGTGATACGTGATGCAACTTGATACCCTTGTGAGAACTTTTTTGCACAAAACCGCGGTATCATTAGCGCCGTGTAGAGCATACGCAAGCGTGATTTGTGTATAAGTGCATAGGGAGTTTTTGCTGGTCTCTTTCAGGGAAATCTCCAACGGTGGATATTCACTGGAAAAGGTAAGTCACTCCTAACACTTCCAGTGAATAGAAACCAGTTATGGACCTCACTGGGTACGCGGTGGTCACTATTGGAGTGAGTCGTGGTACATCAGCGGAGAAGGAGTGGGTGAAAGCGCTCTAAGAACTTTCACCGTCTATTCGTGTCGTGCATTGGGGATTGCGTCAAAGGAAAAAGTCCGCGATGGGATCCAATTGCACAAGCGGTGGACGTATGGTAGCCAGGGTTCAGGCTGAAGAGCCGCGGCCCAAGGGGTCAGCGAGGTTTATTATGTGTGGGCAATATGGTCCACACGTGGAGACTTTTTGTTCTGAATGGGTACGTATGACTGCAAAAGATAGGGTATCATTCCCTAGGGTGGGCAGCTTTGAGCCGGAGGTATTACAGAACATAAGTATTAGGATATGTCTGATAAAATCCAGAAAACAAAGGATTAGACATACAGATTGTTTAAACTTGTGGCAGCAAGAGGGGGATGTGCAGAGGGAATTGGCTCGCACAGCAGGTTCTAAACCTAGCTGGAAAACAATGGCGACCGCACCACCACCACCATATGTTGATGGGGAGAAATTGGCTACAAGCAATGATGCATTGGTACAGGATAGGAAAGTAATTGATAAATGTACTAACGCTAACCCTTGCCAGCTGTATCCCGTTTTAAATTTTCCCCAGGACTGTGAGCAGGAAGATGAGCCCAGCACGATATCGGCACTCTCTCTAGCAGCCACCATACAGGATACTCAGGTGGGCACGGACCAACCACCAAGGGTTGTAGGAAGGCCCCCTAGCGGAGGGATAAGTGAGGTTGTGTCCACAGGTAAGTGCGGCACCATACACTATGCAGAGACAATAGCTCCCCGCATTATAGAGTCAAGCCAGAATGATGTAGTTGAATTAAATCCTGTCAGGGTGATTGCAGTCCCCAATGGGAAGACTGACACTCAGGGAGTAACTCCCATCAGGAATATTGCCATGCATTGTCCCTGGTCCTGAGCAGAGTTAGGGTCAATTATGTCAGAATTCCCCGATCCCAGAAGAGATCTAGTCGGATGCCAGAAATTCGTTAGAGAGTTAGGTAACGCCCATGAGCCCACAAATAAAGATTGGCGAACAGTGCTGCGAGTGTGTCTACCCACAAATATTGACATCACGAAATTCATAACAGATTGTAAGTTAGATGCAGAAGTACCTCTCACTGATGAATACAATCAGGAGAACGTAAAGCAAATCAATCTGCAATTAGGAGTGTATTTCCCTACTTTTGTTAAATGGAATAAAAAAATTTCCATAAGACAAAAGGAAGGTGAAATGGCATCTGAATATTTCCATCGAGCAGTGCAGGAAATAGCTAGATACACTGGGATCGAGGACATTAAGGATAATGCACATCACAGGGAGGTAGCTGTTTCTGTGTTAATGGACGGTTTAAAGGAGGCACTAAGGACAAGGGTACAAATCTCTCTACCTAACTGGAGAGGTATCTCGGTGGCTGCGTTGAGAGAGTCCGCTATCGAGCACGATTGGAATATCATTAAACACAGGGAGTCGCAAGGGGATAGGCTGATGACGGTAAGTATACAGGCTCTTACAACAAAACCACATCAGCCAAGACCCCAGACCCCTGATGGTAAGTCACGTGTAATAGTATGCTATATTTGCCAGAAGGAATGACATTACTCAAGGTAATGTAGGAATAAAGGGACACATAATGTATACAGACCCCCTAGACCAGAATATGAACCACGCTATAACACACATAATTGGGAACAGGGACCACACAGAGGGGAAGCACGGAGGTACCCAACTAGGAGGGACTGGCAGACCTCCGAAAACTCTCAGTTGTCCCCCTCACATATTGTAGCTGCCAGCGCGCTGCGGGAAGGTCCCACTACACAATAGAGGTCAGGCCATACATGTAGTGTACAGCCAGTGAAGTTGATTGCTAGCCTTGGTAGTGAACCTGAGGTCATGGTTGATGTAGCTGGTGTACCATTACCTTTTCTTGTAGATACAGGGGCGGCCAGGTCAGTGTTGAATTCCACATCAGGTGTAAAAACCACGGGTAAAACAATTTCGGCAATGGGAGTAACAGGAACGGTGCAACAATACCCTTTGAGTAGACCTGCAGAGATTACGATAGGGCCCTTGCAGACAAAACATTCCTTTCTGCTGGCTGCATCGGCTCCGACTAATCTACTTGGCAGAGACCTATTGTGTAAAATGCGGTGTGTCGTATATTGTACTCCTGAGGGTGTCTTCTTGGATATACCTGAGAACCATGCTCAAGAAGTGCAAGATATACTAGACACCCCTCAAAGGCTAATGTTGCATTCTACTGTTATAGACACGTGTCCATCAAAGGTAGAGGAAATTATCTCACAAATACCGGGTTCCCTTTGGACCAAAGATGGACAAGACACTGGATTGATGGCGAATGTAGCTCCAGTAGCAGTACAAGTAAAAGATGGCAGGATAGCTCCAAAAATCCCTCATTATCCTCTGAAGCCAGAGGTAGAGTTAGGAGTGTACCCCATCATAGAGCAGCTGCTACAGCAGGGCATCCTAGTCAGGACGTCCAGCACCGCCAATAGTCCCATCTTCCCTGTGAAAAAGAGTGGGGGGAGGGGTTACAGGATGGTGCAGGATCTAAGGGGGATAAACAAAATAGTTGAGAGCCAATTCCCCGTAGTGCCCAATCCAGCTGTCATCCTCATGCAAATTCCCTCTACTGCAAAGTTCTTCACTGTCATTGACCTCTGTTGTACTTTCTTTTCTGTCCCTCTTCACCCTGACAGCCAATACCTCTTTGCCTTTACGTACAGGTGAGTACAGTATACCTGGACTCGTCTCCCCCAAGGTTTCATTGACAGCCCGAGTATTTTCTTCCAGGCCTTGCATGACTGTTTACAATCCTTTCAACCTGAGAGTGGATCAGTACTAATACAGTATGTCGATGACTTATTGTTGTGTTCTGACTCACTCGAATCGTCCTTGAAAGATACGAAACAGCTTCGGTTTCATCTTTCCCAGACAGGACACAAGGTTTCAAAGGATAAGTTGCAGTTGTGCCGGACCAGGGTCAAATATTTGGGACACTGCTTGACACAAGGATTTATACACCTCACCGCTGATAGACTACAGGCGATTCGCGACATGACTCTGCCACAAACTCAGCAACAGATCTGCACTTTCCTTGGAATGTGTGGGTACTGTCGAAACTGGATTCCAGGGTTCTCTATACTGGCTTTACCTTTGCAAGAAATGGTCTCTTCGAACAAACCGGAATGGATCTCTCACACAGATGAGTCCGAACTGGCATTTAAGAGACTCAAACAGTGCCTCTCACAGGCACCTGCATTAGGTATGCCAGATTATGAGAAGCCCTTCGAATTGTACGGTACTGAAAGTGTTGGGTGCGCAGCAGGAGTCTTAACACAGAGACATGGTGATGCCAGCAGACCGGTAGCCTGCTACGGTCCACAGTTGGACACTGTATCGCGGTCTCTCCCCACTTGCTTGCGAAGTGTTGCAGCGATAGCTTTGCTGGTAAGTAAAAGCGAGGACGTAGTGTTAGGACACGACCTGACCATCCATACACCTCATGCAGTATCACCCTTACAAAACTCCGCCCAAACCAGACATGTCTCATCTGCTCGGTTTACAAAGTGGGAATTATCACTGATGGCCCCTGTAAACAGCACCATTAAGAGATGCAGCTCACTAAATCCTGCAACCTACTTGCCAAGTGTGCCTGGATAGGCACAAAGGGTGGAGGATGAGAATGATGATGAAGGAGGATTTAGTGCAGATACTGATACGCATGATTGTATGGAATGCCTGAACCAAACTTTCACTGCGAGACCTGACATCGGTGACAACCCACTGGAAGGAGTAGACTTTACCTTCTATACTGACGGTAGTTGCCACAGACAGACGGAATCGGGAGATTTGTGCACCGGATATGCAGTTGTAGATGACGAAGGTATCATAGAAGCTGAACCCCTTGGCCCACTGCACTCAGCACAAGTTGCTGAGCTGGTCGCCCTAATCAGAGCATGTGAATTGGCCAAGTGTAAGTCAGCTAATATATACACAGACTCTAGATACGCCTTTGGAGTGGTGCATGATTTTGGGGCCCTATGGCGCCTCAAAAAATTTCATGATGGCAGCTGGCACACCTGTAGCGCATGCATCCCACATCAAAAGGCTTCTGACAGCAATACTGGAACCAGACAGAGTGGCTGTTATCAAGTGCAAAGCACACACTTACAACCAAGACCCAATTTCACTTGGTAACAGCCGGGCAGACGAAGCTGCTAAATCAGCAGCAAGCACCCCCATACAGACGAACATCACATCACTAATGACATTTAACACGGTCAACACACAACAGCTAATTGAAATGCAAAATTTGTGTTCCCTACAGGAAAAGTCGGTCTGGAAGTCGAAGGGGTATGGTCAGGAGTCCTCAGGACTTTGGACAGGTCGATACAGTAAGCCAGTGGCCCCCAGGGCATATCTTCCAAGTCTAGCTGAGGCGGCACACGGTCTGACTCATCTGGGCAAAGAGGGTATGTGCAAGCTGGTAAGAGCCTACTGGTGTGCGCCAGGATTCTCTTCTCATGCAAGTAAGAGAGCAATGACATGTTTTACTTGCTTGAGGAAGAATATTGATAAGACAATACCAACAGAGCCATCCCATATCCCTCCTACAGATGGACCTTTTCAGGTAATACAAATCGACTTCATACAGTTACCACCCTGTAGGAATTTGAAATATGTGTTAGTATGTATCGATGTGTTTTCCAAATAGGTAGAAGCGTTCCCTGCTGCCACAAATACTGCTACGTTCACTGCAAAGAAAATTGTGCAGGAATTTGTGTGTAGATATGGTATCCCTAGAATGACTGAAAGTGATAGGGGTACCAATTTTACATGTGAAGTCTTTCAGGTCATGTGCAAACTGATGGGAATTAATAGCAAGCTACATACTCCGTACCGACCACAGGCGAGTGCGAAGGTAGAGAGAGTGAACAGCACTATTAAGAACAAGCTGAGCAAAGCGATGGCTGAAACTGGATTGCTGTGGCCAGAAGCTTTGCCACTAGTGTTGTACAGCATCAGAACCACTCCCAGGTCTCCGCTTAACTTATCACCCTTTGAAATTCTTTTTGGTCGACAACCTCATGTAATGATAGACACCCAGGATGATTTGAAATGCAATAATTAAATAACTGTGAAATATTTGGTTAGGATGAGCCAGCAGCTGAGAAATCAACAAAGAAATCAAAAGCTGGTAATTCCTGACCTACCGAACAGTAATTGTCATGACATTGAGCCTGGGGATTATGTAATGATTCAAAATTTCTTACGCTCAGGTTGCCTCATAGACAGGTGGGAAGGACCATACCAAGTCTTGTTAACCAGCACTACAGCATTAAAGGTCGCCGAAAGAGAGACTTGGGTCCACTCGTCCCACTGCAAGAAGGTCGATGACCCAGAGAAAACTCGTGACAAAGAGCAAGGTGAAGAGAACCTCGTATCACTAGAGTGTTTGTTCCGGCAAAGTGTTAGGCGCCGCGGTCCGAGACTTCCGCCCGGCCCGGCGCCTAGCAACTAGGGACGCCTAGCGTGCTGAGCCGCCGGGTCCCTAGCAACGCTAGGACGCCGTGCGCGCTGAGCCGCCGGCTCCCTAGCAACGCTAGGACGCCGGGCACGCCGAGCCGCCGGGACCCTAGCAACGGGGACGCCACGGGCGGACCGCGTTCCCCGTTGCTGGGATGATTACTGAACTAGACACACATGTCTTCTGGTCGTGCAGCAAGGCAGCTGCACGACATTCATGGTAATTAGGTTCTGTACTCTGATTGGGGGATTCACTGCTTAAAGCCTTCTCAGTGCCTCACACAGATGCCGGTTATAGCTTCCTGCATGCTGTTCATGTTTGCTGATCTGTTCCTGGTCTGCTGTGTCCGGTCGTTCCTGTCCTCAGAGTTCCCGAGTTTTGGTGTCTGTCATCTCATCCCAAGGAGTTCTTCTGGTCCTCATTTACCTGCAACAGTCGTTTGAGGATCTCATTTGGTTTCGTGAGTGGCGGCTCTGCCGTGTGCTGCGGCCTAGGCCGCTTAATTTTGTATTCTGGTTTTGGAGCATTTGCGGAGGTTTCCGCTCCCACAGTCCTCTCCGGAACTTGGCGGTGCCGTGTAGGAGAGTGGACAAGTGGGTATTTTGGTTGTCCTTTTCCCTGGCGGTAATCCGCGCATACTTGGTTTTAGATTAGTTATTAGCCCCTGGCCTTGTTGTTCAGTTAGAGGGCCCCTTGTTATCACCCTGTCTCGGTTCTCTCTTTATCTCCCATTAAGACCTGAGGGGGCATCGGAGTTGGGCAGACGTAATCCGCCATACAAACGCGGCTGCCATGGGCTCAAGCAACCATAGTCTCGCAAGAGAGTTCTGACAGCACGGGCGAGACAACGGAGATAGGGTGCCAGGAGCTATTCCTGTTCCTACCCCTTTTCCCAGCATTACGTTCTGGTACTCAGGTCATTTGCTATAAGATCTCCCCAGACCTGAGTACTGGAATCATAACATTATAACCGGCCCAAAAAAAACCAAAAAAAAAACTTAAAATAAAGGGGGTTTAATTTTTTCCCATTTTGTCTTGGTGAGAGTTTATCGGCTTCATGAATCTGACAGGGTTAGGACCAAATCCTGGTCAGCTCTTAGTTAACCAAATTCAAGAACTTACTCAGATGGTTCAGGATCTTTCTCTTCGGGTGAGATCGCAGGAAGATCTTTTGCGAGCCTCCCCGAGGGTGGTCCCAGAACCGAAGATGCATTTACCCGACCGTTTTTCCGGTGACAGAAAAGATTTTTTTAATTTTAAAGAAGCTTGTAAGCTATATTTTCGTTTAAGGCCCACATCCTCTGGTACTGAATCTCAGCGGGTTGGGATTATTATTTCGTTACTCCAGGGGGATTCTCAGACCTTGACGTTTGGTTTAAAAGCTGAGGATCCTGCGTTGTTATCTGTAGACGCCTTTTTTAAGTCATTAGGGCTCTTGTATGATGACCCAGATAGAGAAGCGTCAGCTGAGAGTCATCTGCGCGCTCTCAAACAAGGTAGAAATCCAGCGGAGGTTTATTGTACCGAATTTCGCCGTTGGTCGAACGACTGTGGCTGGAATGAACCGGCCCTGCGCAGTCAGTTTCGCCTCGATTTATCTGAACTTATTAAAGACAGTCTCCTCCAGTACCCCGCTCCTGAGACTCTCGATCAACTCATGGAGCTTGCTATAAAAATAGATCATCGTCTCCGAGAGCGGAGGGCTGAAAGAGGAACAACTGTTAGGCCTAGTCCTTGTGTTTATACCTTCCCAGAGGACGTCGAGGAGCCCATGCAGGTGGGTCTCTCCCGGCTGTCTCCTGAGGAAAAAACCAGAAGACTAAGTTCCGGTCTTTGTTTGTACTGTGGTGGTAAGGAACATTTTGCTCGTAACTGCCCGAACAAGTCGGGAAACGCTCTGACCAGGTGAATTGTGAGGGGGTTCACTTAGGTCTGCAGCTTATCTCCTCAAAGGACTCTCTATTAGTCCCTGTTAAGGTTTTCTTTGGCAGCCTCAGTTCATTGGTGTCGGCCTTTGTCGACAGTGGAGCTGCAGGAAACTTTATGGATTTAACTTGGGCTAAGGCCTTAGGCATTCCACATATACCGTTGGATAAACGTATCACCATGCATGGGTTAGATGGGGGTCCGCTTTCCAATGGCATAATCACTCACCGTACACCTCCAGTATTGCTTACAGTAGGAGCCTTACATTCTGAAGATATAGAATTCTACCTTACACATTGTCCGGCAGTTCCTGTAGTTTTGGGTCACCCTTGGCTTGCCTTTCATAATCCCACCATTGATTGGCGGTCCGGGGAGATTTCTAAATGGGGTTCTTTTTGTACTAAAGGATGTATTTCTTATCCGGTCAGGGTTGCAGCAGTCGTCCCAGAGCTTATTCCTGTGGAATACCAGGATTTTGCCGATGTGTTCTCCAAGGGCAATGCGGACATTCTGCCTCCCCATCGGTCCTACGATTGTGCAATTGAGCTAGTACCAGGTGCCACTTTGCCTAACGGGAGATTATATGCCCTGTCCGGGCCAGAAACCACGGCCATGAATAATTATATTCAGGAAAGCCTAAAAAATGGTTTTATTAGACCTTCAAAATCTCCATTAAGTGCTGGATTTTTCTTTGTGGAGAAGAAAGATGACTCGCTTAGACCATGCATTGATTTTAGGTCTCTGAATAAGATCTCTGTGAAAAACACCTATCCTTTGCCTTTAATTTCAGTACTTTTTGATCAGTTACGTTCCGCCGTGATTTTCTCGAAAATTGATCTTAGAGGAGCTTACAACCTCATCGAATTAAATCTGGGGATGAGTGGAAGACGGCTTTCAGCACTCAGTCGGGTCACTATGAATACCTGGTGATGCCGTTCGGCCTGTCAAATGCTCCGGCGGTTTTTCAAGATCTCATTAACGATGTTCTCCGTGACTTCCTAGGGAAATTCGTGGTCGTTTATTTAGATGACATTTTGATATATTCTGAGTCGATTGAACAACATGTTACCCAGGTGCGTCTGGTTCTTCAAAAGTTACGAGAGAATCATTTATATGCCAAGCTTGAGAAGTGTGATTTTCACATCACAGAGGTGTCTTTCTTGGGGTACATAATTTCTTTCCAGGGATTTTCCATGGAACCGAAGAAACTCCAGGCCATCCTTAATTGGGCGCAACCCACTAATTTAAAAGCAATTCAGCGCTTTTTAGGGTTTGCTAATTATTATAGGCGGTTCATTCATACTTTTTCTGACCTGGTCGCTCCCATAGTAGCTCTGACTAAAAAAAGAGCGGATCCCTCCAATTGGTCGCATGAAGCTGAGTTAGCCTTCCGGGCCTTGAAACAAGCCTTTGTCTCGGCTCCTGTCCTCAGACATCCTAATCCGGAACTTCCCTTTATTGTGGAGGTTGATGCCTCAGAGGTTGGAGTGGGGGCTATCCTTTCTCAAGAAGATCCGGAGTCTCAGGAGTTGCATCCTTGTGCCTTCATGTCCAGGAAATTCTCCTCTGCTGAATCCAACTATGACGTTGGTAATTGGGAATTACTGGCAGTAAAATGGGCTTTCGAGGAATGGAGGCATTGGCTGGAGGGAGCTAGACATACTATTTCAGTTTTTACTGACCATAAGAACCTGCAATATATTGAATCAGCTAAACGGCTTAATGCTCGGCAGGCACGTTGGGCATTATTTTTTACTCGTTTCAGGTTTATAATCACCTTCAGGCCTGGTTCCAAGAATACGAAGGCTGATGCCCTGTCACGTAGCTTTCTTCCGGTTCACAATAGCAATCCTGTTGTTACTCCCATTGTTCCATCTTTGGTCATCCGGGCAGGCCTCACACAGGATTTATATACTCAGTTAAACCAGCTTCAACACCAAGCTCCTAGACTTACTCCTGCTGGTCGTCTTTTTGTTCCCGAATTTTTGAGAGGCACTGTTTTAACTGAGTTTCATGACAACAAGGTCTCAGGGCATCCGGGTATCACTAAGACTTTGGAGTTAGTCTCTCGCTCAGTGTGGTGGCCTAGTCTTTCTAAAGACGTTAAGGAATTCGTCCATTCCTGTCAGGTTTGTGCACAGCATAAGGTTCCTCGTTCGTTGCCTATCGGGCAACTCATGCCTTTAGCCGTTCCTCTCAGGCCATGGTCTCATATTTCCATGGATTTCGTGGTTGACCTTCCCCTTTCAGCCGGATTACGAGTCATTTGGGTGGTAGTGGACCGTTTTAGTAAAATGGCTCATTTCGTTGCTCTTCCCCGATAACCCTCTGCTCAAGGGTTGGCAGTTTTGTTCCTCCGCCATGTGTTCAGGCTTCATGGTTTGCCCACTGATGTTGTTTCTGATCGGGGTCCACAATTCATCGCACGATTCTGGAAACGTTTTTGTGCCTCTTTGAAGATGAAACTGTCTTTAACATCTGGTTACCACCCACAGTCTAACGGGCAAACCGAACGAGTCAACCAGTCATTAAAACAGTACTTACGTTTGTATTCGGCCAAACTCCAGAATGATTGGTCCGAGTTTCTTCCTTTGGCCGAATTTGCTTATAATAACTCTTGTCATTCCTCCACCAAAGAGTCTCCATTCTTTTCAGTCTTTGGTTTTCATCCTAGAGCCAACTCTTTTTTCCATCATTCTCCAGTCTCCTCGCTGACCTTAACCTCCCATCTCAGAGCTATTTGGAGAAAAGTGCACCTTGCTCTCAGAAAAGCGGCCTTCCGAGAAAAGAAATTTTCTGATAGGCTCCGACGTCCTTGCACTTTTAAGGTGGGAGATAAGGTATGGTTGTCAACTCGCAACATCAAGCTTCGACAATCCTCAGCTAGACTGGGACCCAAATTTATTGGACCGTTTCTTATCATTAAGAAGGTCAACCCAGTTGCCTTTCGGCTACGCTTGCCAAGATCTCTTAGAATTGGAAATACTTTCCACTGTTCCCTGTTGAAACAATATGTTTCTTCCAGTAGATTTCCTCGGAGGACCTCTCAGGGTAGATCTCCAGTGGATGTGCATGGACAACAGGAGTTCTTGGTAGAGAAGGTTTTAGATTCTAAAATGTCCCGGGGCCGGCTTTATTTTTTGGTTCACTGGAAAGGCTATGGTCCGGAGGAAAGGTCTTGGGTCCTGGATAAGGATCTACATGCCCCTAAACTCAAGAGATAATTTTTTCTGGAATTTCCTCAGAAACCTGGCTTTAGAGGTTCGTTGACCCCTCCTCATGGGGGGGGGTACTGTTAGGCGCCGCGGTCCGAGACTTCCGCCCGGCGCCTAGCAACTAGGGACGCCTAGCGTGCTGAGCCGCCGGGTCCCTAGCAACGCTAGGACGCCGTGCGCGCTGAGCCGCCGGCTCCCTAGCAACGCTAGGACGCCGGGCGCGCCGAGCCGCCGGGACCCTAGCAACGGGGACGCCACGGGCGGACCGCGCTCCCCGTTGCAGGGATGATTACTGAACTAGACACACATGTCTTCTGGTCGTGCAGCAAGGCAGCTGCACGACATTCATGGTAATTAGGTTCTGTACTCTGATTGGGGGATTCACTGCTTAAAGCCTTCTCAGTGCCTCACACAGATGCCAGTTATAGCTTCCTGCATGCTGTTCATGTTTGCTGATCTGTTCCTGGTCTGCTGTGTCCGGTCGTTCCTGTCCTCAGAGTTCCCGAGTTTTGGTGTCTGTCATCTCATCCCAAGGAGTTCTTCTGGTCCTCATTTACCTGCAACAG
This sequence comes from Pseudophryne corroboree, assembly GCF_028390025.1. Classification (NCBI taxonomy): domain Eukaryota; kingdom Metazoa; phylum Chordata; class Amphibia; order Anura; family Myobatrachidae; genus Pseudophryne; species Pseudophryne corroboree. The sequence goes on along the minus strand of NC_086452.1, from coordinate 291,388,164 downwards.
TCGTTTGAGGATCTCATTTGGTTTCGTGAGTGGCGGCTCTGCCGTGTGCTGCGGCCTAGGCCGCTTAATTTTGTATTCTGGTTTTGGAGCATTTGCGGAGGTTTCCGCTCCCACAGTCCTCTCCGGAACTCGGCGGTGCCGTGTAGGAGAGTGGACAAGTGGGTATTTTGGTTGTCCTTTTCCCTGGCAGTAATCCGCGCATACTTGGTTTTAGGTTAGTTATTAGCCCCTGGCCTTGTTGTTCAGTTAGAGGGCCCCTTGTTATCACCCTGTCTCGGTTCTCTCTTTGTCTCCCATTAAGACCTGAGGGGGCATCGGAGTTGGGCAGACGTAATCCGCCCTTCAAACGCGGCTGCCATGGGCTCAAGCAACCATAGTCTCGCAAGAGAGTTCTGACAGCACGGGCGAGACAACGGAGATAGGGTGCCAGGGGCTATTCCTGTTCCTACCCCTTTTCCCAGCATTACGTTCTGGTACTCAGGTCCTTTGCTATAAGATCTCATCAGACCTGAGTACTGGAATCATAACACAAAGTTGAGAGGCAGGACTGTTGAACGGCACCCGAGCGTGGAGAGCAACAAGATCAAGGACGGTTGTCGCACCATTTTCTTTTTTCACCCTCCCCTGCATTTTCCTTTCTTTTCTCCTCCTTATTTTCCTTCTTTCCCTTAACGAAATGGATCTATCACAAGAGACTGCGTTTCGGGTTCTGCTAGTAATTCTGTTTTTGATCAGGACAATTTGTTTTGGTGAGGGTCCCAGAGAGGTTGAGCGAGGATCTGGAATGGGTTCTGATGGCGAGTACGAATTTGTAGGATCTCAGGAGCAGCACATCACTCGAGTAAAGGCTGGTATCAGTAAGCGCTCTGGTATTCATGGAGCTCGGAGGCAATGTGAAGGGTTATTGTCTGATGAATATTGTATTTGTAGGAATTGTGAGAACATAGTCGAAGACGGGTGCATCCAGGGATGTCAGCCCAACATTAATATCGACATGGACCGACATCCATTGAGTGATTACCACTCATTAGTGGGTAAGGTCTTAAACCAGGCAGAATGTTGGGTGTGCTCACAAGTACCTCAAGGACAGAGTAAGTCAGGATTAGTACCATACCCTTTAGCAATAGATGAGGTACTCGAATTACGGGGTGGGAGACCGGTGGACAAGAAATTCAATATCTCTAGGCCCCCTAGTTTGAAGCTCCACCAGTACAACGTAGATAGGTCCCTGTTGTGTTTTAATATTTCCAATTACCGAAAACCAGGAAATTGGGAAGTGACGTAGAATAAACAATGACTTTTTCACACAGAGCTGATAGGATTCCTATCGACTCTGAACTTGTACGCAAGATAGCCAACAGTGGAAAGTATTTTCGGTATAGGTATACACGTGGGAGCAAGACCATGTGGGTTGGAAAAGTATCGTCAGGGTATTGTGCCCATATCATCCAGCCCGATACTTGTACTGAGCAAATGAGAGAACTAGGGATTGGTTTCTTTACCTGGAAAGTTTGCAATATGGTGATGTTACATTTTGTCCCCTATGTTCTCCCAGATGATGCCTATTTCATATGTGGGAGGAAAGCATACAAGTGGCTTACTCCGAGCTCTGAGGGATTGTGTTATATTGGGAGAGTACTACCAGAGGTCATGACCATAACCCACGACAAAATGAAATACGTTCACCGCAGCACTCAGACTCCTTATACTCATACTCACTATGAACACGTCATCAAGAGACACCTCATAGATAGGACAGAGCATGCAGCCTCTGATTTGATCCATGAATCCACCGGGATTCAGTTCCTTCTCGCATTAGATATTACCCGTACTGCCAGAGGAACTATAAATTATAGGTACATCCATGCGCTAGCGAACTTGATAGACAATATCACCAAGATGTATGATGACACCTTCAGGTATACGGGAAGGGAGTTACAAGCCTACAAGAAGGAACTGATCCAGCACAGGATGGTCCTTAATTATGTTACAGCTGAGACAGGTGGGTACTGTGTTACTCTGGCAACTCAATATGGTGTGAAGTGCTGTACATATATTACGAACAGCACTGACGACCCCACGGAAATCATCGATCAGAAGATGGACGAGATCTTGCAGTTGAAGTGGGAGTTCAGGAGGAAGCACAATTTTACCTTAGCGACTGTGGGTAATGAACTGACTGGCTGGGTCTCATGGTTGAACCCACGCAAAAAGTTCTCAGGTTTAGGAGAGTGGGCTCAAAATGTCATTATGAGTGTGGGGAAGTTTCTCCTTTGTATCCTGGGAGTCATCATAATTATTGGTCTGATATTTGGGTGTGTTCGAATTCTAATGCGGCGCAAGCACAGCACAAATTTGATGAGTCTAAGAAGTGAGGGCACTGTTACAGCAGCAGATTTGATTTATGATCCATCCATAGAGACAGCGTTATGATAAGGATTGCAACTGAATTTCATGGCCTGTTTCTTTCACCATTTTCTCTGTTTCCCCCCTTACCCAGATGCATCCAACCGGAAAAGACGTCAACCCTACCCAAAATGTTTATGTGAATGTATTTTTATATATGTGTCTTATCTTCATCTCTGCAACCTCCAGTTAATGGCACACATAGTCGACAGGTGATATCTACATATACTAGCACTCACATACGTTCCCCCTCCATGTATCATCACTAAATGTGCTCCCCATTTGTTGGTATTAAAAGCCGAAAAGAGCTCGGTAGTGTTTGTTTGCCCATTTACAGACCCTTAATATGGGATGAGAAAGATTTAATGTATACTTCGCAATACCTCAAAGCTTTTTTAGAACATATACGGCACGATGATACATGCCCATCAGACATGGATTCATACATACATGCTTTTTACTATCCCACTAAGTTATACTTTTCCCACCTACAACTCTCCCCAGATCATCCAAGCTTCTGTATGTATTGTATAGGTAATATTTTTCTGTTTATTGATTAGTTAGTGGCAGTTATTGATGCCAAAGGGTGGACTGTCGAAGTCGGAAAATATTTCAGTACACACATCACGTACAAACTACACACAGATGGCCTCCGTGCGCGTACTTGTTCTGCTGTGCGTGCGCATATTCGCAATTTGCGTATGGTCGCTCCCGCGGTCCTGTGTATTAGCGCGTGGTATGAGTATATACGGTAGTATTTGTAATCGCATGGAAAAGCCATAAAACACATTACATATTTAATCCAAATACTGCACAATGTACACATAGTCTCCCTGCACAGCGAGTTACACTTGTTTAAATGGTATAAGAACAAAGGGATTCATCTTTACAGGATAGGAGGGGACAGAACTAGGTTATAAGGTGGTGTTTGGTATCCAGCTGTAGGGTATTTTAAGAGCAATATTCTGGTGTTGGTTTGCAGAAGATCGCACGCTCCTGTGAATAGTTATGCGCAGGAGCAGAATATAAATATTAACTGTATTTACTGTACACTTGATATGCGGCAGGAACCCAGAGGAGAACATCTGCAATTGCACCTGGACCAGACATCGCCCACCTAGTCAAACTGACCTATGACCTCTCCTGTACTGTAAATTACCATCCCTGTGTCCAATGGACAAAGATTACAGTTTCCATTGTGTTAGGTTTTGGACAAATGTATAAATAGCCAGCTGCAGGCCAGGTCACTCTCTCAAATCTCTGAAGATCATCTACCTTGATGATTGAGGACCGGACCGGGAAGCGCAGGCGAAACCAAACGTATGTACCACTGACTGTAGCCTTTTTCTCTAATTGTATTGGATTATCATTGTAACCCCCTGCTAGTTAAGATAACCGTTGTGGGTTGGACCTCAACATAGTTTTTGAATTACAATTGGTGTCATGTCCCATTTCCTTGCTAAGGTTTAAAGTGTATCTACAGCCACTCGGGCTGCTGCATTGTGCAAACAGCGTGTAGGCCTGTGTACGCAAACTGTGTAGTCACTACACCCTTTCGGCGTACGTACGCAGAGTGCATGCACGGTACGATCTTGTGTACGTAAGGTTTGTGAACAATATAAGGGTGAAAGGTTAAATACAGCGGCCGCAGCGGCTTAATATTAAAGTGTATTAAGTGTGTTTAAAGTATAGCTTTTGAGTCCTGTAAGTAAATCAACATTTACATGACATAGCGGAAAAATGAAATGAGTTCTTCTCATCTGTATTCACAAGAGAGGACCAGATGCGGGAATTAACACTTAATCTCAGCAGCGATAATGTGCCACTGCTAAGTGCTTATTTAAGTGAGGAAGTAGTCTGTGATCGATTAAAAAAAAAATAAGAATTTACTCACCGGTAATTCTATTTCTCGTAGTCCGTAGTGGATGCTGGGAACTCCGTAAGGACCATGGGGAATAGACGGGCTCTGCAGGAGTCTGGGCACTCTAAAGAAAAGATTAGGTACTATCTGGTGTGCACTGGCTCCTCCCTCTATGCCCCTCCTCCAGACCTCAGTTAGGGAAACTGTGCCCGGAAGAGCTGACATTACAAGGAAAGGATTTTTGGAATCCAGGGTAAGACTCATACCAGCCACACCAATCACACCGTACAACTTGTGATAACCTTACCCAGTTAACAGTATGAACAACAACTGAGCCTCACTCAACGGATGGCTCATAACAATATCCCTATATACACGTATTGCAGAAAGTCCGCACTTGGGACGGGCGCCCAGCATCCACTACGGACTACGAGAAATAGAATTACCGGTGAGTAAATTCTTATTTTCTCTGACGTCCTAGTGGATGCTGGGAACTCCATAAGGACCATGGGGATTATACCAAAGCTCCCAAACGGGCGGGAGAGTGCGGATGACTCTGCAGGACCGAATGAGCAAACACAAGGTCCTCCTCAGCCAGGGTATCAAACTTGTAGAACTTTGCAAAGGTGTTTGAACCCGACCAAGTAGCCGTTCGGCAAAGCAGTAAAGCCGAGACCCCTCGGGCAGCCGCCCAAGAAGAGCCCACCTTCCTTGTGGAATGGGCTTTTACTGATTTTGGATGCGGCAATCCAGCCGCAGAATGAGCCAGCTGAATCGTGCTATAGATCCAGCGAGCAATAGTTTGCTTTGAAGCAGGAGCACCCAGCTTGTTGGGTGCATGCAGGATAAACAGCGAGTCAGTCTTCCTGACTCCAGCCGTTCTGGAAACATATATTTTCAAAGCCCTGACTACGTCCAGCAACTTGGAGTCCTCCAAGTCCCGAGTAGCCGCAGGCACCACAATAGGTTGGTTCAAATTAAATGATGATACCACCTTTGGGAGAAATTGGGGACGAGTCCTCAATTCTGCCCTGTCCATATGGAAGATCAGATATGGGCTTTTACATGACAAAGCCGCCAATTTCGACACACGCCTAGCCGATGCTAAGGCCAACAGCATGACCACTTTCCACGTGAGATACTTTAGTTCCACGGTCTTAAGTGGCTCAAGCCAGTGGGATTTCAGGAAATCCAAAACAACGTTAAGATACCAGGGTGCCACTGGTGGCACAAAAGGGGACTGAATATGCAGCACTCCCTTAACAAACGTCTGAACCTCAGGCAGTGAAGCCAGTTCCTTTTGAAAGAAAATGGATAGGGCCGAAATCTGGACCTTTATGGACCCCAATTTTAGGCCCATAGTCACCCCTGACTGTAGGAAGTGCAGGAATCGACCCAGCTGGAATTCCTCTGTAGGGGCCGTCCTGGCCTCACACCAAGCAACATATTTTTGCCATATACGGTGATAATGCTTTGCTGTCACGTCCTTCCTAGCCTTTATCAGTGTAGGAATAACTTCATCCGGAATGCCTTTTTCCGCTAGGATCCGGCGTTCAACCGCCATGCCGTCAAACGCAGCCGCGGTAAGTCTTGGAACAGACAGGGCCCTTGTTGCAGCAGGTCCTGTCTGAGAGGCAGAGGCCATGGGTCCTCTGTGCGCATTTCTTGCAGTTCCGGGTACCAAGTCCTTCTTGGCCAATCTGGAACAATGAGTATTGTTCTTATTCCTCTCTTTCTTACTATTCTCAGTACCTTGGGTATGAGAGGAAGAGGAGGAAACACATATACCGACTGGTACACCCACGGTGTCACTAGGGCGTCCACAGCTATCACCTGAGGGTCCCTTGACCTGGCGCAATATCTTTTTAGCTTTTTGTTGAGGCGGGACGCCATCATGTCCACCTGTGGCAGTTCCCATCGCTTTGCAATCTGTGTGAAGACTTCTTGATGAAGTCCCCACTCTCCCGGGTGGAGGTCGTGTCTGCTGAGGAAGTCTGCTTCCCAGTTGTCCACTCCCGGAATGAACACTGCTGACAGTGCTTGCACGTGATTCTCCACCCACCGAAGAATCTTTGTGGCTTCCGGCATTGCCATCCTGCTTCTTGTGCCGCCCTGGCGGTTTACATGGGCGACCGCCGTAATGTTGTCTGACTGAATCAGCACTGGCCGGTTTCGGAGCAGGGGCTCTGCTTGACTCAGGGCGTTGTAAATGGCCCTTAGTTCCAGTATATTTATGTGTAGAGAAGTCTCCAGACTTGACCACAGCCCTTGGAAGTTTCTTCCCTGAGTGACTGCCCCCCATCCTCTGAGGCTTGCATCCGTGGTCACCAGGACCCAGTCCTGTATGCCGAACCTGCGGCCCTCGAGAAGGTGAGCACTCTGCAGCCACCACAGAAGAGACACCCTGGCCCTTGGGGACAGGGTGATCAGCCGATGCATCTGAAGATGCGATCCGGACCACTTGTCCAACAGATCCCACTGAAAGATCCTTGCATGGAACCTGCCGAAGGGAATGGCTTCGTATGAAGCCACCATCTTTCCCAGGACTCGCGTGCAGTGATGCACCGATACCTGTTTTGGTTTTAGGAGGTCCCTGACCAGAGATGCTAATTCATGGGCCTTCTCTACCGGGAGAAACACCTTCTTCTGTTCTGTGTCCAGAATCATGCCCAGGAAAAGCAGACGCGTCGTAGGAATCAGCTGCGACTTTGGAACATTCAGAATCCAGCCGTGCTGTAGCAACACTTCCTGAGAGAGTGCTACGCTGATCAACAACTGCTCTCTGGACCTCGCCTTTATGAGGAGATCGTCCAAGTACAGGATAACTATAACTCCCTTCTTCCGAAGGAGTATCATCATTTCGGCCATTACCTTGGTAAATATCCTCGGTGCCGTGGACAGGCCAAACGGCAACGTCTGGAACTGGTAATGACAGTCCTGTACCACAAACCTGAGGTACTCCTGGTGAAGTGGGTAAATGGGGACATGCAAGTAAGCATCCTTGATGTCCAGTGACACCATAAAATCCCCCTCTTCCAGGCTTGCAATAACCGCTCTGAGTGATTCCATTTTGAACTTGAATTTCTTTATATAAGTGTTCAAGGATTTTAAATTCAGAATGGGTCTCACCGAACCGTCCAAACATTGTGGAATAGTAACCCCTTCCCTGTTGAAGGAGGGGGACCCTGATAATCACTTGCTGGAGGTACAGCTTGTGAATTGCCGCCAGTACTACCTCCCTTTCCATGGGGGAAGCTGGCAAGGCTGATTTGAGGTAACGGCGGGGGGGGAGTCGCTTCGAATTCCAGCTTGTATCCCTGAGATACAATTTGTACAGCCCGGAGATTCACCTGTGAGCGAACCCACTGGTTGCTGAAGTTTCGGAGACGCGCCCCCACCGCACCTGGCTCCGCCTGTGGAGCCCCAACGTCATGCGGTGGACTTAGTGGAAGCAGGGGAGGACTTTTGTTCCTGGGAACTGGCTGCATGGTGCAGCTTCTTAGCTCTACCCCTGCCTCTGGCAAGAAAGGATGCGCCCCTGACCCTCTTGCCTTTCTGAGAACGAAAGGACTGTATTTGATAATACGGTGCTTTCTTAGGCTGTGAGGAAACCTGAGGCAAGAAAGTCGCCCAGGGTTAGCAAAACAGTATCCCTGTCGAGGGAATCTATGTCGTCTGACAGATTATCTGTCCATGCTGCTACAGCACTACACATCCAGGCTGAAGCAATAGCAGGTCTCAGTAGAGTACCAGAGTGTGTATACACTGACTTCAGGATAGCTTCCTGCTTTCTATCCGCAGGCTCCTTTAGGGCGGCCGTATCCTGAGACGGCAGGGCCACCTTTTTAGATAAGCGTGTCAGCGCCTTGTCCACCCTAGGGGATGTTTCCCAACGTAACCTGTCCGTTGACGGGAAAGGGTACGCCATTAGTAACCTCTTAGAAATCACTAGTTTCTTATCAGGGGAACTCCACGCTTCTTCACATAATTCATTTAATTCATCAGATGGGGGAAAAGTCACTGGCTGCTTTTTCTCCCCAAACATATAAACCCTCTTGGTATTAACAGGGTTAATCTCAGAAATGTGTAATACATCTTTCATTGCAATAATCATGTATCGGATGGCCTTGGTCATTTTAGACTGTAAATGTGCCTCATCATCGTCGACACTTGAGTCGGACTCCGTGTCGACATCTGTGTCAACCATCTGAGATAGAGGGCGTTTATGAGCCCCTGACGGTTTCTGAGTCGCCTGGGCAGGCGCGAGCTGAGACCCCGGCTGTCCCAAGGCTGCAGCGTCATCAAACCTTTTATGTAAGGAGCTTACATTGTCGTTTAAAGACCTTCCACATATCCATCCAATCAGGTGTCGGCCCCCGACGGGGGCGACACCACACTTATCTGCCCTTGCTCCGCCTCCACGTAACCCTCCTCATCAAACATGTCGACACAGCCGTACCGACACACCGCACACACACAGGGAATGCTCAGACTGAGGACAGGACCCCACAAAGTCCTTTGGGGAGACAGAGAGAGAGTATGCCAGCACACACCACAGCGCTATATAACACAGGGATTTTCACTTATAATAAGTGATTACCCAATAGCTGCCTTATATGTTTTATTTGCGCCTAAATTTATGTGCCCCCCCTCTCTTTTTTACCCTTCTTGTACCTGGATACTGCAGGGGAGAGCCTGGGGAGCTGCTTCCAGCGGAGCTGTGAAGAGAAAATGGCGCTGGTGTGCTGAGGAAAAAGGCCCCGCCCCCTCAGTGGCGGACTTCTGTCCCGCTTTCTGTGTAAAAAAATGGCGTTTTTTTTTTACATATATACAGTGCCAGACTGTATATATGTATTTTTATTGCCAAAAGGTACTTCAATTGCTGCCCAGGGCGCCCCCCCCCTCCCCAGCGCCCTGCACCCTACAGTGACCGGAGTGTTTGTTTTCCAAAAAGAAGAAAGAATTGGTCTTGAATGGCGCACAGAAATGATAGAACAATTACCTAAAATGTAACTTTTATTCTAGTTTATTTAAAAGACCTGTAACTGTGAAATATTAAAACCAACATGTAATAACAAGACAAAGTGTATTCATTAAAAACACACGCTGCACTCAGAGTGTCATGCACTGCTCTTCTATTTACTTAATGGGTACAATGACCTCTATACATTTTGTGTGTATTGTCTTATACTGAGTGAATAAAGATTTGTATCGATATCCGTGTTGCAATCTGTCTCTGTTTTGTGTCAGTTACCAAACTCTCCAGTATATTGTGAGATACTATGTCACTATTGAGATTTTCAGTGTGTCTGTGTTAATACACTCAGTTACTCTGGGATTTTAATAGTTGCTGGCTGTTGAACCCCTATCTCATGTATCTACAGATTTTACTCTGCAGGGTGCATATGTATAGTTTTAGTTTCCAAAGATTTACTGTTATTTCTTATTCCTTAATATCACCCTAAGTGATCAATTAAGATTCCATGTAATTAACTAGTGCTCTCAATCCTTGTAGTCAGCACTGTCAGTGTAAAGGAGAGATGCTGTGTCTCACTGCTGGTACATTCCACCTTTTATTACAGTGATCTTAGCTTAGAATCTCTACTTGGATGGTATCCACTTATTATAAGTGTATCAATCTTTGAGGTACTCAATGTATCTCTTTATACTGCACCCATTTAATGCAGAGAAATGATACTTTATTATGAGAATTTATTCAAAGGGATCCACCGCTCTATATGTACAGCTTTAAATTAGAGTGAGTGAATTGAAACATTGAATTGTTTCCAGAATAATCCACACATTTATTTCTCTCTGGAGACTTGGTTGTTTTAATAACAGATTTGTTGCAACTGTTTCTGTGTAGAGTCTGCGGGTTAATAGGTACATATGATAGTTATTAAGTATCAACCTTCTGCCATTCCACCTCAGATTATTACACAACTGTTAACAATGTGTTCAGAGCAGCTGCGTGTCACTGAATATTTGGGTGAGGGCAGTAATAGTTTCCTATTCATGAACAGACAGTTCCAGCTTTTTACTCCTATATAATGGTGTCTTGTGATGTTATATTCAATCCACTGTGAGCTACTGCTAATGGCTGGATGCTTGATATATTTATTAGAAGGCAGGTATTTAGTTATCATGTGTTGATTATATTGCCATTGATAATATATCCCCCACACGTGCATAGAATTAATTACTGAATGGAGTCTGTATCATTCAGCCAGTTAACTCGAGAGAGCTATGGTTTCATACCTTATCATATTGTATGAACTATAGGATTGTACGGTATACCACAGGCACCTCTGTATATGCAGTCTATACAGGAGTATATTAGACAATACGTCTCACTTCTAGTGTTAGGGTTTCTAAGTAGCTGGTTACTTGTACTGCTGGCCCTGAAAAAAACAGTCTGTGAAACGCGCGTCGGCGGTTCACGCTGCACCAGAGTGAAAATAATGCATGCATGCTAATTATATGTGTATCTGTCTAAGCGTGATTGAGATCATAAATGTACTTTTAATGTAGAGGGGTGGCGAGCCAAATAGCCAGCAGTACAAGTAACCAGCTACTTAGAAACCCTAACACTAGAAGTGAGACGTATTGTCTAATATACTCCTGTATAGACTGCATATACAGAGGTGCCTGTGGTATACCGTACAATCCTATAGTTCATACAATATGATAAGGTATGAAACCATAGCTCTCTCGAGTTAACTGGCTGAATGATACAGACTCCATTCAGTAATTAATTCTATGCACGTGTGGGGGATATATTATCAATGGCAATATAATCAACACATGATAACTAAATACCTGCCTTCTAATAAATATATCAAGCATCCAGCCATTAGCAGTAGCTCACAGTGGATTGAATATAACATCACAAGACACCATTATATAGGAGTAAAAAGCTGGAACTGTCTGTTCATGAATAGGAAACTATTACTGCCCTCACCCAAATATTCAGTGACACGCAGCTGCTCTGAACACATTGTTAACAGTTGTGTAATAATCTGAGGTGGAATGGCAGAAGGTTGATACTTTATAACTATCATATGTACCTATTAACCCGCAGACTCTACACAGAAACAGTTGCAACAAATCTGTTATTAAAACAACCAAGTCTCCAGAGAGAAATAAATGTGTGGATTATTCTGGAAACAATTCAATGTTTCAATTCACTCACTCTAATTTAAAGCTGTACATATAGAGCGGTGGATCCCTTTGAATAAATTCTCATAATAAAGTATAATTTCTCTGCATTAAATGGGTGCAGTATAAAGAGATACATTGAGTACCTCAAAGATTGATACACTTATAATAAGTGGATACCATCCAAGTAGAGATTCTAAGCTAAGATCACTGTAATAAAAGGTGGAATGTACCAGCAGTGAGACACAGCATCTCTCCTTTACACTGACAGTGCTGACTACAAGGATTGAGAGCACTAGTTAATTACATGGAATCTTAATTGATCACTTAGGGTGATATTAAGGAATAAGAAATAACAGTAAATCTTTGGAAACTAAAACTATACATATGCACCCTGCAGAGTAAAATCTGTAGATACATGAGATAGGGGTTCAACAGCCAGCAACTATTAAAATCCCAGAGTAACTGAGTGTATTAACACAGACACACTGAAAATCTCAATAGTGACATAGTATCTCACAATATACTGGAGAGTTTGGTAACTGACACAAAACAGAGACAGATTGCAACACGGATATCGATACAAATCTTTATTCACTCAGTATAAGACAATACACACAAAATTTATAGAGGTCATTGTACCCATTAAGTAAATAGAAGAGCAGTGCATGACACTCTGAGTGCAGCGTGTGTTTTTAATGAATACACTTTGTCTTGTTATTACATGTTGGTTTTAATATTTCACAGTTACAGGTCTTTTAAATAAACTAGAATAAAAGTTACATTTTAGGTAATTGTTCTATCATTTCTGTGCGCCATTCAAGACCAATTCTTTCTTCTTTTTGGAAAACAAGTTCTCTAAAGTTGGTAACACCACGGTGTGTGGCAGCACCCCCATAACTAATTCAAATTTATGAAACAGAAAATAATATGGGGTTCGTAGAAAAATAATATACAGTACAGTACTTGTGCAGTAGTTCTTCCACTTCCCTTTTTCCCCAGAATAGTGACAGTGACCGGAGTGTGTAAGTGTGCTGGGAGCAATGGCGCACAGCTGCGGTGCTGTGCGCTACCTTAAATGAAGACAGGAGTCTTCTGCCGCCGATTTCGTCGTCTTCAAGCTTCTGTTCTTCTGGCTCTGCGAGGGGGACGGCGGCGCGGCTCCGGGAACGGACGATCGAGGACAGGTGCCTGTGTTCGAACCCTCTGGAGCTAATGGTGTCCAGTAGCCTAAGAAGCACAAGCTAGCTGCAAGCAGGTAGGTTTGCTTCTCTCCCCTTAGTCCCACGTAGCAGTGAGTCTGTTGCCAGCAGAAGCTCACTGAAAATAAAAAACCTAATAAATACTTTCTTTACTAGTAAGCTCAGGAGAGCCCACTAGGAGCACCCAGCTCTGGCCGGGCACAGATTCTAACTGAGGTCTGGAGGAGGGGCATAGAGGGAGGAGCCAGTGCACACCAGATAGTACCTAATCTTTTCTTTAGAGTGCCCAGTCTCCTGCGGAGCCCGTCTATTCCCCATGGTCCTTACGGAGTTCCCAGCATCCACTAGGACGTCAGAGAAATTAAGATTAATAGGGAGCTATACTCCGAACTAGCAAGACCGCTATTTTTGACCTTCAATGACTCGCTTACATCAGGCATGGTTCCTAAAGATTGGCGTATAGTGGAAGTTGTGCCAATATTCAAAAAGGGAAATAAATCTGATCCGGGTAAGTATAGACTAGTAAGTCTTACATCTATTGTGGGGAAGGTATTTTAAGGGATAGTATACAAAAGTTCTTTGAAGCCAACAAGGTTATTAATAGGAATCAACATGGATTTGTGAAGGATAGATCATGTCAAAAAAACGTATTAGGCTTCTATGACACAGTTAGTGCAAACCTAGATCAGGGTAAGGAGGTGGATGTAATCTTTTTAGACTTTGCTAAAGTCTTCGACACAGTACCACACATGAGACTTATCTACAAGTTACAAGAACTGGGGCTAGGAAGCACAATATGCACTTGGGTTAGAAATTGGTTAGATAATAGGGAGCAGCGAGTTGTGGTAAATGGAACATTTTCAAATTGGACTGAAGTACTAAGTGGTGTGCCACAAGGGTCTGTACTTGGACCACTATTGTTCAACATTTTCATTAACGATATAACAGTAGATCTAGAGAGCATGGTGTAAATTTTTGCAGACGATACCAAACTGTGTAAGGTTATAAATTCAGAGGGGGACGCGGAGTCTCTTCAGAACGACTTAATTAAACTGGAAGCATGGGCAGCAAAATGGAGAATGAGGTTCAATACAGAAAAGTGTAAGGTTATGCACTTTGGTAGTAAGAACAAAAACACCACCTACATACTAAATGGGGTACAACTAGGGGATTCTGTACTGGAAAAAGACTTAGATGTTCTCATAAATAACAAACTTAGCAGTAGTACCCAAAGTAGGACTGCAACAAAGAAGGCATCCAGGGTATTAGCATGCATAAAGCTGGGAATTGATGCAAGGGATGAGAGTGTTATACTCCCATTATATAAATCACTAGTGAGGCCACATCTCGAATATTGTGCACCATACTACAAAAAGGATATCCTGGAATTAAAAAAGGTTCAGAGGCGACCGACCAAACTGATTAAGAGGATGGAAAAGCTAGAATACGAGGAAAGGCTTGCTAATCTAGGCATGTTCAAATTGGAAAAGAGGAGATTAAGAGGGGACATGATCAACATTTCCAAGTATACAAGGGGACAATACACAGAAATTGCAGAGGATCTGTTTTTGGTAAGATCAACACAGAGCACACGTGGACACCCGCTTAGGTTAGAGGAGAGGAGATTTTGCACAATGAGACGAAAAGGTTTCTTCACAGTAAGGACAATACGAGTTTGGAATTTCCTACCTGAGAGAGTGGTAATGGCGGACTCTGTTAACACTTAAGAATGGCTAAATAAATTCTTAATGGATAAGGATATACAGAGTAATGATGGGTAGATCGCACACTATATTTAAAATAAATATATAACGGCCATCTTCTTCATAATTCCAACGTATAAAATTAGTGCTAATAAAATGATACAGTGTAGGAGACCACCAATAGATTTTATATATATATATATATATATATATATATATATATATATATTAAAAAAACGGAAGGTGCAGGCGGCACTCAGAGACTTGCGCAATTGTGGTGAAAAACAGCCAGGTGAGTTTATTGAAGTCTACGTTTTGGGGGACGCACCCCCTTCTTCAGGACACAACACACAAGTATACAACAAAGTGAAAAAACTTAAATAGCTTACCCACCAGGACCCCAGCCGCCTCAACAGCGTCAGCGTCATGCCAGCATACGGAGCCCACTTCCTGTCGCGTCCCTCATCCAGAAGTAGGAAGTGACGTCATCCCGCGGCCGGGACCCGCCTTCGCTGTGGCTGCAGATACATGGGGACTGGTTACCATGGTAGCAGTGTACACACTATACACTCGGCGCGCACAGAAACAACACATATAAAAACACATTTAAAACTTTTGTAAAGAGCTACACAACAATTAATCCTTGTGACAATATGGTGTAAAATCAACATGTAAGACACACATCAGATATCTCTGTGTGTGATGGTTATAAATGTGCAATGTGAATACTTAATATATCCTGTATAAAAGTGCATATAGTACATAGTAAGTGGAACAATGAATGAAATATATGAAAATGCATGCAGTCTCTGCACCTCAACAAAAAAGAGCACTCTCCGTACACTGACAGCTGAAATCGTCAAACACAGCTGACATTGTATGTATCTATCTTTATGTAAATGAATAGATGTGCTCATGTCGACGTGTCGATTAAATAAAATGAGACAAATGTATGTCTACCATAGGCCGCCAGAGTCTGGGTCTCGCAACCTGTCTCGCCTATGAACTAATTTCATTTGCACAGGTATTATACTGTGTGCCAATTCCATCTCAACAAATATTATACTATAGTTTATAAAAAACAATTCAAGCTCAGGTATTCATTCAAACCCCGTGGTTGAATGGTATCTAATTTATGGATCCAACGAGCCTCGAGTCTTAATAATTTATTTGCATGATCACCACCTCGTGACGTGGCAGGCATGTGATCTACTATTTTATAACGCACAGATGTTAGTGAATGTCGCATCTGTGCGAAATGGCGTGCCACTGGCATGTCACTTTTCCCGGATTGCACTGCTGCCATGATGGCTGACCTGTGCTGGGCCATCCTTTCTTTAAAATGGCACTGTGTTTTGCCGACGTAGTACAAACTACACGGACAGATTAAAACATATATAACAAACATGGAGCTACAGGTGAGGGGCCATCTAATAGAGATCTTTTTGCCCGTGTGAGGATGTGTGATAAAATCACCCGTGAGCAAATAGCTGCACGTTGTGCAGCCCAGGCATTTAACACAATCCGCTTTGCGACTGAGGAAATGTGGGGCAGCTGAGGGGTTATTAAAGCCAGTTACATCATTTTTGATGTAACTGAGGTGTCAATATCCGACAATACAGCTTCTTCTCAGGGAGCACCTTTAGGGGTAAAGACCCGGGCGATCACGTCCGGCAGACGAAAAAATCCACCAGACGGGGCGGCCAGTCGAGGCGGCAAGCGGAGAGGAAGACCCCCCAGGTCGACGTGGACCTAATCTTCAATCTGTCCTCAGCAAGTTTATCCTCTGCTGAGATTGCTATCTTGTCCAAAGGCCTGGCATATGTACCTACTAAAGCCCCTGACAAATTCAAATGGAAAGTGGAGACTTTTAAATTAAACAGGACATTGAAATTAAAGGAACACTTTGAGAGGAAACCGGATCATGCTGCAGTGAAAGATCTTACACCACAGATATGTAAACTAGGAACAACTTCCAAGTTTGACCCAGTGTCACAAAATGCATCAATCAGGACATGTACCCGCATGATGGAGAATTTACAGAATGACCCCTACCCCCCGACAGACAGACAGGATATAATTATCAGGGGAGCGGACAAAAGGGGGTGGTATCGTGGTTCTTGATACACAGGACTATATCTCGGAATGTGACCGCCTTCTTGCAAATAGAAACACGTACAGTCTATTAGCAAGTGATCCCACTTACGAATACAAAACCATACTAGATGGCATCCTGACAGATGCCTTGTCTGAAGGCTTGATTTCACAGGAGATCCACAATAAATTGTCTTGTGTGCATCCTGTCATCTCAATATTTTATGCCATGCCAAAAACACACAAGGACACACAGCGTCCCCCTGGCAGCCCTATCATTTCTGCCAGGGGGTCGCTGTGCGAACCTATAGCTATCTATTTAGATGCTTACTTACAGCCTTGTGTGCAATCCACGTTCACGCATCTGAAGGATTCAAATGTGCTTCTGAGGAAATTGTTGTCATTTGGGGAGGTACGGGATGGCACTATACTCACCACACTAGACGTAATAAGCCTCTATACCTGCATTCCTCACCAGGCAGGTATAGCAGCAGTCAAACGGTTGATAATTCATAACCAATTGTACACGGGGCCCGATGTCAATGTATTTGTAACATTGCTTCAATTCACATTGACCCATAACTATTTTCTTTTCAATGGGCAGTTTTTTAAACAGAACACCGGGTGTGTGATGGGGTCAGCAGTGGCCCCAACGCTAGCTTACGCCTACATGTGGGAGGTGGAACGTTTATTGTTCTTTGAGAACCCCACTATTGCAGAGCACATTTCACTTTACTACCGCTATATAGATGATCTCCTTCTGTTTTGGACCCATGAAGAATCGTCATTGGCCAAGCTGATTGAAGATCACAACAGGTCACCCAGTCCAGTCAAATTATCATTGACTACACATCTGACAGAGATTTGCTTCTTGGACATTAAAACCAAAATCCACAATAGACACATTCAGACCTCATTGTATAGCAAACCCACTGACCGCAACACTTTGTTGTGATATAACAGCTTCCACCCTAGAGCTTTGGTCAGAGGTCTTCCATACTCACAGTTCCTCTGGGTCCGCAGGATCACCAGCGAACCCGAGGAACTTGAGATTCAGCTAAACGCCATGTCCAAGAAATTTTCACAGAGAGGTTATCCCCCCAACATCTTGAAACATGCACGGGCCAAAGTGATGTCCATAAACAGAATTGAGTTACTAGAGAAAGAAGGCACTAAACGCACTGATGACAAAGTGGCGTGGGTCAATGAATTCAAGACTGCTAGTGTGAGAATGAGTAAACAAATCAAGCAAATGTGGCCGATTGTAGCCTCTGACCCTAATTTAGCCTCCCTTAAACGCAGTAAGATCATGCCATGCTATACCAGGAGTGCAAACATTAAAGATTTAGGGGTATATGCAATTGCGGTCGAATTGCCGCAAAAGTCGAAAAACGGGGCATTTTCAACAAAAAAAACCTGTCGAATTGGATTCGACAATGCAATACAGTACTTTTCGACAAAAAACCTGCCGTATCAGATTCGACTTTTGGCAATTCGACATTTCTCAAATTCGACATGTCTGCAAAGGTAAAAATGCGGGTGTTCGACAAAAGTATATTCAATTGAAGAATGTCGATTTGACAACAGTGCTTTTCGACAGTCATTTCGTCAATTTCATTCCGCCTCATTTTGCTGTCGTGATCTAATAAAATTTTTTAAATACATGTGTTTTTTTTGTGTTTTTTTGATTGCTAATAGCATATCTATTTATATTTGAAGGGATTATCTACTTGGTTTGTCCATTTAGGTGCCACAAGTATTATTTAAAAGATTTTTTAAAAGAATATATATTTTTTTTTTACTGACTTAAAAAAATAGGAGAGATCAGTGCATGTTTTTCAGTGGGAAGGGGTGGGAATGGGTTAAAATTCCTGAAAAAAATTGCGTGGGGTCCCCCCTTCTAAGCATAACCAGCCTCTGGCTCTTTGAGCCGGTCCTGGTTGCAAAAATACGGGGGGGGAGGGAAATGACAGGGGATCCCCCGTATTTTAACAACCAGCACCGGGCTCTGCGTCCGGTCCTGGTGCAAAAAACATGGGGGACAAAAGACGTAGGGGTCCCCCGTATTTTCAACACCAGCACCGGGCTCCACTAGCTAGAGAGATAATGCCACAGCCGGGGGACACTTTTAAACCGGTCCCTGCGGCAGTGGCATTAAATCCCCAACTAGTCACCCCTGGCCGGGGTACCCTGGAGGAGTGGGGACCCCTTAAATCAAGGGGTCTCCCCCTCCAGCCACCCAAGGGCCAGGGGTGAAGCCCGAGGCTGTCACCCCCATCCAAGGGTGGCGGATGGGAGGCTGATAGCCAAGTCTAAAAAAAAAGAATATTGGGGGTCATTCCGAGTTGTTCGCTCGTTATATTTTTCTCGCAACGGAGCGATTAGTCGCTAATGCGCATGCGCAATGTCCGCAGTGCGACTGCGCCAAGTAAATTTGCTATGCAGTTAGGTATTTTACTCACGGCATTACAAGGTTTTTTCTTCGTTCTGGTGATCGTAATGTGATTGACAGGAAGTGGGTGTTTCTGGGCGGAAACTGGCCGTTTTATGGGTGTGTGCGAAAAACGCTACCGTTTCTGGGAAAAACGCGGGAGTGGCTGGAGAAACGGAGGAGTGTCTGGCCGAACGCTGGGAGTGTTTGTGACGTCAAACCAGGAACGAAACTGACTGAACTGATCGCAGTTGACGAGTAAGTGTGGAGCTACTCAGAAACTGCTAAGAAGTGTCTATTCGCAATTTTGCTAATCTTTCGTTCGCAATTTTGATAAGCTAAGATTCACTCCCAGTAGGCGGCGGCTTAGCGTGTGCAAAGCTGCTAAAAGCAGCTTGCGAGCGAACAACTCGGAATGAGGGCCATTGTTTTTTGTAGCAGAACTACAAGTCCCAGCAAGCCTCCCCCGCAAGCTGGTACTTGGAGAACCACAAGTACCAGCATGCGGGGGGAAACGGGCCCGCTGGTACCTGTAGTTCTACTACAAAAAAATACCCAAATAAAAACAGTACACACACACCGTGACAGTATAACTTTATTACATACATGCACACCGACATACACACATACTTACTTATGTTGACACGAGGCTCGGTCCCCTTGTCCACGTAGAATCCATGGGGTACCTGTAAATAAAATTATACTCACAACAATCCTGTGTAGATCGGTCCTCTTCAGAGTTTGTAATCCATGTACTTGGCAAAATAAAAAAACGCAAAACACGGACCACGCACTGAAAGGGGTCCCATGTTTACACATGGGACCCCTTTCCCCGACTGCCGGGACCCCCGTGACTGCTGTCAAAGAGGGTCCCTTGAGCCAATCAAGGAGCGCCACGTCGTGGCACTTTCCTGATTGGCTGTGCGCGTCTGAGCTGTCAGGCGGCGCACTCGAGATACAATGGAGCGCATCATATTCAATGGTGGGAACTTTGCGGTCAGCGGTTGACCGAGTGTAACCTCGAGGTCAACCGCTGACCGCAAAGTTCCCACCATTGAATATAATGGAGCGCCTATGCGCCGCCTGACAGCTCAGACGCGCACAGCCAATCAGGAGAGTGCCACGACGTGGCGCTCCCTGATTGGCTCAAGGGACCCTCTTTGACAGCAGTCACGGGGGGCCCCGGTAGTCGGGGAAAGGGGTCCCATGTGTAAACACGGGACCCCTTTCAGTGCGTGGTCCGTGGTTTCCGTTTTTTTATTTTGCCAAGTACGTGGATTACAAACTCTGAAGAGGACCGATCTACACAGGATTGTTGTGAGTATAATTTTATTTACAGGTACCCCGTGGATTCTACGTGGAGAATGGGACCGAGCCTCGTGTCAAAATAGGTAAGTATGTGTGTATGTCGATGTGCATGTATGTAATAAAGTTGTACGGTCACGGTGTGTGTGTACTGTTTTTATTTGGGTATTTTTTTGTAGTAGAACTACAGGTACCAGCGGGCCCGTTTCCCCCCACATGCTGGTACTTGTGGTTCTCCAAGTACCAGCTTGCGGGGGAGGCGTGCTGGGACTTGTAGTTCTGCTACAAAAACAATTTTTTTTTGAGACTTGGCTATCAGCCTCCCATCCACCGCCCTTGGATGAGGGGGACAGCCTCGAGCTTCACCCCTGGCCCTTGGGTGGCTGGAGGGGGGGACCCCTTGATTTAAGGGGTCCCCACTCCTCCAGGGTACCCCGGCCAGCGGTGACTAGTTAGTGATTTAATGCCAAAGCCGCAGGGACCGGTATTAAAGTGTCCCCCGGCTGTGGCATTATCTCTCTAGCTAGTGGAGCCTGGTGCTGGTGTTAAAAATACGGGGGATCCCCTGTCATTTCCCCCCCCGTATTTTTACAACCAGGAGCGGCTCAAAGAGCCCCGAGGCTGGTTATGCTTAGGAGGGGGGACCCCGCGCAATTTTTTTCAGGGTTTTTGAACACTTTTGTGCCGTCCATGAAGTCGAATCCAGGACGCACACTATCGTTAATTGGTCCGTTTTTCGACAGCGGGACTGTCGAATCCGTTTTTTAGTGAATATGTCAAATTCGGGTCCCGGCGGCCGGGATTCGACTGTCGAATTGTGTCGAATCCAAAAACGGACGGAATTCGACCGCAATTGCATATACCCCTTATGTTATGAGCCACGGCTGTGGCTCATTCCTGTTTTGCATGTCAGTTAGGTATTTTATGTTATTCTTCTGTTCATGTTCCCCGTGGGTGTCATGGGGTGCTCGGAGCTCACCCTTAAGGAGGGGATACTGTTATGAACCACAGGTAGTGGTTCATTCCTATTTTATGTTTCTAAGTTGTCTTGCAGGCCAGGGTTTCCCGTTGCTCTGTTTAAGAATACTCTTGGTTGCTGCCGCTGGTTAGTCTGTGTAATTGCAGCTTGTTCCCATGTGTTCAGCCTCACCTGGCTGCTAATTGCATCTTGTCAGTTTGGAGTCATGCAACAGGGCAGCTGTATGATATTATTAATTAGGCCTCTCTGTTATATGCTGGCTCAGTGCAATTCACAGACGCTGGTGATATTTCTAGGTTTCCAGTCTGCTTGAGTTCTGAGCTTGTTCCTGCCAGTTCCTGAGCTCCTGTATAGCAGTGTCTGTCGAGCTGCTTCCTGTGTCGATTCCTGTGTCTGATCCCGTGTCCTGCCGTGAAGCGTTCCTGTCCAGAAGTCCTGTGGCTTTGCCTGTGCCTGGTCTAGTTTCTGGCTTCTTGGTGTCCACCGGTCTGTCGTTTGGGATTCTGCCTGTCCTCCAGTTCTGAGTCTGTGTCGGCAGCATTGGGGGTTCCTGTCCGTTTGCCAGTATTCGTACTGGTTCCGTGAGTAGCGGCTCTGCCGCGTCAGTCGGCCTAGGCCGCTGTATTCCGTTATTATTTCTGTCACTGGTGTTTTGCAGAGGGTTCTGCTTATGCTGTCACCGCCGGTACACAAAAGTATTGTGTCGGCGCGTGGTCAGCATTTCCTTTGTTGTTCTTTTCCTTTGGCGGCAAGCCGCACATACTTTGGTTTTAGGTTTGTTAGTTGCCCCTGGCCTCGTTGTTTAGTTAGAAGGCCCCTTGTTATCACCCTGTCTCGGTTCACTCTTTGTCTCTCATTAAGACCTGAGGGGGCATCGAAGTTGGGCAGACGTAATCCGCCCTTCAAACGCGGCTGCCATGGGCTCAAGCAACCATAGTCTCGCAAGAGTGTACTGACAGCACGGGCGAGACAACGGAGATAGGGCGCCAGGGGCTATTCCCTTTCCATTCCCCTTTCCCAGCATTACGTACTGGTGCTCTGGACTCACTTCATAACATCTCCCTTGTTCTGAGCACCAGGAACCTAACACCTTAGTAGTCAAAAATTATGTAACTGGCTTTAATAACCCCTCAGCTGTCTCACATTTCCTCAGTTGCAAAGCGGCTTGTTTTAAATGCCTGGGCTGCACAACGTGCAGCTATATGCCCACGGGTGATTTTATCACACACCCTCACACAGGCAAAAAGATCTCTATTAGATGGCCCCTCACCTGTAGCTCCATGTTTGTTATATGCTTTAATCTGTCCGTGTAGTTTGTACTACGTCGGCAAAAAACAGTGCCATTTTAAAGAAAGGATGGCCCAGCACAGGTCAGCCATCAGGGCAGCCGAGCAATCCAGGAAAAGCGACATGCTAGTGGCACGCCATTTCGCACAGATGCGACATTCACTAACATCTGTGCGTTATAAAATAGTAGATCACATGCCTGCCACGTCACGAGGTGGTGATCATGCAAATAAATTAAGACTCAAGGCTCGTTGGATCCATAAATTAGATACCATTCAACCATGGGGTTTGAATGAATACCTGAGCTTGAATTGTTTTTTATAAACTATAGTATAATATTTGTTGAGATGAAATTGGCACACAGTATAATACCTGTGCAAATGAAATTAGTTCATAGGCGAGACAGGATGCGAGAACCAGACTCTGGCGGCCTATGGTAGACATACATTTGTCTCATTTTATTTAATCGACACGTCGACATGAGCACATCTATACATTTACATAAAGATAGATACATACAATGTCAGCTGTGTTTGACGATTTCAGCTGTCAGTGTACGGAGAGTGCTCTTTTTTGTTGAGGTGCAGAGACTGCATGGATTTTCATATATTTCATTCATTGTTCCACTTACTATGTACTATATGCACTTTTATACAGGATATATTAAGTATTCACATTGCACGTTTATAACCATCACACACAGAGATATCTGATGTGTGTCTTACATGTTGATTTTACACCATATTGTCACAAGGATTAATTGTTGTGTAGCTCTTTACAAAAGTTTTAAATGTGTTTTTATATGTGTTGTTTCTGTCCAAGGGGCAGTGTGCGCGCCGAGTGTATAGTGTGTACACTGCTACCATGGTAACCAGTCCCCCTGTATCTGCAGCCGCAGCAAAGGCGGGTCCCAGCCGCGGGATGATGTCACTTCCTACTTCCGGATGAGGGCCGCGACCGGAAGTGCGGGCTCCGTATGCTGGGACGATGCTGACACTATGGAGGCGGCTGGGGTCCTGGTGGGTAAGCTATTTAAGTTTTTTCACTTCGTTGTACACTTGTGTGTTGTGTCCTGAAGAAGGGGGTGCGTCCCCCGAAACGTAGACTTAAATAAACTCACCTGGCTGTTTTTCACCACAATTGCGTAAGTCTCTGAGTGCACCTTCCGTTTGTATTAGGGCTCACACCCCTAGGAGGGCACCGGGGAGGATACCCCAACAGGGAACCACAGTGCCGGACCATGTGATGGACTATATATATATCTATACATGTACATATATATACACACACACACACACACACACACACACACACACACACACACACACACACACACACACACACACACACACACACGGAAAGTATTCACAGCACTTCACTTTTTCCACATTTTGTTATGTTACAGCTTTATTCCATAATGGAATAATTTCATTTTTCCCTCAAATTCTACACACAATACCCCATTATGACAGCGTGAAAAGGTTTTTATTTTTTTTTATTTTTGCACATTTATTGAAAAAGAAACTAAGAAATCACATGTACATAAGTATTCACAGCCTTTGTTCAATACTTTGTTGATGCACCTTTGGCAGCAATTACAGCCTCAAGTCTTTTTGAATATGATGCCACAAGCTTGGCACACCTATTTTTGGCCAGTTTCACCCATTCCTCTTTGCAGCACCTCTCAAGCTCCATCAGGTTGGATGGAAAGTGTGGGTGCACAGCCATTTTCAGATCTCTCCAGAGATGTTCAATCGTATTCAAGTCTGGGCTCTGGCTGGGCCACTCAAGGACATTCAAGGTCGTTATCCTGCTGAAAGATTAGTAGTCGCCCCAGTCTGAGGTAAAAAGCGCTCTGGAGCAGGTTTTTATCCAGGATGTCTCTGTACATTGCTACATTCATCTTTCCCTCTATCCTGACTAGACTCCCAGTTCCTGCCGCTGAAAAACATCCCCACATCATGATATTACCACAACCATGCTTCACTGTAGGGGATCAGTATGATTTACCTATAATCAAAATCCCGACAACAAATGACCGATGGTCAAAATACAGACAAGGTCAAAATACCGACATGGTCAAA
This sequence comes from Pseudophryne corroboree, assembly GCF_028390025.1. Lineage (NCBI taxonomy): Eukaryota > Metazoa > Chordata > Amphibia > Anura > Myobatrachidae > Pseudophryne > Pseudophryne corroboree. The sequence continues at coordinate 291,363,654 of NC_086452.1, read as the reverse complement.
ATACCAACACTTAAAATGTCGACATGGTCAAAATAACAACATTTGGGGGGCGTGGCCTGGCACCGGAGGAGAGCAGTTGCAGCCTGAATGAGCTCCTGCTTGATTATCACCTTATTTGCCCTCCTGGTCCCGCCAGACCCGCTCCTTCTCATCACCCCCACATATTAAACATCCCCCTGCCACCCTACTATATTCTGACCTGAGCTGCGGAGTCGGGGAGCATCGTGGACGCTCCCGCGGATTGCGGCCTGGTCTCCACGCTACAGCCGGGGCCTCGATTTGGACGTCGGCCCGCTGGTCACTTATATCTTCGGCTGGGCCCTGTCCTCTGGCTGTGCTCCTTGGCGGCCCCACAGGACCCGCCGCACCGCCTCACTGCTGGCCGCTGACGCCTAGCGCTACGGCGGGCCCGGGAACACTGGTGCCAAAACGCCGCGCTGCAGAGGGGACGGTGACGGCGGCTGCCGCGTCTCTCCCCAGCTGCTTTCTAAAACACCTTGCCCGGAAGGCACATCCTGCCCTGTGAGCTCCACTATCAGGGAGAGCCCTCCTAGCTCTCCTGACTCGGGACTTGGGGCCTACATTGCCGCGGAGTGGGGCCGTTGTCCCGGGGGGCAAATAAATAAATAAACAAATAAACAGCAACAGCTGCTGCTGACTGCCTCCACATTTCTCTTCACTGGTGGTCTGTCGTTCAGGGCGGACCGTGGACTGCCTCACGTCCAGTTATTGCCAATGCAGTGAGGGACTCTTGATTGGCCTACCAACTCACGGACCCGGCAGACATCTCCCGCCATCCCTGCGCTGCGGCCGCACGCATGGAGTGACTAGATCAGCCCCCTTGGAAAAGTGATTCCATCTGCTGTTCTGACTGGGGGTGCCCTGCCGGCTACGACGGCGGCCTACTCTTTACCAGCCTTGCCGCTGCCTGGCCCCACATTGCATTCTATATACCCCCACTGGCCTCACGTCCACCTATAAAGGCCTACCTGACTCCTGGCAGAGGGCTTCTTCTTCACCTTCACTTATTTAATTTTGTTTTACTGTTATTTTATTTCATTTCATCTGACTCTATGCCCCTCTACTGGGTGGCTGCTACGACTCAGATGAGGCCCGGCAGTGAATGACCTCCTAGCATGTGAGACCCGCTATATCCTTTACTACTAGATTCCTCAGTGTCTCTGGCCTTCGTCCCCCCCCTCCTGGGCAACCCTGCATGGAAAAATTCCTGATTCCTCTGCCCGTGATGTCCGCTGGCTCTGCCCAGCAATCTCGAGAGGATACACCCGGTGGCGATTCATCGGACTCTGATCACTCGACTACACGCTCACTCTCTCGAAGCTCTCGCAAATCCAGACCACCTGCTAAACAACCTAATATGAAGCATAAAGACCTGCTGGCGGTGCTGGGACCTCTTCTCGATGAGAAATTAGCGGGCATCAAAGAGGCTATTGAGTCGTCATCGACTTTGCTTACTCAACATTCAACCCGCCTTGATGAAGCAGAGCAAAGGATATCTACGCTGGAGGATGACCTGAGTGAAGCCCAGCGCTCCTTACGCACCAAACAATTGGAAGTCGCGGGCCTCTCGGAGAAACTCGATGACCTGGAAAATCGCAGATGCGTAACAACTTGCGGGTCATCGGCATCCCAGAATCCATCAAAGGTCGTGAGCTCTTGGACCTCCTCTCGTCGGGCATCCCGGAGCAGTTGTCCATGAATCTAAAGGGATCCCATCTCGTCATCGAAAGAGCCCACAGGCTGGGACCAGAACGTAAAAGTCCATCAGGCCGCCCACTCCCGGTCATTATGAGAGTCTTGAATTATGCGGACAAAGCGAGTCTTTTAGACCATTACCGTAAGGCTGCTAGTTTGTCGATCAACGGAGAGCGCCTCCTCATCTTTCAGGACTTCTCAGCTTTAGTGGCAGCGAAACGCAAGGACTTTGCCCCCATCTGTAGGCATCTCTTTGACACGAAGATTAAATTCTCTCTGCTGTATCCAGCACGTCTTAAGAGTCTTTGAAGATGGTCGGCCGAGATTCTTTGAAGATCCGGACGAAGCCAGGCTGCATTTCGCCCTCCCTGCTATATGATCATCATGTGACTCTCCCTAATGGTGGCTGGACACTGCCCGAACCTTTACTCGGGTCTCACGTGCAGGCTGTATAGAGTGTGACGACTCCACACCCATGCCTGCCTCTTGTTGTTTTTGTTTTTACAGTTTGAAATTACCTCTGTTGTTATTTTTATGTTTTGTTAACTGTGTTTGCCTGGGCCGGGATCCCTTCCCCCCACTGGGGAACTCCCCCCCTGCTCGCTGGGTCGGGGTGGGACCCTACTTTACCTTTTCCGTCTCTTTTATGATATTTATCCCAATGGGAGTAGGTTAGTATGGCCTCTGACTCCCAATCGCAACCCCCTGTAGATGTAGATCCAGCTGCTACACTGCTCTGCTTTGTATCCTGGAACGTAGAGGGCCTCAACCACCCGGTCAAAAGAAAAAAGGTGCTATCTCACCTGAAACGCATGTCTCCTCAGATTGTATTCTTGCAAGAGACGTACTGGTTGGATGATCCTAGACACACCCTCCGTGCCCCGTGGATAGGGAATTGTATATAGTCGCCCTATCATTCTAAATCTAGAGGAGTGGCAATTTTACTTCACGCCAACTTACAATATTCAGTTCTTAGAAAACAGCATGACCCAGAGGGTAGATTTTTGCTAGTAGATATTTGTATTCAAAAATAAGAATTTACTTACCGATAATTCTATTTCTCGTAGTCCGTAGTGGATGCTGGGGACTCCGTCAGGACCATGGGGAATAGCGGCTCCGCAGGAGACAGGGCACAAAATTAAAAGTTTGACCACTAGGTGGTGTGCACTGGCTCCTCCCCCTATGACCCTCCTCCAAGCCTCAGTTAGGATACTGTGCCCGGACGAGCGTACACAATAAGGAAGGATTTTGAATCCCGGGTAAGACTCATACCAGCCACACCAATCACCCTGTACAACTTGTGATCTGAACCCAGTTAACAGCATGATAACAGAGGAGCCTCTGAAACGATGGCTTCCAACAATAATAACCCGATTTTTGTAACAATAACTATGTACAAGTATTGCAGACAATCCGCACTTGGGATGGGCGCCCAGCATCCACTACGGACTACGAGAAATAGAATTATCGGTAAGTAAATTCTTATTTTCTCTGACGTCCTAAGTGGATGCTGGGGACTCCGTCAGGACCATGGGGATTATACCAAAGCTCCCAAACGGGCGGGAGAGTGCGGATGACTCTGCAGCACCGAATGAGAGAACTCCAGGTCCTCCTTAGCCAGGGTATCAAATTTGTAGAATTTTACAAACGTGTTCTCTCCTGACCACGTAGCTGCTCGGCAGAGTTGTAATGCCGAGACCCCTCGGGCAGCCGCCCAAGATGAGCCCACCTTCCTTGTGGAGTGGGCATTTACAGATTTTGGCTGTGGCAGGCCTGCCACAGAATGCGCAAGTTGAATTGTGCTACAAATCCAACGAGCAATCGTCTGCTTAGACGCAGGAGCACCCAGCTTGTTGGGTGCATACAGTATAAACAGCGAGTCAGACTTTCTGACTCCAGCCGTCCTTGAAATATATTTTTAAGGCTCTGACAACGTCCAACAACTTGGAGTCCTCCAAGCCGCTAGAAGCCGCAGGCACCACAATAGGTTGGTTCAGGTGAAACGCTGATACCACCTTAGGGAGAAACTGAGGACGCGTCCGCAGTTCTGCCCTGTCCGAATGGAAAATCAGATATGGGCTTTTGTACGACAAAGCCGCCAACTCTGACACTCTCCTGGCCGAAGCCAGGGCCAGTAGCATGGTCACTTTCCATGTAAGATATTTCAAATCCACCGATTTAAGTGGCTCAAACCAATGGGATTTGAGGAATTCCAAAACTACATTTAGATCCCACGGTGCCACTGGAGGCACAACCGGGGGCTGTATATGTAGTACTCCTTTGACAAAAGTTTGGACTTCAGGAACTGAAGCCAATTCTTTCTGGAAGAAAATCGACAGGGCCGATATTTGAACCTTAATGGACCCCAATTTGAGGCCCATAGACAATCCTGTTTGCAGGAAATGTAGGAATCGACCGAGTTGAAATTCCTCCGTCGGGGCCCTCCTGGCCTCACACCACGCAACATATTTTCTCCAAATGCGGTGATAATGCTGTGCGGTCACTTCCTTCCTGGCTTTAATCAGGGTAGGAATGACTTCTTCCGGAATGCCTTTTTCCTTCAGGATCCGGCGTTCAACCGCCATGCCGTCAAACGCAGCCGCGGTAAGTCTTGGAATAGACAAGGACCCTGCTGAAGCAGGTCCCTTCTTAGAGGTAGGGGCCACGGATCTTCCGTGAGCATCTCCTGAAGTTCCGGGTACCAAGTCCTTCTTGGCCAATCCGGCGCCACGAGTATCGTTCTTACTCCCCTTTGCCGTATAATTCTCAGTACCTTGGGTATGAGAGGCAGAGGAGGGAACACATACACTGACCGGAACACCCATGGTGTTACCAGGGCGTCCACAGCTATTGCCTGAGGATCTCTTGACCTGGCGCAATACCTGTCCAGTTTTTTGTTGAGGCGTGACGCCATCATGTCCACCATTGGTTTTTCCCAACGGATCGTAAGCATGTGGAAGACTTCTGGATGAAGTCCCCACTCTCCCGGGTGAAGGTCGTGTCTGCTGAGGAAGTCTGCTTCCCAGTTGTCCACTCCCGGAATGAACACTGCTGACAGTGCTATCACATGATTTTCCGCCCAGCGAAGAATCCTCGCAGCTTCTGCCATTGCCCCCCTGCTTCTTGTGCCGCCCTGTCTGTTTACGTGGGCGACTGCCGTAATGTTGTCCGACTGGATTAACACCGGCTGACCCTGAAGCAGAGGTTTTGCCAGGCTTAGAGCATTGTAGATCGCTCTTAGCTCCAGTATATTTATGTGAAGATATGTCTCCAGGCTTGACCACACGCCCTGGAAGTTTCTTCCCTGTGTGACTGCTCCCCAGCCTCTCAGACTGGCATCTGTGGTCACCAGGACCCAGTCCTGTATTCCGAATCTGCGGCCCTCTAACAGATGAGCACTCTGCAACCACCACAGAAGAGACACCCTTGTCCTCGGAGACAAGGTTATCCGCTGATGCATCTGCAGATGCGATCCGGACCATTTGTTCAGCAGATCCCACTGAAAAATTTGTGCGTGGAATCTGCCGAATGGAATCGCTTCGTAAGAAGCCACCATTTTTCCCAGGACTCTTGTGCAATGATGCACAGACACTTTTCCTGGTTTTAGGAGGTTCCTGACAAGTTCGGATAACTCCCTGACTTTCTCCTCCGGAAGAAACACCTTTTTCTGAACAGTGTCCAGAATCATCATTTCGGCCATTACCTTGGTAAAGACCCGGGGTGCCGTGGACAATCCAAACGGCAGCGTCTGAAACTGATAATGACAGTTTTGCACCACGAACCTGAGGTACCCTTGGTGTGAAGGGCAAATTGGGACATGGAGGTAAGCATCCTTGATGTCCAAGGACACCATAAAGTCCCCTTCTTCCAGATTCGCTATCACTGCTCTGAGTGACTCCATCTTGAACTTGAACTTTTGTATGTACATGTTCAAAGCCTTCAGATTTAGAATAGGTCTTACCGAGCCGTCCGGCTTCGGTACCACAAACAGCGTGGAATAATACCCCTTTCCTTGTTGTAGAAGTGGTACCTTGACTATCACCTGCTGAGAATACAGCTTGTGAATGGCTTCCAATACCGTCTCCCTGTCGGAGGGAGACGTTGGTAAAGCAGACTTCAGGAACCGGCGAGGGGGAGACGTCTCGAATTCCAACCTGTAACCCTGAGATACTACCTGCAGGATCCAGGGGTCCACTTGCGAGTGAGCCCACTGCGCGCTGAAATTCTTGAGGCGACCCCCCACCGCACCTGAGTCCACTTGTAAGGCCCCAGCGTCATGCTGAGGACTTTGCAGAAGCGGGGGAGTGCTTCTGCTCCTGAGAGGGAGCTGCTTGCTGCAGTCTCTTACCCTTTCCTTTGCCTCGGGGCAGATATGAATGCCCTTTTGCCCGCTTGTTCTTATGGGAACGAAAAGGCTGCGGCTGAAAAGACGGTGTCTTTTTCTGCTGGGAGGTAACCGGAGGTAAAAAGGTGGATTTTCCGGCTGTTGCCGTGGCCACCAAGTCCGATAGACCGACCCCAAATAACTCCTCCCCTTTATACGGCAATACTTCCATATGCCGCTTGGAATCCGCATCACCTGACCACTGTCGCGTCCATAAACTTCTTCTGGCAGAGATGGACAGCGCACTTACTCTTGATGCCAGAGTGCAAATATCCCTCTGTGCATCTCGCATATAAAGGAATGCATCCTTTAAATGCTCTATAGTCAATAAAATACTGTTCCTATCCAGGGTATCAATATTTTCAGTCAGTGACTCCGACCAAGCCACCCCAGCACTGCACATCCATGCTGATGCGATAGCTGGTCGCAGTATAACACCAGTATGTGTGTATATACTTTTTAGGGTATTTTCCAGCTTCCTATCAGCTGGGTCTTTGAGGGCGGCCGTTTCTGGGGACGGTAACGCCACTTGTTTTGATAAGCGTGTGAGCGCCTTATCTACCCTAGGGGGTGTTTCCCAGCGCGCCCTAACCTCTGGCGGGAAAGGGTATAATGCCAATAACTTCTTTGAAATTAGCAGTTTTTTATCGGGGTTAACCCACGCTTCATCACACACTTCATTCAATTCATCTGATTCAGGAAAAACTACAGGTAGTTTTTTCCACACCCCACATAATACCCCTTTTTGTGGTACTTGCAGTATCAGAAATATGTAAAGCCTCCTTCATTGCCGTGATCATGTAACGAGTGGCCCTACTGGAAAATACGTTTATTTCTTCACCGTCGACACTGGAGTCAGTGTCCGTGTCGGTGTCCGTATCGACCGACTGAGGTAATGGGCGTTTTAAAGCCCCTGACGGTGTCTGAGACGCCTGGACAGGTACTAATTGGTTTGCCGGCCGTCTCATGTCGTCAACCGACTTCTGCAGCGTGCTGACATTATCACGTAATTCCATAAACAAAGCCATCCATTCCGGTGTCGACTCCCTAGGGGGTGACATCACCACTACAGGCAATTGCTCCGCCTCCACACCAACATCGTCCTCATACATGTCGACACACACGTACCGACACACAGCAGACACACAGGGAATGCTCTGATAGAAGACAGGACCCCACTAGCCCTTTGGGGAGACAGAGGGAGAGTTTGCCAGCACACACCCAAGCGCTATAAATATATAGGGACAACCTTAAATAAGTGTGTTCCCCTTATAGCAGCTTAAATATTATGAATATCGCCAAATAAGTGCCCCCCCTCTCTGATTTTACCCTGTTTCTGTAGTGCAGTGCAGGGGAGAGCTTGGGAGCCTTCCTACCAGCGGAGCTGTGTGGGAAAAATGGCGCTGTGTGCCGAGGAGATAGGCCCCGCCCCCTTTTCGGCGGGCTCTTCTCCCGGGTTTTTCTGAAATCCTGGCAGGGGTTAAATACATCCATATAGCCCAGGGGCTATATGTGATGTATTTTTAGCCAGTATAGGTAATCTCATTGCTGCCCAGGGCGCCCCCCCCAGCGCCCTGCACCCTCAGTGACCGCGGTGTGAAGTGTGCTGAGAGCAATGGCGCACAGCTGCAGTGCTGTGCGCTACCTTAAGAAGACTGGAAAGTCTTCAGCCGCCGATTTCTGGACCTCTTCTCACTTCAGCATCTGTAAGGGGGACGGCGGCGCGGCTCCGGTGACCCATCCAGGCTGTACCTGTGATCGTCCCTCTGGAGCTAGTGTCCAGTAGCCTAAGAAGCCCAATCCATCCTGCACGCAGGTGAGTTCGCTTCTTCTCCCCTTAGTCCCGCGTTGCAGTGAGCCTGTTGCCAGCAGGACTCACTGAAAATAAAAATAAAAACCTAACAAACTTTTATTCTAAGCAACTCTTTAGGAGAGCCACCTAGATTGCACCCTTCTCGGCCGGGCACAAAAATCTAACTGAGGCTTGGAGGAGGGTCATAGGGGGAGGAGCCAGTGCACACCACCTAGTGGTCAAACTTTTAATTTTGTGCCCTGTCTCCTGCGGAGCCGCTATTTCCCATGGTCCTGACGGAGTCCCCAGCATCCACTTAGGACGTCAGAGAAACACTGTTTACACCCTCCTCAACCTATACGCACCTAATACCTCACCTGATTCTTTTTTTGCAGATCTTTTATCGACCCTTCTTGCCTGGGGAGGGTCAGAATTTGATAGTTGGTGGGGATTTCAACTTGGTCGTCGACCCATCCATGGACAGATCCAGGGTAAGTGCAACTACTTCCACACCGCTCACTCACCTGCTCTCCTCCTTCTGTACCCAACTAAGCCTCCTAGATCCCTGGAGAATACTCCACCCCACCCAAAAAGACTATTCTTTTTATTCCCATCCCCACTCTTCTCACTCTAGGATTGATTATATTTTTGCTAGCACCAACCTCCTACCCAAAGTCACCTACACGTCTATCGACAACATCATCATCTCTGACCATGCCCCTATATCTCTCCATATCCAATTGAGCCTTTCTCCTCGCACTGCCCCGATATGGTGGCTTCCTGCCTACTTATGCCACTCCACTGACTTTTTACTCCATCTCAAACAGTCCTGGCTTAATTATGCTTTGGATAACAATGACCAACACTCAGACTCGCTAATCTTTTGGGGGGCAGCTAAAGCTGTCCTTAGAGGGCACATTATGCCCTACACCTATGCCAAACTAAATATTTTTTCCTCCCAACTACACACATTAAGCTCCACTCTCACCTCTACTTACCGCAGTTACACCCAACATGACACCCCTGCTCACAGAGAAGCCTATCTCTTGGCCAAGCTTATATATGATACGTTCCTCACGGAACGGGCCCAACTCTCCTACGATTATCAGCGGAATAGACTCCATAGATGGGGCAACAAGTCCGGCAAATTACTGGCGAATCTAATTAAAGGCCCCAAATCCCGTACTTGGGTTAATACGATCACTAGCTCCGGCACGCTGAGCACTAACCCTGACCTTATTTGCTCTGAATTTAGGAATTTCTACCAGTCTTTGTATGCCAGGGGCCCCGATGACCCCGCTGCTAACCATTCTTTCCTGGAGGAAGCTGTCCTCCCTATCTTAACTCAAGAGGAGAGAGACTCCCTAGATAGTTCGGTCACGGTTGAGGAAATTGCTGACGTTATCAAAGCCCTACCGAACAACAAAAGCCCCGGCCCTGACGGTTATGGGGCGGAGTTTTACAAGATGCTGCCGGATTAGATCGCCCCCACCCTCACATCTCTCTACAATCACATTCTCACCTCCAAACAAACCCCCATTAGATTTAATGAGGCTACAATAATGGTTATACCAAAACCGGGTAAGGATCCTTCCTTGCCTGGGTCCTACAGGCCGATCTCCCTCCTCAATCAAGACTTTAAAATTCTCACGAAATTGATGGCCAATAGACTACAATTATGCCTTTCCCGTATTATATCGCCTGCGCAGATGGGCTTCCTTAAACATAGGCAATCAGTGCAAGGCATTAGAACTGCACTGGCGGCCATCACCCACTCCCGAACTAATAATATTACAGATAATATCCTAATCAATCTTGACGCGGAAAAGGCTTTCGATAAGATCGCCTGGCCTCATCTTGCTAGAGTTTTACTCTACCAACAATTTGGCGAGTCTTTCCGGGGCCTGGTTGACTCACTCTATACCAGCCCATCTGCGCAGGTGATGGTTAATAATATTCCCTCCCCTCCCTTTCTCCTTGAGAGAGGGACTAGACAGGGATGCCCCCTTTCCCCCCCTTCTTTTTAACATTGCTCTAGAACCCTTCATACGGTATATCCTCAACTTACCCGCCTTTCGGGGCATTAGAATTGGCAACAGGGAGATTAAGCTATGGCATTCGCAGACGACATCCTTCTGCTCACCTCCAACCCACGACAATTGGTTCTGGCGTTACAAGACGCCATTGACCGCTTTTCTTCCTTCGCCGGTTTCTCCGTTAATTTTGATAAATCGGAAGCCCTGGCCATATTTCCGCATATTACCGTAGGCGGGGACCCTCCCTTCCCATTTCGCTGGACCTCCACCCACATTACTTATCTTGGAGTCCTTCTTCCTTCCGACCCTACCCGTTTATACTCTGACAATGTCCACCCCATTCTCAGTAAAATTCAAACAGAACTGACGTTGTGGCAAACTTTACCCCTTAATCTGTTGGGACGTTGCAATCTAGTAAAGATGGCTTGTTTCCCCAAGCTACTCTACGTGCTACAGGTGGTACCCATCATGCTCTCAAAGTCTGATGTCTCTCTCCTTAACTCCTCGATCTCTAAATTTATTTGGGCTAATAAACGGCCCAGAATAAGTTTTTTCAAACTATCCCAAACAGTGCAGAACGGGGGAGTAAATCTGACGGATATAGAGCAATATAACCGAGCTTGCCTTCTCCGTTTCGCTGTGGACTGGCTTCATGGTATGTCTATCTTCACTGACTCATTGCTTGACTCCCAACTTTGTGCCCCTCTATCACTTAGTTACATTCTCCATGCTAACAAGTCTGATATGTCTAACCTCCGCCTGGACAACGTACTCCTGACCTCTACTATCACGGCGTGGAGGCTATCCCGCAAATGTCTCAAGCTGCAACACACCCACTCATTGTTTCTCCCTTTAGTTGGTAACCTACAATTTCAAAACGGGCAGGCCCTCCTCCCCTTTACTAACTGGCATGCTTCGGGCATTATATGTATTGGGGATCTCCTTGACTCTAACAAACAAATACTTCCTTTCACAGAGGTGTCAGCTAAATATGGGGTTAACCCCCGCCACGACTTTTATTTTTTTCAGGCTTCACACTATATACAACTAATTCTTTCACACCTCAATACCTCGGACTTTGTTAATTCTCTAGACACACTGTTACGCTCGGGAACTTGTTCCATCTCGACGATATATGCACGCATACGCACAGAACACATACCCACCACAGATCTTGCTCAAGTACAAACATGGTCCTCCCAAATTCCCTCTATGTCCCCAGAGGCCGTGATGGATAGCTTTGCGGCTTCACTCAAACTTATCCCAGCTAGCTTATACCAGGAAATGTCCTATAAGATATTACACAGAGCCTATATATCACCAAAGAGGAGCCATTTGATGGGCCTGTCCGACTCGGCAAAATGTATAAAATGCTCTTCACCAGTGGCCGACCTCATGCACTGCTTTTGGCACTGTTGCCACATCCAAAAATTCTGGGCTGAGCTACGCGCCTACGGAACTTCCGAGTTGGGCTTGCACTTCCAATGTACCGCCTCTTGGGCTCTTTTTGGTTTTGTTCGTGATCAACATGACCTCCCCTCTCAGGATGCAAAATTAGTTGTAATCCTCTCGGCGGTGGGCAGGAAAGCTATTCTCCAGCAATGTATATCTGATACCCCCCCACAGTACCTTTAGCTACCTCCAGGCTGTTATTTCTATTTACAATGGACTGGCTAGAGACTTCCCTTAACAAGGAAATATTAACCCCCACTTTATTTCATTGCTGGCGACGATTCATCAATATACTTCCCACTCCGACAAAAACAGCTATTAAACAAAGCTTCCATTGCACCACCTGGTACGGACACCGAATTCTTGCAGACAACCCCCCCATCTCTTTCCCATAATTGCCCCTTTCTTCTTTCTCTCCATCCTCTCCGTTCTCCCTCTTCTCCCTACCGCCTTGATCTCTGACACCCACACCAGACCGCTGCGTCCTTTTTCCTTTTCTCTCCTACGACTTGATTCTGGATCTCTATCGTCTACATACTTTTTCTTGCTCTGTTGACATCTCCGTGGATGGGTCGGCGATCCCCTAGCACCGGCAGGTACTATTGTTGCTATTATTATTGATGTTACCTTTCTGTTGATTTGTTTTTTTTTGGATTCAGCGCCCCCCAAAGGGGGAGGCGCGTTAGTATGTTTTATTGTTTTCTCTCCATATCAGGAACACGCTTGTTGCTTTATTATACCATCGATTTTATTTCATTATTTTTTTTCTCATTTGTCGTGTAATACCTTGTTATATGTATCCAGATGTTCCTAAGTAGAAAATGGAAAATATGAGGTTCTCTATGGGATCCATACTTCTCTGTATATGTCTGCCTAGGTGACTACTGTGATCCTACATACAGTTGGACTATATGTCCCTATTTGCTGCTGTTTATTGTATTTTCTGGACCTCAATAAAAATATAAAAAAAAAAAAAAATAACAACATTTAAAATGTTAACAGGTCAAAAAGTCGATAAGTTTAAAAAGAAATGGTGTTTGTCGACATAGGCTGACATGGACACTGTATAAAAGTGTACCGCGCCCGCTCACCATGCTCCGGGCACAGTGCCTCGCTGCGCTCTGCACACTATTATATTCCCCCTCAAAGTCCAGTGGGATGGTAAAGTATGAACAAGTCGGATTCAATGAAAAATTCATGAAAAATTCATGTAGATTTTTTGACCTGTCGACATGTCAAATGTCGGTATTGAGATTTTTTGACCTGTCAACATGTCAAATGTAGGTATTTTGACTGTGTTAACATTTTTTAGTGTCTGTATTTTGACCATCTGTCAATGGTTGTCGGTATTTTGATTGCAGGTAAATTGATTGCATCCCCACTGTAGGGATGGTATTGGCCTGATGATGAGCAGTGCCTGGTTTCCTCCAAACAATGACGACTGGCATTCACGCCATAGAGTTCAATCTTTGTCTCATCAGACCAGAGAATTTTGTTTCTCTTGGTCTGAGAGTCCTTCAGGTGGATTTTGGCAAACTCCAGGCGGGCTGCCATGTGCTTTTTTCCAAGGAGTGGCTTCTGTCTGGCCACTCTACTATACAGGCCTGATTGGTGGATTGTTGCATAGATGGTTGTACTTCTGGAAGGTTCTCCTCTCTCCACAGAGGAATGCTGTAGCTCTGACAGAGTGACCATCGGGTTCTTGGTCACCTCCCTGACTAGGGCCCTTCTCCCCCGATCGCTCAGTTTACATGGCTGGCCAGTTCTAGAAAGAGTCCTGGTGGTTCCGAACTTCTTCCATTTACGGATGATGAAGGCCACTGTGCTCATTGGCACCTTCAAAAGCAGCATATATTTTTCTGTACCCTTCCCCAGATTTGTGCCTAGAGACAATCCTGTCTCAAAGGTCTACAGACAATTCCTTTGACTTCATGCTTGGTTTGTGCTCAGACATGCACTATCAAGTGTGGGGCCTTATATAGACAGGTGTGTGCCTTTCCATATCATATCCATACAACTGAATTTACCACAGGTGGACTCCAATTAAGTTGGAACATCTCAAGGATTATCAGTGGATACAGTATGCACCTGAGCTCAATTTTGAGCTTCTTGGCCAAGGCTGTGAATACATATGTACATGTGATTTCTTAGTTTTTTATTTTTAATAAATATGCAAAAATATAAAAAAAAAAACTTTTTTCACGTTGTCATTATGGGGTATTGTGTGTAGAATTTTGAGGGAAAGAATTAACTTATTCTGTTTTGGAATAAGGCTGTAACAACATAACAAAATGTGAAAAAAGTGAAGCGCTGTGAATACTCTCCGAATGATATACATATATAATGAAATGAAAAATAAAAACAAGAGCGCCTCCTAGTGCAAATAACGCAGTACAAATCAACACAATTGTGAATGAAAAAGTATATAGGTGAAGCTGTACCATGTAGTCAATAAAAAAAACAGCCTCTCTCTCATATCCTTTTTTTCTGAGAGTCCTCACAGAATTGATGACAGCAAAGAGACGTTTCATATATTTAATCCAGAATGCATAAAAACAGCATACATAGGGTAAAACAGATAAAAAATAAGAATTTACTTACCGATAATTCTATTTCTCGTAGTCCGTAGTGGATGCTGGGGACTCCGTCAGGACCATGGGGAATAGCGGGCTCCGCAGGAGACAGGGCACATCTAAAAAAGCTTTTAGGTCACATGGTGTGTACTGGCTCCTCCCCCTATGACCCTCCTCCAAGCCTCAGTTAGGTACTGTGCCCGGACGAGCGTACACAATAAGGAAGGATCTTGAATCCCGGGTAAGACTCATACCAGCCACACCAATCACACCGTACAACTTGTGATCTGAACCCAGTTAACAGTATGATAACAAAACGAAGTAGCCTCCGAAAAGATGGCTCACAACAATAGTAATAACCCGATTTTTGTAACAATAACTATGTACAAGCATTGCAGACAATCCGCACTTGGGATGGGCGCCCAGCATCCACTACGGACTACGAGAAATAGAATTATCGGTAAGTAAATTCTTATTTTCTCTAACGTCCTAGTGGATGCTGGGGACTCCGTCAGGACCATGGGGATTATACCAAAGCTCCCAAACGGGCGGGAGAGTGCGGATGACTCTGCAGCACCGAATGAGAGAACTCCAGGTCCTCCTTAGCCAGAGTATCAAAATTTGTAAAATTTTACAAACGTGTTCTCCCCTGACCACGTAGCTGCTCGGCAAAGTTGTAATGCCGAGACTCCTCGGGCAGCCGCCCAGGATGAGCCCACCTTCCTTGTGGAATGGGCATCTACATATTTCGTCTGTGGCAGGCCTGCCACAGAATGTGCAAGCTGAATTGTACTACAAATCCAGCGTGCAATAGACTGCTTAGAAGCATGAGCACCCAGCTTGTTGGGTGTATACAGTATAAACAGCAAGTCAGACTTTCTGACTCCAGCCGTCCTAACTATATATATATATATATATATATATATATATATATATATATTTTTAGGGCCCTGACCACGTCTAGTAACTTGGAGTCCTCCAAGTCCCTAGTAGCCGCAGGCACCACAAGAGGTTGTTTCAGGTGAAAACGCTGACACCCCTTTATGAAGAAACTGGAGACGAGTCCCAGTTCTGTCCTGTTCAAATGGAAAATTTTAATATGGGCTTTTGTAAGACAAAGCCGCCCATTCTGACAATCGCCTGGCCGAGGCCAGGGCTAACAACATGGTCACTTCCCATGTGAGATATTTGTCAACAGCATGGTCACTTTCCATGTGAGATATTTCAAATCCACAGATTTGAGCGGTTCAAACCAATATGATTTTAAGAAATCCCAACACTATGTTGAGATCTCACGGTGCCCCTAGGGGCACAAAAAAGCTGTATATGCAATACATCCTTTACAATCTGGACTTCAGGAACTGAAGTCAATTCTTTCTGGAAGAAAATCTACAAGGCCGAAATTTAAATGTTAATGAACCCCAATTTGAGGTCCAAAACACTCCTGTTTTCAGGAAGTGTAGAAATCGACCTAGTTGAATTTCCGTCGTGGAGCCTTCCTGGCCTCACCCACGCAACATATTTTCACCACATGTGGTGATGACGTTGTGCGGTCACCTCCTTCCTGGCTTTGACCAGGGTAGGTATGACCTCTTATGGAATGCCTTTTCCCCTCAGGATCCGGCATTCAACCGCCATGCCGTCAAACGCAGCCGCGGTAAGTCTTGGAATAGACATGGTACTTGCTGAATCAAGTCCCTTCTTAGCTCCCCAGGCCCTTAGTCCTCTGTGAGCATTTCTTGAAGTTCCGGGTACCAAGTCCCTCTTGGCCAATCCGGAGCCACTAGTATAGTTCATACTCCTCTATGTCTTATAATTCTCAATACCCTGGTTATGAGAAACAGAGGAGGGAACACATACACAGACTGGTACACCCACGGTGTTACCAGAACATCCACAGCTATCGCCTGAAGGTCTCATGACCTGGCGGAATACCTGTCCCGTTTTTTGTTCGGGCGGGACGCCATCATGTCCACCTTTGGTCTTTGCCAACGGTCCACAATTATGTTGAAAAACTTCCCTATGAAGTTTCCACTCTCCCGGGTGGAGGTCATGCCTGCTGAGGAAGTCTGCTTCCCAGTCGTCCACTCCCGGAAAGAACACTGCTGACAGTGCTATCACATGATTTTCCGCCTAGCGAAAAATCCTTGCAGTTTTCACTGCCCTCCTGCTTCTTGTGCCGCCCTTCTGTTTACGTGGGCGACTGCCGTGATGTTATCCCACTGGATCAATACCGGCTGACCTTGAAGCAGAGGTCTAGCTAAGTTTAGAGCATTATAAAATTGCTCTAAGCTTATTTATGCGGAGAGAATTCTCCAGACTTAATCACACTTCCCTGGAAATTTTTTTTTCCTGTGTGACTGTTCCCCAGCCTCTCAGGCTGGCCTCCGTGGTCACCGGCATCCAATCCTGAATGCCGAATCTGCGGCCCTCTAGAAGATGAGCACTCTGTAATCACCACAGGAGAGACACCCTTTTCCTTGGATATAGGGTTATCCGCTGATGCATCTGAGGATGCGATCCGGACCATTTGTCCAGCAGATCCCACTGAAGAGTTCTTGCGGGAAATCTGCCGAATGGAATTGCTTCGTAATAAGCCACCATTTTTACCAGGACTCTTGTGCAATGATGCACTGACACTTTTCCTGGTTTTAGGAGGATCCCGATTAGCTCGGATAACTCCCTGGTTTTCTCCACTGGGAGAAACACGTTTTTCTGGACTGTGTCCAGAATCTTCCCTAGGAACAGTAGACGTGTCGTCGGAAAAAGCTGCGATTTTGGAATATTTAGAATCCACTCGTGCTGTCGTAGAACTACTTAAGATAGTGCTACTCCGACCTCCAACTGTTCTCTGGACCTTGCCCTTATCAGGAAAGCGTCCATGTTTCTTTTAAGAAAAATCATCATTCCGGCCATTACCTTGGTAAAGACCCGGGGCGCCGTGGACAATCCAAACGGCAGCGTCTGAACTGATAGTGACAGTTCTGTACCAGGAACCTGAAGTACCCTTGGTGAGAAGGGCAAATTTGGACCTGTAGGTAAACGTCCCTGATATCCAGTGACATCATATCGTCCCCTTCTTCCTGGTTCGCTATCACTGCTCCGAGTGACTCCATCTTGATTTGAACGCTTGTATGTAAGTGTTCAAATATTTCAGATCTCACCGAGCCGGTTGGCTTCAGTACCACAATATAGTGTGGAATACTACCCCCTTCCTTGTTGTAAGAAGGGTACTTTGATTATCACCTGCTGGGATTACAGCCTGTGAATTGTGTGAGGGGGAGACGTCTCGAATTTCCAATGTACACCTGGGATATTACATGTAGGATCCCGGAGTTCCCTTGCGAGTGTTGCTGAAACTCTTGAGATGACCCCCTACCGCACCTGAGTCCGCTTGTACGGCCCCAGCGTTATGCTGCGGACTTGGCAGAAGCCGTGAGGAGCTTCTGTTCCTGGGAATGAGCTGCTTGCTGCAGTCTTCTTCCCTTTCCTCTCCCCCTGGGCAGATATGACTGGCCTTCGCCCGCCTGCCCGTATGGGGACGAAAGGACTGAGACTGAAAAGACTGTGTCCTTTTCTGCCAATATGTGACTCGGGGTAACAAAAGGTGGATTTTTCAGCTGTTGCCATGGCCACCAGGTCCAATGGACCGCCCCTTTATACGGCAATACTTCCATATGCCGTCTGGAATCTGCCTCACCTGACCACTGTTGTGTCTTCGTCTGGCAGATATGTACATCACATTTACTCTTGATGCCAGAATGCAAATATGCCTCTGCGCATCACACATATATAGAAATGCATCCTTAAAATGCTCTATAGACAATAAAATCCTGTCCCTGTCAAGGGTATCAAAATTTTCAGTCAGGAAATCCGACCAAGCCCCCTCAGCGCTGCACATCCAGGCTGAGGCGATTGCTGGTCGTAGTATAACACCAGTATGTGTGTATATACTGTTATGATATTTTCCAGCTTCCTATCAGCTGGCTCCTTGAGGGCGGCCGTATCTGGAAACGGTAACGCCATGTTTTTTATAAGCGTGTGAGCGCCTTGTCCACCCTAAGGTGTGTTTTCCAACTCGCCCTTACTACTGGCGGGAAAAAGGGTATACCGCCCATAACTTTCTGTCGGAGGAACCCCACGTATCATCACACACTTCATTTAATTTATCTGATTCAGGCAAAACTACAAGTAGTTTATTCCCACCCTACAAAATACCCTTATTTGTGGTACTTGTGGTATCAGAAATACGTAACACCTCCTTCATTGCCCTTAACATGTAACTTGCGGCCCTAAAGGAAAAATACGTTTGTTTCTTCACCGTCGACACTGGGGTCAGTGTCCGTGTCAGTGTCTGTCGACCGACTGAGGTAAATGGGCGTTTTTACAAGCCCCTGACGGTGTCTGAGACGCCTGGACCGATACTAATTTGTCCGCCGGCTGTCTCATGTCGTCAACCGGCTTGCAGCGTGTTGACATTATCACGTAATTCCATAAGTAAGCCATCCATTCTGGTGTCGACTCCCTAGAGAGTGACATCACCATTACAGGCAATTTTCTCCGTCTCCTCACCAACATTTTCCTCATACATGTCGACACACACGTACCGACCTACAGCACACACATACAGGGAATGCTCTGATAGAGGACAGGACCCACTAGCCCTTTGGGGAGACAGAGGGAGAGTTTGCCAGCACACACCAAAAGCGCCATAATGTATATAACAACCCTAGAAGGTGTTGTTTCTATATATGGGCTCTTAATATATAATTATATCGCCAATTTATGCCCCCCTTCTCTTTAACCCTGTTTCTGTAGTGCAGGGGAGAGTGGGAGCCTTCCTCACCAGCGGAGCTGGTCAGGAAAATGGCGCTGAGTGCTGAGGAGAATAAGCTCCGCCCCTTTCACGGCGGGCTTTTCTCCCGGTTATTAGGAAAACTGGCCTGGGTTAAATACATACATATAGCCTTAATGGCTATATGTGATGTATTTATTTGCCTCTAAGGTAATCTATATTGCTGCCCAGGGCGCCCCCAGCAGCGCCCTGCACCCTCCGTGACCGAGATCAGTGAGCCGTGTAGCAACAATGGCGCACAGCTGCAGTGCTGTGCGCTACCTTCATGAAGACTGAGGAGTCTTCTGCCGCCTGTTTCCGGACCTCCGTTCTGCCGTTCTTCAGCGTCTGTAAGGGGGATCGGCGGCGCGGCTCCGGGACGAACCCCAGGCTGACCTGTGTTCCGACTCCCTCTGGAGCTCAGTGTCCAGTAGCCTAAGACTTCAATCCTCCTGCACGCAGGTGAGTTGCAAGTCTCTCCCCTAAGTCCCTCGTTGCAGTGATCCTGTCGCCAGCAGGAATCACTGATTAGAAACCTAAAAAAAAACTTTTCTAAACAGCTCTTTAAGAGAGCCACCTAGATTGCACCCTCTCGGACGGGCACAAAAACCTAACTGAGGCTTGGAGGAGGGTCATAGGGGGAGGAGCCAGTACACACCATGTGACCTAAAAGCTTTTTTAGATGTGCCCTGTCTCCTGCGGAGCCCGCTATTCCCCATGGTCCTGACGGAGTCCCCAGCATCCACTAGGACGTTAGAGAAAATGAATTAATAAAATAATAAAATAAACAATAAATATAAATATTTAAAAACTATATTTATTGAAGTTTTTTTCCTGATAAATGATTATTTTATTCTTTGTTATAAACTATATTTACTGTATATCTCTTTTCTCTTGTGTATCTGAGCTGATCTAAAGAAAAGAAGGTTCAATAGTCAGAAATCTTTATTTTATATCCATTTTTAACAGACCTGAAAATAGCAGCAGCAAACAAAAGTGATATGTAGTAGTGGCGTAAAATTTCCTGACTTAGAAATATTTCCTGAGTTCTTCAGCCTCCATTTCCATCTCTTCTTCAGGTCTCCATTTCTCTCGGCCTTCCTGCTCTTCTTTGTCATGGTCTTGCAAGATATCATACACCTTGTCATTCTTTTGAAAGTCTTCTGCTCTTCTTGGGAGAATGTGCACATGAACATGATGAACAGTCTGTCCAGCCTCTGGACCATCCTGGATTGAGATGGTAAGAGAAGTGCCACCAAAGTGGGTCTCCACTACATTGGAAACTCTCTGGACTGTGTTAAAAAGGTCATTTATTTCTTCAGGCAATAAGTCCCTGAAACGTTTTGCAGGCCGCAGTGGACAAACTAGCACATGACCTGGTACCACTGGTTTTCTATTCACGATGGCAAAAGACAGCTCAGTCTTTAAGAAAGAGACAGTTGGCTTAATAAGATGTTTGCCAAACCACAGAGGCATAGTGGAAGGTACTGTAGTAAATAAATGAACACTATATTGTTCTAGGAATTCATAAAAAATGGGATGTTTACTAGAATGACTAAGATAAGTTTATGCAAAAAATCAGCAATAATGCAGCCACAGGAGTAGTGTGATTTATGTTAGCAAAACAACATATGAATAAGAAAAAGCTTCATATGACACCAAATAACGTTCCCAGACTTTTCAAATTCCAGGACGTGAATTTATTGTAGTAATCTAGAAAAACAGATTCAAGCTGCAAAACAAAACAAATAACAAGTTATGAGAAATATTTCCATTTCAAAACATGAGACAACTCATAATAGATGTAAAACATATAGGGGTCGATTCAATTCCAAATGAGTTACTTGTGGTCATATTACATATGAGTTACTTGTGTACTTATGAGTTAAGGTACCACTATACTCACAGATTTTTATTTGCAGACCCATAGGGTTGCGTGCAAAAATCCATAAGTACGGGGCAAGACTGGTCCGTGACTTCAGCGGTCATTGCCAGCATTTCTTTAGCATTGCAACAGCAACTCACCCCCCTCATATTTAATTGAACTGTTCCGTTAGTATCAACAATCCATTTATGTAATAAAATTGCATGCTTTTACAAATGTATGGGTTTAAGGTAATAACTTACGGCCTTATTGAGAGATGGACGCAGGTCACTGCATAAGCAGCCAGATCTGCGCCTATCTTTTCAAGTGCTGAGGGCCACCCAGCACAGGGCAGGTCCGCCCAGCATGTGTGAGGTCAGATTGCAGACTCATCGGAACAAAGGTTGATCTCTGGCAGTGTAGTCAGGCGGTCCACCAAAAATTTTTTAATCGGAGCAGCTGCGTGTGATGTCACGCAGCCGCCCAGAAAACTGTACTGGCACACCCACGTTTCGGCCCATCCTTCCCACAAAGAAGCCCCCGACGCCCGCCACTGTCAATCACATTGCAGTCGCATCTCCATTGGATGCAATGTGTGTGCCCGTGCATGCGAGATGCGGCCCTGTGCATTAGCGTCCGTCTCTGAGTTAGGCCTTTAATGTAAAAGAACACCATCAAACTTGGTTCCTATACAATTAAGACTGGAAAATGGAATATCGAGACATACCAGTGACCAAGACAGCTCGATTCAAGTATAGAAATATACAGCAAATTTAAATTTGGAAAAGGATAGGAAAAGCAGATCAACCATGTTTAAATAAGAATTTACTCACCGGTAATTCTATTTCTCGTAGTCCGTAGTGGATGCTGGGAACTTCGTAAGGACCATGGGGAATAGACGGGCTCCGCAGGAGACTGGGCACTCTAAAAGAAAGATTAGGTACTATCTGGTGTGCACTGGCTCCTCCCTCTATGCCCCTCCTCCAGACCTCAGTTAAGGAAACTGTGCCTGGAAGAGCTGACACAACAAGGAAAGGATTTGGAATCCAGGGTAAGACTCATACCAGCCACACCAATCACACTGTACAACTTGTGATAACCATACCCAGTTAACAGTATGAACAACAACTGAGCCTCAGGAACAGATGGCTCATAACAGTAACCCTTGAGTTAAGCAATAACTATATACATGTATTGCAGAGAGTCCGCGCTTGGGACGGGCGCCCAGCATCCACTACGGACTACGAGAAAAAGAATTACCGGTGAGTAAATTCTTATTTTCTCTGACGTCCTAGTGGATGCTGGGAACTCCGTAAGGACCATGGGGATTATACCAAAGCTCACAAACGGGCGGGAGAGTGCGGATGACTCTGCAGCACCGAATGAGCAAAGGCAAGGTCCTCCTCAGCCAGGGTATCAAACTTGTAGAACTTAGCAAATGTATTTGAACCCGACCAAGTAGCAGCTCGGCAAAGCTGTAAAGCCGAGACCCCTCGGGCAGCCGCCCAAGAAGAGCTCACCTTCCTTGTGGAATGGGCTTTTACTGATTTAGGATGCGGTAACCCTGCCGCAGAATGAGCTTGCTGAATTGTGTTACAGATCCAGCGCGCAATAGTTTGCTTTGAAGCCGGAGCACCCAGTTTGTTGGGTGCATGCAGGATAAACAGCGAGTCAGTTTTCCTGACTCCAGCCGTCCTGGCTACATAGATTTTCAAAGCCCTGACTACGTCCAGCAACTTGGAAGCCTCCAAGTCCCGAGTAGCCACAGGCACCACAAGAGGTTGGTTCAAATGAAACGCTGATACCACCTTTGGGAGAAATTGGGGACGAGTCCTCAATTCTGCCCTGTTCATATGGAAGAGCAGATACGTGCTTTTACATGACAAAGCCGCCAATTCTGACACACGCCTAGCTGAAGCCAAGGCCAACAGCATGACCACCTTCCACGTGAGATACTTTAGCGCCACGGTCTTAAGTGGCTCAAACCAGTGTGATTTCAGGAAATCCAACAAAACGTTACGATCCCAAGGTGCCACTGGAGGCACAAAAGGGGGCTGAATATGCAGCACTCCCTTAACAAACGTCTGAACTTCAGGCAGTGAAGCCAGTTCTTTTTGAAAGAAAATAGATAGGGCCGAAATCTGGACCTTTATGGATCCTAATTTTAGGCCCATAGTCACTCCTGACTGTAGGAAGTGCAGGAATCGACCCAGCTGGAATTCCTCTGTAGGGGCCTTCCTGGCCTCACACCAAGCAACATATTTTCGCCATATACGGTGATAATGTTTTGCTGTCACGTCTTTCCTAGCCTTTATCAGCATAGGAATAACTTCATCCGGAATGCCCTTTTCCGCTAGGATCCGGCGTTCAACCGCCATGCCGTCAAACGCAGCCGCGGTAAGTCTTGGAACAGACAGGGCCCCTGCTGTAACAGGTCCTGTCTGAGAGGCAGAGGCCATGGGTCCTCTGAGATCATTTCTTGTAGTTCTGGGTACCAAGTTCTTCTTGGCAAATCCGGAACGATGAGTATAGTTCTTACTCCTCTCTTTCTTACTATCCTCAGTACCTTGGGTATGAGAGGAAGAGGAGGGAACACATAAACCGACTGGTACACCCACTGTGTCACTAGTGCGTCCACAGCTATCGCCTGAGGGTCCCGTGACCTGGCGCAATATTTTTTTAGCTTTTTGTTGAGGCGGGACGCCATCATGTCCACCTGTGGCAGTTCCCAACGATTTACAATCTGTGTGAAGACTTCTTGATGAAGTCCCCACTCTCCCGGGTGGAGGTCGTGCCTGCTGAGGAAGTCTGCTTCCCAGTTGTCCACTTCCGGAATGAACACTGCTGACAGTGCTAGCACGTGATTCTCCGCCCATCGAAGAATCCTTGTGGCTTCTGCCATTGCCATCCTGCTTTTCGTGCCGCCCTGGCGGTTTACATGGGCGACCGCCGTGATGTTGTCTGACTGAATCAGTACAGATTGGTTTTGAAGCAGGGGCTCTGCTTGACTCAGGGCGTTGTAGATGGCCCTTAGTTCCAATCTATTTATGTGTAGAGAAGTCTCCAGACTTGACCTCTGTCCCTGGAAGTTTCTTCCCTGAGTGACTGCCCCCCATCCTCGGAGGCTTGCATCCGTGGTCACCAGGATCCAGTCCTGTATGCCGAACCTGCGTCCCTCGAGAAGATGAGCACTCTGCAGCCACCACAGCAGAGACACCCTGGCCCTTGAAGATGCGATCCGGACCATTTGTCCAACAGATCCCACTGAAAGATCCTTGCATGGAACCTGCCGAAGGGAATTGCTTCGTAAGAAGCCACCATCTTTCCCAGGACTCGCGTGCAGTGATGCACCGACACCTGTTTTGGTTTCAGGAGGTCCCTGACCAGAGATGACAATTCCTGGGCCTTCTCCTCCGGGAGAAACACCTTCTTCTGTACTGTGTCCAGAATCATTCCCAGGAAAAGCAGACGCGTCGTAGGGATCAGCTGCGACTTTGGGATATTCAGAATCCAGCCGTGCTGTTGCAACACTTCCTGAGAGAGTGCTACGCTGACCAACAACTGCTCTTTGGACCTCGCCTTTATGAGGAGATCGTCCAAGTACGGGATAATTATAACTCCCTGTCTTCGAAGGAGTATCATCATTTCGGCCATTACCTTGGTAAATATTCTCGGAGCCGTGGAGAGACCAAACGGCAACGTCTGGAATTGGTAATGACAGTTCTGTACCACAAACCTGAGGTACTCCTGGTGAGGTGGGAAAATGGGGACATGCAAGTAAGCATCCTTGATGTCCAGCGACACCATAAAATCCCCCTCTTCCAGGCTTGCAATAACCGCCCTGAGCGATTCCATTTTGAACTTGAACTTCTTTATATAAGTGTACAAGGATTTTAAATTCAGGATGGGTCTCACCGAACCGTCCGGTTTCGGTACCACAAACATTGTGGAATAGTAACCCCTGCCCTGTTGAAGGAGGGGGACCTTGATTATCACCTGCTGGAGGTACAGCTTGTGAATTGCCGCCAGTACTACCTCCCTTTCCCTGGGAGCAGCTGGCAAGGCTGATTTGAGGTAACGGCGAGGGGGAGTCGCCTCGAACTTCAGCTTGTATCCCTGAGATACAATTTGTACAACCCATAGATCCACTTGTGAGCGAAACCACTGGTTGCTGAAGTTTCGGAGACGCGCACCCACCGCACCTGGCTCCGCCTGTGGAGCCCCAACGTCATGCGGTGGACTTAGTGGAAGCAGGGGAGGATTTTTGTTCCTGGGAACTGGCTGCCTGGTGCAGCTTCTTTCCTCTACCCTTGCCTCTGGCCAGAAAGGATGCTCCTCTGACCCGCTTGCCTTTCTGAGGCCGAAAGGACTGCATTTGATAATACGGTGCTTTCTTAGGCTGTGAGGGAACCTGAGGCAAAAAAGTCGACTTCCCAGCAGTTGCTGTGGATACGAGGTCCGAGAGACCGTCCCCAAATAGTTCCTCACCCTTATAAGGCAAAACCTCCATGTGTTTTTTAGAATCTGCATCACCTGTCCACTGCCGAGTCCATAATACTTTCCTGGCAGAAATGGACATTGCATTAATTCTAGATGCCAGCAGGCAAATGTCCCTCTGTGCATCCCGCATATATAAGACGACGTCTTTTATATGTTCGATGGTTAGCAAAATAGTATCCCTGTCGAGGGAATCAATGTTGTCTGACAGGGTATCAGTCCATGCTGCTGCAGCACTACACATCCAGGCTGAAGCAATAGCAGGTCTCAGTAGAGTACCAGAGTGTGTATACACAGACTTCAGGATAGCTTCCTGCTTTCTATCCGCAGGATCCTTTAGGGCGGCCGTATCCTGAGACGGCAGTGCCACCCTTTTAGATAAGCGTGTTAGCGCCTTGTCCACCCTAGGGGATGTTTCCCAACGTAACCTATCCGTTGGCGGGAAAGGGTACGCCATCAGTAACCTCTTAGAAATCACTAGTTTCTTATCAGGGGAACTCCACGCTTCTTCACACAAATCATTTAATTCATCAGATGGGGGAAAAGTCACTGGCTGCTTTTTCTCCCCAAATATAATACCCCTTTTGGTGGTAACCGGGTTAATATCAGAAATGTGCAATACATTTTTGATTGCAGTAATCATGCATCGGATGGCTTTTGTAGACTGAACATTTGTCTCATCCTCATCCACACTGGAGTCAGACTCCGTGTCGACATCTGTGTCTACCATCAGAGCTAGCGGGCGTTTATGAGCCCCTGACGGCTTCTGAGTCGCCTGGGCAGGCGCGGGCTGAGACCCCGGCTGTCCCAAGGCTGCTGCGTCATCAAACCTTTTATGTAAGGAGTTGACACTGTCGGTTAAGACCTTCCACATATCCATCCAATCAGGTGTCGGCCCCGTCGGGGGCGACACCACATGTATCTGCCCCTGCTCTGCCTCCACGTAACACTCCTCATCAAACATGTCGACACAGCCGTACCGACACACCGCACACACACAGGGAATGCTCAGACTGAGGACAGGACCCCACAAAGTCCTTTGGGGAGACAGAGAGAGAGTATGCCAGCACACACCACAGCGCTATATAACACAGGGATTTACACTGCTAATAAGTGATTTTCCCAATAGCTGCTGGTTTGTATCGATTTGCGCCTAAATTTATGTGCCCCCCCTCTCTTTTTAACCCGTCTTGTACCTAAATACTGCAGGGAGAGCCTGGGGAGCGTGCTTCCAGCGGAGCTGTGAAGGGAAAATGGCGCTGGTGTGCTGAGGAAGAAGGCCCCGCCCCCTCAGCGGCGGGCTTCTGTCCCGCGTTTTCTTTAACTTAATGGCGGGGTTTTTTACACATATACAGTTAGGTGACTGTATTATGTGTATATTTAGCCAAAAGGTAATATAATTGCTGCCCAGGGCGCCCCCCCCCCCAGCGCCCTGCACCCTACAGTGACCGGAGTGTGTGGTGCGCTGTGGGAGCAATGGCGCACAGCTGCAGTGCTGTGCGCTACCTTAATGATGACCGGAGTCTTCTGCCGCCGATTTCATCTCCTTCTTCTGTCTTCTGGCTCTGCAAGGGGGACGGCGGCGCGGCTCCGGGAACGGACGATCGAGGTCAGGCCCTGTGTTCGAACCCTCTGGAGCTAATGGTGTCCAGTAGCCTAAGAAGCACAAGCTAGCTGCACGCAGGTAGGTTTGCTTCTCTCCCCTCAGTCCCACGTAGCAGTGAGTCTGTTGCCAGCAGATCTCACTGAAAATAAAAAACCTAACAAATACTTTCTTTCTAGCAAGCTCAGGAGAGCCCACTAGGAGCACCCAGCTCTGGCCGGGCACAGATTCTAACTGAGGTCTGGAGGAGGGGCATAGAGGGAGGAGCCAGTGCACACCAGATAGTACCTAATCTTTCTTTTAGAGTGCCCAGTCTCCTGCGGAGCCCGTCTATTCCCCATGGTCCTTACGGAGTTCCCAGCATCCACTAGGACGTCAGAGAAAATAGCATGCGAGCAGTAAGTGACATAGATTTTTTTTAAATACAAGATGGTCCAGTATATCTTAACATTCATGAATTACTGAGCCCATGCTATCTTGCTACAATGTTGAAATACTTTTCAAAGTGGTTCCTATATCAGTTCGTGGAAGCGGCTCTAAAGTCTTGAACTTTTTACCATGTTCAAGCCAGCTTAAACATGTTTGAGTGTACATTGATATACTGTACAGAAGCCTCCTTGGGTGCCTCTAGGCGAGTTGGCACCCAATTACATAAATGTATGACCCAAAGTAGGTTCTATTATCATGTAGTGTATGACCACCAGAGCAGAGACACCTTCCATTACTATTATCATGTAGGGCATATGTCTCTTTTAATGGAATAATTATTTTTTTTCTAGTTTAAATTAATCCATCCCTTACATGCACCTGTAATGGACCATTCAATTGATTTGGTCAACAAGTAAAAGGATAGACAGTGCTTAAGGTCGACAGGTTCAAGGGGTTGACAGGTTCAAATGGTCGTCACATATGGTCGACACAAGAGTTAAAAAACAACATTTTTTACCATGCCCAAAGCATGGCGAGCAATGTGAGTCCGGGAGTGGATACATTTTCACTAATTTGGCTCAAATATGTTGAAATTAACAAAATGACACACAAAAAAACTTGTGCTGACCATTTTCATGCTGACCTTTTAACCCTGTAAACCTTTTCCATTTTGATCATTTGACCCTGTGAACCTTTTGTATGTTGACCATTTGGGGTCGACAGTCTTTCTTTTTACTGTAGTTCTATTATACCACACCTCTTGTAGCAATGGGACAATAGGAAAGTGACCCCACCATCTGGACACACAGAGAAGATGAAAAAACAACTTATACTAAGTTAGTGAGTATAAAGATTCTCAAATCAGGTGCGTCAGGGTGGGATCCCTGTGGAAACCTGTGGACATAGGAGAAATACCGTTATCAACGGTAAGTTCTTGCCATAATGTATATTTCTCCGGAAGGGTCCACAGGTTATCCACAGGATAACATTGGGACTTCCCAAAGCAATTTTTAGTGGTGGGGACGCTCCTGATTAGACAGGAGAACCTTTCACCTGAATTCAGCGTCATGAGAGGCAAAGGTATCCAAGGCATAATGTCTAATGAAAAAGTGTTAATGGAAGACCATGTGGCTGCCTTACATATCTGTTCTGCTGAAGCACCATGTTGTGCTGCCCATGAAGGACCTACCTTACGTGTAGAGAGTGAGCAGAGACATTAGCCGGAACAGGGAGATCAGCTCGAGATGAACAAATATGAAAACAATAGGAAGCGCTGTCACCAACAGTGAAAAATTTAAAATATATTTATTGCCGTTATTACTGATAAACACACAATTTAATAAAACTAACAAAAACCTTTCTGCTGAAGTGTTATTATAACTGCACTGTTGCTGGGATTTGTGCAGTAACCTTTTTGTTATTGGCACTGGGAGGCTCCCTTAATTATACTGAAAAGATGTTGCAATTCCAGGAAAGTCCTCAGATGTACTTTATTATATGGAGAAGTCTCCAGAGTGTGCACACTCCACAGGTGAACTAATTAGTGCAAAAGTTCACTGTTTATCCTTTATACCATTATATGATCCACAAAGATGATTTCTGAATGGGTACACCGCAGAATACTATTCAGTTCAGATAATGCATCATTGTTACCTCCGTTCAAACACTTAACTGTGGTGGTCCGATAATTAAGAGACTTTGCTGGGGTGAATAATTAAACACAGTTCAATGTCTCAGTTAGAATCAGAGCGTGGCCTGCTCTAAAGCAGCAATCTGTTCACACAATGTGCTTACCCCCGTCTCTATTGGTTGCGGACAAACGGAGATTTCCTTCACCGATGCGGGCGCCGGCTGCCCGTAGCTTACACTGCAGTTTGAAGGATCTGTCCGGAGCTTGAAGCTGCCTCGCTCCGGCTGTGGTTCCCGTTTGTGGATCAATTAATGGGACAAAATGCAGCCCCCAGCATAGATCATTCAGCAGAAAGGATAGCAGGATACGTAACGCGTTTCTCAGCCTCGGAACAGGGGCTGTTTCATCATCTTGTTGTTTTAAGATCAGCTCGAGAGTATGCTTCTGAAATAGTCATTCAAAGCCATCTTGCTAGCATCTGTTTAGTAGCAGGCCATCCTCTCTTGTGAAATCCGTAGAGAATGAAGAGAGAATCTGTCTTTCTGATGGCACTGGTACGATCTACGAAGATTCTTTTTTTTTTTTCCAAATATGTTTATTAAATACCTCCAAAACATGGTACAGAAATAAGGGGGAAAAAAAAAAAACCCGCATACAGATCAGACATATCGACATCAAAGTAAGCAGATAAGAAAGGTAAAAGTACACAGCATATATGAGTAGGTGGAGGAAATTTTCCAATTTTCTAAAACAATCAACAAGAACAAATTGTAAACCACCAGAAGAGCGGCGGTCAGGCTATAATATATTGAGAATGGGACTGAATATGACTGACTAAAAACTGACACTCAATTCCGGCAGTTCAAATTAAGAAAAAAAAGAGGTAAAAAAAAGAACATCACAAAAACGTTAGAACAAAAAATAAGCAAAAACACCTACCAAGAGCCACAGGCCACCGATCCGTCCATAGAAGTGTCCATCCAATCCGCCAGGGAAGAAACAGCAGAAATAAGAAGAGAGGGGAAAGAAAAGAGGAAGTGTGTGGAGAGGGAAGTACGGATGAAAAAGAGGGAGAGGGGAAGATAGGAAGCTCAGTCAGTTAGAGAAATTTGACTATCAAGTTGTCGGAGAGAGTACCAAAAGTTAGATTGGAAACATTTATGTATTGCTAGTTTAGTGTGGGGAGGGAGGGTACAAATGTATTTATCCCAGCACTTAAAGAGTGCAGGAGTCAGGGTTTCCTTGTGGATAGAGGCCTCCAGCCAGTCCATATTAAATAAGAAGAGTAACCTAGAAGTAGCCATAGGGAGAGTAGGAGAGGCAGGATGGATCCACTGTTGCAATATAGCTTTTTTCCCCACTGCTGAAAGTAACACTATCAATTTTTTATCAGTGCGTGGAATTCCAGGTTGGTCCGACAGATGACCAAAGAGGGCCCAGGGAGCAGTGCATTGAAAGGGGATGCCTAGCGTTGAGGTGCCATAATGGTGTAAGGTATGCCAGAATTTTTGAATGACAGGGCAGGCCCAGAGACAATGGAAAAGGTCAGCTTCTACCGTTGAGCATTTATTACATCCGGCCCTATCTGATATACCCATTAGAAAACCTTGTTTAGGCGAAATATATGCCCTGTGTAGCAGTTTATAGGCCATTTCCTGATATATACTAGCCGGTATTAGTTTAAGGGTGATAAAAAAAGTATCTAATAGGGTGTCTACTGTGAATGTAGGAACTTGGGAGATCCATTTAGCTAGATCAGGAAAATCAGTGTGGGGGTCCAGTTCAGTGCGGATACGTGCATAGATAGAAGATATGGAGTATGTGTTGGAGCGTAAAAGGGAGTCTAAGGGGTTAACAAAGTCTTTTCCCGTGAGGTGAGGGAGAACGGATGTAAGATAATGTATAGCCTGGGAGTAGTAAAATCCATGCAGGGGTGAAATTGCATATTTCTCAATAGCCTCCTGGAATGGCAAAGGAGTATGAGTAGGTGTCATCAGATTACGTAGAGTCTTTAAACCAGAGGAGCACCAAGCACTAAAAGGCAAAGAGGCAGTACCATTCTGGAACTCCAGGTTTCCAAGCAAAGGTAGAGATACTGAGTAATAATATTTGAGACCAAGAGCTTTCCTAGCCATTTTCCACGCCTTAATAGTGGAAGACAATAGCGGGTTATCAAATTGGGAAGATTTTATTTGAGAGGGCCGGGCATGTAGGAGGTAAGCAAGAGAGAGAGGAGCACAAAGCTGAGATTCTAACTTGGTATCTGTGAATACATCGTTGCCACTGAGCCAATCCATAGCGAAACGTAGTAAGCACGCTAGATTGTATTGTTTAATGTTTGGTAGGTTTACACCCCCTTGGCGCACCGATTGCGACATTTTTTTTTAGACTTATTCTGGGGCGCTTACGGTTCCATATAAACTTGGAAAGCAAGGTATTAAGTAAAGAAAAGTCGGAGTTAGTGAGAAGAATGGGAGTCATTTGGAGGATATACAGGAGTTTCGGGAAGCTTGCCATTTTAAACAGGTTGCATCTCCCTAACATATTAAGGGGAAGGTTTTGCCATAGGCTAAGTTCAGTCTGGATTTTATGTATGATCGGGGTTATATTACGTGCATAGAGGGTGGAGAGATGTTGTGGTAGAGCCACTCCTAAAAAGGTGATATGCGAGGGGGCCCATCTAAACGGGAAGGGTCTAATCCAACCCAGTCTCGCCTGGCCAAATATGGCCAGGGCTTCAGACTTGGCAAAGTTAATGGAGAAGCCAGCAAAAGACGAAAATCTGTCAATTGCCTCTACCAATACAGGAAGGGAGCGTTTAGGGTCAGAGGTACATATAAGTAGGTCATCTGCGAAGGCTATAACTTTGAGTTCGCGATCCCCAACAACAATGCCTCTAAACCCAGGTAGCAGTTGGATATAACGAATAAAAGGTTCCAGGGCCAAATTAAAAAGCAAAGGGGAGAGAGGGCATCCTTGTCTGGTGCCTCTCTCAAGAAAAAAGGAAGAGGAGGCCACATTATTAACTACCACCTGGGCCATCGGAGCAGTGCAGAGGGTCCGTATTAGACTACAGAAATTAGTGCCAAATTGCTGATGGGAGAGCACTCTAAAAAGGTGTGGCCAAGCGATTTTATCGAAGGCCTTTTCGGCGTCTAGATTAATAAGAATATTGTCTTCCAAATTATGAAGGCGGGTGTGGGAAATAGCAGCTATCGCCGATCTAATACCTTGTACAGATTGTCTGCCTTTAATAAAGCCTAACTGGGCCGGGGAAATGAGATGAGGCAGACAAGACTGTAGACGGTTGGCCATTAGTTTGGTAAGCAATTTGAAGTCTTGGTTAAGAAGTGAGATAGGGCGATAGGAACCCACGAGGGAGGGATCTTTACCCGGCTTGGGTATTACGATTATCCGTGCCTCATTGAAGTATAAGGGTATAGTTCCGGAGGTAAAGATATGATTATATAATTTGGCTAGAGTGGGTGTGAGTTCAGCATTAAGTAGTTTATAGTATTCAGCCCCAAAGCCATCAGGGCCTGGGCTCTTGCCGTTTGGTAAAGATTTGATAGTTGTGAGTATCTCTTCCTCAGTTATAGACATCTCGAGAAGGTCCCTGTCATCTCGAGAGAGGACAGGAAGCTGAGCGTCATGCAAAAAGGATTCACCTGTCTCCACGTTATCTGGCTCTGCTGTATATAGGGATTTGTAAAACTGCATAAATTCGGCGCAAATGGCTGTCGGATCTGATATAATAGTGTCTGAAGATTGAACCACCTCAACCCATGTGCGCGTGCGGGGTCCCCGAGCGAGGTTTGCCAAGAGTCTGCCCGATTTATTACCCCATCTAAAAAATTTGTTCCGCTGGTAATCATATCGTGTCTGGGCCTGCTCTGTTAGGAAGGTATCATATACTTGTTTAGCAGTCAGGTATGCCTCTTTATGTGCGGGAGTGTCGGAACGCTTATATGCTCTATAAGTTGAGGTGAGAAGGGAGCTCAGTTCATGGAGGCGGGAGTTAAATATTTTGCGTTTAGAATTTACGTATGAGACAATGTGGCCCCGGATAACAGCTTTAGAGGCGCTCCAGAACAGTGAGACATCCTCCGCCTGGGCCAAATTATCAGCAACGTAGGTGTGCCAAGTGTGTCTAAGGTGTAGGAGAAAATCCTCAGAGTGAGTAAGATAAGCAGGGAATCGCCAGCATTTGGAAAAACATTGGGGCAACGCGAGCTTAAGAGAAATCATAATAGGGGCATGGTCTGAGATAATAATATTTTTAATCGATGTGTGAGTGACTTTAGGGAAGAGGTGTCGGGATAAGAAAATATAATCAATACGGGAGTGCGTAGAGTGGGGGTGAGAGTAGAAAGAGTAATCACGAAGAAGAGGGTGATGGATACGCCAAGGGTCGGAGAGAGCAAGTTGTGAACAGAGGGAGGAAAGAAGATCACAGCCGGATTTGGAGGATGAAGTACTCACCCCAGACCTGTCCATGGACGGATCGATGACCGTGTTAAAATCTCCTCCTAGGATTAGATTAGAGCTCCCCCAAGAGGAAAGTTTCTGTAGGACAACTGCAAAAAAATCTTGTTGAGAGACGTTTGGGGCATATAGATTAAGGAGAGTATACAAGACATTATCAATAATCACATCTAGCAAAATAAATCTCCCATTAGGATCGAGAAACCTTCTGCGTATCGAATATTGTAGGGACTTGTGAAAAAGGATGGCAACTCCCCTGGTCTTATTAGAATAAGGGGCCGAGATACAATCCCCGATCCAGGGGGCACGTAGAGTATTACGGGGATCGTCCAGCCAATGTGTTTCCTGTAGGAAGGTGATGTGAGGGGTCAAACGGTGGAGGTGGGAGAGCACTTTCTTGCGCTTCACTGGAGCGTTAAGGCCCTCCACATTCCATGATACTATATTGAAGGCAAGGAGTGGGGTATCCTCCGCGGCGGCTGGGGGAGTAGGAGCAGGATCAGCTATATCAGCCTATACCGATGGATGGGAATGCAAGAAAAAATATACTAGAGGTAAAGTAGGGCCCCTGCCCGTCCCAGCGAGCGGGAAGGGGTTGACCCATGGAGGATCGGGGTCGGCAGGTCCGGCAGGTGTAACCAACAATATTAAACAGTAACATAAAAAACAAACAAGAAAAACAAGAAAATTTACAGCTCATTGTATACACAGAGCTGCGCAATTATTCCTCTCCATGTGACCTACAGATGGAGAGAAAAAAAAGAGAGAAAAACATGCATGCAAGCAATAATAACAGTGCAACAGTCAAGTGGGTAAACTCGAGAAGTGGGCCTTGGCGAGTGTTATGTCATCGAAGAACAACGGCCTGCCGTCCTCGAAGACCCGCAGCCGGGCCGGGTACAGGAGAGAGAATTTAATTTTGGCGTTAAACAGTTGCTTGCACAACGGGGCAAACTCCTTGCGTTTAGCAGCGACAATGGTGGAAAAATCCTGAAATATCAAGAGCCGATCTCCGTTGTAGGTTAAGCTGTCCGTCTTCCGGTAGTGGTCTAGGAGTCGAGCTTTGTCGGCATAATTAAGGATTTTCATGATCACCGGGCGAGGGCGACCAGAGTTTGTTTTACGTTCAGGGCCGATTCTATGTGCCCGCTCAATAGCCAGAGGGGCACCTTTGAGATCCATGGCCAGTTGTTGCGGTATCCAGTTAGAAAGAAGGTCAAGTAACTCATGGCCTTTGACCGATTCGGGGATACCCACCACCCGGAGATTACTTCTGCGTCCGCGATTCTCCAAATCATCTAGCTTCTGGGTCAGATCCGAAATGTCACTTTGCTGTGAATTAATGGTGAGCTGTGCTGCATGCAAATTATCCTCCAGGGTAGATACCCTCTGTTCGACGTCATCTAAGCGGCCAGAGTGTTGAGTTAATTTGGATAGAGTAGAGTCAATAGCTTCTCTAATGCCCGCCAGCTTTTCATCCAGCAGAGGGCCCAGCACCGCCGCAATATCCGCAGGTTTCATTTTGGGTGGCTTACTGGCCGGAGCAGACTTGCGTTTTTGTAAGGACCTGGAACGGGTGACAGAGCAATCTGAATCAGATGAGTGTCTCCACACAGTATCGCCTCGGGTTGTAGAGGCGGGGTCAGCAATTGACATCGGGGTGGGTATGAGAAATTTTTCCATAAAAATAAGCGGGCAACGGAGGACCGATTTATACAGTAGGAGTCGCCTCACGCAAGGAGCAAGCTATAATGAGGTCACATGGAGAGGAAAAAAAAAAAGGGGGAAGTATAACAGGTTACATCCCAACGAGTAATAGTTCAGGACCGGTAGGCATCAGTCCGTGAACAGCGCACATGGGCGAGGAGAAATGTCACACAGGTTCCGGCCGCTAAACAGGAGACATGAGAATAGGCAGAAGTATAGAAATATATTTATAGTGGCTGTGAGTTGTCTAATCTAAAAGTCGCCACAAGAGGGAGCTAGAGTTACAGCCATTTCTAGCTATGGAGTGAGGAAAGAGCTGTGCCAGTCACAAGATGGCCGCCGACTGTAAATAAGACACGGATCCTCCGGAGGTCCCCGGGTCGTTAATCCCCGCCAGTGAGGGGGGGAGATCTGTCCTGCAAGGATGTGTGAGGTGGGGATCGGAGGGCAGGTGCCCGGAGAGGCCGGAGATCGGCAAAGCAGAGCTCAAAGTCCGGGCGGCGCCAACCACAAGATGGCCGCCAGTCACACTCGTCCCGGCTCTCACCTCCCGCAGATTGTCCGGTCGCCGGTCTCCAATGAGGGTCAGTGCTTGATGGGTGGGCTCTTGGGTGTCAGGGAGCGCCGCTCAGGTGTGAGGGGGGGTCCGCAGAATCGCCGCATCAGGTCCAGCGGACCGACGGCTCCACTCCCAAATCGAGGCCCCGGCTTCTTGAGGAGGGGAAGGCCGCAACCTGCAGAAGCCCTGGTAAGGGCTCCCCGGCTCCGCAACCGAGCCCCTCTGGTGCTTAGTGATCAGGGGAGCAGGCGGTCCAGTACAGAGGTGCTTGGGGACCCGTGAAATGGGTTTTATGTTAGTTTTATGAGCGGGGCCAGCAGGAGCTCATAGAGAAGGCTTCCTCACAGCTTGCAGGCTAGGCCACCTACGAAGATTCTTAATGCACGGACTACGTCCAGCGACGCTTCTCCCGCAGAAAGTCCAGATACCTGAAAAGTTGGGACTACAATTTCTTCGTTAAGGTGAAACTTAGATACCACCTTAGGAAGATAACCAGACCTAGTTCTGAGAACTGCTTTATCTGGATAAAAAAAAATCAGAAAAGGAGATTTACATGACAGTGCTCCTAAATCTGACACTCTTCTAGCTGATGTCATAGTCAGTAGAAAGAGTACTTTAGCTGTCAACCATTTAAGATCCACTTTCTTAAGTGGTTCAAATGGAGCCCCTTGAAGGGCTTTGAGGACCAGACTTAAATCCCAAAGTACTGCAGGAGGAACAAAAGGTGGTTGAATGTGTAGCATTCTATGGCAAAAAATACGCACATCTTGTAAAGTAGCAATTTTCTTTTGAAACCATACAGTCAATGCTGAAACTTGAACTCTCAAGGAAGCCACCTTCAAACCATTATCCATTCCTGCCTGAAGGAAATCTAAGATTCTGGATACTCTGAAAGATTTTGGATCCATATTTCTTTCACTGCACCAATGAATATAGGTTCGCCATATTCGGTGATAAATGCGAGCAGAGGAGGGTTTCCTTGCTCTGAGCATTGTTTGAATTACCTGTCCTGAAGTCAAGAGGGTTTTCACGATAGAGGTTTCAACAGCCACACCGTCAAAGACAGCCGATCCAGATGCCTGTGATAACAAGGACCCTGCATCAGTAGATCTGGATGTTGAGGGAGCAGCATTGGAGCATCCATCGACATCCTCTGCAGATCTATGTACCAATGCCTTCTGGGCCAAGCCGGAGCTATTAGAATCACGGCACCTTTTGCTTGCTTTATTTTCCTCAGCACCCTGGGTATCAGGAAGATTGGAGGAAACAGATATGCCAGAAGAAATTCCCATTTCACTGACAGTGCGTCCACAAGGATCGCTCCGGGGTCTTTTATTCTTGACCCGTATGCCGGAACTTTGTTTTTCAGATGGAACGCCATGAGATACATCTCTGGCAACCCCCACTTGTCTACTAGAGTCTGAAATACTTCCGGGTAAGGAGCCCATTTGGTTGCTCGAATGGTGTGTCGACTGAGAAAGTCTACTTCCCAGTTTAGGACTCCTGGAACAAACACTGCGGACAATGCTGGAAGATGGAGTTCTGCCCACTTTAGTATGTGACTTACTTCCTTCATTGCTTTTTTGCTGCAAGTTCCTCCCTGATGGTTGAGGTACGCTACTGCCGTTGCATTGTCTGAGCCGATCTGCACTGGTTTTCCTTGCAGAATGTCCTTTACCTGAATCAGTGCCATGTATATGGGCCAAATTTCTAACAGGTTTATTGGCAGGCAACTTTTTTCTATGGTCCATTGTCCCTGGAACCATATTTTTTCAGACACTGCTCCCCAGCCCTGAAGACTGGCATCCGTTGTCAGGATCTCCCAATCTGATATCCAAAAGGGTCTCCCCTTGTCTAGATGAGATGTCTGTAGCTACCGGGCTAATGACCTTTTTACCTTTACTGGAAGTACCATCATTTGTTTCTTTATTGTCTGATGTACTCCATTACATCTGGTCAGAATCAGATGCTGCAACGGTCTTGAGTGGAATTGTGCATATTCCACCATGTCGAAAGTTGACACCATCAACCCCATCACTCGCATTGCCATGTGAACTGATATTGTTTGACTGTGCAACAATTCCTGAATCATTAACTGCACCTTGGATATCTTTTCCACAGGTAAAAACATTTTCTGCAGACTTGAATCCAATACAGCCCCTAAGTGCATCATCCGTTGTGACGGAGTCAGAGACGACTTTGCCCAATTTATGAGCCATCCGTGTTTCCGTAGACAAGTTATTGTCTGTTGGAGATGGCTCAAGAGCAATTCCTGGGATTGTACCAGGATTAAAAGATCGTCGAGATATGGGAAAATCCTTATCCCCTGTTTGCGGAGATAAGCTGCCATAACCACCATGATCTTGGTAAATACTCTGGGGGCTGTGGTCAACCCAAAAGGTAATGCCTGGAATTGAAAATAACTTACTGTACTGGGTTTGCTTTGATTCATTTTTACCTTTTGTTTTACCTTGCCACCGAAATGGCCGAAATCCTGAGCCCTTAGGTTTAGGATTATAACTGGCAGGAAACCTGACCTTCTTGGATTCAGCTTCTGACTCCAGAATATCTGTCAGTTCCTTACCAAAAAGAATGTTCCCAACAAAAGTCAAAGCTTCCAGAACCTTTTGGATTCTGAATCAGCTTTCCATGTACATAGCCAAATTGCTCTGCGAGCAGCTACCATTAAGGCTGATGCTTTAGAAGCAATTGTACCCATATCCATTGCTGCTTCTTCTAGGAATAGCGCAGCCTGTTTCATATGGGCTATATGGGACTCCTGCTCCCTAGTTGGTGCTGAGAGCCCATTTTCCAGTTCTTAAGCCCATTCAACTACCGCTTTTGCAATCCAGGCTGAGGCCATAGCAGGCCTTATGACTGCCCCTGACAGAGAAAATATGTTTTTCAAAAAACCATCAACTCTTCTGTCTGTGACATCATTTAATGACGCAGATGGCAAAGCTAAAATAGATTTTCGCACTAGTCGAATGACGTGCGTATCTACTTTAGGAGGCACTTCTCTTTTTAAACAGTCGCCAGTTGGAAAAGGGTAGTAAGAATCCCATTTTTTTTTTAAATTTTATATTTCCTATAGGGCGTAGCCCATGGTTTCTCCATAATTTCCATCAGTTCCTCTGACCCTGGAAACTCAACCCTAACTGTTTTGGGACGTTTAAACACAGCTGCTTTAGTTTTAATTATTGGCTCAGCTGAATCCTCTAGAGACAGAATAGCCTTCATTGCTCCAATTAACTCAGCTATATCTTCTGAGCTGAAACCCTCCATTTGTTCTTCATATGGTGAAGTAGATTATATGGAGTCATCATCTGTTGTATCATCCTGTGTAGCCTGTGAATTTGATTATATATTTACCCTTGGTTTATCAGCTTGTTGACTTGTAGAAGCTGTAGGGGCTATACCAAAAGATGGGAGCTGCATGTATGGGTTAATAGTGTACCCTATGCCTGAGGTTGAAGCTGCAGGGACCAACCTGTCAGCTATACTAGATAAGGTTTGTGCAAACACGGCCCAAGGTGGATCTACTTGTTGTTGAACAGGGATCTGCCTTGCAATCTGCTGAAACGCAAAACAATTTGCGCATAACCCATCGTTTGCCAAAGTTTGAGTTAATAACCCCACCTTACAGGATAAACATGTTTTGAGTGTTGGTGTTACTGTTAATGTAACCTTGTCACCTTTACAGCTCTTAGACATGATAAACAATCAGCTTTTCCACAGTATACTACACAATCTGTGACTGAAAACACTTTATATGCATAAAACTGATATCAATCTGACCCCAACCCAAGCACCAGCATTTAGGTTCAGAAGAAAACACTGACAAACATATATAAAGTCAGCAATCACACTAGCAGTCAGTCACATGTTATGTATTAGTCATATGAGCATATTATCAACTACGAACACATTTCAAGTATGTAGGAGTACATTTACTGTATTCTGTTCTATACAGTTATTTTAATGTATTCAGACGCAATTGCAGAGAAAACCACAGTATTGTACAAAACTCATATGCAATAGGCACTAAACTTAACTATTCATACTAACAACAGTAGATAGAAATTTAGTGCTGTATAACCCGTACTCCGTAGAGTGGGATACAGGGAGACTCACCCCACTTCCAGGATCGATCAATACGTTAGCAACCGCTGAGTGGATCCAGACGCTACTAGTGTACACTGCCGCTCCGGGCATTTTTAGTGCACACAGACGCTCAGTGAACGTTAGTGCATGCAGATGCTCATGTCTGCGACCCAGTCTCTTAGCGGTAAACCTTAGTGTATACAGACGCAGCGGCCTATGATGCGACCGAGTCCCCTCGTGGTAGCGTCTGAGACGGAAGTGAGGCAATCAGTTCATGGCGGGAGACGCACGGTAACTGGTCATGAACTGGGGGGAGGGGCGACCAGGAGAGCGTCTGACTCCCCACTGCTGACATCAACCCTAGGGATCGCAGCATCAAACTAATCCTGGCACCTTATGATCCCTAAAGCCTAGCGCTGAAGCACCCATGGTGGCGGCGCGCCAGCTACTGTTTGGTAGTCTCCTCCAAACAGTGCAGCTGTGTCCGTATTCCCCTTCTAAGCGGAACCGATGCTTTACCTTCTCCCCGTGCTCCGGGCACAGCCTGGTAACGTCTGCTGGACCTGCTAGTAACATCCGACACAGACGCCCGTCGAGACAGCACTTGTACAGTAGGTAAGCGGTGCTGCGACCCGGCGGAGAGTTGTTGGAGCGACTCTTTCCAATATGCGTGTAAGATGCTGTCAGTAAAGATCACTCAGAAAACATAGTAAGACTATAAAAATAAATCAAATAAAGCTTAGGGTTGCCAAACACAGCAGCCCTGTGACCATTGTCCGGCACCTGCCGCACCAAACAAAAAACTGATTTGACTGAGTCGGTGGGCGGGATTATATGGACAAGCCCATTGCATCCTGGGAGGCCAGAAAGCTTGTGATCGTTTGGTGCCAATCAGCTGTCGCTCCATCATATCCCAATGTTATCCTGTGGATAACCTGTGGACCCTGCCGGAGAAAACAGTACAGTTCCTTTAGCACAGTGGTAGAAGGATATTGTGGCAATATAGAATGAGTTGGTAATAAAGTCACTGCAAGACCCGGAGATGTAATGTCCATTGGCCACAACTATTCACTGTAGAGGGAAACAAGCAGGTACTGACCAGCAGGTTATACTCTGAGAGCTGGCGTCGAGATAGATGCACAGAGGTTGAGAAGAACACAGAAGAACTGCCGGGGATGCCGGATGGAACCGGACCAGACGGAAAGGTGTAGCAGAACTCACCGATGTTAGAGTCCGATGGTGATGAATATCGATGGAGCTGGAGATCGATGGCGGAACACCTATGGTGCTAGAGATTGATGGCGGAACACCGATGGTGCTAGAGATCGATGGCGGAACACCAATGCAGCTGGAGATCGATGGCGGAACACCGATGGAGCTGGAGATCGATGACGGAACACCGATGAAGCTGGAGATCGATGGCGGAACACCGATGGAGCTGGAGATCAATGGCGGAACACCGATGGAGCTGGAGATCAATGGCGGAACACCGATGGAGCTGGAGATCGATGGCGGAATACCGATGGAGCTGGAGATCGATGGCGGAATACCGATGGAGCTGGAGATCGATGGCAGAACACCGATGGAGCTGGAGTGCTGCAAACAACGGGAGTGGAGAGATACCAAACACTGTGGGAAGCTGGAAGCGGAACAGAGTCCAACGGTGGAAGATGAAAGCAGATGTAGGTATCACAGCAGATAACCAAGGAGCAGAGCTGGAACAACGGAAGTCAGGCTGCACCGCAAGCTGGTAACCGGTGCGGGTCTCTAAGTGGAGCTGAACCACAGGAGTTGAACACAGGAGCTGGAATACCTGGAGACTCCAACTGTAGATTCCACAGACAGGAGAGACATGTGTACAAAGTTTGACAACCAAAGCACTGACAATTATCCAGCCCTGGAGCAGGATATTTATCCCAGATGGTTAGGCTGTAGGAGAGAAGAGATATGGAGGGGTCATTCAGAGTTGATCGCTAGCTGCCGTTGTTCGCAGCGCAGCGATCAGGCAAAAAAAACTGCATTTCTGCGCATGCACACGGGCCGCAGTGCGCACGCACGACGTACTTTCACAAAAAACTATGCAGTTTCACACAAGGCCGAGCGACACTTTTCAGTCGCTCTGCTGATTGTATGGTGATTAACAGGAAGTGGGTGTTTTTGGGTGGTAACTGGCCGTTTTCCGGGCGTGTGCTAAAAAAACGCAGGCGTGTCAGGTAAAAACGCAGGCGTGCCTGGGGAAACGGGGGAGTGGCTGGCCGAACGCAGGGCGTGTTTGTGACATCAAATCAGGAACTAAACAGACTGAAGTGATCGCAAGGAAGGAGTAGGTTTGAAGCTACTCAGAAACTGCTTAGAAAAATTTCAGCACTATTCTGTTAACCTTTCGTTCGCACTTCTGCTAAACTAAGATACACTCCCAGAGAGCGGCGGCTTAGTGTTTGCACTGCTGCTAAAA
This sequence comes from Pseudophryne corroboree, assembly GCF_028390025.1. NCBI lineage: Eukaryota > Metazoa > Chordata > Amphibia > Anura > Myobatrachidae > Pseudophryne > Pseudophryne corroboree. Next base: position 291,321,534 of record NC_086452.1, on the reverse strand, counting down.
GCAGCTAGCGAGCGATCAACTCGGAATGACCCCCATGGTTAGGCTGTGGGAGAGGACAGTTAGGATTAGGCTGCAGGTTAGGGTTTGGATTACGGCTAGGGTTAAAATACTTACTGCGATGCACTGGGATTCTGCTGACATTTCATATCCAATCCCTTATTCTGGTGATCAGCATTTTACACTAGGTATCCCCCACGTGGCTGTGATCTGCATGTCAGGTGCAGCAAAGCCAAAATCCCCTTGCAGAGGTCCTGGCTAAGACCACCCGCATGTTAGACTCTGCATCTATTTTGTGGGTCGTGACAAATCTCATTAGCAGCAGTCCAACATTAAAATCTCTGAGTTTGGTCTAAAGAATACTGGTTTAGAGCCAGAATGAAAAAGGACTGACCTTTTAAAGACAAGCGTGTCCAAGTTACCAGAACAATTTGTTGGTAGGGAACAACCTGCACAAGTTTCACAGTTCTTTTCTCAAAAATCAAATGTAAGTGTAATTTTAATTGATTTGATACTACTTTCTGGCAGTGCAGCTGCTAATATCTTAAATTTGTGATATAAGAATGCTTAGCTTTGAGTGCCTCAAGGTATCTGAACATGATTGAGTCATCCTATTATAGCTCCAGTGCTAACATTTGCAAATGTCTTATGAGCAAATGCTCCATGTCACAAGGCAAAGAAAGTCCTGGAACATGTAACTGAATTGAGCTTACAGCAGTGGCCTCTGTAATCACCAGATCTCAATCCAAACATTTGTGGGATGTTATAGGACAAGGTATTTGGAACAGGATCCTCCTCCAGCAAGATTGCAACAATGTAGCATTGTAGAATTGGGTCAGTTCTGATTAATTCAAGATGTTCAAAGGGCAAATAGGAAAGCAAATCTATTAGTTACTAAAGATGTATTAAATTAAGCCACAACTCAGCATATAAACCCAATTAATACAATTTAATCGCAGGTAAAAAAAAAAAAAAAAATGACCTCCACCTGTAATTCTGTGAAAAGAACTATAGTGTTTCCATATGTACATTTTACTCTTCTTTAGAGGACTATTTTTGTCTAATCGCTTCAGTTCTCTACATGGTATCTGGTAGAATGGACGACAGTAACCATGTAAACCAGGCATGTCCAAACTGCGGCCCTCCAGCTGTTGTGAACCTACATATCCCAGCATGGCTCGACACAGTTTTGCTGTCAGAGAATGCTAAAGCTGTGTCAGGGCATGCTGGGATGTGTAGTTTCATAACAGCTGGAGGACAGCAGTTTGGACATGCCTGATGTAAACGTTCATAAGGTGGACACCCCAATGTGGACATCAGAATGGCAACATGGTTCAAACTGTCGAAAGGTAATGGGTCAACACCCTTAAACTGTCCAAAGTGTCACAATATCGACATCTGAAATCATTGTGGGGAGAAAGATTTCAAAGGGAGAACATTTCTAAGGGTTTCGTCTGGGACTTATACTGGACTACTTTGTGATCAATTTGCATGGACTATGAAGTAACCTCATATCTCATTGTTCGCTTACCAGGTATGTCTAGTGGAACAACAATCCCCAGCAAGCTGTACTGAGTCTGCTAATTATCATATGGGAATATCATGAATGCCTAGCCATAGGTATGTCTAGTGGAACAACAATCCCCAGCAAGCTGTACTGAGTCTGCTAATTATCATATAGGAATATCATGAATGCCTAGCTATAGGTATGTCTAGTGGGACAACAATCCCCAGCAAGCTGTACTGAGTCTGCTAATTATCATATAGGAATATCATGAATGCCTAGCCATAGGTATGTCTAGTGGAACAACAATCCCCAGCAAGCTGTACTGAGTCTGCTAATTATCATATAGGAATATCATGAATGCCTAGCCATAGGTATGTCTATTGTATTAAATATTATTAGCAGATTTATTCAAGTTCTGTTTGTAGTTATTTGGGGAATGTGTAATGGTTTCATCCTTACACACCATTTGTTTTTTTAAGTTTTATTGCTCCAAATGGGTGATGGGCTGGGGGAGGGTCCAATCAATCAATGTGCTTACATACACGTTTGGGCTTTATATTAGTGTGTAGTTTAGCTGAATTAGCGTAGCTGAATCATTGTGGGGAGAAAGATTTCAAAGGGAGAAAATTTCTAAGGGTTTCGTCTGGGACTTATACTGGACTACTTTGTGATCAATTTGCATGGACTATGAAGTAACCTCATATCTCATTGTTCTCTTACCAGGTATGTCTAGTGGAACAACAATCCCCAGCAAGCTGTACTGAGTCTGCTAATTATCATATAGGAATATCATGAATGCCTAGCCATAGGTTAGTCTAGTGGAACAACAATCCCCAGCAAGCTGTACTGAGTCTGCTAATTATCATATAGGAATATCATGAATGCCTAGCCATAGGTATGTCTAGTGGAACAACAATCCCCAGCAAGCTGTACTGAGTCTGCTAATTATCATATAGGAATATCATGAATGCCTAGCCATAGGTATGTCTATTGTATTAAATATTATTAGCAGATTTATTCAAGTTTTGTTTGTAGTTATTTGGGGAATGTGTAATGGTTTCATCCTTACACACCATTTGTTTGTTTAAGTTTTATTGCTCCAAATGGGTGATGGGCTAGGGGAGGGTCCAATCAATCAATGTGCTTACATACACATGTTTGGGCTTTATATTAGTGTGTAGTTTAGCTGAATTAGCGTAGCTGAATCATTGTGGGGAGAAAGATTTCAAAGAGAGAAAATTTCCAAGGGTTTCGTCTGGGACTTATACTGGACTACTTTGTGATCAATTTGCATGGACTATGAAGTAACCTCATATCTCATTGTTCTCTTACCAGGTATGTCTAGTGGAACAACAATCCCCAGCAAGCTTTACTGAGTCTGCTAATTATCATATAGGAATATCATGAATGCCTAGCCATAGGTATGTCTAGTGGAACAACAATCCCCAGCAAGCTGTACTGGGTCTGCTAATTATCATATAGGAATATCATGGATGCCTAGCCATAGGTATGTCTAGTGGAACAACAATCCCCAGCAAGCTGTACTGAGTCTGCTAATTATCATATAGGAATATCATGAATGCCTAGCCATAGGTATGTCTAGTGGAACAACAATCCCCAGCAAGCTGTACTGAGTCTGCTAATTATCATATAGGAATATCATGAATGCCTAGCCATAGGTATGTCTAGTGGAACAACAATCCCCAGCAAGCTGTACTGGGTCTGCTAATTATCATATAGGAATATCATGAATGCCTAGCCATAGGTATGTCTAGTGGAACAACAATCCCCAGCAAGCTGTACTGAGTCTGCTAATTATCATATAGGAATATCATGAATGCCTAGCCATAGGTATGTCTAGTGGAACAACAATCCCCAGCAAGCTGTACTGAGTCTGCTAATTATCATATAGGAATATCATGAATGCCTAGCCATAGGTATGTCTATTGTATTAAATATTATTAGCAGATTTATTCAAGTTTTATTTGTAGTTATTTGGGGAATGTGTAATGGTTTCATCCTTACACACCATTTGTTTGTTTAAGTTTTATTGCTCCAAATGGGTGATGGGCTAGGGGAGGGTCCAATCAATGAATGTGCTTACATACACATGTTTGGGCTTTATATTAGTGTGTAGTTTAGCTGAATTAGCGTAGTTGAATCATTGGGGGAGAAAGATTTCAAAGGGAGAAAATTTCTAAGGGTTTCGTCTGGGACTTATACTGGACTTTAACTGGACGGAAACTGCATGGAAACTCCAAACAAAAGCAAATAAATCATCACAATCCACCAATACTTGGACTGCAGCTACAAATGTTTGTACACACCTATTATTCTCCAAACCTCACTTACCCAGGAAACTATACATTCACTTTCTGCAAAAACACCTGCAATACAACTTTTACTCTGACCCTGCAAATACCTGGAAAACAAATGTTTTATTGAGAAGCATATTTGATGAAGTAACACTGACTTGTGGTTTGCCAACACTGTGTAATTTTCCATCTAACATCAACAAATATTTGATTTACTGGTAATCTGTAGATATTATCATCATTTTAAATACTTGCAAAACGTATTTCTTTCAGCAAACTTCACTGCTCTCTCATACAGCCACCACTCCTCCTCCTATTCTCATTTTGCTACCAGTTTACACCCCATCCACACTATGTCCAGGCTGACAACCCCCATTACTCATTGTCTTTCTAATCCTTTATTCTGTCCCCTGTTACTACCTCTATCCCTCTCTCCCAGTCTCATACATCTCATCCTCTCTCCTCTCCTCTGTCTGCCTCCCTACCCCTCTTCTGTTTCCCCATTGCAATTCACTTCTGCCCCTTCACACCATTTATACCCCACCACTCAACCCTGCTCTCTCCCTCCTCTGCCTGTCTCCTCACCTCTCCTCCACCAGTATCAAACTGCACTCCCTCCCTGTCTCACTCATGCAGTTTCCCTTCCTAGCCAAGGCCCCAGCACCATCATCACACCCTCTTTATCCTTTCCTTCCAAATGACTCCTACCTCAACGCTACAGCAATCCTGATAATCTCATTCACATCTCTCCCACAAACTCATACCCCCTATCCTGTGCACTCTGGAATGCCAGATCTATTTGCAACAAACTGGCCCCCACTCATGACCTTTTAATTTCCAACTCCCTGCACCTCCTGGCCATTACAGAAACCTGGATTACTCCTCGTGACACCACTTCTCCTGCTGCTCTCTCTGCTGGGGGCCTCACATTCTCACACACACCCCGACCCGGGGGTCGCCATGGGGGTGGTGTTGGGATCCTTTTACCCTCAAGCTACACATACCAACTTATACCTCCAGAACCTTCTCTTACATTCTCTACATTTGAGGTCCATGCAATACGCCTCTACCAACCTACTAATCTTCGAGTTGCTGTAATTTACCGTCCACCTGGCATTTCCTCCAAATTCCTCGACAACTTTGCTTCCTGGCTACCTCACTTCCTCTCTTCTGACATTCCCTCCATTATTCTAGGCGATTTCAACATCCCTATCGATAACCCCACAAAATCACCTGCCTCTAAACTCCTTAACCTCACCTCTTCACTTGGTCTCTCCCAGTAGACCACCTCACCCTCCCATGTGAACGGGAGCTCACTGGATCTGGTTTTCACTCACCGCTGTGATATTTCTGATTTCTCCAATTCCCCATTTCCCCTCTCTGACCACCACTTGCTCTCTTTCAACTTATCTATCTCTGCTTCCCCATCTCTCCCTCCTAAGGCTACCATCACGAAGCGTAACATTGAGGCTATTGACACCTCATCCCTATCCTCCCTGTTTGACTCCCTTCTCTCTCCTCTTCTCTCTCTCACATGCCCTGAACAAGCCACATCCCTATACAATGCATCTCTTACTTCTGCCCTTGACTCTGTTGCTCCGCCAACCACTATTCACCCTCGCAGATCAACACCTCAACCCTGGCACACCAAATGCACCAGATATCTACAAAAATGCTCACGTACTGCCGAGCGACAGTGGAGGAAATCACGCTCTAAAGCAGACTTCCTCCATTTCAAATTCATGCTCTCATCCTTCAGTACTGCCCTTTCCCTTGCTAAACAATCATACTTCAAAATCCTCATTTCTACCCAGTCTTCCAACCCCCGGCGCCTCTTTGCCACTGTTAACTCCCTCCTCTGCCCACCACCACCTCCTCTCCCTTCCTCATTGTCTGCTCTTGACTTTGCCACTTATTTCACATCCAAGATTGACTCCATACGTCAGGATATCACATCCCACCAGACCAGCAACCAGCCACCACCCATCCCTTGCCACCCCTCCCCTTCCCTCTTACCAACTCTGACATCTTTCTCCCATGTATCTGGCGAGGAAGTCATGGCCCTCATCCGTTCCCCCCCCCCCACAACCTCCCCGCTCGACCCTATCCCCTCCCACCTCCTCCGCTACCTCTCTCCTTCTGCCTTTTCCCATCTTGCCCACCTTCTCAATCTCTCCCTTTCATCAGGCACTGTCCCCTCTGCCTTCAAGCATGCTCTTGTCTCCCCTATTCTTAAAAAACCTACCCTTGATCCTAACACGCTCTCCAACTATCGACCCATCTCTCTCCTCCCCTTTGCCTCCAAACTTCTTGAGCGTATTGTCTATAATCGCCTCACTGCCTTTCTTTCCTCTCACTCACTGCTTGACCCATTCCAGTCTGGTTTCCGTTCTCTCCACTCCACTGAAACTGCCCTCACAAAAGTCTGCAATGACCTCCATGCAGCCAAATCTAAGGGTCACTACTCTCTGCTTATTCTTCTTGACCTCTCTGCTGCTTTTGACACTGTGGACCACCCTCTCCTTCTGCAAATCCTTCACTCTCTTGGTCTGCGTGATACTGCCCTCTCCTGGCTGTCCTCCTACCTCTCTGATCGTTCCTTCTCTGTCTCCTCTCATGATGCTACCTCCCCCCCACTTCCACTAACTGTTGGTGTCCCCCAAGGCTCTGTTCTTGGTCCTCTCCTTTTCTCTCTCTGTACGTCCTCTTTAGGTGAACTCATTAGTTCTTTTAACTTCCAATACCACCTCTATGCTGATGACACTAAAATCTACCTCTCCTCCCCTGATCTCTCCACGGCTCTCCTCACTCGTACCTCAAACTGTCTTTCTGTTATCTCTTCCTGGATGTCTCAGCGCTTTCTTAAACTCAACATGTCTAAGACTGAGCTGATCATCTTCCCACCCTCCCGCACAGCCTCACCTCCCACAATCTCATTATCCATTGATGGCACGACTATCTCCCCTAGCCCCCAAGTACGCTGTCTTGGCGTAATCCTCGACTCCTCCCTCTCCTTCAAACCACACATTCAGCACCTCTCACAAACCTGTCATTTTCATCTCAAAAACATTTCTAGAATCAGACCTTTTCTCACCCAGGATGCCACTAAGATCATTATTCACTCACTGATTATTTCTAGACTGGACTACTGTAATCTCCTCCTAACTGGCCTCCCTGACAATTACCTCTCTCCACTCCAATCTATCCTCAATGCTGCTGCCCGGCTCATCTTCCTCACCAAACGCACTACGTCTACCTCCCCTCTCCTACAGGCCCTCCACTGGCTTCCCTTCCCTTTCAGAATCCAATTCAAACTTCTCACACTCGCTTACAAAGCTCTCACCCACTCCTCTCCCATCTACATCTCTGACCTTATGTCCCTTTACTCTCCCACCCGTCCTCTTCGCTCTGCTAATGCACGCCGACTCTCCTGTCTTCTGATTACTTCCTCCCACTCCTATCTCCAAGATTTTTCACGTGCTGCTCCCTTTCTCTGGAATTCTTTACCTCTCCCCCTCAGACTCTCCACAAAACTTCAAACGGGCTCTTAAGACCCACTTCTTTACCAAACCTAGCCAAATCTCATCCTAACCCTCTGTTCCATGCTCTCTATGTACCCCATCTGTGTCACCCCTGTCTGTCTACCCCTCCCCTTAGAATGTAAGCTCTCACGAGTAGGGCCCTCTTCCCTCATGTTCTTATACTTTTCTTACTTTAATAATCCTCAACTGCCCAGATCCCGCAGTTTTTGACCACCTGGAACTTATCTCTATGTTTACTGGTGTAGTTATGCTTAGTTACCCTGTACTTGTCCTATATTGTCTTCAACTGTAAGTCACTGTTTTCCTGTTTTGATTATGTGCATATGTACTCTGTAATTGTGCGCTGCGGAACCCTTGTGGAGCCATATAAATAAAGGATAATAATAATAATAATAATAAAATGTCGACAGTTTCAGGATGAGGGGGAAGGTTAGACATAGGAGGGGGGTTAGGGTTAGAAATACTCACCGGAATGCTGCAGCACAGTCGAAAGTTTGACCGTCAACATTCTCATGTCGACCTGATGACTGTCGACAAGTCATACTACATCCTTGTAGATAACACTTATTTAATATGATTTGCATATAAATATTATGTGTCTATGTGTATAAATGATGTAATAAATTTCAGTTAAGCCAGTTGCTTAGGTAGAGCTCCTTCTTGCGTGTTGTGCTAGGAAACACAACATCACCTGGTTGTCTTACAAGAACGGCTTTGTACGTGGTAATAGTAGCAGGTCACAAAGATGAATTCTGTATCTGTAAAAGCTAAATGTATTTAACATCGAATTAGTGTCTGACATTTAGCACAGACACCATTTTGACGAAGATAGGACTGCCACCCAGAGACCACTTTCAGTGTGAATAGAACGTGCAAAGAAAAGGCTAGTATTTTAAAAAGCCATGGTGCCCATGATTTGTCTAGCCGTGTGTTATACAGGATCCTAGTGGTTGGGTTGCCAGCTTTCACATGACTGGCGCCTTGGGTGGCGGCTAGGACTATGATACTAAGGGTGGCGGCTAGGGCTAAGACTCTGGGGAGGGTGGGGGGTGGCACAGCCCCCAGCAGCCTAACCCTCCCCTATACTGCTTAAACCTACCACCTCTATGAGCTACTACTAACCAGCCGTGGCATATTTATGTTCGGGATACATACAGTTGTGATTCTGGCGTCACCGTAGTGAGCAATGTGGGAGTCCCGGCGCCGGTCTTCTGACCAGTATTCCGACTGCTGGCATCTTGAACGCAGGTATGCTGAACTCACCCCCTCACACTTAATAAAGAAAAGTGAAAGAGGCAAAGGCTTTTGTCACATTTATGGATGGTACAAAATTTGGGAACACACAGCATGCCAGTAAACCAGAGACATGTTTTGTCACATATGTAATGCAAATGGTATCCGTAGATCTCCACCACAAGAATCTGCATCAGCAGTACAGATGTATCCAGTAACATCTAACCTCCCTGCACATTAAAACAGCCCTTCTAGTCATGCCATGCCGTGACTTGGTAGCGCCAAGTGTCTTTTCGTGTAACATTTTCCATTAAAATGCATTTATTTGCAAAACGTTGCGAATAGAATGCACAAGCAGCTTTTGCTGATAAAAATGATATGTGGCATACCTATATTCTGTGTGCGACTGTATCGGTATATAAAATGCTAGACTACAGTGTTTTCCTAGAAAACACTGTAACATAGCATTTGATATGCAGATACAGGCGCGGTCGCACACAGAATATAGCCATTTTGCATATCATTTTAATCAGCAGAGTTTGCAGAGTAACCAGGCAGTACAGCTAAACATATCTGAACTACAGTTGTCCTGAATGGCATCTACTATTGGACGTGCAGTGAGGTAAATGACTGAGGAGGCGCTGGCTAGCATCAGAGCCAGATTTACACACAATATATGAGCCCAAAGGTTCATGTGGGCATTATAAAAAGGTGCAGCAGTATACACTGCTGAAAATTTGGTGCGTTTTAATCAGAGATGTGAAGAAAAGGTAGGCAGGTGAGATGCTGCCTCATCCGTCAGACTTTTTACTCCAGAGTATTCACTATAAAAATTATTAGAATAATACATTCTCTGTATTTTTCATATAATTTTTAAAGTCAAAATTCTGGAGTATGATAGGGAAGGCTCTGCCTCACCTTACCGCACATCACTGCATTAGACTATGGGGGTTATTCAGATATGAACGCAGATGGTTGCATACACAGCTAGATCTGCGTTAATCTTTGCACATGCTGAGGGCCGCCCAGCACAGGGCGTGTGGGGCCTGTGTGGGGCCGCCTCCCGATGCGTCCGCAATCTAATTGTCAGAGTCTGGCTGCGCTGCCAGGCAGTCAGCTGGCGTTTTATTTTTCGGACCGACTATGTGTGGCGTCACGCAGCCACCTCGGAAACGGTCCCGGCCCGCCCCCGCAATGCTGAAACTCCACCCCTGCAATGGTCTCGCTTGTCATCCATCGGGGATGCAATCACAATGTGTATAACCTTGCAGCCGATGTGTGTCTACTGCGCATGTGCAGTTTGCCGCCACCAGCAAACAGCGCTGCAGACCGCTATTGCAGTCAGGTTTAAATACCCCCCTATATGTCTGCATGTTATAAAATTTTGGTTGCCAATGGTGTCAGGTGTGACACACGCTGTGTCTCTTGACATAAGTACAGCAAACCTGAACGCTTCAGGATATCTGAATATCACAGACTATGATCACATTAAGGCTTCAGTGTAAACACTTTCCAATGTTTTTTTCAGCTGCATAGTGCTTAGTGTCACAAGGCTAAGAAAGTCCTGGAATGATTCCAGGAACATGTAACTAAGGGGCTGATTCAGACCTGATTGGTGCTGTGAAAACGCAGAGCAGCGATCAGGTCTAACCTGCACATGCGCTGGCGCATGCCAGACCGCTGAAAGCGGTCGCTGGGCGGGCCGTTTAGGGGGCGCGGTCCAGGCAACGCAGGCGTGCATGGACCGTTGGTGGGGGGGGGGGGGGGGGGGGCGGGCCGCGACAGCTGTGTGACGTCACACGCTGGCACTGCTACCCAGGGAGCGACGAGCAGTTCCCTGCCAGCACGCAGGAGCTGCCCTGGCTGGGAGCTACTCCTGAAGTACAAAAGCATTGACGCTGTACAATGCTTTTGGGACTGACATGCTGGGCGGACTAGCCCTGTGCTAGGCATCCCCCTGAATGTCAGTGAGTGTGACTGATCGTAGGTGTGCTACGATCAGGTCTGAATTAGCCCCTAAATTCAACTTAATGCAGTGGCCTCTCTAATCACTAGATCTGAATCCAAACTTTTGTGTGCTTGGTATTTCGATCAGGAGCCACCTTTGTGTGACCAGGTATTTCGATCACGAGCCACCTTTGTGTGACCAGGTATTTCGATCAGGAGCCACCTTTGTGTGACCAGGTATTTCGATCAGGAGCGACCTTTGTGTGACCAGGTATTTCGATCAGGAGCCACCTTTGTGTGACCAGGTATTTCGATCAGGAGCCACCTTTGTGTGACCAGGTATTTCTCCGACGTCCTAGTGGATGCTGGGTACTCCGTAAGGACCACGGGGAATAGACGGGCTCCGCAGGAGACTGGGCACTCTAAAAGAAAGATTAGGTACTATCTGGTGTGCACTGGCTCCTCCCTCTATGCCCCTCCTCCAGACCTCAGTTAGAATCTGTGCCCGGCTCGAGCTGGTTGCACACTAGGGGCTCTCCTGAGCTCTTAGTAAAGAAAGTATTTGTTTAGGTTTTTTATTTTCAGTGAGATCTGCTGGCAACAGACTCACTGCTACGAGGGACTTAGGGGAGAGAAGCGAACCTACCTGCTTGCAGCTAGCTTGGGCTTCTAGGCTACTGGACACCATTAGCTCCAGAGGGATCAAACACAGGCCCAGCCTCGGTCGTCCGGTCCCGGAGCCGCGCCGCCGTCCCCCTTGCAGAGCCAGAAGACGGAAGATTCCAAGTAGAAAATCGGCGGCTGAAGACTCCGGTCTTCATTAAGGTAGCGCACAGCACTGCAGCTGTGCACCATTGCTCCCCATGCACACCACATACTCCGGTCACTGATGGGTGCAGGGCGCTGGGGGGGGGGGGGGGGCGCCCTGGGCTGCAATTAGATTACCTTAAAAATGGCAAAAAACGCATAATATAGTCTAATAAACTATATATGTGTAAAAATCCCCTGCCATAATATTAATAAAAGAGCGGGAGAAGTCCGCCGTGAAAGGGGCGATGCTATCTCCCTCAGCACACTGGCGCCATTTTCTCTTCACAGTTCCGCTGGAAGACAGCTCCCCAGGCTCTCCCCTGCAGTTTCCAGGCTCAAAGGGTTAAAAAGAGAGGGGGGGCACTAAATTTAGGCGCAAACTATACATGTTAAGCAGCTATAGGGAAAAATCACTTTCTGTAATAGTGTAAATCCCTAATTATATAGCGCTGTGGTGTGTGCTGGCATACTCTCTCTCTGTCTCCCCAAAGGACTTTGTGGGGTCCTGTCCTCAGTCAGAGCATTCCCTGTGTGTGTGCGGTGTGTCGGTACGGCTGTGTCGACATGTTTGATGAGGAGGCTTATGTGGAGGCGGAGCAGGTGCCGATAAATGTGATGTCACCCCCTGCGGGGTCGACACCAGAGTGGATGGATATGTGGAAGGTATTAACCGACAGTGTCAACTCCTTACATAAAAGGCTGGATGACGTAACAGCCGTGGGACAGCCGGCTTCTCAGCCCGTGCCTGCCCAGGAGTCTCAAAGACCATCAGGGGCTCACAAACGCCCGCTACCTCAGATGGCAGATACAGATGTCGACACGGAGTCTGACTCCAGTGTCGACGAGGATGAGACATATACACAATCCACAAGGAGCATCCGTTGCATGATTACGGCAATGAAAAATGTGTTACACATTTCTGACATTAACCCAGGTACCACTAAAAAGGGTATTATGTTTGGGGAGAAAAAGCAGCCAGTGTTTTTTCCCCCATCAGATGAGTTGAATGAAGTGTGTGAAGAAGCGTGGGGTTCCCCCGATAAGAAACTGGTAATTTCTAAAAAAATTACTGATGGCGTACCCTTTCCCGCCAGAGGATAGCTCACGTTGGGAGATATCTCCTAGGGTGGATAAGGCGCTCACACGCTTGTCAAAAAAGGTGGGACTGCCGTCTCAGGATACGGCCGCCTTGAAGGAGCCTGCTGATAGAAAGCAGGAGGCTATCCTGAAGTCTGTATATACACACTCAGGTACTATACTAAGACCTGCAATTGCTTCAGCATGGATGTGTAGTGCTGCTGCAGCGAGGTCTGATACCCTGTCAGATAATATTGATACCCTCGACAGGGATACTATTTTGCTAACCATAGAGCATATTAAAGACGTAGTCTTATATATGAGGGATGCACAGAGGGATATTTGCCGGCTGGCATCTAGAATTAATGCAATGTCCATTTCTGCCAGGAGGGTATTATGGACCCGGCAGTGGACAGGTGATGCTGATTCTAAAAGGCACATGGAGGTTTTGCCTTATAAGGGTGAGGAATTGTTTGGGGATGGTCTCTCGGACCTTGTATCCACAGCAACAGCTGGGAAATCGATATTTTTACCTCAGGCTCCCTCACAACCTAAGAAAGCACCGTACTATCAGGTACAGTCCTTTCGGCCTCAGAAAGGCAAGCGGATCAAAGGTGCTTCCTTTCTGCCCAGAGGCAGGGGGAGAGGGAAAAGCTGCACCAGACAGCCAGTTCCCAGGAACAAAAATCCTCCCCTGCTTCTACTGAGTCCACCGCATGAAGCTGGGGCTCCACAGACAGGTGCGGTGGGGGCGCGTCTCCGGAACTTCAGCGACCAGTGGGTTCGCTCACAGGTGGATCTCTGGGTTCTACAAGTGGTATCGCAGGGATACAAGCTGGAATTCGAGGCGTCTCCCCCTCGCCGTTACCTCAAATCAGCCTTGCCAACTACTCCCCAGGACAGGGAGCTAGTACTGGCGGCAATTCACAAGCTGTACCTCCAGCAGGTGATAATAAAGGTTCCCCTCCTTCAACAGGGACGGGGTTACTATTCCACAATGTTTGTGGTACCGAAACCAGACGGTTCGGTGAGACCCATTCTAAATTTGAAATCCTTGAACACTTATATAAGGAAGTTCGAGTTCAAAATGGAATCGCTCAGGGCGGTTATTGCAAGCCTGGAAGAGGGGGATTACATGGTATCACTGGACATCATGGATGCTTACCTACATGTCCCCATTTACCCACCTCACCAGGAGTACCTCAAGGTTGTGGTACAGAACTGCCATTACCAATTCCAGACGTTGCCGTTTGGTCTGTCCACGGCACCGAGGGTGTGTTCCAAGGTAATGGCCAAAATGATGATATTCCTTCGAAAGAAGGGAGTTATAATTATCCCGTACTTGGACGATCTCCTTATAAAGGCGAGGTCCAAGGAGCAGTCGTTGATCGGAGTAGCACTGTCTCAGGAAGTGCTACAACAGCACGGCTGGATTCTGAATATCCCAAAGTCGCAGCTGGTTCCTACGACGCGTCTGCTGATATTGGGCATGTTTCTGGACACAGAACAGAAGAAGGTGTTTCTCCTGGAGGAGAAGGCCAAGGAGTTGTCATCTCGGGTCAGAGACCTCCTAAAAACCAAAACAGGTGTCGGTGCATCATTGCACGCGAGTACTGGAAAAGGTGGTAGCTTCTTACGAGCTATTCCCTTCGGCAGGTTCCATGCAAGGAACTTTCAGTGGGACCTGTTAGACAAGTGAGGATCGCATCTTCAGATGCATCTGCTGATCACCCTGTCCCCGGTGCCAGGGTGTCTTTGCTGTGGTGGCTGCAGAGTGCTCATCTTCTCGACGGCCGCAGATTCGGCATTCAAGACTGGGTCCTGGTGACCACGGATGCAAGCCTCCGAGGTTGGGGAGCAGTCACTCAGGGAAGAAATTTCCAAGGACAATGGTCGAGTCAGGAGACTTCCCTACATAAATATTCTGGACCTAAGGGCCAGTTACAATGCCCTAAGGCAAGCAGAACCCCTGCTTCAAAACCAGCTGGTGCTGATTCAGTCAGACAACACCACGGCTGTCGCCCATGTAAACCGACAAGGCGGCACAAGAAGCAGGATGGCGTTGGCAGAAGCCACAAGGATTCTCCGATGGGCGGAGAATCACGTGCTAACACTGTCAGCAGTGTTCATTCTGGGTGTGGAAAACTAGGAAGCAGAATTCCTCAGCAGGCACGACCTCCACACGTGAGAGTGGGGACTTCATCTAGAAGTTTTCACGCAGATTGTGAACCGTTGGGAACGGCCACAGGTGGACATGATGGCGTCCCGCCTCAACAAAAAGCTACAAAAGTATTGTGCCAGGTCAAGAGACCATCAGGCGATAGCTGTGGACGCACTAGTGACACCGTGGGTGTACCAGTAGGTTTATGTGTTCCCTCCTCTTCCTCTCATACCCAAGGTACTGAGGATAGTAAGTAAGAGAGGAGTAAGAACTATACTCGTAGTTCCGGATTGGCCAGGTAGAACTTGGTACCCAGAACTACAAGAAATGATCTCGGAGGACCCATGGCCTCTGTGTCTCAGACGGACCTGTTACTGCAGGGGCCCTGTCTGTTCCAAGACTTACCGCGGCTGCGTTTGAAGGCTTGGTGGTTGAACGCAGGATCCTAACGGAAAAGGGCGTTCCAGATGAAATGTTTCCTACGCTGTTAAAGGCTAGGAAAGACGCTGCCTGAAGTTCAGACGTTGTTAAGGGAGTGCTGCATGTTCAGCCCCTTTTGTGCCTCCAGTGGCACCTTGGGATCTCAACGTAGTGTTGGTTTTCCTAAAATCACATTGTTTGAGCCACTTCAGAACGTGGAGTTGAAGTATCTCGCGTGGAAAGTGGTCATATATATATATATATATATATATTTGGCCTTGGCTTCGGCTAGGCGTGTGTCAGAATTGGCGGCTTTGTCATGTGAAAGCCCTTATCTGATCTTCCATAGGGACAGGGCAGAATTGAGGATTCGTCCCCAATTTCTCCCTAAGGTGGTATCAGCGTGTCATTTGAACCAACCTTTTGTAGTGCCTGCGGCTGCTCGGGACTTGGAGGCCTCCAAGTTGCTGGATGTAGTCCGGGCCCTGAAAATTTATGTTTCCAGGACGGCTAGAGTCAGAAATACTGACTCGCTGTTATCCTGCATGCACCCAACAAACTGCGTGCTCCTGAGCAGACTATTGCTCGCTGGATCTGTAGCACGATTCAACTTGCACATTCTGCGGCTGGACTGCCGCATCCTAAATCAGTAAAAGCCCATTCCACGCGGAAGGGGGCTCTTCTTGGGCGGCTGCCCAAGGGGTCTCGGCATAACAACTTTGCCGAGCTGCTACCTGGTCGGGGTCAAACACGTTTGCAAAATTCTACAAGTTTGATACCCTGGCTGAGGAGGACCTTGAGTTTGCTCATGCGGTGCTGCAGAGTCATCCGCACTCTCCCGCCCGTTTGGGAGCTTTGGTATAATCCCCATGGTCCTTACGGAGTACCCAGCATCCACTAGGACGTCAGAGAAAATAAGAATTTACTCACCGATAATTCTATTTCTCGTAGTCCGTAGTGGATGCTGGGAGCCCGTCCCAAGTGCGGACACTCTGCAATACGTGTATATAGTTATTGCTTAACTAAAGGGTTTTGTTAAGAGCCATCTGTTCGTGAGGCTCATTTGTTGTTCATACTGTTAACTGGGTATAGTTATCACAAGTTGTACGGTGTGATTGGTGTGGCTGGTATGAGTCTTACCCGGGATTCCAAATCCTTTCCTTGTAGTGTCAGCTCTTCCGGGCACAGTTTCCCTAACTGAGGTCTGGAGGAGGGGCATAGAGGGAGGAGCCAGTGCACACCAGATAGTACCTAATCTTTCTTTTATAGTGCCCAGTCTCCTGCGGAGCCCGTCTATTCCCCATGGTCCTTACGGAGTACCCAGCATCCACTACGGACTACGAGAAATAGAATTACCGGTGAGTAAATTCTTATTTTCGATCAGGAGCCACCTTTGTGTGACCAGGTATTTCGATCAGGAGCCACCTTATACACGTATCAAACTCACTGTTATCTGTAATCTTGGATGAAATCAATCTGATCAATGGGCAAACGGGTCATTATGTGGGAAAGAGAGAACACGGGGGAAAGATTCTCACACAGGATATCTGAATATCACAGACTATGATCACATCAATGGACCATACACACTGGGCGAATCTGAGCTGAAAGCAGCTCACTTTTGGTGTGTTGAGCTGCTTTCAGCTCAAACCACCCAGTGTGTATGCCCCGGCGCTGAGCGCCAATGATTGCCCCCGCTTCATCGCCGGCGGCCACCGTTCATCTGCTGGTATTGCCAGCAGATGAAAGGCGGAGTGAATGGCTTTCCATAGCATCCTGCTATGGAAAGCCGTTCACCCCCCGCTGACATCGCTGGGCAGGGGGGATAAGCACTGAGCAATTTTCAGCCCAGCGATGTCAGCGATCATCGCTGTGCAAAAACGCTGGGCAAAAAATAAGATTTCTCTATCGTCCTAGTGGATGCTGGGGTTCCTGAAAGGACCATGGGGAATAGCGGCTCCGCAGGAGACAGGGCACAAAAAGTAAAGCTTTTCCAGATCAGGTGGTGTGCTCTGGCTCCTCCCCCTATGACCCTCCTCCAGACTCCAGTTAGATTTTTGTGCCCGGCCGAGAAGGGTGCAATTCTAGGTGGCTCTCATAAAGAGCTGCTTAGAGAAAGTTTAGCTTAGGTTTTTTATTTTACAGTGATTCCTGCTGGCAACAGGATCACTGCAACGAGGGACAGAGGGGAGAAGAAGTGAACTCACCTGCGTGCAGGATGGATTGGCTTCTTGGCTACTGGACATCAGCTCCAGAGGGACGATCACAGGTACAGCCTGGATGGTCACCGGAGCCGCGCCGCCGGCCCCCTTGCAGATGCTGAAGTAAGAAGAGGTCCAGAATCGGCGGCTGAAGACTCCTGCAGTCTTCTAAAGGTAGCGCACAGCACTGCAGCTGTGCGCCATTTTCCTCTCAGCACACTTCACACGCAGTCACTGAGGGTGCAGGGCGCTGGGGGGGGGGCGCCCTGGGAGGCAAATGTAAACCTATATAAAGGCTAAAAATACCTCACATATAGCCCCCAGAGGCTATATGGAGATATTTAACCCCTGCCTGTATTCACAAAATAGCGGGAGACGAGCCCGCCGAAAAAGGGGCGGGGCCTATCTCCTCAGCACACGGCGCCATTTCCTCTCACAGCTCCGCTGGTCAGGACGGCTCCCAGGTCTCTCCCCTGCACTGCACTACAGAAACAGGGTAAAACAGAGAGGGGGGGCAAATTTAATGGCAATATCTTGATATATATAAAGCAGCTATAAGGGAGCACTTATTATAAGGCTATCCCTGTCATATATAGCGCTTTTTGGTGTGTGCTGGCAGACTCTCCCTCTGTCTCCCCAAAGGGCTAGTGGGTCCTGTCTTCGTTTAGAGCATTCCCTGTGTGTCTGCTGTGTGTCGGTACGTGTGTGTCGACATGTATGAGGACGATATTGGTGTGGAGGCGGAGCAATTGCCAAATATGGGGATGTCACCTCCTAGGGGGTCGACACCAGAATGGATGCCTTTATTTATGGAATTACGGGATAGTGTCAACACGCTAAAGCAGTCGTTTGACGACATGAGGCGGCCGGACAATCAATTAGTGCCTGTCCAGGCGCCTCAAACACCGTCAGGGGCTGTAAAACGCCCTTTGCCTCAGTCGGTCGACACAGACCCAGACACAGGCACTGATTCCAGTGGTGACGAATCAACCGTATTTTCCAGTAGGGCCACACGTTATATGATTTTGGCAATGAAGGAGGCGTTACATTTAGCTGATACTACAGGTACCACTAAACAGGGTATTATGTGGGGTGTGAAAAAACTACCTATAGTTTTTCCTGAATCAGAAGAATTAAATGACGTGTGTGATGAAGCGTGGGTTGCCCCTGATAAAAAGCTGATAATTTCAAAGAAATTATTGGCATTATACCCTTTCCCGCCAGAGGTTAGGGAGCGCTGGGAAACACCTCCTAGGGTGGACAAGGCGCTAACACGCTTATCAAAACAAGTGGCGTTACCTTCTCCTGAGACGGCCGCACTTAAAGATCCATCAGATAGGAAGATGGAAAATATCCAAAAAAGTATATACACACATGCAGGTGTTATACTACGACCAGCTATAGCGACTGCCTGGATGTGCAGTGCTGGGGTAGTTTGGTCAGAGTCCCTGATTGAAAATATTGATACCCTGGACAGGGACAATATTTTACTGTCGTTAGAACAAATAAAGGATGCATTTCTTTATATGCGTGATGCACAGAGGGATATCTGCACACTGGCATCACGGGTAAGTGCTATGTCCATTTCGGCCAGAAGAGCTTTATGGACGCGACAGTGGACAGGCGATGCGGATTCAAAACGGCATATGGAAGTTTTGCCGTATAAAGGGGAGGAGTTATTTGGAGTCGGTCTATCAGATTTGGTGGCCACGGCTACAGCCGGGAAATCCACCTTTCTACCTCAAGTCACTCCCCAACAGAAAAAGGCACCGACTTTTCAACCGCAGCCCTTTCGTTCCTTTAAAAATAAGAGAGCAAAGGGCTATTCATATCTGCCACGAGGCAGAGGTCGAGGGAAGAAACAGCAACAGGCAGCTCCTTCCCAGGAACAGAAGCCCTCCCCGGCTTCTACAAAAGCCTCAGCATGACGCTGGGGCTTCTCAAGCGGACTCGGGGACGGTGGGAGGTCGTCTCAAAAATTACAGCGCGCAGTGGGCTCACTCGCAGGTAGATCCCTGGATCCTGCAGATAATATCTCAGGGGTACAGGTTGGAATTAGAGACAGATCCACCTCGCCGTTTCCTGAAGTCTGCTTTACCAACGTCCCCTTCCGAAAGGGAGACGGTTTTGGAAGCCATTCACAAGCTGTACTCTCAGCAGGTGATAGTCAAGGTACCTCTTCTACAACAAGGGAAGGGGTATTATTCCACTCTAATTGTGGTACCGAAGCCGGATGGCTCGGTAAGGCCTATTCTAAATCTGAAGTCCTTGAACCTGTACATAAAGAAGTTCAAGTTCAAGATGGAGTCACTCAGAGCAGTGATAGCGAACCTGGAAGAAGGGGACTTTATGGTATCCTTGGACATCAAGGATGCATATCTCCACGTTCCAATTTACCCCTCACACCAGGGGTACCTCAGGTTCGTTGTACAAAACTGTCACTATCAGTTTCAGACGCTGCCGTTTGGTTTGTCCACGGCACCTCGGGTCTTTACAAAGGTAATGGCCGAGATGATGATTCTTCTTCGAAGAAAAGGCGTATTAATTATCCCATACTTGGACGATCTCCTAATAAGGGCAAGGTCCAGAGAACAGCTAGAGATGGGATTAGCAATATCTCAAGAGGTGCTAAAGCAGCACGGATGGATTCTGAATATTCCAAAATCCAAATTAATGCCGACAACTCGTCTGCTGTTCCTAGGGATGATTCTGGACACGGTTCAGAAAAAGGTTTTTCTTCCCGAGGAAAAAGCCAAGGAGTTATCCGACCTGGTCAGGAATCTCCTAAAACCAGGAAAGGTGTCTGTACATCAATGCACGCATCTTCAGATGCACCTGCGGATAACCCTGTCTCCAAGGACAAGGGTATCTCTTCTGTGGTGGTTGCAGAGGGCTCATCTATTGGAGGGCCGCAGATTCGGCATACAGGATTGGATCCTGGTGACCACGGACGCCAGCCTGAGAGGCTGGGGAGCAGTCACACAAGGAAGAAACTTCCAGGGAGTGTGGTCGAGCCTGGAAAAGTCTCTTCACATAAACATTCTGGAACTAAGAGCAATCTACAATGCTCTAAGCCAGGCGGAACCTCTGCTTCAAGGAAGACCGGTGTTGATCCAGTCGGACAACATCACGGCAGTCGCCCATGTAAACAGACAGGGCGGCACAAGAAGCAGGAGTGCAATGGCAGAAGCTGCCAGGATCCTTCGCTGGGCGGAGAATCACGTGATAGCACTGTCAGCAGTGTTCATCCCGGGAGTGGACAACTGGGAAGCAGACTTCCTCAGCAGACACGATCTTCACCCGGGAGAGTGGGGACTTCATCCAGAAGTTTTCCACATGCTAATAAACCGTTGGGAAAGACCAATGGTGGACATGATGGCGTCTCGCCTCAACAAAAAACTGGACAGGTATTGCGCCAGGTCAAGAGATCCGCAGGCAATAGCTGTGGACGCGCTGGTAACACCTTGGGTGTACCAGTCGGTGTATGTATTTCCTCCTCTGCCTCTCATACCAAAGGTATTGAGAATCATACGGCAAAGCGGAGTAAGAACGATACTAGTGGCTCCGGATTGGCCAAGAAGGTCTTGGTACCCGGAACTTCAAGAGATGGTCACGGACGATCCGTGGCCTCTACCTCTAAGACAGGACCTGCTTCAGCAGGGACCGTGTCTATTCCAAGACTTACCGCGGCTGCGTTTGACGGCATGGCGGTTGAACGCCAGATCCTAAAAGGAAAAGGCATTCCAGAAGAAGTCATTCCTACCTTGATTAAGGCAAGAAAGGAAGTCACCGCGAAGCATTATCACCGCATTTGGCGGAAATATGTTGCGTGGTGCGAGGATCGGAGTGCTCCGACGGAGGAATTTCAACTGGGTCGTTTCCTACATTTCCTGCAATCAGGATTGTCTATGGGTCTCAAATTGGGATCTATTAAGGTTCAAATTTCGGCCCTGTCAATATTCTTCCAAAAAGAATTGGCCTCAGTTCCTGAGGTCCAGACTTTTGTCAAAGGAGTACTGCATATACAGCCTCCTGTGGTGCCTCCGGTGGCACCGTGGGATCTAACTGTAGTTTTAGATTTCCTCAAATCCCATTGGTTTGAACCACTAAAAAATGTGGATTTGAAATATCTCCCATGGAAAGTGACTATGTTACTGGCCCTGGCGTCCGCCAGGAGAGTATCTGAACTGGCGGCTTTATCTTATAAAAGCCCTTATTTAATTTTCCATTCGGATAGGGCAGAGCTGCGGACGCGTCCGCATTTTCTCCCTAAGGTGGTATCAGCGTTTCACCTGAACCAGCCTATTGTAGTGCCTGCGGCTACAAGCGACTTGGAGGACTCCAAGTTGTTGGACGTTGTCAGAGCTTTAAAAATATACATTTCAAGGACGGCTGGAGTCAGAAAATCTGACTCGCTGTTTATACTGTATGCACCCAACAAGTTGGGTGCGCCTGCTTCTAAGCAGTCGATTGCTCGTTGGATTTGTAACACAATTCAACTTGCACATTCTGTGGCAGGCCAGCCACAGCCTAAATCTGTTAAGGCCCATTCCACAAGGAAGGTGGGCTCATCTTGGGCGGCTGCCCGAGGGGTCTCGGCATTACAACTCTGCCGAGCAGCTACGTGGTCAGGGGAGAACACGTTTGTAAAATTCTACAAATTTGATACCCTGGCAAAGGAGGACCTGGAGTTCTCTCATTCGGTGCTGCAGAGTCATCCGCACTCTCCCGCCCGTTTGGGAGCTTTGGTATAATCCCCATGGTCCTTTCAGGAACCCCAGCATCCACTAGGACGATAGAGAAAATAAGAATTTACTTACCGATAATTCTATTTCTCGGAGTCCGTAGTGGATGCTGGGCGCCCATCCCAAGTGCGGATTATCTGCAATACTTGTACATAGTTATTATTAACTAATTCGGGTTATTGTTTAGGGAGCCATCTTTCAGAGGCTCTTCTGTTATCATACTGTTAACTGGGTTTAGATCACAAGTTGTACGGTGTGATTGGTGTGGCTGGTATGAGTCTTACCCGGGATTCAAAATCCTCCCTTATTGTGTACGCTCGTCCGGGCACAGTACCTAACTGGAGTCTGGAGGAGGGTCATAGGGGGAGGAGCCAGTGCACACCACCTGATCTGGAAAAGCTTTACTTTTTGTGCCCTGTCTCCTGCGGAGCCGCTATTCCCCATGGTCCTTTCAGGAACCCCAGCATCCACTACGGACTCCGAGAAATAGAATTATCGGTAAGTAAATTCTTATTTTTACTTACCGATAAATCTATTTCTCATAGTCCGTAGTGGATGCTGGGGACTCCGTCAGGACCATGGGGGATAGCGGCTCCGCAGGAGACAGGGCACAAAAGCAAGCTTTTAGGATCACATGGTGTGTACTGGCTCCTCCCCCTATGACCCTCCTCCAAGCCTCAGTTAGGTACTGTGCCCGGACGAGCGTACACAATAAGGAAGGATCTTGAATCCCGGGTAAGACTCATACCAGCCACACCAATCACACCGTACAACTTGTGATTTGAACCCAGTTAACAGTATGATAACAATGAAGTAGCCTCTAAAAAAGATGGCTCACAACAATAATAACCCGATTTTTTTGTAACAATAACTATGTACGAGTAATGCAGACAATCCGCACTTGGGATGGGCGCCCAGCATCCACTACGGACTATGAGAAATAGATTTATCGGTAAGTAAAATCTTATTTTCTCTAACGTCCTAGTGGATGCTGGGGACTCCGTCAGGACCATGGGGATTATACCAAAGCTCCCAAACGGGCGGGAGAGTGCGGATGACTCTGCAGCACCGAATGAGAGAACTCCAGGTCCTCCTCAGCCAGGGTATCAAATTTGTAGAATTTAGCAAACGTGTTTGCCCCTGACCAAGTAGCTGCTCGGCAAAGTTGTAAAGCCGAGACCCCTCGGGCAGCCGCCCAAGATGAGCCCACCTTCCTTGTGGAATGGGCATTTACAGATTTTGGCTGTGGCAGGCCTGCCACAGAATGTGCAAGCTGAATTGTACTACAAATCCAACGAGCAATAGTCTGCTTAGAAGCAGGAGCACCCAGCTTTTTGGGTGCCTACAATATAAACAGCAAGTCAGACTTTCTGACTCCAGCCATCCTGGAATTATATATATATTTTCAGGGCCCTGACAACGTCTAGCAACTTGGAGTCCTCCAAGTCCCTAGTAGCCGCAGGCACCACAATAGGTTGTTTCAGGTGAAACGCTGACACCACCTTAGGAAGAAACTGGGGACGAGTCCGCAGTTCTGCCCTGTCCGAATGGAAAATCAAATATGGGCTTTTGTAAGACAAAGCCGCCAATTTTTACAATCGCCTGGCCGAGGCCAGGGCCAACAGCATGGTCACTTTCCATGTGAGATATTTCAAATCCACAGATTTGAGTGGTTCAAACCAATATGATTTGAGGAATCCCAACACTACGTTGAGATCCCACGGTGCCACTGGAGGCACACAAGGGCTGTATATGCAATACTCCCTTGACAAACGTCTGGACTTCAGGAACTGAAGCCAATTCTTTCTGGAAGAAAATCTATAGGGCCGAAACTTGAACCTTAATGGACCCCAATTTGAGGTTCATAGACACTCCTGTTTGCAGGAAGTGCAGAAATCGACCTAGTTGAAATTTTTTTTCGTGGGGCCTTCCTGGCCTCACCCACGCAACATATTTTTACCACATGTGGTGATAACGTTGTGCGGTCACCTCCTTCCTGGCTTTGACCAGGGTAGGTATGACCTCTTTCGGAATGCCTTTTCCCTTAGGATCCGGCGTTCAAACCGCCATGCCGTCAAACGCAGTCGCGGTAAGTCTTGGAACAGACAAGGTCCCTGCTGGAGCAGGTCCTTTCTTAAAGGCCGATGCCACGGTTCCTCTAGGAACAGACATGGTACTTGCTGAAAGCAAATCCCTTCTTAGCTCCCGAGGCCATTAGTCCTCTGTGAGCATCTCTTGAAGTTCCGGTTACCAAGTCCCTCTTGGCCAATCCGGAGCCACGAGTATAGTTCTTACTCCTCTATGTCTTATAATTCTCAATACCTTGGTTATGAGAAGCAGAG
The DNA here is from genome assembly GCF_028390025.1 of Pseudophryne corroboree. Lineage (NCBI taxonomy): Eukaryota > Metazoa > Chordata > Amphibia > Anura > Myobatrachidae > Pseudophryne > Pseudophryne corroboree. The sequence goes on along the minus strand of NC_086452.1, from coordinate 291,297,237 downwards.
GAGGGAACACATACACCGACTGTTACACCCACGGTGTTACCAGGACGTCCACAGCTATCGCCTGAAGGTCTCGTGACCTGGCGCAATACCTGTCCCATTTTTTTGTTCGGGCGGGACGCCATCATGTCCACCTTTGGTCTTTCCCAACGGTTCACAATCATGCGGAAAACTTCCCGATGAAGTTCCCACTCTCCCGGGTGGAGGTCGTGCCTGCTGAGGAAGTCTGCTTCCCAGTCGTCCACTCCCGGAATGAACACTGCTGACAGTGCTATCACATGATTTTCCGCCTAGCGAAAAATCCTTGCAGTTTTGCCACTGCCCTCCTGCTTCTTGTGCCGCCCTTTCTGTTTACGTGGGCGACTGCCGTGATGTTATCCCACTGGATCAATACCGGCTGACCTTGAAGCAGAGGTCTTGCTAAGCTTAGAGCATTATAAATTTGCTCTTAGCTCCAGTATATTTATGTGGAGAGAATTCTCCAGACTTGATCACACTCCTTGTGTGACTGCTCCCCAGCCTCTCAGGCTGGCCTCCGTGGTCACGAGCATCCAATCCTGAATGCCGAATCTGCGGCCCTCTAGAAGATGAGCACTCTGTAATCACCACAGGAGAGACACCCTTGTCCTTGGATATAGGGTTATCCGCTGATGCATCTGAAGATGCGATCCGGACCATTTGTCCAGCAGATCCCACTGAAGAGTTCTTGCGTGAAATCTGCCGAATGGAAGTGCTTCGTAATAAGCCACCATTTTTACCAGGACTCTTGTGCAATGATGCACTGACACTTTTCCTGGTTTTAGGAGGATCCCGATTAGCTCGGATAACTCCCTGGCTTTCTCCTCTGGGAGAAACACCTTTTCCTGGACTGTGTCCAGAATCATCCCTAGGACCAGCAGACGTGTCGTCGGAACAACTGCGGTTTTGGAATATTTAGAATCCACCCGTGCTGTCGTAGAACTACTTGAGATAGTGCTACTCCGACCTCCAACTGTTCTCTGGACCTTGTTCTTATCAGGAGGTCGTCCATTTTCTTTGAAGACGAATCCTCCTTTCGGTCATTACCTTGGTAAGGACCCGGGGTGCCTTGGACAATCCAACGGCATCGTCTTGAAACTGATAGTGACAGTTCTGTACCACGAACCTGAGGTACCCTTGGTGAGAAAAAGCAAATTTTGGGACATGGAGGTAAGCATCCCTGATGTCCCGGGACACCATATAGTCCCTTTGTTCTTTGCTATCACTGCTCTGAGTGACTCCATCTGGATTTGAACCCTTGTAAGTGTTCAAATTTTTCAGATTTAGAATAGGTCTCACCTAGCCTTCAGTACCACCATATAGTGTGGAGTAATACCCCTTTCCTTGTTGTCGGAGGGGTAATTTTATTATCACCTGCTGGGAATACAGCTTGTGAATTGTTTTCAATACTGCCTCCCTGTCGGAGGGAGACATTGGTACAGCAGACTACAGGAACCTGCGAGGGGGGAAACCTCTCGACATTCCAATCTGTACCCCTTGGATACTACTTGTAGGATCCAGGGGTCCTGTACGGTCCCAGCGTCATGCTGAGAACTTGGTAGAAGCGGTGGAGGGCTTCTGTTCCTGGGAATGGGCTGCCTGCTGCAGTCTTCTTCCCTTTCCTCTATCCCTGGGCAGATATGACTCTTATAGGGACGAAAGGACTGAGGCTGAAAAGACGGTGTCTTTTTCTGCAGAGATGTGACTTAGGGTAAAAAACGGTGGATTTTCCAGCAGTTGCCCTGGCCACCAGGTCCCATGGACCGACCCCAAATAACTCCTCCCCTTTATACGGCAATACATCTTTGTGCCGTTTGGAATCTGCATCACCTGACCACTGTCGTGTCCATAAACATCTTCTTGCAGATATGGACATCGCATTTACTCTTGATGCCAGAGTGCAAATATCCCTCTGCGCATCTCGCATATATAGAAATGCATCCTTTAAATGCTCTATAGTCAATAAAATACTGTCCCTGTCAAAGGTATCAATATTTTTAGTCAGGGAATCCGACCAAGCCACCTCAGCTCTGCACATCCAGGCTGAGGCGATCGCTGGTCGCAGTATAACACCAGCATGTGTGTGTATACTTTTTAGGATATTTTTCAGCCTCCTATCAGCTGGCTCCTTAAGTACGGCCCTATCCGTAGATGGTACCGCTACTTGTTCTGATAAGCGTGTGAGCGCCTTATTCACCCTGAGGGGTGTTTCCCACCGCGCCTTAACTTCTGGCGGGAAAGGGTATACCGCCAATAATTTTCTATCGGGGGAAACCCACGCATCATCACACACTTCATTTAATTTATCTGATTCAGGAAAAACTACAGGTAGTTTTTTCACCTCACACATAATACCCTTTTTTGTGGTACTTGGAGTATCAGAAATATGTAACACCTCCTTCATTGCCCTTAACGTGTGGCCCTAAAAGAAAATACGTTTGTTTCTTCACCGTCGACACTGAAATCAGTGTCCGTGTCTGGGTCTGTGTCGACCGACTGAGGTAAATGGGCATTTTACAGCCCCTGACAGTGTTTGAGACGCCTGGACAGATACTAATTTGTTCGCCGGCCCTCTCATGTCGTCAACCGGCTTGCAGCGTGTTGACATTGTCACGTAATTTCCATAAATAAGCCATCCATTCCGGTGTCGACTCCCTAGAGAGTGACATCACCATTACAGGCAATTTGCTCCGCCTCCTCACCAATATTTTCCTCATACATGTCGACACACACGTACCGACATACAGCACACACATAGGGAATGCTCTGATAGAGGACAGGACCCACTAGCCCTTTGGGGAGACAGAGGGAGAGTTTGCCAGCACACACCAAAACGCTATAATTATCCAGGGACAACCTTTATATAAGTGTTCCTCCCTTATAGCATTTTAATATATATACATATCGCCAAATCAGTGCCCCCCCTCTCTGTTTTAACCCTGTTTCTGTAGTGCAGTGCAGGGGAGAGCATGGGAGCCTTCCCACCAGCCTTTCTGTGAGGGAAAATGGCGCTGTGTGCTGAGGAGAATAGGCCCCGCCCCCTTTTCGGCGGGCTTCTTCTCCGGAGTTTTAGATATCTGGCAGGGGTTAAATACATCCATATAGCCTCAAGGGCTATATGTGATGTATTTTTCGCCATACAGGTATTATACATTGCTGCCCAGGGCGCCCCCCTCCAGCGCCCTGCACCCTCCGTGACCGCTGTGTGAAGTGTGCTGACAACAATGGCGCACAGCTGCAGTGCTGTGCGCTACCTGATGAAGACTGAGAGTCTTCTGCCGCCTGGTTCCGGACCTCTTCATCTTCAGCGTCTGCAAGGGGGGTCGGCGGCGCGGCTCCGGGACGAACCCCAGGGCGAGCCCTGTGTTCCGACTCCCTCTGGAGCTATGTCCAGTAGCCTAAGAATCCAATCCATCCTGCACGCAGGTGAGTTGAAAATCTCTCCCCTAAGTCCCTCGATGCAGTGAGCCTGTTGCCAGCAGGACTCACTGAAAATAAAGAACCTAAAAACTTTTTCTAAGTAACTCTTTAAGAGAGCCACCTAGATTGCACCCTTCTCGGCCGGGCACAAAAACCTAACTGAGGCTTGGAGGAGGGTCATAGGGGGAGGAGCCAGTACACACCATGTGATCCTAAAAGCTTGCCCTGTCTCCTGCGGAGCCGCTATCCCCCATGGTCCTGACGGAGTCCCCAGCATCCACTAGGACGTTAGAGAAATGCCCAGTGTGTATGCACTTTAAGACTTCAGTGTAAGCATTTGCCAACTTTTTTTCAGCAGCATAACAAGTACATAACATAGTCACAAGGCTAAGAAAATCCTGGAATGATTCCAGGAACATGTAACTGAATTCAACTTATTGCAGTGGCCTCTTTAATCATGGGACATTACGGATGGTGTAATGGTTAGCATTACTGCCTCACAGCACTGACGTCATGGGTTTGATTCCCACCATGGCTCTACCTGTGCGGAGTTTGTATATTCTCCTTATGCTTGCGTTGATTTCCTCTCACAATCCAAAAATATACTGGTAGGTTAATTGGATCCCAACACAAATTAACCCTAGTATGAATGTGTGCTCGTGTACATGTAGTAGGGAATATTGATTAAAAGCTCCACTGGGGCAGGGACCGATGTGAATGGCCAAATATTCTCTGTAAAGCGCTGCAGAATATGTGTGCGCTATATAAATAACTGGTAATAAATAACAATAATAAATAAATCACTAGATCTGAATCCAAACATTTGTGTGCTTGGGTGGGACAAGGTATTTCGATCATGAGCCACCGCTGGCAAATCTGGAACAACAGAGGGACATGTTGTAGTTGACACGGGCCACCAAATCCATTTTTATATACAACTCAAATGTTATCTGCAATCCATACATGCCTACCTGACCCTCTCCATGAGGGAGAAAATGCACTGTTCCTGGACTTTCCTGGTAATGTATGATTGCCATCACCTGTGGTGAAACACCTTTCTTATCAATTAACTAGCTCACCACAGGTGATGGCAATCATACATTACCAGGAAAGTCCAGGAACAGAGCATTTTCTCCCTCATGGAGAGGGTCAGGTAGGCAACTATGCTGCAATCCCGGATAAAATCAAGATGATTAATGGGCAAATTAGTAATTATTGGAAAAAGGGAGAACGATTCTTGCACAGGAGAAAAAAATGTCCAATAGTTTATACTGTAGTTTGAGCAAAAGTGATAAATAAGTACAAGTGATAATTCACAATAATTTGAGTCACACATGGGGAAGGAGATAAATGATAAGTGGATAGGGCTAAAAATAAGAATTTACTTACCGATAATTCTATTTCTCGGAGTCCGTAGTGGATGCTGGGGTTCCTGAAAGGACCATGGGGAATAGCGGCTCCGCAGGAGACAGGGCACAAAAAAGTAAAGCTTTACTAGGTCAGGTGGTGTGCACTGGCTCCTCCCCCTATGACCCTCCTCCAGACTCCAGTTAGGTACTGTGCCCGGACGAGCATACACAATAAGGGAGGCATTTTGAATCCCGGGTAAGACTCATACCAGCCACACCAATCACACCGTACAACTTGTGATCTAAACCCAGTTAACAGTATGACAACAGAAAGGGCCTCTTAAAGATGGCTCCTTAACAATAACCCGAATTAGTTAACAATAACTATGTACAAGTATTGCAGATAATCCGCACTTGGGATGGGCGCCCAGCATCCACTACGGACTCCGAGAAATAGAATTATCGGTAAGTAAATTCTTATTTTCTCTATCGTCCTAAGTGGATGCTGGGGTTCCTGAAAGGACCATGGGGATTATACCAAAGCTCCCAAACGGGCGGGAGAGTGCGGATGACTCTGCAGCACCGAATGAGAGAACTCCAGGTCCTCCTTTGCCAGGGTATCAAATTTGTAAAATTTTACAAACGTGTTCTCCCCCGACCACGTAGCTGCTCGGCAGAGTTGTAATGCCGAGACCCCTCGGGCAGCCGCCCAAGATGAGCCCACCTTCCTTGTGGAGTGGGCTTTTACAGTTTTAGGCTGTGGCAGGCCTGCCACAGAATGTGCAAGTTGAATTGTGTTACAAATCCAACGAGCAATCGACTGCTTAGAAGCAGGTGCGCCCAACTTGTTGGGTGCATACAATATAAACAGCGAGTCAGATTTTCTGACTCCAGCCGTCCTTGCAATGTATATTTTTAAGGCTCTGACAACGTCCAACAACTTGGAGTCCTCCAAGTCGCTAGTGGCCGCAGGCACCACAATAGGTTGGTTCAGATGAAATGCTGATACCACTTTAGGGAGAAAATGCGGACGAGTCCGCAGTTCTGCCCTATCCGAATGGAAGATTAGATAAGGACTTTTATAAGATAAAGCCGCCAATTCAGATACTCTCCTGGCAGAGGCCAGGGCTAGTAACATAGTCACTTTCAATGTGAGATATTTCAAATCCACCTTTTTCAATGGTTCAAACCAATGGGATTTGAGGAAATCTAAAACTACATTTAGATCCCACGGTGCCACCGGAGGCACCACAGGAGGCTGTATATGCAGTACTCCCTTGACAAAAGTCTGGACCTCAGGGACAGAGGCCAATTCTTTTTGGAAGAATATTGACAGGGCCGAAATTTGAACCTTAATGGATCCCAATTTGAGACCCATAGATAATCCTGATTGCAGGAAATGTAGGAAACGACCCAGTTGGAATTCCTCCGTCGGAACCCTCCGATCCTCGCACCACGCTACATATTTTCGCCAAATGCGGTGATAATGTTTCACGGTGACTTCCTTCCGTGCCTTAATCAAGGTAGGAATGACTTCTTCTGGAATGCCTTTCCCTTTTAGGATCTGGCGTTCAACCGCCATGCCGTCAAACGCAGCCGCGGTAAGTCTTGAAAAAGACAGGGACCCTGCTGTAGCAGGTCCCTTCTCAGAGGTAGAGGCCACGGTTCGTCCGTGAGCATCTCTTGAAGTTCCGGATACCAAGTCCTTCTCGGCCAATCCGGAACCACTAGTATTGTTCTTACTCTTCTTTGCCGTATGATCTTCAATACCTTTGGTATGAGCGGCAGAGGAGGAAACACATACACTGACTGGTACACCCAAGGAGTTACCAGTGCGTCCACAGCTATTGCCTGTGGATCTCTTGACCTGGCGCAATATTTGTCCAGTTTCTTGTTGAGGCGAGACGCCATCATGTCTACAATTGGTCTTTCCCAACGGTCTATTAACATGTTGAAGACTTCTGGATGTAGACCCCACTCTCCCGGATGAAGATCGTGTCTGCTGAGGAAGTCTGCTTCCCAGTTGTCCACGCCCGGGATGAACACTGCTGACAGTGCTATCACGTGATTCTCCGCCCAGCGAAGAATCTTGGCAGCTTCTGCCATTGCACTCCTGCTTCTTGTGCCGCCCTGCCTGTTTACATGGGCGACCGCCGTGATGTTGTCCGACTGAATCAACACCGGCTTTCCTTGCAGGAGAAGTTCCGCCTGGCTTAGAGCATTGTAGATTGCTCTTAGTTCCAGAATGTTTATGTGAAGAGACTTTTCCAGACTCGTCCATACTCCCTGGAAGTTTCTTCCTTGTGTGACTGCTCCCCAGCCTCTCAGGCTGGCGTCCGTGGTCACCAGGATCCAATCCTGAATGCCGAATCTGCGGCCTTCTAATAGGTGAGCCTTCTGCAACCACCACAGAAGTGACACCCTTGTCTTTGGTGACAGGGTTATTCGCAGGTGCATCTGCAGATGCGACCCTGACCATTTGTCCAACAGATCCCTTTGGAATATTCTTGCATGGAATCTGCCGAATGGAATTGCTTCGTAAGAAGCCACCATTTTTCCCAGGACTCTTGTGCATTGATGTACTGACACTTTTCCTGGTTTTAGGAGGTTCCTGACCAGATCGGATAACTCCTTGGCTTTTTCCTCTGGAAGGAAAACCTTTTTCTGAACCGTGTCCAGAATCATTCCTAGGAACAGCAGACGAGTTGTCGGGATTAAATGGGATTTTGGAATATTCAGAATCCACCCGTGTTGTCTTAGCACCTCTTGAGATAGTGCTAAAGCTGTCTCCAGCTGTTCTCTGGACCTTGCCCTTATTAGGAGATCGTCCAAGTATGGGATAACTAATACGCCTTTTCTTCGAAGAAGAATCATCATCTCGGCCATTACCTTGGTAAAGACCCGAGGCGCCGTGGACAATCCGAACGGCAGCGTCTGAAACTGATAGTGACAGTTTTGAACAATGAACCTGAGGTACCCCTGGTGTGCGGGGTAAATCGGAACGTGTAGATACGCATCCTTGATGTCCAAGGATACCATAAAGTCCCCTTCTTCCAGGTTCGCTATCACTGCTCTGAGTGACTCCATCTTGAACTTGAACTTTTTTATGTAGAGGTTCAAGGACTTCAGATTTAGAATAGGCCTTACCGAGCCATCCGGCTTCGGTACCACAAATAGAGTGGAATAATACCCCTTTCCTTGTTGTAATAGGGGTACTTTGACTATCACCTGCTGAGCGTACAGCTTGTGAATGGCTTCCAACACCCTCTCCCTTTCGGAAGAGACGGTTGGTAAGGCAGACTTCAGGAAACGATGAGGAGGATCCGTCTCTAATTCCAACCTGTACCCCTGAGATATTATCTGCAGGATCCAGGGGTCTACCTGCGAGTGAGCCCACTGCGCGCTGTAATTTTTGAGACGGCCCCCCACTGTCCCCGAGTCCGCTTGAGAGGCCCCAGCGTCATGCTGAGGTTTTTGCAGGAGCCGGGGAGGGCTTTTGTTCCTGGGAAGGAGCTGCCTGTTGGTGTCTCTTCCTTCTTCCTCTGCCTCGTGGCAGGTACGACAAGCCCTTTGCTCTCTTATTTTTGTAGGAGCGAAAAGGCTGCGGTTGAAAGGTCGGTGCCTTTCTCTGTTGGGGAGTGACTTGAGGTAAAAAAGTGGATTTCCCGGCAGTAGCCGTGGCCACCAAGTCTGATAGACCAACTCCAAATAACTCCTCCCCTTTATACGGCAAAACCTCCATGTGACGTTTTGAATCCGCATCGCCTGTCCACTGTCGTGTCCATAAGGCTCTTCTGGCTGAAATGGACATAGCACTCACCCGAGATGCCAGTGTGCAAATATCCCTCTGTGCATCACGCATATAGATAAATGCATCCTTTATTTGTTCTAACGACAGTAAAACATTGTCCCTATCTAGGGTATCAATATTTTCAATCAGGGATTCTGACCAAACTACTCCAGCACTGCACATCCAGGCAGTTGCTATAGCTGGTCGTAGTATAACACCTGCATGTGTGTATATATTCTTTTGAATAACTTCCATCTTTCTATCTGATGGATCCTTAAGTGCGGCCGTCTCAGGAGAGGGTAACGCCACTTGTTTGGATAAGCGTGTGAGCGCCTTGTCCACCTTAGGGGGTGTTTCCCAGCGCGCCCTAACCTCTGGCGGGAAAGGGTATAATGCCAATAACTTTTTTGAAATTATCAACTTTTTATCAGGAGCAACCCACGCTTCATCACACACGTCATTTAATTCTTCTGATTCAGGAAAAACTGTTTGTAGTTTTTTCACACCATACATAATACCCTGTTTTACGGTATCTGTAGTATCAGCTAAATGTAACGTCTCCTTCATTGCCAAAATCATATAACGTGTGGCCCTACTGGAAAATACGTTTGAATTTCTACCGTCGTCACTGGAATCAGTGCCCGTGTCTGGGTCTGTGTCGACCGACTGAGGCAAAGGGCGTTTTACAGCCCCTGACGGTGTTTGAGGCGCCTGGACAGGCATTAATTGATTGTCCGGCCGCCTCATGTCCTCAACTGACTGTTTAAGGGAAGATAAACCATCACGTAATTCCACAAATAAAGGCATCCATTCTGGTGTCGACCCCCTGGGGGGTGACATCTGCATATTTGGCAATTGCTCCGCCTCCACACCAATATCGTCCTCATACATGTCGACACCACGTACCGACACACACCGCAAACTCACAGGGAATGCTCTAATGAAGACAGGACCCACTAGCCCTTTTGGGGAGACAGAGGGAGAGTCTGCCAGCACACACCACAAAGCGCTATATATACAAGGGATATCCTTATATTAAGTGCTCCCTTATAGCTGCTTTAATATATATATATATAGCCATTAATGTGCCCCCCCTCTCTGTTTTACCCTGTTTCTGTAGTGCAGTGCAGGGGAGAGACCTGGGAGCCGTTCTGACCAGCGGAGCTGTGACAGAAAATGGCGCCGTGTGCTGAGGAGATAGGCCCCGCCCCTTTTTCGGCGGGTTCTTCTCCCGCTATTTTTCCAGTCAGGCAGGGGTTAAATATCTCCATATAGCCCCTATGGGCTATATGTGAGGTATTTTTAGCCTTGTATAAGGTTTATATTTGCCTCTCAGAGCGCCCCCCCCCAGCGCTCTGCACCCTCAGTGACTGCCCAGTGAAGTGTGCTGAGAGGAAAATGGCGCACAGCTGCAGTGCTGTGCGCTACCTTATGAAGACTGAGGAGTCTTCAGCCGCCGGTTTCCGGACCTCTTCACGCTTCAGCATCTGCAAGGGGGTCGGCGGCGCGGCTCCGGGACCGGACTCCACGGCTGGGCCTGTGTTCGATCCCTCTGGAGCTAATGGTGTCCAGTAGCCAAGCAGCAAATCCACTCTGCATGCAGGTGAGTTTACTACTTTCCCCCTAAGTCCCACGTTGCAGTGATCCTGTTGCCAGCAGGACTCACTGTAAAGAAAAAAACCTAAACTAAACTTTCTCTAAGCAGCTCTTTAGGAGAGCCACCTAGATTGCACCCTTCTCGTTCGGGCACAAAATCTAACTGGAGTCTGGAGGAGGGTCATAGGGGGAGGAGCCAGTGCACACCACCTGACCTAGTAAAGCTTTACTTTTTTGTGCCCTGTCTCCTGCGGAGCCGCTATTCCCCATGGTCCTTTCAGGAACCCCAGCATCCACTTAGGACGATAGAGAAAATTACATTGAGCTTTCGTGAACAAGGCACTGCAAAACACATGTAGAGCATAGCGGATCCCGCCGCACCACATACTGTGAGCACTACGGGCACATAGCGCCAGATGAAAAAAAAAAAACACCACCACCAATTTCAGGGAAAGCACTTACGGGACAGAGAGGTACTGCTACGTGACTGTTGACGCGAATCCGGAAGTGAGCCGGAACCGGAAGTGCCAATGTGTGGAGCGCATGAGGGGGACGTGCTTATGCGGGACGCTGAGCCGAAGGTCTACCATTGGTTGTGAGTGTGAGCCAGGGACTGATTGGAGCACGCAGTGGGAGAAAGTGCTGCTGCTCCGTGTGTGTGTGAGCCGGGCTAAGTGTGTGTAAGCCGGAGGTGCTCGGAGCCGGAGAGTGTGTGTGAGCAAGGGAGCCGGAGAGTGTGTGTGAGCAAGGGAGCCGGAGGTGCTGGGAGCTGGAGTGTGTGTGAGCCGGGGAGCTGGAGGTGCTGGGTGTGTGTGTGTGTGTGTGTGTGAGCCGGGGAGCAAGAGGTGCTGGGAGTGTGAGCCGGGGACCACTGTGCCAAAGGTGAGTGTGTGTGTACTGGGGAAACGCTGAGCGGCAGGAGCGTGCTGCAAGGACGGTACTGCAAGGAGTGGGCTGCAAAGACAGGGCAGCTGGAACATTGGACAGTGCTGCTGCAGGAAGGTGGACAGCTAAGAAGAAGAACATTGCTGAGGGCAGTCCAGACGTGGTCCGTATACGCAAGTATCACATCTCCTAAACCTTTATTTTTTTCACCTCCGTAATTGTAATACAGGTTGAAGTATCCCATATCCAAAATGCTTGGGACCAGAAGTATGGATATCGGATTTTACTGTATTTTGGAATAGTTGCATACCGTCCTATCCACGAAGAGAAACTACACACTACCATACCATAATGAGATATCATGGTGATGGGACCCAAGTCTAAGCACAGAATGCATTTATGATTCACATACAGGGGTTAAAGTGAGCCTGGAATGGGGCGGAACTGCGTTCCGGCTCTGTTAGTGCGCGCTATGGGAGAGACGTCATGCCGTCTCTCCCATAGTGCCGAGGAGCGGGCGCACAGAAGACTGCAGCGGCCGGACACAGAGCGGGGCTTGGTAAGTATGGTGTGTTGTGTTTTTTTTTTTTTTTAATTTGTGTTGCGGCGCTTTTACTGGGGGCATTACTACTGAGGGGCATACTGGGGGCATTACTACTGAGGGGCAAACAACTGGGGGGCATTACTACGGGGACAAACTACTGAGTGCATTACTACTGGGGGGCAAACTATTGAGGGCATGACTACTGGGGGGGCAAACTACCCGAGGGGCATCTGCTGGGGGGCGAACTACCCGAGGGGCATCTGCTGGGGGGCGAACTACCCGAGGGGCATCTGCTGGGGGGCGAACTACCCGAGGGGCATCTGCTGGGGGGCGAACTACCCGAGGGGCATCTGCTGGGGGGCGAACTACCCGAGGGGCATCTGCTGGGGGGCGAACTACCCGAGGGGCATCTGCTGGGGGGCGAACTACCCGAGGGGCATCTGCTGGGGGGCGAACTACCCGAGGGGCATCTGCTGGGGGCGAACTACCCGAGGGGCATCTGCTGGGGGCGAACTACCCGGGGGACATTACTACTGGGTGCATAATTACAGGGGCATTACTACTGGGGGCGTAACTACAGGGGCTAAACTACTGGAGGCATTACTACTGGGGGCTAAACTACAAGGGGGCATAACTGCAGGGGCTAAACGACTGGGGGCAACATTACTACTGGGGGCAATATTACACGGGCATTACCATTAAGGGCATTACTACTGGGGGCACTACTAATGAGGGCATTGTAAAGGGGGCACTTCATAAGGGGCATCACTCCTGGGGTCATAAGGGGCACTGCTATTGCGGGCATTGCATAAGGGGCACCACTACTATGGGCTCTATATAAGGGGCACTACCACTGTGGGTATTGTATAAGAGGCGCTACTGCTGTGGTCATTATGTGTATTATGGGGTGCTACTACTGTGGGCATTATTACTATTGTGTAACACGCCCCTTTTTTGAGACCACGCCCCTTACCTTTGTTACATTGGCGCCGTGGGGAGGGGGGTGAGTTCCACCACCTCTCTAGGACCACTTTAAGCACTGTTTATATACACAGCCTGAAGGTCTTTTTAGCCAATATTTTTAATAACTTTGTGTATTAAACAAAATTTGTGTACATTAAGCCTTCAGAAAACAAAGGTTTCACTATATCAGTCTTACTCCAAAAATTCTGTATTTCGGAATATTTGGATATGGGATACCCAACCTGTATTCATTACTGTTCTGTTGAATATTGTTTCTCTTCACAGCTAGGCTATAGTACCGTGTTGTATTGCATAGTTTGTATTGATTTCTGAAGGTAACAAGGAGCTAGGTTTTTATTAACAAAATGGGTGGGGCCGTGATTAAGAATCTCACTCTGTGCAAGATGTATGTGCACCTGGTGCAACCGTACCTGCGCAAGGTGTGTGAGCGGCTGCCCTGGAAGCCTAGGTAACTGTTCTAGAGCAAACTGCTGCAAGACTGAGAGATATTCACAATCTCGTCAAAGTTGAGATAGAATGGCGGATGAGTTACGGAGGGGGGGGGGGGTGTGTGGACACTGGTAGATGAGGATGAATAGGTAGCCAGCTGTGTCACAGTTAGCAGGAAGAAGAGGGGGAGACGGGACACCTCCGATCTGCCAAACCCCAACAAATTCGTCTGATTAGATAAAGATTCTGAGTATGGCAGTGAGGAAATGACGGAGCTGGAGGAGACTGTTCCCTCTAGCAACTGGAGGAACGGTCCCTCCGGCACAGATGGGGAAAAAAAGAAAGCAAGTACCTAGTCAGATTGTGGTGGTAGGGGATTCTATTATCAGGAAGACAGAGCAATCTGCTTCAGAGACCGCCGTACAGTCTGTTGCCTCTCGTGTACGACACATTGCGGACCGGGTAGAAAGATTGTTGGGAGGGGTCGGGAATGACCCAGCGGTCTTGGTGCACGTTGACACAAACGACCAAGTTAGTGGTAGGTGGGATGTCCTTAAGAAAGACGATAGGGATTTAGGCCAGAATCTCACTCACTATACATAGGTTCCTTGGCATCTTTCAGTCCATTAATTTACCCTAGATATAGGGGTATATGCAATTGCGGTCGAATTGCCGCAGAAGTCGAAAAACGGGGCATTTTCAACAAAAAAAATGTCGAATTGGATTCGACAATGCAATACAGTACTTTTCGACAAAAAAAACGGACGTCCCCCGTATTTTTTGCACCAGGACCGGACGCAGTGCCCGGTGCTGGTTCTTAAAATACGGGGGATCCCCTGTCAATTCCCCCCCCCCCCCCCCCCCCCCCGTATTTTTCAACCAGGACCGGCTCAAAGAGCCTGAGGCTGGTTATGCTTAGGAGGGGGGGACCCCACGCAATTTTTTTTAGGGTTTTTTAACCATTTTTGTGCCATCCGAAAAGTCGAATCCAAAACGCACTTATCCGTTAATTGGTCCGTTTTTCGACAGCGGGACTGTCGAATCCGTTTTTAATTGAATATGTCGAATTCTGGCACCTGCCGGCCGGGATTCGAAGGTCGAATTGTGTCAAATTTAAAAACGTGCGAAAAAAAGCCGCAATTCGTCCGGAATTGCATATACCCCATAGACTCTTCCCAGGATTGTCATATACGAACGATTCTAGTAATTATATTTAGGGGATCATATGGTTAATAAAGCTAGGTGTTCTGAATATAAATATGTACACTGAAATACAACAATAATACTACAGATCACTTGATGAGCGCAGAATTAGTATTTACTATCATCCAGAAATGTTCTACCATATTTATACAGTATGTGTGCAATTATTTTGATTTATATATTTTTATATATATATATATATATATATATAATAAAAAAAAATTTCTTTTTACTATTTGCCCTTTTTTTCTTTCCTTTTATACACTTTGCACCGGGCACAGCACGTCATACACTTTGCACCGGGCACAGCACGTTATACACTTTGCACCGGGCACAGCACGTTATACACTTTGCACCGGGCACAGCACGTTATACACTTTGCACCGGGTACAGCACGTTATACACTTTGCACCGGGTACAGCACGTTATACACTTTGCACCGGGTACAGCACGTTATACACTTTGCACCGGGTACAGCACGTTATACACTTTGCACCGGGTACAGCACGTTATACACTTTGCACCGGGTACAGCACGTTATACACTTTGCACCGGGTACAGCACGTTATACACTTTGCAGCGGGTACAGCACTTTACACACTTTGCAGCCACCACCTCAGACCCCCCAGACACAGCGATCACGGGTGTCAGTGAGGGAGGGTGGTGTCCACAGTGATTGTGCGGGAAAGGGGGGGTGGGATTGTGCAGGAAGGGGGTGCCCAGTCATTGCAGGTGTCACTGGAAGAAGGGGTGTCCTGCCTGTGACGAGTACTCACAACACCATATCAATATTAACTTATCCAGGCTGTAGCAATGCCCCCCAGCAGCCGCATCACCCTCCCTCCCTATGTAATGAGCCAGGTGAGGAGCGGACAGAGCAGCAGAGTAGCCGCTGCCCCGCTCACTGTCCCGTCTGCCAGGCTGTGTGGTCAGCGCCTCTCACTCGCTGCGTCGGCCCCGTATCCCGCGGCAGCGCAGACGGGTGAGGACAGGGAGGAGGACGGATCACACACTGACAGCGCATTGCCGTGCAGCGCAGCGCGTCCTCACCTTTAAAGTCAAACCTGGAATCCGCCCTGCGGCTGGCACAGAGAGCGCTGCTAAATCCCTGAGTCTCAGCCCCAGGATTCGATTGCTGTCACCCCGGAGCCCAAGGAGGAGGATTCAAGCTGCAGAGCGGGAAGAGAAGTCAGGACGGAGGCTGCCGCGGTGATTGGATGAGAGGAAACGCTGCCAGCAGTGATTGGTTGAAGAGACGTGTGATGCTGCCTGCAGTGACTGGTAGGGGAGTCACAGCGCGTCCCGCAGGACCCCCTCCTTTTTCAAAACGGAGTCCCCCACTGCCTATAACGCGTAAAATACGCGTTATAGCGCGTTTTTTGCGATCACTGTGTGTATATGTGTGTATGTATATATATATAATATTATATATATATATATATATATAATATATATATATATATATATATATATATTATATATATATATATATATATATATATATATATATAGATATAATACAGGTTTTTTCACAATAGTGAAAAAATTATAGCACTCTCCAGACTTCAGAATCAATAAATCAAAAAATGGAAAATTTTAATATAAGGTAATCTCACAGTTCCAAGTGGTTTTCAAAAAACGATCTCCAACGTTTCGGTCCTCAGCGGAACCTTTGTCAAGGATTTTAACAGTCTAGTCAGTAAAGTCAGCATCACAGCAAGCATCAAAACGGCAGGGAAACTGGAGACAGAGAAAATGCCTCACCGGCCCCTGCTAAATACCCTTCAAAAGCGCGCAAAAACAAACAAGACACGCCCCCAGTTTGGTGAACATATATTGTTCTATAAGAGATTCATCGACGATATCTTCCTTCTGTGGAAAGGGACGACTGAATCCTTTAACCTGATGATTGCCTCACTAAACGATTTGAATACACCGGTGAAATTCACATACCAGATTGATCCACATAACATTAGCTTTCTTGATATCTCAATCACCTTAGAGGGAGGATGAATCGGCACCAGTCTCTACAGAAAACCAACGGACAGAAATACCTTGTTACACCCTAGCAGCCAGCACCTGCCTGCCCTCAAGGATAATCTTCCAGTTTCACAATTTCTCTGACGTCCTAGTGGGATGCTGGGACTCCGTAAGGGACCATGGGGAATAGCGGCTCCGCAGGAGACAGGGCACAAAATAAAAGCTTAAGGATCAGGTGGTGTGGCACTGGCTCCTCCCCCTATGACCCTCCTCCAAGCCTCAGTTAGATTTTTGTGCCCGGCCGAGAAGGGTGCAATCTAGGTGGCTCTCCCTGAGCTGCTTAGAATAAAAGTTTAGTTAGGTTTTTTTATTTTCAGTGAGTCCTGCTGGCAACAGGCTCACTGCATCGTGGGACTAAGGGGAGAAGAAACGGACTCACCTGAGTGCAGAGTGGATCGGGTTTCTTAGGCTACTGGACACTAGCTCCAGAGGGACGATCACAGGTTCAGCCTGGATGGGTCACCGGAGCCGCGCCGCCGTCCCCCTTACAGAGCCAGAAGAGACGAAGAGGTCCGGTGAAATCGGCGGCAGAAGACATCCTGTCTTCAGACTAAGGTAGCGCACAGCACCGCAGCTGTGCGCCATTGCTCTCAGCACACTTCACACTCCGGTCACTGAGGGTGCAGGGCGCTGGGGGGGGAGCGCCCTGAGACGCAATATAACAGAATACCTTAGGTGGCAAAACAGAATACATCACATATAGCTCCTGGGCTATATGGATGTATTTTAATCCCCTTGCCATTTTACACAAAAAAGCGGGAGATAAGGACGTCGTGAAGGGGCGGAGCCTATCTCCTCAGCACACAAGCGCCATTTTCCCTCACAGCTCCGCTGGAAGGACGGCTCCCTGACTCTCCCCTGCAGTCCTGCTTCAGAATCAGGGTAAAAAGAGAAGGGGGGGCATTTTTGGCAGCAAATAACGATAATAACAGCAGCTATAAGGGAATAACACTTATATAAGGTTATCCCTGTATATATATATATATATATATATATAGCGCTGGGTGTGTGCTGGCAGACTCTCCCTCTGTCTCTCCAAAGGGCTAAGTGGGGTCCTGTCCTCTATCAGAGCATTCCCGGTGTGTGTGCTGTGTGTCGGTACGCGTGTGTCGACATGTATGAGGAGGAAAATTATGTGGAGGCGGAGCAGTTGCCTGTGTTGGTGATGTCACCCCCTAGGGAGTCGACACCTGACTGGATGATTGTATTTAAACAATTAAGTGATAATGTCAGCAATTTGCAAAAAATGTTGACGACATGAGACAGCCGGCAAATCAATTAGTGCCTGTCCAGGCGTCTCAGACACCGTCAGGGGCGCTAAAACGCCCGTTACCTCAGTGGGTCGACACAGACCCTGACACAGATACTGAGTCTAGTGTCGACGGTGACGAGACAAACGTAATGTCCAGTAGGGCCACACGTTACATGATCACGGCAATGAAAGGTTAGGGCGCGTTGGGAAACACCCCCTAGGGTAGATAAGGCGCTCACACGTTTATCAAAACAAGTAGCGTTACCGTCTCCTGATACGGCTACCCTAAAAGAACCAGCTGATAGAAGGCTGGAAAATATCCTAAAAAGTATATACACACATACTGGTGTTATACTGCGACCAGCAATCGCCTCAGCCTGGATGTGCAGTGCTGGAGGTCGCATGGTCGGATTCCCTGACCGAGAATATTGTATACCCTGGATAGGGACAATATTTTGTTAACTATAGAACATTTAAAGGATGCATTACTATATATGCGTGATGCACAGAGGGATATTTGCACCCTGGCATCAAGAGTAAGTGCTATGTCCATCTCTGCCAGAAGAGCGTTATGGACGCGACAGTGGTCAGGGGATGCGGATTCCAAACGGCACATGGAAGTATTGCCGTATAAAGGGGAGGAGTTATTTGGGGCTGGTCTATCGGACCTGGTGGCCACGGCAACGGCTGGAAAATCCACCTTTTTACCCCAGGTCACTCCACATCAGCAGAAAAAGACACCGTCTTTTCAAACTCAGTCCTTTCGTTCCCATAAGTACAAGCGAGCAAAAGGCCACTCTTTTCTGCCCCGGGGCAGAGGAAGAGGAAAAAGACTGCACCATGCAGCCGCTTCACAGGAGCAGAAGCCCTCCCCTGCTTCTGCCAAGTCTTAAGCATGACGCTGGGGCTTTACAAGCAGACTCAGATATGGTGGGGGCCCGTCTCAAGAATTTCAACGCGCAGTGGGCTCACTCGCAAGTGGATCCCTGGATTCTACAGGTAGTATCGCAGGGGTACAAACTGGAATTCGAGGCGTTTCCCCCTCGTCGTTTCCTGAAGTCTGCTTTACCAAAGTCTCCCTCCGACAGGGAGGCAGTTTTGGAAGCCATTCACAAGCTGTATTCCCAGCAGGTGATAATCAAGGTACCCCTCCTGCAACAAGGAAAGGGGTATTATTCCACGCTGTTTGTGGTACCGAAGCCGGACGGCTCGGTGAGACCAATTTTAAATCTGAAATCCTTGAACACTTACATAAAAAGGTTCAAATTCAAGATGGAGTCACTCAGAGCAGTGATAGCAAACCTGGAAGAAGGGGACTATATGGTGTCTCTGGACATCAAAGATGCTTATCTCCACGTCCCGATATACCCTTCTCACCAAGGGTACCTCAGGTTTGTAGTACAAAACTGTCATTATCAGTTTCAGACGCTGCCGTTTGGATTGTCCACGGCACCTCGGGTCTTTACCAAGGTAATGGCCGAAATGATGATTCTTCTACGAAGAAAAGGCATTTTAATTATCCCTTACTTGGACGATCTCCTGATAAGGGCAAGATCCAGGGAACAGTTAGAAGTCGGAGTAGCACTATCTCAGGTAGTGTTACGTCAGCACGGGTGGATTCTAAATATTCCAGAATCGCAGCTGATTCCAACGACACGTCTACTGTTCCTAGGAATGATTCTGGACACAGTCCAGAAGAAGGTGTTTCTCCCGGAGGAGAAGGCCAGGGAGTTATCCGAGCTAGTCAGGAACCTCCTAAAACCAGGACAGGTCTCAGTGCATCAGTGCACGAGGGTCCTGGGGAAAATGGTGGCTTCTTACGAAGCGATTCCATTCGGAAGATTCCATGCAAGAACATTTCAGTGGGATCTACTGGACAAATGGTCCGGATCGCATCTGCAGATGCATCAGCGGATAACCCTGTCGCCAAGGACAAGGGTGTCTCTCCTGTGGTGGCTGCAGAGTGCTCATCTACTAGAGGGCCGCAGATTTGGCATTCAGGATTGGATCCTGGTAACCACGGATGCCAGCCTGAGAGGCTGGGGAGCAGTCACACAGGGAAGGAATTTCCAGGGCCTGTGGTCAAGCTTGGAAACGTCTCTTCATATAAACATTCTGGAACTAAGGGCCATTTACAATGCCCTAAGTCAAGCAAAACCTCTGCTTCAGGGTCAGGCGGTGTTGATCCAATCGGACAACATCACGTCAGTCGCCCACGTAAACAGACAGGGCGGCACGAGAAGCAGGAGGGCAATGGCAGAAGCTGCAAGGATTCTTCGCTGGGCGGAAAATCATGTGATAGCACTGTCAGCAGTATTCATTCCGGGAGTGGACAACTGGGAAGCAGACTTCCTCAGCAGACACGACCTTCACCCGGGAGAGTGGGGACTTCACCCAGAAGTCTTCCACCTGATTGTAAACCGTTGGGAAAAACCAAAGGTGGACATGATGGCGTCACGTCTAAACAAAAAACTGGACAGATATTGCGCCAGGTCAAGGGACCCTCAGGCAATAGCAGTGGACGCTCTGGTAACGCCGTGGGTGTACCAGTCAGTGTATGTGTTCCCTCCTCTGCCTCTCATACCAAAAGTACTGAGAATCATAAGAAGGAGAGGAGTAAGAACTATACTCGTGGTTCCGGATTGGCCAAGACGGACTTGGTACCCGGAACTTCAAGAGATGCTCACGGACGAACCGTGGCCTCTACCTCTAAGAAAGGACCTGCTACTGCAGGGGCCTTGTCTGTTCCAGGACTTACCGCGGCTGCGTTTGACGGCATGGCGGTTGAACGCCGGATCCTGAGGGAAAAAGGCATTCCAGAAGAAGTCATCCCTACTCTGGTCAAAGCCAGGAAGGACGTAACCGCAAAACATTATCACCGCATTTGGCGTAAATATGTTGCGTGGTGTGAGGCCAAGAAGGCCCCTACAGAGGAATTTCAACTGGGTCGTTTCCTTCATTTCCTGCAAACAGGACTGTCTATGGGCCTAAAATTAGGGTCCATTAAGGTTCAAATTTCGGCCCTGTCGATTTTCTTCCAGAAAGAACTGGCTTCAGTACCTGAAGTTCAGACATTTGTAAAAGGGGTGCTGCACATACAGCCTCCTTTTGTGCCTCCAGTGGCACCTTGGGATCTCAATGTGGTGTTGAGTTTTCTAAAGTCACATTGGTTTGAACCACTTTCCACTGTGGACTTAAAATATCTCACATGGAAGGTGTCGATGCTGTTAGCCTTGGCTTCAGCCAGGCGTGTGTCAGAATTGGCGGCTTTATCATATAAAAGCCCTTACTTAATTTTTCATTCTGACAGGGCGGAATTGAGGACTCGTCCTCAATTTCTACCTAAGGTGGTTTCTGCATTTCACATGAACCAACCTATTGTGGTACCTGCGGCTACCAGGGACTTAGAGGACTCTAAGTTGCTTGACGTTGTCAGGGCCTTGAAAATATATGTTTCCAGGACGGCTGGAGTCAGAAAATCTGACTCGCTGTTTATCCTGTATGCACCCAACAAGCTGGGTGCTCCTGCTTCTAAGCAGACGATTGCTCGTTGGATTTGTAGTACAATTCAGCTTGCACATTCTGTGGCAGGATTGCCACAGCCAAAATCAGTAAAAGCCCATTCCACAAGGAAAGTGGGCTCATCTTGGGCGGCCGCCCGAGGGGTCTCGGCTTTACAACTTTGCCGAGCAGCTACTTGGTCAGGGGCAAACACGTTTGCTAAATTCTACAAATTTGATACCCTGGCTGAGGAGGACCTGGAGTTCTCTCATTCGGTGCTGCAGAGTCATCCGCACTCTCCCGCCCGTTTGGGAGCTTTGGTATAATCCCCATGGTCCTTACGGAGTCCCAGCATCCACTAGGACGTCAGAGAAAATAAGATTTTACTTACCGATAAATCTATTTCTCGTAGTCCGTAGTGGATGCTGGGCGCCCATCCCTAGTGCGGATTGTCTGCAATACTTGTATATAGTTATTGTTACAAAGATTCGGGTTATTATTGTTGTGAGCCATCTTTTCAGAGGCTCCTTTGCGTTTATCATACTGTTAACTGGGTTCAGATCACAAGTTGTACGGTGTGATTGGTGTGGCTGGTATGAGTCTTACCCGGGATTCAATATCCTTCCTTATTATGTACGCTCGTCCGGGCACAGTATCCTAACTGAGGCTTGGAGGAGGGTCATAGGGGGAGGAGCCAGTGCACACCACCTGATCCTTAAGCTTTTATTTTGTGCCCTGTCTCCTGCGGAGCCGCTATTCCCCATGGTCCTTACGGAGTCCCAGCATCCACTACGGACTACGAGAAATAGATTTATCGGTAAGTAAAATCTTATTTTTTAAGAGTAATGCGAAATAACTCTGACAGAGACATCATGGATCTCAAATATCTGAGATGATTTCCAGATTTTTGGAACGGGGCTACGGGAAAAAGAATGTACTCAGATGCCTACTGAAGGCTAGGAACAAATGCGGTTCCAACACTACTGCCACACAGACCACACATGTACCGGAGCGGATGGTGTTCACCACTACATATGACAACTTCTCAAACAGACTAAAGGGGAGCATACGTAAGAATTGGCCAATCCTAGCCACAGATGATCGCCTAAAGTTGAAAAGAAGTTCTCCTCCTATGATAGCTTACCGAAGATCAGCAAATCTAAAGCAACTTCTGTTGAGACCCATGGCCAGTGATGAGGGACTACGGAGTACTACCTGGCTACATGAAAGACGCCCTAGATGCTTCAAGTGCACGGGTTGTACCGCTTGTAGGGCCATGTTGACTTACCCATTTTTTCTCTAACGTCCTAGTGGATGCTAGGGACTCCGTAAGGACCATGGGGAATAGACGGGCTCCGCAGGAGACTGGGCACTCTAAGAAAGATTTAGTACTACTGGTGTGCACTGGCTCCTCCCTGTATGCCCCTCCTCCAGACCTCAGTTAGAATCTGTGCCCGGAAGGAGCTGGGTGCATTTTAGTGAGCTCTCCTGAGCTTGCTATTAAGAAAGTATTTTAGTTAGGTTTTTTATTTTCAGAGAGCTTCTGCTGGCAACAGACTCTCTGCTACGTGGGACTGAAGGGAGAGAAGCAAACCTACTAACTGCGGCTAGGTTGCGCTTCTTGGGCTACTGGATACCATTAGCTCCAGAGGGATCGAACACAGGAACTTGACCTTGGTCGTCCGTTCCCGGAGCCGCGCCGCCGTCCCCCTCGCAGAGCCAGAAGACAGAAGCCGGCGGGTTGAAGCAAGAAGACGTCAAAATCGGCGGCAGAAGACTCCTGTCTTCATATGAGGTAGCGCACAGCACTGCAGCTGTGCGCCATTGCTCCCACACTAACCTACACACTCCGGTCACTGTAGGTAGGGTGCAGGGCGCAGGGGGGGGCGCCCTGGGCAGCAATTGAGTACCTCCTAGCAAAAAGCAGCATATATACAGCTGGGCACTGTAATATGCATGAGCCCCCGCCATTATTTTTATACAAAATCGCGGGACAGAAGCCCGCCGCTGAGGGGGCGGGGCTTCTTCCTCAGCACTCACCAGCGCCATTTTCTCTCCACAGCTCCGCTGAGAGGAACCCCAGTCTCTCCCCTGCAGACTCACTGTAGAAAGAGGGTAAAAAGAGAGGGGGGGCACATAAATTTAGCGCATTAATCATATATACAGCAGCTACTGGGTAAACACTAAGTTACTGTGTAATTCCTGGGTTATATAGCGCTGGGGTGTGTGCTGGCATACTCTCTCTCTGTCTCTCCAAAAGGCCTTGTGGGGGTCCTGTCCTCATATAGAGCATCCCCTGTGTGTGTGGTGTCGGTACGCTTGTGTCGACATGTTTGACGAGGAGGGCTATGTGGAGGCAGAGCAGGTGCAGATGAGTGACGTGTCTCCGCCGACGGCGCCGACACCTGATTGGATGGATATGTGGAAGGTGTTAAATGATAATGTAAACTCCTTGCATAAAAGGTTGGATAAAGCTGAAACCTTGGTACAGTCGGGGTCTCAGCCCATGCCTGATCCTACAGCGCAGAGGCCGTCAGGGTCTCAGAAGCGCCCACTATCCCAAATTATTGACACAGATATCGACACGGATTCTGACTCCAGTGTCGATGGCGATGATGCAAAATTGCAGCCTAAAATGGCTAAAGCCATCCGCTACATGATTATAGCAATGAAGGATGTATTGCACATATCGGAGGTAAACCCTGTCCCTGACAAGAGGGTTTATATGTTTGGGGAGAAAAAGCAAGAGGTGACTTTTCCCCCTTCACATGAGTTAAATGAGTTATGTGAAAAAGCGTGGGATTCCCCTGATAGGAAAGTGCTGATTTCCAAAAGGTTACTTATGGCGTACCCTTTCCCGCCAACGGACAGGATACGCTGGGAATCCTCCCCTAGGGTAGACAAAGCTCTGACACGCTTATCTAAGAAGGTGGCCCTGCCGTCACAGGATACGGCCTCCCTAAAGGATCCTGCGGATAGGAAGCAGGAAAGTATCCTGAAGTCTGTTTATACACATTCAGGTACTCTACTGAGGCCGGCAATTGCGTCGGCCTGGATGTGTAGTGCTGTAGCAGCATGGACAGATAATCTGTCTGAGGAACTGGATACCTTGGACAAGGATACTATTTTACTGACCCTGGGGCATATAAAAGACGCTGTCCTATACATGAGGGATGCCCAGAGGGACATTTGCCTACTGGGCTCTAGAATAAATGCAATGTCAATTTCTGCCAGAAGGGTCCTGTGGACTCGGCAATGGACAGGTGATGCCGACTCCAAAATGCACATGGAGGTTTTACCTTACAAGGGTGAGGAATTGTTTGGGGACAGTCTCTCGGACCTAGTTTCCACAGCTACGGCTGGGAAGTCAAATTTTTTGCCATATATTCCCTCACAGCCTAAGAAAGCACCGTATTTCCAAATGCAGTCCTTTCGATCACAAAAAAGCAAGATAGTCAGAGGTGTATCCTTTCTTGCCAGAGGCAGGGGTAGAGGAAAGAAGCTGCACCATACAGCTAGTTCCCAGGAACAGAAGTCCTCCCCGGCTTCCGCTAAATCCACCGCATGATGCTGGGGCTCCACAGGTGGAGCCAGGAGCGGTAGGGGTGCGTCTCCGAAATTTCAGCCACCAGTGAGTTCGCTCACAGGTGGATCCCTGGGCTATACAGATTGTGTCTCAGGGATACAAGCTGGAATTCGAAGTGATGCCCCCTCACAGTTACCTCAAATCGGCCCTGCCAGCTTCCCCCATGGAAAGGGAGGTAGTGTTGGCGGCAATTCACAAGTTATATCTCCAGCAGGTGGTGGTAAAGGTTCCCCTCCTTCAACAGGGAAGGGGATACTACTCCACAATGTTTGTGGTACCGAAACCGGACGGTTCGGTCAGACCCATATTGAATTTAAAGTCCCTGAACATTTATCTGAAAATATTCAAGTTCAAAATGGAATCGCTCAGAGCGGTCATTGCAAGCCTGGAAGAGGGGGATTTTATGGTGTCTCTGGACATCAAGGATGCTTACTTGCATGTCCCCATTTATCCACCTCATCAGGAGTACCTCAGATTTGTGGTACAGGACTGTCATTACCAATTCCAGACGTTGCCGTTTGGGCTCTCCACGGCACCGAGAATATTTACCAAGGTAATGGCGGAAATGATGGTGCTCCTTCGAAAGCAAGGAGTCACAATTATCCCATACTTGGACGATCCCCTCATAAAGGCGAGGTCCAGAGAGCAGTTGCTGATCAGCGTAGCACACTCTCAGGAAGTGTTGCAACAGCACGGCTGGATTCTGAATATCCCAAAGTTGCAGCTGATTCCTACGACGCGTCTGCCCTTTCTGGGCATGATTCTGGACACAGACCAGAAGAAGGTGTTTCTCCCGGCGGAGAAGGCTCAGGAGCTCGTGACTCTAGTCAGAGACCTCTTAAAACCGAAACAGGTGTCGGTGCATCACTGCACGCGAGTCCTGGGAAAGATGGTGGCATCATACGAAGCCATTCCCTTCGGCAGGTTCCATGCGAGGATCTTTCAGTGGGATCTGTTGGACAAGTGGTCCGGATCGCATCTTCAGATGCATCGGCTGATCACCCTATCCCCCAGGGCCAGGGTGTCTCTTCTGTGGTGGCTGCAGAGTGCTCACCTTCTCGAGGGCCGCAGGTTCGGCATACAGGACTGGGTCCTGGTGACCACGGATGCGAGCCTCCGAGGATGGGGGGCAGTCACTCAGGGAAGAAACTTCCAAGGGTTGTGGTCAAGTCAGGAGGCTTGTCTGCACATAAATATCCTGGAACTAAGGGCCATATACAACGCCCTGAGTCAAGCGGAGCCTCTGCTTCGCAACCAACCGGTGCTGATTCAGTCAGACAACATCACCGCAGTGGCTCATGTAAACCGCCAGGGCGGCACAAGAAGCAGGGTGGCGATGGCGGAAGCCACCAGGATTCTTCGTTGGGCGGAGAATCACGTGCAAGCACTGTCAGCAATGTTCATTCCGGGAGTGGACAACTGGGAAGCAGACTTCCTCAGCAGGCACGATCTCCACCCGGGAGAGTGGGGACTTCATCAAGAAGTCTTCACGCAGATTACAAATCGATGGGAGCTGCCACAGGTGGACATGATGGCATCCCGCCTCAACAAAAAGCTAAAAAGGTATTGCGCCAGGTCAAGGGACCCTCAGGCGATAGCTGTGGACGCAATAGTGACACCGTGGGTGTTTCAGTCGGTCTATGTATTTCCTCCTCTTCCTCTCATACCCAAGGTGCTGAGAATCGTAAGAAAAAGAGGAGTGAGAACAATACTCATTGTTCCGGATTGGCCAAGAAGGACTTGGTACCCGGAACTGCAAGAAATGCTCACAGAGGACCTGTTGCAACAGGGGCCCTGTCTGTTCCAAGACTTAACGCGGCTGCGTTTGACGGCATGGCGGTTGAAAGCCGGATCCTAGCAGAAAAAGGCATTCCGGATGAAGTTATTCCTATGCTAATAAAGGCTAGGAAGGACGTGACGGCAAAACACTATCACCGTATATGGCGAAAATATGTTTCTTGGTGTGAGGCCAGGAAGGCCCCTACAGAGGAATTCCAGCTGGGCCGGTTCCTGCACTTCCTACAGTCTGGAGTGACTATGGGCTTGAAGTTGGGGTCCATAAAGGTTGGGGTCCATAAAGGTTCAGCCCTATCCATTTTCTTTCAAAAAGAACTGGCTTCTCTTCCTGAGGTTCAGACGTTTGTTAAGGGAGTGCTGCATATTCAGCCCCCTTTTGTGCCACCAGTGGCACCTTGGGATCTCAACGTGGTGTTGGGTTTCCTGAAATCCCACTGGTTTGAGCCACTTAAGACCGTGGAGCTAAAGTATCTCACGTGGAAGGTGGTCATGCTATTGGCCTTAGCTTCGGCTAGGCGTGTGTCAGAATTGGCGGCTTTGTCATGTAAAAGCCCCTATCTGGTTTTCCATGTGGACAGGGCAGAATTACGGACTCGTCCACAATTTCTGCCGAAGGTGGTGTCATCTTTTCATTTGAACCAACCTATTGTGGTGCCTACGGCTACTCGTGACTTGGAGGATTCCAAGTTGCTTGATGTAGTCAGGGCTTTGAAGATTTATGTGGCCAGAACGGCTGGAGTCAGGAAAACTGACTCGCTGTTTATCCTGTATGCATCCAGCAAGCTGGGTGCTCCTGCTTCAAAGCAAACTATTGCTCGCTGGATCTGTAACACGATTCAGCAGGCTCATTCTGCGGCGGGATTGCCGCATCCAAAATCGATAAAAGCCCATTCCACAAGGAAAGTGGGCTCTTCTTGGGCGGCTGCCCGAGGGGTCTCGGCATTACAGCTTTGCCGAACAGCTACTTGGTCGGGTTCAAACACCTTTGCAAAGTTCTACAAGTTTGATACCCTTGCTGAGGAGGACCTTGTGTTTGCCCATTCGGTGCTGCAGAGTCATCCGCACTCTCCCGCCCGTTTGGGAGCTTTGGTATAATCCCCATGGTCCTTACGGAGTCCCCAGCATCCACTAGGACGTTAGAGAAAATAAGATTTTACTCACCGGTAAATCTATTTCTCGTAGTCCGTAGTGGATGCTGTTCGCCCGTCCCAAGTGCGGACTTTCTGCAATACGTGTATATAGTTATTGCTTAATAAAGGGTTATGTTATGTTGGCATCCGTGGTTGATGCTTTGTTGTTGTTCATACTGTTAACTGGGTATGTTATCACAAGTTATACGGTGTGATTGGTGTGGCTGGTATGAGTCTTACCCTGGATTCCAAAATCCTTTCCTTGTAATGTCAGCTCTTCTGGGCACAGTTTCCTTAACTGAGGTCTGGAGGAGGGGCATAGAGGGAGGAGCCAGTGCACACCAGTAGTACTAAATCTTTCTTAGAGTGCCCAGTCTCCTGCGGAGCCAGTCTGTTCCCCATGGTCCTTACGGAGTCCCCAGCATCCACTACGGACTACGAGAAATAGATTTACCGGTGAGTAAAATCTTATTTTCCACACTCTGGTAAACCTATAGCCATAAAATACAGGCTCCACTGTGCTATGGATCATTTGATCTATATCTTGACTTGCCCCGGCGGGCTCTATTACGTAGGTATGACTACGAGACGCTTCCGGGACCGTATGGCGAACCACAGGACATCGATACATCAGGCGATTGCCACGGGGACAGCAACACTACCAGTGGCCAGACACTTTATGGCATTAAGACATAAACTGATTGATTGGATCCCCCCACCCCCTAGGGGTGGTGATCGTGCCCTTGCACTAAGAAAGAGGGAGAGCCTGTGGATATATAAACTTGACACAATAGCCCCGAGGGGCATGAATGAAAACAACCCTCGGTCAATGTTTTTGAAATAATTGTATTTATGTATTTTTCTTACACTGCAATGTCTTTATCCTATACGTTTGCATAGCCCACAATACTGCTGGTATTAATTTGTCACTATGTGTAATGCTCACATTGAACTACAATATTAGCTTAATTTATGGTTTATGTATATCCCTCCTGAGCTGCTTCGCCGGCCTCTGCTATACCCTAACTGCACCTTAATCATGGCTAGTGTATTGCTGTGATAACGGGGATGCGATTCTCCCGAACGGTGGGACACACCAATAGTATTGTTATGTGTTTGTCCCTTTACTTGACTGATTAAGTTTTCCACTGTGCGCTTGGCACCGGAGCCATTACAGGTAACAC
Organism: Pseudophryne corroboree; assembly: GCF_028390025.1. Lineage (NCBI taxonomy): Eukaryota > Metazoa > Chordata > Amphibia > Anura > Myobatrachidae > Pseudophryne > Pseudophryne corroboree. The sequence continues at coordinate 291,268,532 of NC_086452.1, read as the reverse complement.
CGCTATTTACCCTGATCACCATGGTGACCGTTTGGCACCGAAGCTACTATAGCTATTTATCCCGATTACCATGGTTACCGCTCACTTCCGGTATCACCGGAAGTGACATAATGCGTTCCACTATGTGGTCCATTTGAAGCTGTGCCCGTGACTCCATTAGCACCAGGGACGCAGCCCACTTCCGGTGGTGCGTTCCACACGGCTCCCAGCCGCGATGGGGGCGTGTCTTGTTTGTTTTTGCGCGCTTTTGAAGGGTATTTAGCAGGGGCCGGTGAGGCATTTTCTCTGTCTCCAGTTTCCTGCCGTTTTGATGCTTGCTGTGATGCTGACTTTACTGACTAGACTGTAAAATCCTTGACAAAGGTCCCGCTGAGGACCGAAACGTTGGAGATCGTTTTTTGAAAACCACTTGGAACTGTGAGATTACCTTATATTAAAATTTTCCATTTTTTGATTTATTGATTCTGAAGTCTGGAGAGTGCTATCATTTTTTCACTATTGTGAAAAAACCTGTATTGTACTATGGGCCCCACACCTTGCTGTGTGGGACTCTAATTGGCACCCCAGCCGATGGCTTTAGTTTATTAGTGAGAGTGCAGGATTAGTTACATATATATATATATATATATATATATATATATATATATATATATATATATATATATATATATATATATAAAATATTTTTGTGTTACACATATCACACATGCATGGATATCATTTGTTTTTTTTTCCGTCACATGATTAATTATTTATTCACACCCTCTCTTTTTTTTTTTCTTTTTCATTTCATTATTATCACGATCGCTTTCACCATTATTTTGTTCACTAACAATAACACATCAATTAAAGAGGTGTTTGTGTTGGACGATACAAACTCATCTGGAAGTTATTTACTGTATGTCTAGCATTTGACCATATAGTCACATGCACAGTAATAAAGGAAAAAAATATTTATTTGTACAGAATTACATTTATTTACACAGCTTCACACAAATTTATATATAATTTATTTAGATGCGAAAAATTATATGTGGATATTGTGTGGCCTCTCCTCACCTCTGCCTTGAGAACACCAGGACCAATGTCTACTACTTCTCTGTTTAAGAACATCATGACTGCCCCCAAGACTACCCCTCAAGCAGAGCAGGGAACTGAGGGGCGTGCGCATAAGGACCAGATTTTGCTGGGTCAGTTCCACTGGACATTAGTGTGCACTCCACATTCTTACACCCACCCGCACTGCTCCCCACACTCTCACACCCACCCGCACTGCTCTCATGAGACCAGGACATTTATCATTTTCACAAATTAATGTTTTCCTGCAAATGTGTCTTTCTCTTCTTCTTACAGGGCACTTTCCCCCCACTGTGTGCTATTCCTGTAATGTGTACCTCCATTGGTTGCACACCCTGCCAGCAGTAACCTACACAGTGCGCCTCACATGGCTGCCTCGGATGGTTCCTCCATGGGCAGGGTGTGCTTCATTTGGATCTTTCCATGCAGGGTATAGCATACTCCTACACTCGTGTCAGTTTTCCCGTGAATGCATTTGGCCCTTGTATGGCTCATCTCCCACTGTGTAACCTTCGTAGTGCGCCCAACATGGCTGCCTTATCTGGTAAACTTGTGGATGGGATGAAAAATACATGGACCTGATGGTTTTTATTGGAACCCTACTCTGAACCTAAGGACTCTGCAATCTCCCCGTTTTGTGTTCTCTTCTAGGGGTGGACTATTCCATTCTGGGTAATCCTACGCAGAGCGCCTAAGATGGCTGCCGCACCTGGTACTTTGTGAGGGTGGAATACACAACCCCTGGAGGTTATTATTACCCAAAATGCTTACACCAACCCTGCATTATGCTTTCTGTCTTTATTGTCTGTGTGGTTTATCTTTTGATGTAATACTTAAATCTTCTGTATTATGTGCATCGTTTGAGTTCTAGTTGGCGCTGCGGATGGCTGCCTCGGTGCTGCTCTGCCAAGCAGCCTTTGTGTTTAGTCCTACGTGTATAATATGTCTAATATGTTGAGTCTATTGTACAGTTGCAATGTGCAGTATCAACTCATACGTGTAATGTATGCTATGTTCTTCCCCCTTCGTATGCTATGTATTCCCCCTTCATGTTGCTGCTTGGCGATGCATTGTACCACAAAGAATTCCTAGTGTACGTGAGTACACCTGGCCAATAAAGCTGATTCTGATTCTGAAAATAGAGATAGGGATGATATACATATATAACAGTTGAAAATCTTGAAAATTTCCCTCAAACAAAATTTCATATAAGCCATATATATTTTAAGATGGCTAAATTAAAAATATGCAATCTACTAATTAACCAATAAATTACATGAAGAAAAAAATAAAAAAATTATATGTATATAATCTCTATCTCTATATCTCTCTTTATATATATATATATATATATATATATATATATATATATATATATATATATATATATATATATTGTGTAAAAGAGGGTGCAAGTAGCGCTACAACCTGATATCGTGTACCTTAGTCCCTCCTAAGGGGATAATTTCTAATTGATATCTACATAAAACAAGAAACCAATGACTAATAAGACATCATATAATAATGTTAATAATAATAAACACTCCCAATTTGTTCGGTGTCGCAACCAGAATTCTGTGTAGTCCAATTCCAAGAAGGACTAAAAACAATGTTCTAATGGTAATTCGGTTGCGCCTTCAGTGTTCAGAGGTGATTCATCAATGAATCCTTAAATAATATGTAATATGCGTACCAGATACGGAATAATCAACTGCTTTGTACAGGGTGCCTTTACATCGGGGGTTCCCCTTGTGCGTGTTCCTTTTCCTCTTGTGCTCGTCCGAATCCGTTTGAGGAGTATATACGTGTAAAAATGTAGAGCAATGTGTCAATCATATGCTCTTAATAGTGACCTCGTGCTGAGCTTGTGCAAAATACTGTAAAAAGTGACTATGTGCAATAAAGTGCTGGAGTGCTTATATTTGTAATCGGGTAAAAAGACCCATATAGGTAATGTGCTCAAATACCATTTGTTAAGGGTGCAACACCGATCTATAGTGTTTAAATAGGAAAGGAGTATTATTCCTATTAAAAAATGCACTCACGTTTAGCACTGTACTGTATTGGAAATTTTCCTTGTCAGTCATCCATCAACATAGGGTGCCTTAAAATTAGGGAATACTCCCATATAGAAAAAAGCCTCTAATAGTGTAATTACGTTTTTTTAAAAAAGTTTAATACAATTACAAAAAAAGACAAAACATATGGATGGACTCGTACATCATGAATAAATATTAAAAGCTTATCTGTATGTCATCTCAGGAGAGCGGAGTGACGGCGAAATACCCAACGCGTTTCGTCCCTTTGTAAATACTGGGACTTCCTCAGGAAGTCCCAGTATTTACAAAGGGACGAAACGCGTTGGGTATTTCGCCGTCACTCCGCTCTCCTGAGATGACATACAGATAAGCTTTAATATTTATTCATGATGTACGAGTCCATCCATATGTTTTGTCTTTTTTTGTAATTGTATTAAACTTTTTTAAAAAAACGTAATTACACTATTAGAGGCTTTTTTCCTATATGGAGTATTCCCTAATTTTAAGGCACCCTATGTTGATGGATGACTGACAAGGAAAATTTCCAATACAGTACAGTGCTAAACGTGAGTGCATTTTTTAATAGGAATAATACTCCTTTCCTATTTAAACACTATAGATCGGTGTTGCACCCCTTAACAAATGGTATTTGAGCACATTACCTATATGGGTCTTTTTACCTGATTACAAATATAAGCACTCCAGCACTTTATTGCACATAGTCACTTTTTACAGTATTTTGCACAAGCTCAGCACGAGGTCACTATTAAGAGCATATGATTGACACATTGCTCTACATTTTTACACGTATATACTCCTCAAACGGATTCGGTCGAGCACAAGAGGAAAAGGAACACGCACAAGGGGAACCCCCGATGTAAAGGCACCCTGTACAAAGCAGTTGATTATTCCGTATCTGGTACGCATATTACATTATTATTTAAGGATTCATTGATGAATCACCTCTGAACACTGAAGGCGCAACCGAATTACCATTAGAACATATATATATATATATATATATATATATATATATATATATATATATATAAGTATAAGACCTTTCTCGCGCTAAAGATATGAAGAGCTACACCATAGGGGAAGTACCCCCTGTTAGACGGGGTACAATGGTTACGAATAAAAAAAGAAAGAGTTTCCCCTGGGAGCTAGTAATAATCTTTGGTATATCAAGAGTTTTCACTTCAAATAAAAAATCATGAGAAATAGACTTATATATATATTTATTTTATTACTAGGTGCTTCATCGCGCCCTGCGGGCGCTCTTCACACCGTCGTAAGGGGCTACGCCCCCTTAACCCCTGAGTCGGATGGTGAAGGGGGCGTAGGCCCTTGCAACGGTGTGAACAGCGGCTGCAGGGCACACTGTATAGAATGCAGTGGGATGTGGGGGGACCGTGGATGGGGGAGGGGATCTGGAGGGGCTGCGAGTGTGGATGTGTGGGGGAGTGGTATACAGAGGCGCTATGGGTGGGGGAGGGGCGGGGGATGCGCGGGTAGGGGCAGGTACGGGGATCTGGCGGATGGGGGGTGCAGTGGGGCCCTCGGGTGGGGTAGGGGGTCAGGAGATTCTGCGGGTGGGGAAGGTGCAAGTGCGCTGCAGGTGGGGTAGGGGGGTCCGGAAGCGGCATGCGTGGGGGAGGGGCAGGTGCGGTGGTGTGGCAGATGGGGAGGGGGTCTGGAGGCGGTGCGGGTGGTTGAGGGGCGGTGCAGTGAGGCCATGGGTGGGGTAGGGGGTCAGGAGGTGCTGTGGGTGGGGAAAGGGCGGTTGCGGGGGATGACTGCGGATGGGGTAGGGTGTCTGTAGATGTTGTGGGTGGAGGGGGGGGTCTGCGGTTGGGAGGTTCGGTGATGAGGGAGGGGCAGGGGAGGGGTGGCAGAGTGGCGTGTGGTGGAAAGGCAGGTGCGGGGGTTGCGTGATCCGCTCTGCCTGACATCCCCCCCCCCCCCCCCCCCCCCCCGCCAGGCAGCCGGGGAGCCCAGCAGTGTGCGGTGTCCGTGCTCCTGGGTGAGCCGCTCTGCCTGACATCTGCCCCCCCGCCAGCCGCCCCACATGCAGCGGGCCGAACTGGCCACATCAGGCACCTACCGGGAGCATCGACGGAGCGCTGTGAGAGGGCTGTGGTGGCAATAGGTGCGCGGTGCACGGTGCATCGTAGCCTCTGTCCTTGCTGGGGCAGGCCGTTGTATAGGCTACTGTGACAGGCGGCAGGGGAGAGGCGGCAGGGCCCAGACGGGGAGTGAGAGCTGCTTGGCGTCAGACGGAGAGTGGCCTCCTGGCATCACATCACCGGTGCAAGGCCGGGGGTAAGATGGATGCCTGTAGACCGGACCTTGGTCAGAAGACTGGGGACATGTGAGAAGGCGCGTGGTGTGTGGCAGAGCTTCTCCTCATTGGCAGCTGTCACTGATCTGCATAGATTAGCTCACATCTGTGACTCCGCCCAGAGAAAGAGGGCCAGGCACAGAGACACAGGGCTAATATATAGGAGATATTGTGGAAGGGCTACATAGATAGTGGGGGTTGTATAGAAAATGGGGCGTGTGTGGGGCTGGGCTGAGTGAGGGTGGACGGTGTATGTGGTCTGGGTAGGGTAATGAGTTGGCACGGGTTAGGAGGTGTAGTAGTTGGTGGAGTTGTATGTGTGTGTTGTTGGGTGTGTTTGTTGGAAGGTGTCATGGGTGTGGCTTTTCTGCATAGGGTGGGTTGTGTAGGGTATTGTGGTGTGTGAATGGGAGGTTGGGGGGTGGAGTAGAAGTTGGCATGTGGGTGGTTGTTAGTGAGACGGGAACAGTTGTGGGGTAATTGTTGTGGTTATGGTTTGACAGATTCCATGGGCTGCTTAGAGAGGGAGGAGGGTGTGGAAGGGAATGTGGGTGCTGGAGTGTTATTTTGGAGGTGTGTGTGTGTGTGTGTGTGTGTGTGTGTGTGAAGTAAAAGTTTTGGGTAGTGATGTATGGTGCTTGCAGAATAGGGTGGGGGTGTGTGGGTGCCTGTATATGTATTGGTGTATGGGTGAGGGTTGGGGGTGGTGACAGGGTGTGCAGTGTGTGATGGAGTTGTGGTTGTGGGTGTTAGGGGGATGGAGTTGGAAGTGTGCATGGGTGGGGTGTGTTGATATGTGGTGGAGGGTGGTGGGGTTATTTTTGTTGGGGGGTAGGGTGTGTGCATGGAAGGTGTGGCCATTAGGTGAAGGTTTTATGTATGTTTGTTTTTTTTGTGTGGGGAGAAGCTGGATGGGTGTTGTTTTTGTGGTGTGTGGTTGACAGGTATTGGGTAATGGTGTTTGTGGGATGTCCTTACGGTGTGTGTGGTGTTTAGGAGAGGGGTGTAGTTGGGTGTGAGTGTAAGAAAGTGTTTTTGCTGTGTGTGTGATTTGCGTATGTAAATGTGCCATACCTTCCAACCTGTAACTGGAGTGAAGAGCGACACTTTTGATATGTGCGGGGGCAGCGTGTGGGGTTGGTCGTGAAAGTGGGCGTGGGCTTGTAATAAGTGGGGTGGCTTTGTGGTGGTGCAGAGATTGCAGATCACGGCCCCGGTTTTTTGTCACAGAGGGAGCATGTTGAGCGCTCTGTGAGCTGCTGGCATGCCCCCTCTCCTCTGTCTCCATGCGCACAGCGTCTATTCAACACTGCTGTGTTAGGCAGAGCAGTGATTGACAGGTGGCTGCCAAGGTCCCAGCCCCCACAACGCGGAACACTGGTGTCCACGGGTGGGACAGCAGGACAGACCCTAAAAAAGGGGACTGTCCAGCGGAAATTGGGACAGTTGGGAGGTATGTGTGGTGTGATGGTGATAGGGGCAGGTGTGAAAGTGGGGTGGGTGATGGGGGTGTAAATATGGTGAAAGTGTAATGTGTATTTCTCTTACGTCCTAGAGGATGCTGGGGACTCCGTAAAGACCATGGGGTATAGACGGCTCCGCAGGAGATAGGGCACCTAAAAAGAACTTGACTATGGGTGTGCACTGGCTCCTCCCTCTATGCCCCTCCTCCAGACCTCAGTTAGATCTTGTGCCCAGAGGAGAATGGGTGCACTGCAGAGAGCTCTCCAGAGTTTTCTGTCGAAGAAGAATTTTGTTAGGTTTTTTATTTTCAGTTGGCAACAGGCTCCCTGCATCGTGGGAGCGAGGAGAGAGAAGCAGAGCTGGCTTGTCAAGTTGGGCACTGCTTCTAAGGCTACTGGACACCATTAGCTCCAGAGGGAGTCGGAACACGGGTCTCACCTGGGGTTCGTCCCGGCGCCGCGCCGCCGTCCTCCTCACAGATGCCGAAGATAGAAGCCGGATGAGAAGACAGAAGACATCTTAGGCGGCAGAAGACATCAGATCTTCATGAGGTAAGGCGCGCAGCGGTAAGCTGCGCTCCATTGCTCCCAGTCACACACACACACAGAGCAGCACTGAAGGGTGCAGGGCGCAGGGGGGGGGGCGCCCTGGGCAGCAATAAACCTCACATTTGGGCAAATGCAGATTGATTAGGCTGCGGAGGCAGCAAATCTATGATCCCCCGCCATTTTTATTGAAAAATCACTGGGACCGAAGCCCGCCGTCGGGTGGGCGGGGCTTGATCCTCAGCACTAACCAGCGCCATTTTCTCCACAGAAGCTGCATGAGGAAAACGCTGGCTCCCTGGTCTCTCCCCTGCTGAACTTCACAGGCTGGAAAAAAGAGGAGGGGGGCACATTAGCGGCGCAGTGAGTGGGAATTGGCATATTATATATAGAAAAGCGCTATCTGGTCATATTTTTTTCCAGTGTTTTTAAGCGCTGGTGTGTGCTGGCATACTCTCTCTCTGTCTCTCCTAAGGGCCTGGTTGGGGTTTTGTCCCCTTACAGGTTAATCCCTGTGTGTGTGGGGTGTCGGTACGTGTGTGTCGACATGTCTGAGGCGGAAGGCTTCTCCAAGGAGGAGGTGGAGCAAATGAGTGGTGTGTCCCCGTCGGTTGTGCTACTCCGGATTGGATGGACATGTGGCATATGTTGAATGCAAGTGTGGCATCTTTACATAAAAGGCTTGATAAGGCTGATATGGTTTGGGATGAATGAGAGCGCAAATGCAATTAATAAAATTGTATATACTTTAATAAATGCACATCATATAATAAACAGATTATAAAAACAAATTTATTCTAAAAAGTCATTCTAAGAAGTATTGGTGCTTGACACACCCCCAGAGGATTCCACAGAGTGTAAATGATCCGGTAATTGCCTGTAAATCAATTGCTGTCTCTTGTATTGGTAGCTTTTTCCACTATGTTTGGCTAAAGTTCCACAGAGTAATATATGATGTTTTTAGAAGTAATATCTGATGCTCACCGCTGCTGGAGTTCAATAGCAATAAACTTCCCAATATCTGGTACAGCGGGGGGAGGAAGAGCATACACCTCTCTGGATCCAAATGCCGTGTGAAGAGAGGGAGAGCGGCTGTCAGCAGCACCGCTCGCAATGTCCCTGTCAGCCCGTACTCCGAGCTCCGCAAACGGGGACGAGCTGGTGAGATGTTTCTCAGGGTACACGCAGGAAGGAGCGCGCTGTAGACTGGCAGTGGAACAGTGGAGACAGAACCCGGAACAATAGTGTGGTCCTCACAGGGGTAGCCTTTACGCGTTTCTCTGCTGTCACAGTGTAGCGGTTTCCTCAGAAGGTATAATTAGGTGTCAAGCTGGTCTGATATTTATTGTGCAATTGGCCAATCCACAGAGACCATTTAGCAGCAAACAGGTGTACACAATAATCTAAAACAAGTGTTCAGTATAGTAGAGTTTAACTTTAACTACATTTTTAAAAATATTATTATGAAACATCAACAGTATTTATTTATACAAGCTATCAGGTTTTTTGAAAAGTTTTGTTACAAAGAATTGATGTTTTATTTGATATAAGAAGGCATCACTGCAAATTATGTTTATAGTAATATACTTCAACTAATAGGAAACATCCAATATAGATACCAAAAGGTCAGTGGCGCAGCAGGCTAATGCAGGAGTCACGTATACTACCGGACCCAAGTTCGATTCCCATCCAAAACCAGATCACATCACTAATATACATTTTTTCCTCCCTCTCTCCTTCTTTATATAGCTTTTAATTTAGTACTCAAATTATATATTAACCCTAACGGTCTTATATATTATTTTCAAAAATACCTATATTTCTCTAACGTCCTAAGTGGATGCTGGGGACTCCGTCAGGACCATGGGGATTAGCGGCTCCGCAGGAGACAGGGCACAAAAATAAAGCTTTAGGATTAGGTGGTGTGTACTGGCTCCTCCCCCTATGACCCTCCTCCAAGCCTCAGTTAGGTTTTTGTGCCCGTCCGAGCAGGGTGCAATCTAGGTGGCTCTCCTAAAGAGCTGCTTAGAAAAAGTTTTTAAGGTTTTTTATTTTCAGTGAGTCCTGCTGGCAACAGGCTCACTGCATCGAGGGACTTAGGGGAGAGAATTTCAACTCACCTGCGTGCAGGATGGATTGGATTCTTAGGCTACTGGACACCATTAGCTCCAGAGGGAGTCGGAACACAGGTCTCACCCTGGGGTTCGTCCCGGAGCCGCGCCGCCGACCCCCCTTACAGATGCTGAAGATTGAAGGTCCGGAAACAGGCGGCAGAAGGCTCTTCAGTCTTCATGAAGGTAGCGCACAGCACTGCAGCTGTGCGCCATTGTTGTCACACACTTCACACCAAGCGGTCACGGAGGGTGCAGGGCGCTGCTGGGGGCGCCCTGGGCAGCAATATTTAATACCTTTATGGCAAAAGAATACATCACATATAGCCATTGAGGCTATATGTATGTATTTAACCCATGCCAGATATCTAAAACTCCGGGAGAAAAGCCCGCCGAAATCACATTTTTCTAAAGAACATACTCATATACACTTATATATAAGAAGGAGAGAGGAGAACCTTGTGCTCTATGGGCGGTACATAGATGATTTATTCTTTATTTGGGATGGGGATCACTTTTCAGCTTCACAGTTTGTCACCTATCTCAATCATAACACCTTTGGTTTAAAATTTACGAGCACCATTCACGCTAGTTACATTACTTTCCTGGATATTGCCCTAGAAGTAGAAAAAGATAGAATTGTGACCTCCACACATAAGAAAGAAGTGGACTCTAATAATTATTTAAATTATTCTAGTTGTCACTATAGGCCTTGGTTGGATAATATACCAAAAAGTCAATACTTTAGACTAAGGAGGAATTGCTCTGAATATGAGAAATTTGAATTACAAGCTAAAGATCTTACTAATGCTCTATCAGAACAAGGATATCCAGTAAATCAACTTAACTCTGCACTTGAAGAAGCTAGCTCTAAAGAAAGAGAAACACTGTTGTTGGGTAAAACAATTATGGATAAACATGAATCTATGATGGAAGGATTTGATCATGAATTGATCTTTGTGTCTAAATATAATTCTTGCTCTAAAGATATTAAGAGAATTATTAAGAAGAATTACGGACTCCTAAAAACAGATAGGGTTCTATCCACATGCCTGAAGGAAGAACCTAAAATAGTCTATAGAAAAAAACGAAATCTGCAAAGTTTCTTAGCCCCCAGTCATTTTAAAACTGAGAAGAAAACGGAAAATACTGCTATAACTTGGCTAGGTAAGATATCGAACATCAAGGGATGCTATAAATGCGGTAGGATAGGTTGCATTACTTGTAACTTTATAATTAATAAAAGCACCACATTTAATTCTACTGCATTAGGAACTACTTTTCATATTAATCATCACATCAATTGTAACTCCACATATGTTGTATATTTGATAACATGCCAATGTGGAGTACAATATGTAGGAAGGACAACTCGTTCCTTGAATACAAGATTCCTGGAACATAGGCGGAATGTCTTGAAAGGGCTATGCACACATAGCCTATCCCGCCATGTACAAACAAAACATAAGGGTAATATTAGTGTACTACAGGTGCAAGGAATCGAACACATTGGGAACACGACCAGAGGCGGAGATCGCTTCAACCTTCTGTGTAAAAGAGAGGCTTATTGGATCTTCTCTTTAGGTTCATTGTTCCCCGCAGGATTAAATGAGTCAGTTGAACTAAATAGCCTCTAATGTCTCTTTAATATAAGATAGCCCACTGGAGAATGTGATTTATGATTTGTGTGCCCATCTCCCAGTGTGCCTATAACTACCTTAAGGAGCCATATTAGCCATATTGATTCTAGGAAGATCTTTGCTATATATTCTTTACATTCTATATTGGTTATTTGGATAAGAATCTATCTATAGCTACGAACTGATCATTGGTATATGTGTATATATATGTACTTATGAGAAAATAGAATTATAATTATTCGTGAAACACAAAAATTGATAAACCGGTGGGCTGGATCAAAAACTATGATTGAATCAGTTTGAAGATATTATTAAGTTAAGCTCCGATAAATGGACTCTCTTTTTTATGATTATGTATTCTTTTGGGATGACTAAATATATATGTGTATATATATATATATATATATATATATATATATATTTTTTTTTTTTTCCCCCCTCTCTCCTTCTTATATATAAGTGTATATGATTATGTTCTTTAGAAAAATGTGATCAGAGATAATTGACCTGACTATATACTAATAACATATAGGTATTTTTGAAAATAATATATAAGACGGTTAGGGTTAATATATAATTTGAGTACTAAATTAAAAGCTGTATAAAGAAGGAGAGAGGGAGGAAAAAATGTATATTAGTGATGTGATCTGGTTTTGGATGGGAATCGAACTTGGGTCCGGTAGTATACGTGACTCCTGCATTAGCCTGCTGCGCCACTGACCTTTTGGTATCTATATTGGATGTTTCCTATTAGTTGAAGTATATTACTATAAACATGAATTGCGGTGATGCCTTCTTATATCAAATAAAACATCAATTCTTTTGTAACAAAACTTTTCAAAAAACCTGATAGCTTGTATAAATAAATACTGTTGATGTTTCATAATAATATTTTTAAAAATGTAGTTAAAGTAAAACTCTACTATACTGAACACTTGTTTTAGATTATTGTGTACACCTGTTTGCTGCTAAATGGTTTCTGTGGATTGGCCAATTGCACAATAAATATCAGACCAGCTTGACACCTAATTATACCTTCTGAGGAAACCGCTACACTGTGACAGCGGAGAAACGCGTAAAGGCTACCCCTGTGAGGACCACACTATTGTTCCGGGTTCTGTCTCCACTGTTCCACTGCCAGTCTACAGCCGTGCTCCTTCCTGCGTGTACCCTGAGAAACATCTCACCAGCTCATCCCCGTTTGCGGAGCTCGGAGTACGGGCTGACAGGGACATTGCGAGCGGTGCTGCTGACAGCCGCTCTCCCTCTCTTCACACGGCATTTGGATCCAGAGAGGTGTATGCTCTTCCTCCCCCCGCTGTACCAGATATTGGGAAGTTTATTGCTATTGAACTCCAGCAGCGGTGAGCACCAGATATTACTTCTAAAAACATCATATATTACTCTGTGGAACTTTAGCCAAACATAGTGGAAAAAGCTACCAATACATGAGACAGCAATTGATTTACAGGCAATTACCGGATCATTTACACTCTGTGGAATCCTCTGGGGGTGTGTCAAGCACCAATACTTCTTAGAATGACTTTTTAGAATAATTTTGTTTTTATAATCTGTTTATTATATGATGTGCATTTATTAAATTATATACAATTTTATTAATTGCATTTGCGCTCTCATTCATCCCAAACCATATTGTCTTTAATTAGGTGATAATCCAAATCACCTGTTGGGAGCAGCAATTACAATTATTTATTTTTAAGTGTTCAGTCTATATTTGAAGGAAGCTTGCGCCTAATAACGAGTGTTATTGTTTTTTACTTGATAAGGCTGAATTAGGGGGGACATCAGGGGGTCAATCCTCGGATTGGACCGACACACAGGGGCCGTCGGGGTCTCAAAAGCGTCCCTTAACACGACACTACTACCGACACGGATTCTGACTCCAGTGTCGACTACGACGAAGTAAAATTGCACCCTAGGGTGACAAACCATTCAGTGTATGATTGTGGCAATAAGTGATGTGTTGCATATTGAGGATGAACCCTCGGTCCCCGACACAAGGGTACACATGTTTAAGGAAAAGAAACAGATTATTAACTTTCCCACATCTCATGAATTGAATGATTTCTTTGGAAAAGCTTGGGAGACTCCGGATAAGAGACCGCAGATCCCCAAAAGAATTTATATGGCATACCCCTTCCCTAAGCAGGACAGGGAGATTTGGGAATCACCCCCCACTGTGGACAAGGCCCTGACGCGCTTGTCTAAGAAAGTGGCGCTACCGTCTCCTGACACAGCGGCCCTTAAGGACCCTGCAGATCGCAGGCAAGAAACTACCTTAAAGTGTATTTATTCTCATACTATTTATTTATTTATATAAGTGTATTTATTCTCATACTATTTATTTATTTATTCTGTGCTAAGACCGACAATTGCGTCGGCATGGGTGTGTAGCGCAATTGCAGCTTGGACAGATGAGCTGACAGATCAATTTGATAATATGGATAAGAATACTATATTCTTAACTTTAGCCCATATAAAAGACGCAGTCTTATTTATGAGGGATGCTCAAAGGGACATTGGCTTGCTAGCTTCTAGGGCCAATGCCATGTCTATCTCAGCGAGAAGATCCTTATGGACTCGCCAATGGACGGGTGATGCGGATTCCAAAAAACATATGAAAGTACTACCCTATAAGGGTGATGTATTGTTTGGGGATGGGCTGACGGACCTGGTTTCCACAGCTACAGCAGGTAAATCAAATTTTTTACCATATATTCCCCAACAGCAAAATAAAGTAACACCCTATCAGATGCAGTCCTTTTGGTCGCACAAGTCCAGAAGAGGTCGGGGATCCTCTTTCCAGGGCAGAGGCAAAAGAGCACCTGCTTCGGCAGGTGCCCAGGAACAAAAGTCCTCCCCGGCTGCTCCAAAACCCACAGCATGACGCTGGGGCTCCCCTGAGGGAGTCCGCACCGGTGGGGGCACGTCTTCGACTTTTCAGTCAGGCCTGGGTCAGTTCAGACCTGAATCCCTGGGTGTTGGAAATAGTTTCCCAGGGTTACAAATTGGAATTCGAGGAGGTGCCCCCGCGTCGATTTTTCAAATCGGCCCTACCAGCTTCCACATCGGAAAGGGATGTAGTGTTAGCTGCAATTCAAACGCTGTGTATACAGCAAGAGATAATCAAGGTTCCCCTGCACCACCAGGGAAGAGGTTACTACTCAACCCTATTTGTGGTCCCGAAACCGGACGGTTCGGTCAGACCTATTTTGAATCTGAAATCCCTAAACCTGTACATAAAAAGATTCAAATTCAAAATAGACAGAGCGATAATAGCCAACATGGAGGAGGGGGAGTTTATGGTGTCTCTGGACATAAAGGATGCGTACCTTCATGTCCCCATATATGCCCCCCATCAGGAATACCTGAGATTCGCTGTACAGGATTGTCATTACCAATTTCAGACGTTGCCGTTTGAACTTTTCACGGCCCCGAGGATTTTCACCAAGATAATGGCGGAAATGATGGTGGTCCTGCGCAAGCATGGAGTCACAATTATCCCATACTTGGACGATCTCCTGATAAAAGCGAGATCAAGGGAGAAATTGCTGAGCAGTGTGGCGCTCTCTCTGAGAGTGCTCCAGCAACACGGTTGGATTCTAAATCTACCAAAGTCACAGTTGAGTCCGACAACTCGACTACCGTTCCTAGGTATGATACTGGATACGGAACAAATGAAGGTCTTCCTCCCAATAGAGAAAGCCCAGGACATCCAGAATATGGTCAGAGACCTGCTAAAACCGAAAAGGGTGTCCGTTCACCAATACACTCGAGTTCTGGGAAAAATGGTGGCGGCCTACGAGGCCATTCCCTTCGGAAGGTTCCATGCAAGGACTTTTCAATGGGACCTTCTGGACAAGTGGTCCGGGTCCCATCTGCACTTGCATCGGAAAATAACTCTGTCCCCAGGGGCCAGAGTTTCTCTCCTGTGGTGGTTGCAAAGTGCTCACCTGCTGGAGGGTCGCAGGTTCGGAATTCAGGATTGGATCCTGGTTACCACGGACGCGAGCCTCCGAGGATGGGGAGCGGTCACACAAGGAAAAAAATTTCAGGGTCTTTGGTCAGACCAGGAGTCCTGTCTACACATCAATGTGTTGGAACTCGGGGCCATTTACAACGGCCTTCGACAAGCGGAGAGTCTTCTTCGAAACCTACCGGTTCTGATTCAATCAGACAATGTCACAGCAGTGGCTCATGTGAACCGCCAAGGTGGGACAAGAAGCAGAGTCGCGATGGCGGAGGCCACAAGGATTCTTCGCTGGGCGGAAAATCATGTAAGCGCTCTGTCGGCTGTCTTCATTCCGGGAGTGGATAACTGGGAAGCAGACTTCCTCAGCAGACACGATCTCCATCCAGGAGAGTGGGGTCTTCATCAAGAAGTCTTTGCAGACATAACACGTCTTTGGGGAACTCCTCAAATAGACATGATGGCGTCACGCCTCAACAAAAATCTTCGGAGGTACTGTGCCAGGTCTCGGGACCCTCAGGCAGTGGCAGTAGATGCTCTGATAACACCGTGGCTGTTCAAATCGGTCTACGTGTTTCCTCCTCTTCCTCTCATCACAAAAGTGTTGAGGATAATAAGGCATAGAAACGTACAGACAATACTCGTTGTCCCAGACTGGCCTCGAAGGGCCTGGTACTCAGATCTACAAGAGATGCTCACAGGAGATCCCTGGCCTCTTCCTCTGAGGGAAGACCTGTTGTAACAGTGGCCCTGTGTATTTCAAGACTTACTGCGGTTACGTTTGACGGCATGGCGGTTGAACGCCGAATCCTAGCGAAAAAGGGGATTCCGGAAGAGGTCATCCCTACTTTAATAAAGGCTAGGAAGGAGGTGACTGTTAAACATTATCACCGTATCTGGCGAAAGTATGTGTCTTGGTGTGAGACCAAGAATGCACCTACGGAAGATTTTCATCTGGGTCGTTTTCTCCACTTCCTACAGACAGGAGTGGATAAGGGCCTGAAATTAGGCTTTGTTAAGGTGCAGATTTCGGCCCTCTCGATTTTCTTTCAGAAGGAATTGGCCTCTCTTCCAGAAGTCCAGACGTTTGTAAAGGGAGTGCTGCATATCCAGCCCCCTTTTGTGTCTCCAGTGGCACCATGGGACCTGAACGTGGTGTTGCAGTTCCTAAAATCACACTGGTTTGAACCGCTTAACAAGGTTGAGTTGAAATTTCTTACCTGGAAGGTGGTCATGCTGTTGGCCTTGGCATCAGCAAGGCGAGTGTCTGAATTGGCGGCTTTGTCACACAAGAGCCCCTACTTGATTTTTCATGTGGATCGAGCTGAATTGAGGACACGTCCGCAATTTTTGCCTAAAGTGGTTTCTTCGTTCCATATGAATCAACCTATTGTGGTGCCTGTGGCTACAAGTGAACTGGAGGATTCCAGATCCCTGGATGTAGTCAGGGCCTTAAAGATTTATGTAGCCAGAACGGCTAAAATTAGGAAAACAGAGGCTCTGTTTGTCCTGTATGCTGCTAATAAGATTGGCGCACCTGCTTCGAAGCAGACTATTGCTCGCTGGATCTGTAATACGTTTCAGCAGGCTCATTCTACGGCTGGATTGCCGGTACCAAATTCGGTTAAAGCCCATTCCACTAGGAAGGTGGGCTCTTCTTGGGCGGCTGCCCGAGGCGTCTCGGCATTACAGCTTTGCCGAGCGGCGACTGGGTCGGGGTCAAACACTTTTGCTAAATTCTACAAGTTTGATACCCTGGCTGATGAGGACCTAGCGTTTGCTCAGTCGGTGCTGCAGAGTCATACGCACTCTCCCGCCCGATTGGATACTGTGGTATAAACCCCATGGTCCTTACAGAGTCCCCAGCATCCTCTAGGACGTAAGAGAAAATAAGATTTTAAACCTACCGGTAAATCTATTTCTCCTAGTCCGTAGAGGATGCTGGGCGCCCGTCCCAGTGCGGAAACTCTGCAAGACTTTTATATAGTTGTTGCTTACATAAGGGTTATGTTACAGTTGGAATAGGTCTTGGACCGTTACTGTCGTTTGTTCATACTGTTAACTGGTTATGTATGTTCCAGGTTACATGGTATGATTGGTGTGGGCTGGTATGAATCTTGCCCTTGGATTGCTAAATCCTGCCTTGTATTGTCCATCTCCTCTGGGCACAGTTCTCTAACTGAGGTCTGGAGGAGGGGCATAGAGGGAGGAGCCAGTGCACACCCATAGTCAAAGTTCTTTTTAGGTGCCCTATCTCCTGCGGAGCCCGTCTATACCCCATGGTCCTTACGGAGTCCCCAGCATCCTCTACGGACTAGGAGAAATAGAGTTACCGGTAGGTTTAAAATCTTTTTTTTTTTTTTTGGGGGGGGGGCTAGGGTACTGTTGGTAGCAGTGTGCGAGTGTGATATATGTGGCTTAAGAGGCAGTAGCAGCAGCTGTGGGCTGCGGCCCCCCCGTTGTCCCCCCCCCCCCCCCCCTCCTCCCCCACCCTGAAATGAGTGGGCTGTGAGGGGAGCTGTGTGCAAAAGGGAGGCATGCTCACGGATGTCAATAGAGGGATGGGTGTTGGGGGGTGGGATGGCTGACATGTTGGTGGGGTGGCATCTATGAATGTGTGGCTTATGAGTTGATGCCTGGGGGGGGCGGTGTATGGTGCTGGGAGGGGAGGGTTTTTGTGTATGTGCGGGGGGGTTAGGAGTGGCGAGAGGCCTGCCGCCGGCAGACAGACAGGCGGGGGTGAGGGAGGGGGCTGTGGTAGAGTCGTTTGCGGCGGTGTGGTGAGGGGACTGGCGGAACAGTGTGGCGGGGTTGGGAGACTGTGTGGGGGTTGTGGGGAGAGGGGGTTGTTATCGGCGGTGTAGTGAGGGGGGCTGATGGAACACTGTGTGCCGGGGTAGGGAGACAGTTTGAGCTGGGGTTGTGGGGAGGGCGAGTGCGCTGTGTGTGGGCGTGCCGTGGATGGGGTACTGCGGGACCATGTACCCGCGGGGCGTCTGCAATGTGTCAGATGGTGGAGGGGGGGATGTATCGGCGGTGTGGTGAGGGGGGCTGGCGGAACAGTGTGTGGCTGGGTCGGGAGACAGTCTGAGCTGGGGTTTTGGGGAGGGCGGGTGCGCTCTGTGCGGCCGTAGTGTGGATGGGGTGCTGCGGGACTATGCGCCCGTGGAACGGCTGCAATGTGTCAGATGGTGCAGGGGTTGTGCGGGGGGGAGTTATCGGTGGTGTGGTGAGGGGGGCTGGCGGAACACTGTGTGCCGGGGTTGGGAGACTGACTGTGCTGGGGTTGTGGGAAGGGGGGGGGGGGTTTGTTATCGGCGGTGTGGCGAGGGGGGCTGGCGGAAGACTGTGTGCCGGGGTAGGGAGACAGTTTGAGCTGGGGTTGTAGGGAGGGGGAGTGCGTTCTGCGTGGGGTGGATGGGGTGCTGCGGGACTATGTGGCCGTGGTGCGCCTGCAATGTGTCAGATGGTGGAGAAGGGGGGTGAGTTATCGGCTGTGTGGTGAGGTGGAGTTGGGGAAGAGTATGTGGCGGGGTTGGGAGACAGTCTTAGCTGGGGTTGTGGAGGAACTCTGTGCGGCCGTAGTGTGGACGGCGTGCTGCGGGACTATGTGCCTGCGTTACGCCTGCAATGTGTCATATGGTGCAGGGGTAGTGGGTGGGGGCTGGCGTAACGGTGTGTGGCAGGGTCGGGAGACAGTTTGAGCTGGGGTTGTGTGGAGGGGGGGTTGGCTCTGTGCGGCTGTGCTGTGGATGGCGTGCTGCGGGACTATGTTCCAGGGGCGCGCCTGCAGTGTGTCAGATGGTGCAGGGGTTGTGGGGGGTAATTATCAGCGGTGTGGTGAGGGGGTCCGGCAGGACACTGTGTGCCTGGACGGGAGTCGGTATGTGGTGGGCTTGTGGGCAGGGTGGGCTCTGTGCGGCCATGCTGCGGAACGATGTGTCCGATGTTGCGGGTAGGGATTTATCTGCGGTGTGGGGAGGGGGGCCGGCGAGACACAGTGTGCAGGGATGGGAGACAGCTTGTGGGGAGGGTGGGCTGTGTGCTGTGGACTCAGTGCGGCCGTGCTGTGTACTCTGTGCGTGCGTGCTGCGCCGCGCCTGTAGTGTGTCCGATGGTGCGGGGGAAAATACTTATCTGCAGTGTGGGGAGGGGGGCCGGCGAGACACAGTGTGCAGGGACGGGAGATAGCTTGTGGGGAGGGTGGGCTGTGTGCGGCCGTGCTGTGAACTCTGCGGCCGTGCTGCGGGACTATGTGCCCGCGGCGCGCCTGCAAAGTGACAGATTGTGCAGGGGCTGTGGGGGGGAGAGAGTGAGCGGCGTTGTGGGCTGCGGGTGTCCCGTGGTGGGGAAGGTGGTGGTGTTTGTACATATAGGGGAGGGGTGGTGTGCTGTGTGGCCGTGGTGCGTACCCCTGGCAAGGCAGGATGTGAGTGTTGTTGGGCTTGTGCGGCGGGTGGGTTCGGTGCACTGGGGTTAGGCTGGGCAGTGTGTGGTGGATGAGTTCTGCATGTGTCGGTGTGAAGGGGGGTTGTGTGCTGTGAGTGGCTGCATGTGGGAGCTGGTGGAGGGGGGAATGGAGGGGTGCATGCATACCTGCCACTGTGCTGCGTCCGTCCCCTGGTGGCTGCAGGCTGGGGATGGTGGTGGGATTATGTGGCCGGCGCTGCTGCTCGGTTCTGCTAGTGGTGTGCTGAGACAGGGCAGGAGCTGCTAACTCCTCCCAGCGTTAGAGGGCCAGGCACAGACTTACAAGGCAAATATATAGGAGATAATCCTCAACTGCCCAGATCCCGCAGTTTTTTGGCCACCTGGAACTTATCTCTATGTTGTTTACTGGTGTAGATATGCTTAGTTACCCTGTACGTGTCCTATATTGTCTTCAACTGTAAGTCACTGTTTTCCTGTTTTGATTATGTGCATATGTACTCTGTAATTGGGCGCTGCGGAACCCTTGTGGCGCCATATAAATAAAGGATATTAATAATAATAAAATATACACACACACACACACACACACACACACACACACACACACACACACACACACACGTACACGTGTGTTCCATTAAGATACTATGGGGTATATGCAATTGCGGTTGAATACCGGGTGGAATTCGACCGTTTTTAAATTCGACACAATTCGACCATCGAATTCCGGCAGGTGGGTGCCGGAATTCGCCATATTCAATAAAAAACGAATTCCACAGTCCCGCTGTCGAAAAACGGCCGATTTGACGGATTTTGATCCGATTTTTAAAAATGGTCAAAAAACGGTAAAAATCACGAAAAAAAATTGCATGGGGTCCCCCCTCCTAAGCATAACCAGCCTCGGGCTCTTTGAGCCGGTCCTGGTTGCCAAAATACAGGGAAAAAAATGACAGGGGATCCCCCGTATT
Organism: Pseudophryne corroboree; assembly: GCF_028390025.1. Lineage (NCBI taxonomy): Eukaryota > Metazoa > Chordata > Amphibia > Anura > Myobatrachidae > Pseudophryne > Pseudophryne corroboree. The sequence goes on along the minus strand of NC_086452.1, from coordinate 291,247,922 downwards.
TTAACAACCAGCACCGGGCTCTGCGCCTGGTCCTGGTGCAAAAAATACGGGGGACAAAAAGAGTAGGGGTCCCCCGTATTTTTTGGACCAGCACCGGGCTCCACTAGCTGGACAGATAATGCCACAGCCGGGGGTCACTTTTATACAGCGCCCTGCGGCCGTGGCATTAAATATCCAACTAGTCACCCCTGGCCGGGGTACCCTGGAGGAGTGGGGACCCCTTCAATCAAGGGGTCCCCCCCCCCGCCACCGAAGGGCCAGGGGTGAAGCCTGAGGCTGTCCCCTCCATCCAAGGGCTGCGGATGGGGGGCTGATAGCCTTGAGTAAAATGTAAGAATATTGTTTTTTGCAGAAGAACTACAAGTCCCAGCAAAGCCTCCCCCGCAAGCCGGTACTTAGAGAACCACAACCAGGACCGGCTCAAAGAGCCTGAGGCTGGTTATGCTTAGGAGGAGCCCATGCTATTTTTTTTCGGGATTTTTACCGTTTTTTGACCACGCATTTTTTTTTCTGAATTTTACCCCATTCCATAAAAAAAAATATATATATTTTTTTTTAAAATATATAAATAATTCTTGTGCCTCCTAAATAGACAAACCAAGTACCTAATCCCTTCTAATATAAATAGATATGCTATTACCAATAAAAGAAACACAAAAAAAAAACATGTTTTTAAATTTTTTTATTAGATTCCGCTAGCAAAGTGTGGCGGATTGAAAATGACGACTTTACTGTCTAAAAGCATTGTTGTCGAATTTACAATCTTCAATTGAATATACTTTTGTCGAATTGCCGCATTTGTACCATTGCAGAAATGTCGAATTTAACAAATGTCGAATTTGGAAAGTCCGTTTTTTTGACGAAAAGTACTGAATTGCATTGTCGAATTTTTTTTGGGGGCGAAAATGTCCCGTTTTTCGACATTTTTGGAAATTCGACCGCAATTGCATCTACCCCTATGTTTATATATATATATATATATATATATATATATATGTGTGTGTGTGTATATGTGCGGTCTCTCATATGTAGGGAAGACAAAACGCAAGTTGAAAATTAGAATCCAGGAACATCTAAGAAATGTTAAAAATAAAATGATGTCGCACAGTCTACCCCGGCATTTTGCTGGAGTGCACAAATCAGAAGTGACTGGTTTGACCTTTACAGTATTAGAACATATCAAAATTGATAAACGAGGAGGGGACAGAGACCTATTAGCGAAAAAAGAATCTTATGGATTCTATACATTGAATACCCTATATCCGATAGGTCTCAATGAAAGTATTGACATTGTCTCCTTCTTAGGCCGCTAGAAGATTAATACACCATCATCCGCATTTCTCAATATAGTATAGGAGGTCCTGTTTTCATACTAATTTAGAACATATATTTGAAATTATCCCAATAATGCTTTTGGTCAGTGTCATCTCATCATTGTTAGTAATGTGGAATACTTCTCATTGGTAGTAACGAGGAACAACTTTTTGAAAATGTGACTTTATGTTGGTTAAATTATATATCACCCCATTAGGGTTATGCAGATTTATGTGTGAATTTACTGTTGAATTAAGTGATTCCTTTTGCTGTACAATATATCATTGTCAGGTCTACGTAATATCCTTGACTCCATGTCTGTATAGAATATATGCCATCCTACCACTGTTTAAAACTCTGCCATCTTATTATTGCTATAAGGGGATATATGTGTTATTTTATTGTTGCCAAAAGCGATTAAAAATTCTATAGAGAGGTGATTTCCTATTACCAAATATATGTTATTTCATCATTATACTGCTGTCTATGTATTATCTTATAATTGTGAACTACTATGTAAAGGTATTGAGTAAATAAGGTCTTATTCTCGGTAATTAGAGGGATTTTATTCTATTCCTAGCGATTTGAGGGATCGGGAGTAGGTCCACCTATATTGAGATGTTAATTATGCCCTATGTATAATAATCCCGTATACATTAACTATGCAGTCTTTTAATTTACTTCCGCCCGCAGTGCGCTCCACTCGACCGGTATTGGAGCGCACCGCTGGGTTCAGCGGTACTGCGCTGATCCGGAAATGACTAGGTGCATTCCACCATAGGTACGGGTGGAACGCACAGCGGAATCCGGAAGTGACGCGGTGCGTTCCACCCTCTATGGTTGTAACGCACAGCGAGAGGAGACGCATTACCTTCGAACGGGATACACAAGAATCCCGGGTTCGAAGTGCACCTCTCTGGGCTTAGTAAGTTTTTGTTAAATTAATTCAGTGCCCGGAATAACCCATCCACTGTCTTATTAGGAAGTGGACAACAGGGCGGAAGTCCGTGCGTTCCACCACGTTACAGGTGCGCAGGACGGAAGTCAGATATTTAGGTCATTAAATGAATACTTTAAACCACAATTGGAGGTTTTTCTTTAAGTATAAGTTTATTTCAACCATTATTAACATCTATTTAATGATAAAATCTCAATACTATTGGCTTAGTATACATTTGTTTAACCTTTTTAGATCAACCTTTCAATATGATACAGGAAGTGAGGTAACACCCATATGGGTATAAATAGGCCAGACCCACACTCCAGTTCACTTGACATCCAGGAGAGGAGGCAGACACACATCCAGAATTCTTCATTGTGAGTAGACACCTATGGCCTTTAAATTAACTTAATAGGATTTTTTCCCTATACTGAGAGTGATATGAATTTCTAAACTAATTTCAGTTGGGGATTACCTTTCCCTCTGGATAATCTGTTTGGTGTCACCGATCTGGTTTGTTTTTAAAGTAAGTAGATATATTTATCAGCTGATGTAACTTAGATTATGGTAATTTTGAACATTATTACTTTAAGTGCCATTTAATTTATCTAGATACCTAGTACTCGACTAACCCTGGAGGACACCGTATAACCGGTTATTTTTAGAATTAAATGTGAGTATGATGATACACCACAATAGAGGCAAAATTAGGAACCGAACCAATCTCTGTATATAGCTGTATTATACATATTTTATAGAAACATCTACTATGAGTCACAAATAAGGAATATCTGATAAGAAGATTCCCTAAAATTGCATTTATGTAAGTGACTAATAAATTATATAGCTGTTTAAGATTTAAATTAGTCCATCTAACCTAATAAGTGTAATCTTTCCATCAGAAACGTCTACCACACAATACCCCTATCTACAGTGAGAGTATCTTGTGGGGATTTCTTTAAAGTATCCTCACAGTAAGTAGTTATTTTTATTAATTACACCAATAGAATTGGGAAGCACTTAGTTAATAATTAGACAGAAGAGAATATCCTTCTTTCCTCTATCTCTTTCCCTCAATGTTGTATGGAATGTAAGAGAATATATTTCCTCCATTTATCACCTAAGATGAGTTTTCTTCTTTTTTTTTCAGATTCTAACTGTCCCTTAAAAATTTTACTCAATCTGTTTAAAAGAATTGTTAAAAGGAAATGTGATACCAACTGATGTACCCTTTTTGCTCTTTTTGTTCTTTCTCCTTTTCCTCCATCTACACCACCAGCTACGACCTGTACCCCTGATGAAGTCCATAGCGAACGAAACGCGTTGGGTTCTATGAAAAAATCTTTTAGAAAGGACCATGTTTCTGTATAAATGTGTATTGTACTGATGAAACATTATACTACTGTACCATAATTTTAATTTTGGTTTTATTAAAATTTTTGTCCTTCGGGTCACGCTGGTTTGATTTTCATTTAAAATTACAGTATAATTGTGCGCCCTCTGAAAATTGTACCTTCAACCTATGTTCATCTCCCACTAGCAGGGAGATCTTTCACGAGGTGCTGCCTTAATTTTAATACAGCGCGATTAAAGGGTATTGTTGTTTTATCTATATATATATATATATATATATATATATATATATATATATATATATATATATATATATATATATATATAATAATGTGTTAGAGATGTGCGGCGGGCACTTTTCGGGTTTTGGTTCTAATTCCATTTTTGTGTTTTGGTTTTGCCAAAACCACCCTTTCGTGTTTTGGTTTTGTATCTGGATGATTTTTGGGAAAACCCCCCCATAAAAACAGTTAAAATCACAGAATTTGGGGGTATTTTTGCTCCTACAGTATGATTACCCTAAATAACAATCATTTCCAGTCTATTCTGAACACCTCACACCTCACAATATTGTTTTTAGGTCTAAAAGTTGCACCGAGGTGGCTGTATGACTAAGCTAAGCGACACAAGTGCCCCATTACCCCATTTGGTTGCACCTGTCCTCACTTATTTCTTATATGTGCGTTCCACAGTTGTTTACTTTCTATATTTGAGTAAGTCTATTTACATTAGACACAGTTCTGGCACTATCCGGAAGTGACGTCAGCGCTCCAGTGCGTGGAACGCAAACACGGCACCCAGCGGCGGGTGCGCTGAAGCACACTTTTCTGTGTTCATCGGCGCGCAATACACGCTACTATGCCCATAGATGCCACTATTGATTTAACAGTTATGCCGTCTATATATAATAATCGTTTAGCTGCGCTATACACACCGGCCGGATACTTCTGGGACCGGAAGTGAGGTGTGCTCTCCAGGGTTTGGAGCGCACCGGCTGGCCAGGGCGGGCTTGGCGCTTTTTTCTGTACCTAAGGTATATACAGGGGCCTGGGAGGCATGGTCCTCAGTTCCAGTTCCCCGTTGCTGATACCTGTGACTCCATTATTGTGTTGACTTTGCTGTTGCATCTTGAAAAAGGTTCTGGTTTTGTACCGAAACGTCTGTGATACTTGACACATCCTATGGAACTGTGAGATAAACTATTTTATTTTGTCTATTAATTGCTTTGACATTATTGTGACTAGTCTGGAGAGTGCTATCATTTCCACTGCTGTGGGAAACACTGTACTGTACTATGGGTTCCACCCTATGGTGGGTAGGTCTCTGATTTGGCACCCCAGCTGCTGTCTTGGATGGGTGAGAGTGTGGGAATATATATATATATATATATATATAATGTGTATATGTGTGTGTGTGTGTATATGTATGTATGTGTATATATATATATATATATATATATATACGCGCACACACAGAGTCAGGTCCATAAATATCTGGACATGGACACAATTCTCATATTTTGGGCTCTATACAGCACCACAATGGATTTGAATTGAAACAAACAAGATATGCTTTAACTGCAGACTTTCCGCTTTAATTTGAGGGTAATTACAACGGTCTCTACATGCGCCTCCCACTTTTTAAGGGACCAAAAGTAATGGGACAAACTAAACAATCCTAAATCGAACTTTCTCTTTTTAATACTTTGTTGCAAATCCTTTGCAGTCAACTACAGCCTGAAGTCTGGAACGCATAGACATCACCAGACGCTGGGTTTCATCCCTGGTGATGCTCTGCCAGGCCTCTACTGCAAATGTCTTCAGTTCCTGCTTGTTCTTGGGGTATTTTCCCTTCAGTTTTATCTTCATCAAGTGAAATGCATGCTCAATTGGATTCAGGTCAGGTGATTGACTTGGCCATTGCATAACATTCCACTTATTTGCCTTAAAACTCTTTGGTTGCTTTCGCAGTATGCTTCAGGTCATTGGCCATCTGCACTGTGAAGCGCCGTCCAATGAGTTCTGAAGCATTTGACTGAATATGAGCTGATATTGTCCGAAACACTTCAGAATTCATCCTGCTGCTTTTGTCAGCAGTAACATTATCAATAAATACAAGGGAACCAGTTCCATTGGCAGCCATACATGCCCACGCCATGAAACTACCACCACCATGCTTCACTGATGAGGTGGTATGTTTTGGGTCATGAGCATTTCCTTTCCTTCTCCATTCTCTTCTCTTCCCATCACTCTGGTACAAGTTGATCTTTGTCTCATCAGTCCGTAGGATGTTGTTCCAGCACCAGCACTGTAAAGGCTTTTTTAGATGTTGTTTGGCAAACTCTAATCTGGTCTTCCTGATTTTGTGGCTCACCAATGGTTTACATCTTGTGGTGAACACTCTATATTCACTCTTGTGAAGTCTTCTCTTAAATGTTGACTTTGACACATATATACCTACCTCCTGGAGAGTGTATTTGATATGGGCAACTGTTGTGAAGGGGTTTTTCTTCACTAGGGATATATTTCTTCTGTCATCCAACACAGTTGTTTTCCATGGTCTTCCGGTATTTTGGTGTTGCTGAGCTCTCTGGTGCGTTCTTTCTTTTTAAGAATGTTCCAAACAGTTGATTTGGCCACACCTAATGTTTTTGCTATCTCTTTGATGGGTTTGTTTTGATTTTTCAGCCTAATGATGGCTTGCTTCACTGATAGTGGCAGCTCTTTGGATCTCATATTGAGAGTCGACAGCAACAGATAACAAATGCAAATGTCACACCTGGAATCTACTCCAGACTTTTTACCTGCTTACTTGATGATGAAATAACGAGGGAATAGTACACTCCTGTCCATGAAATGGCTTTTGAGTCGATTGTCCCATTACTTATAGTCCCTTAAAAAGCGGGAGGCACATATAGAAACCGTTGTAATTCCTACACCGTTCACCTGATTTGGATGTAAATACCTTCAAATTAAAGCGGAAAGTCTGCAGCTAAAGCACATCTTGTTTGTTTCATTTCAAATTCATTGTGGTGGTGTATAGAGCCTACAATACGAGAATTGTGTAGATGTCCCAATATTTATGGACCTGACTGTGTGTGTGTGTGTGTGTGTATGTATATGTATGTATAGGTGTGTGTGTGTATATGTGTGTGTATATATATATATATATATATATATATATATATATATATATATATATATATATTCTATTATATTATGAAACAAAGGAGCCAGCACCTCCTGTTTGATGCAAAAAACGTGTTTGTACTTAAAACATCATAAAGTCCATATAGTGCAAAATTTCCATGCAAAAGAAATAATACAGCAGAGGATCATATAAGCAAATAGATACTCATCATGCCAGGGTGGTCATAGAAGCATAGAAACATCCTCATGCTAACAAAGTGGCAGTGAATCCGACGGCTGTTTCGGCGCCTCCATTGTGCATTGGAGGCGCCGAAACAGCTGTCGGATTCACTGCCATTATATATAATGTCCAAAACGGCGGCACTCATCGAGGACTTTCACAACAAGGTAAATGAAGAGACAAACGCTCCTGTTGTAGTTGTTAACGTTTCAGTTATTAAAACTTTTGTCAGATCAGTGAATACAAAACATACCTTTATACCTTCCCCAGTGCACCTTCTGCGTCCACCTCCAGCGCGGCTGCCAGGCGGGTCCGGATGACGTCATCCGCCAGCGTGTGCGGCGGCGCGCTCCTTCCCCCGTCATGGTGCCAGTTACCTAGGTAATATGTACACAAACTTAAATAGCAGTAAAATCAAGTGAAATTGAGCAGTGAAAACATAAAAAAACATAGGGACATGGCATAACACTGTACTTAAGCTCCAATATACTTTGTATATGACTAGATATCAATCTCATCAATGTTACACTTACTGATACATGCAGTCGACCAAAACTTACAGAAAGCAGTGCAAGCTCAATTGTTAATTTAACTCCACAGGGACCAATATGTTTAAACGATGAATCCACCTAGCCTCCCTACGTAGAAGTGCTTGATTTCTATCTCCTCCCCTAACATCGGCCGGTTGCTGATCTATAATTTTATACTTTAAAGTTGCCAGATTGTGCTTACACACTTTGAAGTGGCGGGCTACTGATTGTGCTTGATGATCTCCTTCCAGAGCAGCCCGGATGGCAGATCTATGCATTGCCATCCTCTCACGGAACTGCCTGGAGGTTTTTCCAATATAGTAAAGCCCACACGGGCACCTTATAAAATAAATAACGTGTACTGGTGCAGGTGAGTATTTTATCAATTTTGATGAATTTACCCGTATGCGGGTGTGAAAATCCCGGGCCTGTCTCCATATAACTACACGTTGTGCAGCCCACACATTTGTAACAGCCAGGCTTTTTAGATAAAAATGTCAGGGGGTGGTGGTGGTTTATATCCAGAGATATTATTGTGGACCAATAGGTCCTTAAGATTTCTGTATAAGAGGGTAACAATGTATCAGTTTTAAAAATAGGTAAGTCTTTATCAGATGTTATAATCGACCAACTTTCTTTAGTAATTTTACTGATATCCTGATTGATGGAACTATATTTTTGCACAAATGAAATTTTGTGCTTAAGGGAGCAAGGTTTAGGTTGAAAACCCCGTAGGGCCTCTTCTCTGTTCATGCTCAGTACCTTTTTCCTAGTGGCAATCAATTTGGACCAATCATAGCCCCGTGATTTAAAATTTAGGGTCATTTTAGTAATTTCCATATCAGTCTTGGCCAAATCATCCGAGATACGGTGTATTCTTAAAAACTGGGAAGATGGCAAACTGTATTTAGTAGTGGGGGAATGGAAACTAGAAGCCTGTAGTACAGTGTTCTTATCAGTGGGTTTCTTATATAAGTTGGTATGTATCCTCCCATCTAAAACCGAAATCTCCACATCTAAATAATTGACACTGGTGTTACTGACTGAAGCAGTGAATTTTATGTTCTTATCAGCGCTATTAATGTGTTCTAAAACCTGATGGAACGCTTCTTCAGTACATTGCCAAATCAAGAATAAATCACCTATGTATCTGACGAAAAAAATGATCTTACTGGCCACCTCCCTATCAGAAAAAAACATGTCCTTCTCCACCTCAAACATAAAACAATTAGCAAAAGCTGGGGAAACACAACTTCCCGTTGCACAACCTTGATACTGTTCAAACCACTTATTGTCAAACAGAAAATAGTTCCTAAATAATGTTAACTGTAATAATTCAATGAAAAATGTTACGTCTGGACAATTATACTCAGGAGAACTACACAAAAGTCTCCTGGCTGCCTCTACACCCCTCCCATGTGGAATGTTGGTGTAGAGGCTTACCACATCTAATGTACACAACAAACAATTAGTAGGTAATACAGATAACGCATTCAATTTATTAATCAAACTGGTTGTGTCTTTAAGATAGGTGGATTGTGCTTGAATTACTGGTTGAAAGTAATAGTATCAAAATTGTGAAACTTTATAATAAATTGAGTCCCGTGCAGAAATAATGGGCCTCCCCGGTGGATTCCGGGGGTCCTTATGGATCTTCGGTATAGTATAAAATACCGTTACAACCGGATGAGCTTGTATAAGCGCATCTCGACTTCAGTGGAGATGATGTTATCGCGGACAGCCAATTCCACAGTGTTTTAAGCTCTTTATTGTATTTCTCAGTTGGATCCACAGGGAGTTGTCTGTACACTACAGTGTCAAGGAGCTGTCGATATGCCTCCCTTTTGTAGTCGACTAGATCCTGTATTATTAATCCCCCACCCTTATCCGCTGAGCGAATCACAATATTAGGATCCCTGCTTAAAACAGCCAAGGCATCCCGTTCAACTTTCGTTAAGTTATCTTTAGGGTGAGATGACTGCTTAGATAGTCCCATAATCTTCCAGTCTAGGACTCTTGTAAAGCATTTCAGGGAAGTATTGTTGGTGTTAGGGTTAAATTGTGAGGGTTTCTTAAGTTTCGTTGGAACATCAGCTATCTGGGCCGTTGGTGGCTGATTAGCAAAAAATTATTTTAGACGTAAACGCCTATTGACCTTGTAGGCATCAACCTTCCACTGGAACTCGTCAAATTTCTGACATGGAATGAACGAGCGGCCTTTATTAAGGAGTGATAGCTCATCAGGTGTCAATGTTTTCCTCGATAAATTGAAAACTATGTTGTTTTCTTCCCCTTTGTTACTTTTTTGTTTCTTTCACATTGCCCACCGCGCCTCGTGCGCTGTGTTTTTTTTTTTTTTTACGCAGCGCATTGCACGGGTATTCACCCCTAAAGGGGGTTTTCCCACATTTGTACTAACTGGCATCTCATTATCACTGGGGGAAGTGTAGTCACCACTTGATAATTCAGGGCCTGGCATCCAATGTGTCATCTGTCGGTTCCTACGTCGGAATTGTGATTTCCCATCCGGGTTATTGACCCCCAGGTATAGACTCGTCCTTCCTGATAGTCTTTTTGAATTGTGGTTAATTTTTGTCGTTTAAATTTGACCAATTCCTGTCGATACACTTCAATTTGCGTAGTCAGTTTATCCATCCATTTATTCTCAGTATCAGCTTGCAGCATAGCTAGATGCTTGCTTTCAAACGCTGTGATCATCTCTTTAACGATGTTCATCTCTCTAGCTGATTCCTCTATTACTAAGAGGATAAGATCCAGCAAACATTTGTTTAAAATGCCGATCCATTTCCGGCAAAAGTCCACATTATGATTTACCAGTTGTCGGCATGTTTCGAATTCTAAACCCCCTCGGGATTTTCCGTTTTCGATGATAATCAGATAAAGTGACTCAGTGCATAAAAAAGTCGTTGTGTGTTTTTTTTTTTTTTGTAAACGTAATAATTTAGTGAACAGTTGATCATTGCTCTCTGACCCACCCAACTACTGGGATTCCGTACCAACCCTGCTGCTGACTGGACTGCAACTAAAATGTTATTGTTTTATTCTTTCATGGTTGGCTACGGGTGTGTGTGTGTGTGTATGTATGTATGTATGTATGTATGTATGTATATATATATATATATATATATATATATATATATATATATATATATATATATATATATATATATTGATTTATCCTTAGGAATGAAAGCTATACCTTAAAACACACCTTAAATACACTTTACCATGGAGCCGCTGCGGCCGCTGTACTTAATACACACTCTACGTACTTTGTACGCTATTAGCGTACACACCCAGAGATACACTTTAAACCTTTTACAGCAATGCAATGATAATACACTTTAAACCTGATAGGGTAATAAATCTATTCAGGTCGGATTATGAACTCTCTTCAGTCATCAGTCAGAATGCTGTTCTCCTTTAGCAACCGGTTGGAGGTCAATGAATGATAAGATGACACAAATTTATGCGTAATCGAAGCAAATCATAAGTGACCCGCTTGAGGGCCGTCATTGCTTTATTATTTATAGCTTGAACACAAAGGGTTTATGCTTGCCAATACATTTTAGCCAATCAGAATACACCATGTATGTCTTGAATACATCGATTGTCATACAATGTTAGAAGTGGCAACTAGGACAGCCTTGAAAATGGTTATTATTTCGTTTATCAGTCTTTCGGACATAAACTCAAAAGATTTCTTTCTTTATTCTTCTCAATTAGCCTTGGATATATCTGGTGTTGCTTTGTCCGTCTTGGATACATTTCCAATACATTTAATGTTGCATTTGTCTTGTACAAGTCATGCCTTAAAACAAGATTATTCAGCAAATACAATATTCTGACCAGCTCTGCACATTTTTCTTAAGGACATATCAACTCATTTTGTGATTAACAGTAAATATCTTTGTTAAATGTGAAAAAGCTTGAATCAATATATATTTGCCATTTAAAGGAAGCTCATACACTATCATTTCCCCTCTTTTTGATTCCACTTTTTCTCCCTAATATCTACCTACACTATCTAGGCCTGAACTATTTTCTTTCAGTAAACCAGTCCCCTGGACTTATAGTCCAAACCTTGGGGATTACCCCTAACAATAATCAAAGGATAAGCAACTTAATTCTTCTGGCTGGAGAGTCACTGTCAACTTCTTCAAGTGGGATGCACGTAATCAAATATCACGACCTTTCACCTTAATTTAAGGTAGACATGGTTAGCAGCACTTGATATGGACCATCATATCTTGGTTTAAAGGTCTTTCTCACATGTCTCTTTAAATAGACCCAATCTCCTGGATTTAGCTTATGCGTAGCTGATCCTTCTGGGTCTGGAATGGAAGAAAACACTCGGCAATGGAGGTTAGTCAATGTTTTACAGACCTCCTGTACATAACCTGTAAAAATCATCATGATTATGTTGTAATTGTTGTGGATAATAACAACCTGTTCTTAGAGCTGACCCAAACACTATTTCATATGGAGTCAGTTTACTAGGTTTCATGGGTGTGGTCCTAATATTAAACAAGACTATAGGTAGGCATTCTGGACAAGTTCTTTTGGTTTCTGTCATTTTCTGTAGTTTTAGCTTAAGGTCAAAGTTCAGATGTCCCCCCTCCCACTCGCCTGGGGCTGGTAAGGCACATGGAAGGCCTGCTGTACCCCCAAATCTTTCATTATATGCTGCATGACTTCTCTTGTGAAATGTTTACCTCTATCTGATTCTATAACCTCAGGTATCCCAAATCTACATACTACTTCTGCTATCAGTTTCTTTGCAGTGGTTTTTGCTGTGGCTTTGCTTACTGGCCAGGCTTCGGCCCAGTGACTAAACATGTCCGTTGCTACTAGTACATATTCATATGGACCGCTTCGTCGCCACTGTATATAGTCAATTTGTAGTCTTTCAAATGGGTAAGAGGCTTTGGGTATAGTTCCTAGAGGTGTCTTGGTTCTTTTTCCTGGATTGCTGATTTCACAGATCCAGCATCCTGCTACAAAGTTTGTTGCAGCTTTATTGAAGCCTGGAGCTATTCAATGCTCTTGTACTCTATTCACCGTGGCTTCCTTTGAATGGTGTACTTGTCCATGAGCTACTTGTAACATAGGTGGAAATAGAGCTGCTGGTAGACAGTACTTCAATTCTCTTGACTTCCAAAGTCCATGTTCATCTTCTTCTGCCCCCAGTCGTGTCCATTCTTCTTTTTCTCCTTGTGATGCTTGTTGTTGAATTTTGATCAGCTTCTGTTCACTAGGCATTTGCTTCACATCTTGAGCTACGAAGACTTGCTCAAGTTCTTTTGATTGTAAGGCAATTCTCTTGGCTTCTGCATCTGCAAATGCATTTCCTTTAGCTTCCATGGTTTGGCTCTTAGTATGTGCTTGTACCTTGATTATTCCAAGAGTTCCATAATCAAACTGGCATGTTTGATGAGTTTTCCGTTTGCACTTTTGAAGTCCCTACTTTTCCATATAACAGCGTAATCTTGGGACTAGATGTTAGCTGTCATGTTTTCAGCATGTATGCAGGCTTTGGTCATTGCTATGAGTTCTGCTTCTTGTGCTGACATGCTTGGTAGCAATGCTCCAGAGTCTATGACTTCAGTTTCAGTTGTTACTGCATATCCTGTCTTTGGGGATCCATTATCATAATATCGACGAACAGGTTCATGTCTGGATTGTCCAATGGTGTATCTTGGACATTAGGGAGAGGTAAAGTCTCTAATTCCATGAGGGCTAGGCAATCACTTCATATTTGGTAAGTCTGGCTGCAGAAAGATGCTTTTCTGTTACAGCATGCGGTACTTGTAAACACAGTGGATGATCAAACACAATGATGTCTGTCACCTTTTCCTTCATTATTGCTGCTGCTGCCACTGCTCGGACACAGGATGGTGCTCCTCAGATAATCGGATCCAGCTGGGCTGAATAGTATGCCACTGGTCTTTGTTTTGGTCCGTATTTCTGGGTGAGCACCCCTAAAGAATGCCCTCTGTTTTCATGGCAGAATAGGTTAAAAGGCTTTTTTGTAATCAGGCAATCCCAATCCTGGGGCTGTGATTATGGCTTGCTTTAGTTGTCTTACTGCTTCTTCAATGGTGTCCCTGTTTTCTGCTGACGCCTCCTTTTTTATTAATTCATATAGGGACTGCATCAGTAATGAGGCCGAGGGAATCCATTCTCTGCAATAACCAATAAGGCCCAGAAAAGCTCTGATTTCATTTAATGTTCTTGGGGTTTTTGCTTGAGTTATTGCCTTTGTTCTTTCATCAGTAAGATGCCTTGTTCCTTGAGATATGCAGTGTCCTAAGAAGACAACTTTTTTCTGTACTAGCTGAAGCTTGTCTTTTGACACTCTGCAATCTTCTTCTGCCAAAAAGATGAGTAGTGATACTGTTTCCTTTTTGCACTTTTCTTCTGTCTGTGCAGCAATAAGCATATCATCGACATATTGAACTAACTGGGTGTCTGTAAAGTGTGGTCTCCATTTCTGCAGGATTAATGCCATTGCCTCTGAGAAATCTGATAGACTAGTGGCTCCTGCCTTGGGGTAATTGTCCCTCCTTTTGAATCTTGAGATTCAACACCTTTATTGATTAATGTTGGAAAAGGGTTGCTGCGTTGAGGATAATACATCTTCTGATGGTTACTTGTCGCATTTTGGCAGTGCTACTTCATACATGGTCAGCCTTGCCACTGACAGGTGTTTGGTTCTTGCTTGTTGAAGCTTCTCTGTACCTGCATGTGGACCCTGGATGATAAGTTCATGATTCAGCACTATGCCTGTGCTCTTGTCCTCTTCTAGGACTTCTGATTCATCACTGTGTCTGTGCTCTTATACTCTTCTAGGGCTGTTGCTGCTATCACTGCTCTGATGCCGGTAGGTGCTCTTTGATTACCGCTGTCAAGTTTGCTTAAGTTGTAGGCCACTGGTCTTCACCTCAGTCCATGATTTTGCATAAGGACTTCTATGTATGGCCTCCTTCTTTAATAGTCAGGTAGTTCTAGGGCTTGAGATGAGGCAACTGCTGTTTCCAACTATTCAATAGCTTAATTCATCTGTTGCTGTATGTAGGATGCGGACCCTCCTCCCTTTCAGTGTTGTCATACAATGCTTGCATGTAGACTGGTGCTAGAGGTATCCGTGTTCTGTAGTGTCCTACTAGGCCCAGGAATGATCATCTGACTTGCTTGACACTAGTTGGCATCTTAGCTTGCAGTCTGAATCTTTTCCTTTTCACTTTTGTTAGATGTCTGGTACCTTGAGTGTCCTAGGAAGATTTACTCTTGCTTGACTAGCTGCAATTTCTCCTTCTGAGGCTCTGCAGTCTTGTTCTTCCAGAAACTTCACTAAGGACACTGCCCCTTCTTGGTGCTTCTTTTAGTAGTGGTGGCAATCAGCAGTTCATTCACATCCTGTATTTAGCTGTGTGTTTTGTGGATATATCACTTGGTGATATAGCCCCTCCACAGGGCTATTCTGGTCCAGTAGTATTGCTTCCTTTCTTCTACAACTGGTACTGCGGGAATGAGCCAATACTGAACTTCTGTTTTAACTTGCTTCTAAATGGCTTTTTTGTTCTTTCCTTTGATAAGTTGCTGGAAAGTTAAACTTCTGCTGGTGTGTACTGTATTCTCCTTAGATAAGCTTTAGTACATTGTGCTTCAGCAAAGTCACTGGACATGTACTCCAAGGTCAAGAATTGGTATTGGTGACTGCATTTCTCTCATCTCCTGTCCCTTTAAGAATTTCTGATATCATCAGTTCTTGTGGTATCTCCCTCTGCTGTCTTCTGCGTGTGCTGGCTCCAGTATTCATTAGGCACAAACGTATTTCTCCAGTGGGCAAGGTGACTGTAATCATACCTTCTGCTGTTTCTTCTGGAGACATTCTGTTCACTGGGGAGTACCTGAAGAAGCTTGTACTTCATATTGGCAGAAGAAGCATCATTCATTTGTTTTCTGGAACTTTTTTCTGTCTTGTTCCTTATTATTTGCTTTAAATCCCGGAGCTTCTGTTGCTTTAAATCATGGCATTATCTCTGCAATCTTGCCAGGTAGTACTGACCACTTGTCAGATGTCTTTCTTTGTCCTTCTTAACTTGCATATTCTTTCTCACTGCTGCTGGCATGTCATTTTCTTAGTCCAAGTCCACCCAGGCTGGTGTTTAACGTAATGATGTTTATGCTGGGAGTTGTTGTTCCTCTTTGTCTTACTTTTCCAGTGAGAGATAGTCTTGTATAGCAGCTTGTATTTCAGGTTACATCTTTGCTTTCTTGCAGGGGTAGGGCTTAACCTCCCAATCCAGTCGTTGCAATGGCTTGATCTGTACTTAAACGTAGAGGAATCTGGTTGTGCATAAAAACAGCTCTTGAAACCCTTGGGTCTCCTGTGGGTAAAAGTCCCTTTTATCGAACTGCCAGTGGTGACTGAGTACACTGTTGTCGACACAGGAGTTGCACACCTTCATATTCTATCATCTTGTGTGTCGTATAGTGACTTTATCATAGTAAGTTCTGATGGACTCAGTCTTTTCCTGTTTCAAATCTGGGGCTGCTGGTGCCCTGAGTGTCTGTGCATGACACCATCTCTTAAGTCTTGTCATGTACATCTTTCCACTTTCAAACGTTGTTCTATTTT
Organism: Pseudophryne corroboree; assembly: GCF_028390025.1. Taxonomy (NCBI): domain Eukaryota; kingdom Metazoa; phylum Chordata; class Amphibia; order Anura; family Myobatrachidae; genus Pseudophryne; species Pseudophryne corroboree. The sequence goes on along the minus strand of NC_086452.1, from coordinate 291,231,751 downwards.
TCTCTGTCGGAACGTCCGTTATGGCTGGGCAATCATCGACTGCATCTGCTTTTAACATGGTGCTTACTGTTTGGGCAGTTGCTGGTCCTAGTATAGCCTCACACAACTGGTGGTAGTCGACCCATGCCGGTGTCCATATGGTTTGAATTCTTTCCATATAGGCATAAACTGCTATTGGGTTTTATCTAGGATCTGGGGACTCTGCAACTATATTTGCGAGGTCATTGCCATACCATGGTTTGTGGTGTTGGCTCTGTACGATGTATAGTTCGTTCGTCCGTCCTGGCTGCATTATCTGGGTTGCGTATTTTCTGTACTTGTGCTGGATACAGAGAAACAGGCAATGATGACCGTCTTTCCGTATTTCTAGTCGCATAGATATCTTGGCATGGTGGTTCATGGTGTGAAATCCAGTTTCCACAATTTGGGCAATGTTCATATCCTTCTGGAACGCAAAACTGACATACTGGACACAATCTTTCTGGAAAATATGTCAGTTTATTCTGTACATTATGCACCTGGGCATTAAAAGCTGTAGAGGCTGTGTCTTGATCCCTTGTTTCTCCTCTCTGCCTGAATTGCACCCTGCTGCCTATAGTCCCTGATTGTGGACAATTGTTTACTGGACTCAGCTTGATTGCAGGTGTCTACCACTCGTTTAAACATGAGGGAAGCATTAGGTAGAACATTTCTTTGCTTTAACCTTGTTGGGGTTTCTTGTGATGAAGTATCAGGACACTGGGGCATACTCTGTACACATAGCTCAGGTAAATCATTCGGATTTTCAACCACAGATCCTTCTAAGATAGGGCTGATTATTCGTCACTCTTTTAACCTTGCTCGTATCTTTTTAATTTCACTTTTAGTGAGCTTGTAGGTAATTGCATTCTGTTCATACTAGGGGTACCTTGGTGTGCATGCATGTCTGGTTATAGGGGTGGGGTATAGTGTGGAGGTGCTGTTGCTGGACTAGGTCTCAGTTATGCTTTAGGTTTTTCTTGCTGGTTTTCACACCATTTCTTGTATTTTCTGCAATTCTTCTTGAAATGTCCTTTTTTTCTTGCAGAAATAACACTTTCTTTCATCTTGCTTGTGCTTCAGTGATCCAGATGGATGCTTGATCTCTACTATTATGATTCCTTTCAGAAATTTATTACCCTCCCTGTTATTAACAATATCCACGGGTTTGTCGGGCCCTGACATCTTTACAGACCGCGCTCCCATGCCTGGGTGAACGTGCGCGGAACCCCTCCTGATGTGGTATTTTAATAACTCCTTTTGAGGGACTTAAAATCTCCTTTTAAAGAATCTCTATCTAGGTCAAGTGTCCCCCCCTGACGGGAAGCCTGCTCCTTTGAAATTCCTTTCAGAGATTCATTACCCTACCTGTTATTAACAATATCCACGGGTTTGAACCCATCCTGATGTGGTATTTTAATAACTCCTTATTAGGGAATTAAAATCTCCTGTTAAAGAATCTCTAAAAGAGCTTCTTCAATCCGTCTGTGGACAAATGACTGGGGTTGTAGTGTTGCCTGTGTTGGTGGAGACTGCTCCCCAAGTGAGACCTGCATAATAGATTATTTCTTCTGGATCACTGAGATGCGTCTTAAGTTACTCCAAGGGTCTATCCCCCTGCCTATATGGACTCCTGCTTGTATCAGTATCCCTGTTGTAGTTTAATGCTTGTTTCTCTTCAGAAAGTAACAGCTAACACCGGGAATGCTTGGATGTGAGAAATACCTATCAGTGTGTGTAGGAGAATCTAGTTTCATTATTCAGCAGACAACCCGACTCCCCCCCACCTTTTCAAAAGCATATTGACAGAGTACATATAACAGTGCAAGGATACAAAAACAAAGATGACAGTAAATCCTATATCTGTTATCTGCGTGCACGGCAGCTGTTTGAGACTGCACGGCACATGGGTCTTAGACCTGGAATTATGTGGTTCCTAGGCCAATAGGTTATGATGTTAAATCAATCATTCTTAATGTAATGTTCCAACAATTCTCTTTTTAAAATGACACCCTTTTGTACAATAAAATTCATCATCATTTTCCACATAACCAAATGAGACTTCAGTGCTTGTAATTGCCAGCAATCTTGGTGCTACAGACCCTTCGTATTTTCTTAACACAACAACACAGGTACAAGATTTGCATATACCTCTTTGGTTATTTATCAATTCAAACTGGTTATCAGCATTAGAACATATCTTGGCCATGCGCCACTTTTATAAAACGGCTCTATTTTCTCAACAAACACACATCAGTACAATTTAAAAGTTTTCTGCATACTTGATTAATTCCCCCTGTGCACTTGTGACAAATTATCTGAAATTATTTACCCACAATTCAACAATATAACATAATTCAACTATATAACATACTTCAACAATATAACATACATGTATGGTACCTTAAAAAAAAATTTCTTCTGACTGACGCTGGGCTCTTTAAGATATTCTCTGACCTTCTCGACTGGACTTCCCCTTGATTTACACAGGAAGCGCTGAGTTCAAGTGAGCAGGTAGAAATCTACACAATAAATCTCACTTACCGGTTTTTTTTGTTATCAGCGGTTCCTGAAAGATCAGAGGATTTATTGCCAGTGGAGGAGATGCTGGAATATCCCGGACGAGATCCCCAAAATGATAGGGTAATAAATCTATTCAGGTCGGATTATGAACTCTCTTCAGTCATCAGTCAGAATGCTGTTCTCCTTTAGCAACCGGTTGGAGGTCAATGAATGATAAGATGACACAAATTTATGCGTAATCGAAGCAAATCATAAGTGACCCGCTTGAGGGCCGTCATTGCTTTATTATTTATAGCTTGAACACAAAGGGTTTATGCTTGCCAATACATTTTAGCCAATCAGAATACACCATGTATGTCTTGAATACATCGATTGTCATACAATGTTAGAAGTGGCAACTAGGACAGCCTTGAAAATGGTTATTATTTCGTTTATCAGTCTTTCGGACATAAACTCAAAAGATTTCTTTCTTTATTCTTCTCAATTAGCCTTGGATATATCTGGTGTTGCTTTGTCCGTCTTGGATACATTTCCAATACATTTAATGTTGCATTTGTCTTGTACAAGTCATGCCTTAAAACAAGATTATTCAGCAAATACAATATTCTGACCAGCTCTGCACATTTTTCTTAAGGACATATCAACTCATTTTGTGATTAACAGTAAATATCTTTGTTAAATGTGAAAAAGCTTGAATCAATATATATTTGCCATTTAAAGGAAGCTCATACACTATCAAACCTTAGCAGGGCAATGAAGACACGACACCAATTGTGATTTTACCGCTGGGTTCCGACACCACAGTGGATTATTGCTGAAAGGGGGTTACAATACAAATAATACAATACAATACAATACAGGTTGAGTATCCCTTATCCAAAATGCTTGGGACCAGAGGTATTTTGGATATCGGATTTTTCCGTATTTTGGAATAATTGCATACCATAATGAGATATCAAGGTGATGGGACCCAAGTCTAAGCACAGAATGCATTTATGTCTCATATACACCTTATACACACAGCCTGAAGGTCATTTTATCCTATATTTTTAATAACTTTGTGCATTAAACAAAGTATGTGTACATTCACACAATTCATTTATGTTTCATATACACCTTATACACACAGCCTGAAGGTCATTTAATACAATATTTGTAATAACTTTGTGTTTTAAACAAAGTTTGAGTACATTGAGCCACAGAAAACAAAGATTTCACTATGTCACTCTCACTCAAAAAAGTCCGTATTTCGGAATATTCCGTATTTCGGAATATTTGGATATGGGATACTCAACCTGTATAACAGAGTAAATGGCTACATTCAGTGGTACATACGTGAGTGGACAAGCTTGCGCAACCCGGCCGGTCCTCGGTCATCTGATAGATAACTTTGTGAGTCTTGTGTCTGACCAGGCCTGCAGCAGCTCTCTTTATACAATTCTTCCAAAAAGCAATACAATAGATACTGTAATCTCTTTGTCCATTGGACACAGGAATGCACATCTACAGTACAGGAGAGGTCATAGGTCGGTTTGAATAGGTAGGCGATGTCTTTCCCAACTGCTCTTGTGGGTGGTCTCCTCTGGATTCCCGCCGCATACATAATGTACAGTAAATACAGTTTATGTCTATATTCTGCTCCTGCACATAACTATCCGCAGGAACATGCGATCTTTCTCAAACCAACACCGGAATGTTACCCTTAAAATACCCTTCAGCTGGATACCAAACACCACCTTATAACCTTGTTCTGGCCCCTCCTATTCTGTAAAGGTGAATCCCTTTGTTCTGAAACCATTTAAACTGTTGTTACTTTCTGATGTGGTGCAGGGAGGCTATGTGTACATTGTGCACTATTTGGATTAAATATGTAATGTGTTTTGATAGCCTTCCGTGCGTTCACAAACTCTACCGTAAATACTCATACCACACGCTAATACGCTGGACCGACCATACGCAAGTTGCGGATATGCGCACGCACGACAGAACAAGTGAACGCAGGGAGGCCATCTGTGTGTATTTTGTACGTGATGTGTGTACTGAAATATTTTTCGACTTTGACTATATATATATTTCTCTGACGTCCTAGTGGATGCTGGGAACTCCGTAAGGACCACGGGAATAGACGGGCTCCGCAGGAGACTGGGCACTCTAAAAGAAAGATTAGGTACTATCTGGTGTGCACTGGCTCCTCCCTCTATGCCCCTCCTCCAGACCTCAGTTAGAATCTGGGCCCGGCCAGAGCTGGATGCACCTAGTGGGCTCTCCGGAGCTTGCTAGAAAGAAAGTATTTGTTAGGTTTTTTATTTTTAGTGAGATCTGCTGGCAACAGACTCACTGCTACGTGAGACTGAGGGGAGAGAAGCAAACCTACCTGCGTGCAGCTAGCTTGTGCTTCTTAGGCTACTGGACACCATTAGCTCCAGAGGGTTTGAACACAGGGCCTGACCTCGATCGTCCGTTCCCGGAGCCGCGCCGCCGTCCCCTTGCAGCGGCAGAAGACTCCGGTCTTCATTAAGGTAGCGCACAGCACTGCAGCTGTGCGCCATTGCTCCCACTGCACACCACACACTCCGGTCACTGTAGGGTGCAGGGCGCTGGGGGGGGGCGCCCTGGGCAGCAATAAGAATACCTTTTGGCAATAAATACACATAATACAGTCTGTGACTGTATATGTGTAAAACCCCCGCCATTTTTAGTCAGAAACAAGACAGAAGCCCGCCGCTGAGGGGGCTGAGCCTTCTTCCTCAGCACACCAGCGCTATTTTCTCTTCGCAGCTCCGCTGGAAGGAAGCTCCCCAGGCTCTCCCCGGCAGTATCCTGGTACACAAAGGGTGAAAAGAGAGGGGGGGCACATAAATTTAGGCGCAAAATTTGTATATACAGCAGCTACTGGGTAAACACTGAGTTGTAGTGTAATCCCTGGGTTATATAGCGCTGGGGTGTGTGCTGGCATACTCTCTCTCTGTCTCTCCAAAGGGCCTTGTGGGGGAACTGTCCTCAAATAGAGCATCCCCTGTGTGTGTGGTGTGTCGGTATGCGTGTGTCGACATGTCTGAGGTAAAAGGCTCCTCTAAGGAGGTGATAGAGCGGATATGTGTGTGAGAGGGTGTCTCCATCGACAACGCCGACACCTGTTTGGATATGTGTAAGTGCTAAGGTGAATTTATTGCACAAAAGGTTAGGAAACAGACAGGAAATCTACCTAGGTCTGTCCCTATGTCACAGAGACTTTCAGAGTCTCTCAATGCTCACTATCCATAATAACAAACACTGGTATCGACATGGAGTTTAACTTAACTCCACTGTCGACTACGATAATGCAAAGTTACAGCCAAGATGGCTAGAAGGTATTCAATATATGATTATTGAAATAAAAGATGATTTGCATATCACTGATGACTCTTCTGTCCCTGACACGAGAGTACACATGTTTAAGGGGAAGAATGCTGAGGTAAATTTCCCTCCTCTCATGAAGAAAAAGAGCGGGAATCTCCAGACAAGAGACGGCAGCTTCCCACAAGAGAATTCTCAGGCTGTATCCTTTCCCCACTAGGGCCAGGATATGTTGAGAATCTTCCCCTGGGGTGTCCTGTTTGCACAGACGGTAGCACTTGCTATTCTCAGGGATCCTGCAGATAGCGTGCACATTCTAGTATACTACCCAGACCGGCGATTGTGTCGGCATGGGTTTATAGCGCTGTGGCAGCGTGGACAGGTACCTTATCAGCAGAGATGAGACCCTAGATATAAATATATTAAAGATGCTGTCTTAAGTGATAGATATATAGTTATAAAGCATGCCCAAAGAGACTTGAGTATACTGGGTCCTAGAGTCAAAGCTATGTCGATCTCTGCTTGACGTGTCCTGTAGAATATGCATTGGACAGATGATGCCGACTTAAGAGGCATATGGAAGGCTGAGGATTGTGTGGAGAAGGGTTCTCGGGCCTGGTCTCCATAGCTATAGCTGGTAATTCTGCTAGTTTGCCTTATATTCCTGCACAGCCTAAGAAAGCACAACATTATTAAATGCAGCCTTTCGTATAAAGAAACAAGAAAGTCTGAGGGGCGTCCTTTCTTGCCAGAGCCGGGCAGCTAGTTCCCAGGAACAGAAGTCCTCCCCGGCCCCTACAAAAATCCACCAATGTCGCTGGGGCTCCACAGGCGGAGCTAGGCCCGGTGGGGACACGCCTTCGTAAGTTCAGCCACAAGTGGGTTCACTCCCTGTTCGATCCCTGGGCAATAGATATTGTGTCTCAGGGATACAAGCTGGACTGTGAGAAGATGCCCCCTCACCGACGGCCCTGCGGGCTTCCCCCCAAGAGAGGGAGCCAGTGTTAACTGCAATTCACAAATTGTATCTTTAACAGGTGGTGGTCAAGGGTCCCCTCCTTCAACAAGAGGGTGTTATTATTAGACCATGTTGTAATCCCGAAACCAGACGGTTCGGTCAGACCCATATTGAATTAAAAATCCCTGAACATATACCTGAGAAGGTTCAAGTTCAAGATGGAATCGCTAAGAGCGGTCAGTGCAAGCCTAAAAAGGGGGAGACTTTATTGTGAATCGGGACATAAGGGATGCATACCTTCAGGTCCCCATTTATCCACCTCATTAGGCGTACCTCAGAATTGCGGTACGGGATTGTCATTACCAATTTCAGATGTTGCCGTTTGGTCTCTCCACGGCCCCGAGAATATTCACCATGGTAATGGCGGATATGATTGTGCTCCTGCGGAAGCAAGGTGTCACTATTATCACGTACTTGGACGATCTCCTCATAAAAGCGAGATCAAGAGAGCAGTTGCTGAACAGCGTATCACTTTCTCTGGAAGTGTAACGGCAACACGGCTGGATTCTATATATTCCAAAGTCGCAGTTGGTTCCTACAGCTCATCTGCCTCTCCTAGGCACGATCCTAGACACAGACCAGAAAAGGGTTATCTCCCGATAGAGAGAGCTCAGGAGCTCATGACACTGGTCAGGAATCTATTAAAACCAAAACAGGTGTCAGTGCACTCGAGTCCTGGGAAGGATGGTGGCATCATACGAGGCCATCCCCTTAGGCAGGTTCCAATGCGAGGACCTTCCAATGGGACTTACTGGACAAGTGGTCCGGATCACCTCTTCAGATGCATCGGTTAATCACCCTATCCCCCAGGGCCAGGGTGTCTCTCCTGTGGTGGCTGCAGAGTGCTCACCTTCTCGAGGGCCGCAGATTCGGCATTCAGGACTGGATCCTGGTGACCACGGATGCAAGCCTCCGAGGGTGGGGGGCAGTCACACAGGAAAGAAATTTCCAAGGTCTGTGGTCAAGTCAACTGACTTGCCTTCACATCAATATCCTGGAACTAAGGGCCATATACAACGCCCTAAGTCAAGCGGAGATCCTGCTTCGTGACCAACCGGTTCTGATCCAGTCAGACCGCAGGGGTTCATGTAAACCGCCAAGGCGGCACAAGGAGCAGGGTGGCGAGGGTAGAAGCCACCAGAATTCTTCGCTGGGCGGAGAATCCAGTAAGCGCACTGTCAGCAGTGTTCGTTCCGGGAGTGGACATCTGGGAAGCAGACTTCCTCAGCAGGCACGACCTCCACCCGGGAAAGTGGGGACTTCATCAGGAAGTCTTCACGCAGTTTGCAAATTGATGGGAACTGCCTAAGGTGGACTAGATGGCGTCCCACCTCAATAAAAAGCTAAAAAAGGTTTTACACCGGGTCAAGGGACCCTCAGGTGATAGCTGTGGTCGCACTAGTAACACCATGGGTGTTCCAGTCGGTCTCTGTATTCCCTCCTCTTCCTTTCATACCCAAGGGCTGAGAATTGTAATAAAAGGAGGAGTGAAAACAATATTCTTTGCTCCGAATTGGCCAAGAAGGACTCGGTACCCGGAGCTGCAGGAAATGCTCTCAGAGGACTCAGGGCTTCTGCCTCTCAGACAGGACATGTTGCAACAGGGGCCCTGTCTGTTCCAAAATTTACCGCGGCTGCATTTGGCGGCATGGCGGTTGAACGCCGGATCCTAGCGAAAAAGGGCATTCCGGATACAGTTATTCCTACGCTGATAAAGGCTAGGAAAGACGTGACAGCAAGACTTTTTCACTGTATATGGCGAAAATAGGTTGCTTGGTGTGAGGCCCGGAAGGCCCTACAGAGGAATTCCAGCGGGGTCGATTCCTGCACTTCCTACAGTCAGGAGTGACTATGGGCCTAAAATTAGGATCCATAAAGGTCAAGATTTCGGCCCTATACATTTTCTCTAAAGATGAACTGGCTTCACTGCCTGAAGTTCAGACGTTGTTCCGGGGGTGCTGCATATTCAGCTTCCTTTTGTGCCACCGGTGGCACCTTGGGATCTTAACGTTGTGTTGGATTTCCTGAAATCCCACTGGTTTGAGCCACTTAAGACCATGGAGCTAAAATATCTCACGTGGAAAGTGGTCATGCTATTGGCCTTGGCTTCGGCTAGGCGTGTGTCAGTATTGGCGGTTTTGTCATGTAAAAACCCTTATCTGATCTTCCATATGGACAGGGCAGAATTGAGGACTCGTACCCAATTTCTTCCTAGGGTGGTATAATCGTTTCATTTGAACCAACCTATTGTGGTGCCTGCGGCTACTAGGGACTTGGAGGATTCCAAGTTGCTGGACGTAGTCCGGGCTTTGAAAATTTATGTTTCCAGAAAGGCGGGAGTCAGAAAGTCTGACTCGCTGTTTATTCTGTATGCAGCCAACAAGGTTGGCGCTCCTGCTTCGAAGCAGACTATTGTTCACTGGATCTATAGCACGATTCAGCTGGTTCACTCTGCGGCTGGATTGCCGCATCCAAAATGGTGAAAGCCCATTCCACAAGAAAGGTGGGCTCTTCTTGGGCGGCTGCCCGAGGGGTCTCGGCTTTACAGCTTTGCCGAGCTGCTACTTGGTCGGGGTCAAACAAGTTTGCTAAGTTCTACAAATTTGATACCCTGGCTGAGGAGGACCTTGAGTGTGCTCATGCGGGGCTGCAGAGTCATCCGCACTCTCCCGCCCGTTTGGGAGCTTTGGTATAATCCCCATGGTCCTTACGGAGTTCCCAGCATCCACTAGGACGTCGGAGAAAATAAGAATTTACTCACCGGTAATTCTATTTCTCGTAGTCCGTAGTGGATGCTGGGCGCCCGTCCCAAGTGCGGACTCTCTGCAATACATGTATATAGTTATTGCTTAACTAAAGGGTTATTGTTATGAGCCATCTGTTACTGAGGCTCAGTTGTTGTTCATACTGTTAACTGGGTATGGTTATCACAAGTTGTACGGTGTGATTGGTGTGGCTGGTATGAGTCTTACCCTGGATTCCAAATCCTTTCCTTGTTGTGTCAGCTCTTCCGGGCACAGTTTCCTTAACTGAGGTCTGGAGGAGCGGCATAGAGGGAGGAGCCAGTGCACACCAGATAGTACCTAATCTTTCTTTTAGAGTGCCCAGTCTCCTGCGGAGCCCTTCTATTCCCATGGTCCTTACGGAGTTCTCAGCATCCACTACGGACTACGAGAAATAGAATTACCGGTGAGTAAATTCTTATGATTATATATATATATATATATATATATATATATATATATATATATATATATATATATAAATCCAACAGTGGGCAGTCACATTAATATATCTTTTTCTACTACTACTGAGCCTCTGGAGTGCCTTTACTGTCCACTGTTGGATTTGGATTCATGTTTTTTTCTGGATTATGGCACCGGGGCATGCGGCTACCATATATTGAGTGCCGGCTGAGTTCTATCTATCTATCTATCTATCTATCTATCTATCTATCTATCTATCTATCTATCTATCCTGTCTTGACTTGTGACCCAAACACATGCACTCATTTGAGCTTGTGTAAAGCAATTTGTGTAAACCTACTATTTCTGTGAGTGTATTGGTCACTAATAAGAACGCTTAACAATATTGTAAGGCATTTCTGGATGCTGTCTTTTTAAGCTCAGTCTACATAATCTATTCAAGGGATCTTCTGCCGTCTTGTCCAAGTGCTTTCAAGATTTGTCTGATGAATGGGCGTTCCCACATATGTGATTCTAAAATAAATCATGTAAATAGTAAATACCCCTTAAGAAGTCATTGAGACAAAATGCGTAGGTTTCACCAATCTTCATTCACTGTGTCTCTGTATAAGTGACTTCCACTCAGTGCTCGCTCCTTTGCTAAGGTGAGGGTGGGTCATATTCCAAAAAAATCATTGAATGATTTTTTGGTGTTAAAAGACAAATTTTATGTCCTCTTTACTATTTTAAAAAGTATGAAAATATTGTATTAATAAACTTCTATGATGATTTTTCTTTCCTTGGGTGATTTTTTTTTTTTTTTGGTGAGAGGGTTCATTCTAGGGAGACTATGAGTTAAATGTATGAAGCAGTAATAAGAGTGGAGAAGTGAGCCAGTGCAGAAGTTGCCCATTGCAACCAATCAGCTGCTCTGTATAATTTTTATAGTATGAACATTATAAATGTTACTTCAATGCTGATTGGTTGCCATGGGCAATTTCTCAGCTGGCTCACTTCTCCACTCTTATCACTGCTTCATACATTTACCTATCTATAAGCAACGACCCCTGGTACATCGACCATTGGATTGCCACATTGAAACGAACTTCTCTACAATTGTATCCTAAACTGAATTTACAATAGTTTATATATTAGCACACTTGGATATTGTTTGGTTATCTGTCCATGCAGTTTTTGCATTTCAATAGGCCGCTAGAAATGTAGCCTCTAATTTTCTATAGGATTTACTGCAGTTTTTTTTTCTTGCAGCTCCAGGGAAGGTGCAAAAGAAGGGGGGAAAAAACAACCCATTATTTTAAGGTAAAAATGTTGGTACTAGGTTCAGAACCCCTCGGACCCCCCCAATGATCAATTAAAAGTTTTCAATTAGCTGAATTGTGCCAATAATTACATGTCATTTTTGCTGTGATATTATGCAAGGTGCAGAATAATGGGTTCAATTTATGGGACAGGTGTATGGGGTTTGTTGTATGGAAGGGGAAAGTTGTATTAAACATTATAGGTTGGAATTAAAGTTGTTTTTTTTATTTTATCTCTGACGTCCTAGTGGATGCTGGGAACTCCGTAAGGACCATGGGGATAGACGGGCTCCGCAGGAGACTGGGCACTCTAAAAGAAAGATTAGGTATTATCTGGTGTGCACTGGCTCCTCCCTCTATGCCCCTCCTCCAGACCCCAGTTAGAATCTGTGCCCGGCCAGAGCTGGGTGCTCCTAGTGGGCTCTCCTGAGCTTGCTAGAAAGAAAGTATTTGTTAGGTTTTTTATTTTCAGTGAGATCTGCTGGCAACAGACTCACTGCTACTTGGGACTGAGGGGAGAGAAGCAAACCTACCTGCGTGCAGCTAGCTTGTGCTTCTTAGGCTACTGGACACCATTAGCTCCAGAGGGTTCGAACACAGGGCCTGACCTTGATCGTCCGTTCCCAGAGCCGCGCCGCCGTCCCCGTTGCAGAGCCAGAAGACTGAAGAAGAAGATGAAATCGGCGGCAGAAGACTCCGGTCTTCATTAAGGTAGCGCACAGCACTGCAGCTGTGCGCCATTGCTCCCACTGCACACCACACACTCTGGTCACTGTAGGGTGCAGGGCGCTGGGGGGGGGCGCCCTGGGCAGCAATTATATTACCTTTTGGCTAAATATACACATAATACAGTCCGTTAACTGTATATGTGTAAAAACCCCCGCCATTAAGTTAAAGAAAACGCGGGACAGAAGCCCGCCGCTGAGGGGGGCGGGGCCTTCTTCCTCAGCACAACAGCGCCATTTTCCCTTCACAGCTCCGCTGGAAGCACGCTCCCCAGGCTCTCTCCCCTGCAGTATCCAGGTACAAGACGGGTTAAAAAGAGAGGGGGGGCACATAAATTTAGGCGCAAATCGATACAAACAAGCAGCTATTGGGAAAATCACTTATTAGCAGTGTAAATCCCTGTGTTATATAGCGCTGTGGTGTGTGCTGGCATACTCTCTCTCTGTCTCCTCAAAGGACTTTGTGGGGTCCTGTCCTCAGTCTGAGCATTCCCTGTGTGTGTGCGGTGTGTCGGTACGGCTGTGTCGACATGTTTGATGAGGGTTACGTGGAGGCGGAGCAGGGGCAGATACATGTGGTGTCGCCCCCGACGGGGCCGACACCTGAAAGAAGGTCTTAACCGACAGTGTCAACTCCTTACATAAAAGGTTCGATGACGCAGCAGCCTTGGGACAGCCGGGGTCTCAGCCCGCGCCTGCCCAGGCGACTCAGAAGCCGTCAGGGGCTCATAAATGCCCGCTAGCTCTGATGGTAGACACAGATGTCGACACGGAGTCTGACTCCAGTGTAGATGAGGATGAGACAAATGTACAGTCTACAAAAGCCATCCGATGCATGATTACTGCAATGAAAGATGTATTGCACATTTCTGATATTAACCCGGTTACCACCAAAAGGGGTATTATGTTTGGAGAGAAAAAGCAGCCAGTGACTTTTCCCCCATCTGATGAATTAAATGATTTGTGTGAAGAAGCGTGGAGTTCCCCTGATAAGAAACTAGTGATTTCTAAGAGGTTACTGATGGCGTACCCTTTCCCGCCAACGGATAGGTTACGTTGGGAAACATCCCCTAGGGTGGACAAGGCGCTAACACGCTTATTTAAAAGGGTGGCACTGCCGTCTCAGGATACGGCCGCCCTAAAGGATCCTGCGGATAGAAAGCAGGAAGCTATCCTGAAGTCTGTGTATACACACTCTGGTACTCTACTGAGACCTACTATTGCTTCAGCCTGGATGTGTAGTGCTGCAGCAGCATGGACTGATACCCTGTCAGACAACATTGATTCCCTCGACAGGGATACTATTTTGCTAACCATCGAACATATAAAAGACGTCGTCTTATATATGCGGGATGCACAGAGGGACATTTGCCTGCTGGCATCTAGAATTAATGCAATGTCCATTTCTGCCAGGAGAGTATTATGGACTCGGCAGTGGACAGGTGATGCTGATTCTAAAAAACACATGGAGGTTTTGCCTTATAAGGGTGAGGAATTATTTGGGGACGGTCTCTCGGACCTCGTATCCACAGCAACTGCTGGGAAGTCGACTTTTTTACCTCAGGTTCCCTCACAGCTTAAGAAAGCACCGTATTATCAAATGCAGTCCTTTCGGCCTCAGAAAGGCAAGCGGGTCAGAGGAGCATCCTTTCTGGCCAGAGGCAAGGGTAGAGGAAAGAAGCTGCACCAGGCAGCCAGTTCCCAGGAACAAAAATCCTCCCCTGCTTCCATTAAGTCCACCGCATGACGTTGGGGCTCCACAGGCGGAGCCAGGTGCGGTGGGGGCGCGTCTCCGAAACTTCAGCAACCAGTGGGTTCGCTCACAAGTTGATCTATGGGCTGTACAAATTGTATCTCAGGGATACAAGCTGGAGTTCGAGGCGACTCCCCCTCGCCGTTACCTCAAATCAGCCTTGCCAGCCTCTCCCAGGGAAAGGGAGGTAGTACTGGCGGCAATTCACAAGCTGTACCTCCAGCAGGTGATAATCAAGGTCCCCCTCCTTCAACAGGGCAGGGGTTACTATTCCACAATGTTTGTGGTACCGAAACCGGACGGTTTGGTGAGACCCATCCTGAATTTAAAATCCTTGAACACTTATATAAAGAAGTTCAAGTTCAAAATGGAATCGCTCAGGGCGGTTATTGCAAGCCTGGAAGAGGGGGATTTTATGGTGTCGCTGGACATAAAGGATGCTTACTTGCATGTCCCCATTTTCCCACCTCACCAGGAGTACCTCAGGTTTGTGGTACAGAACTGTCATTACCAATTCCAGACGTTGCCGTTTGGTCTCTCCACGGCTCCGAGAATATTTACCAAGGTAATGGCCGAAATGATGATACTCCTTCGAAGAAAGGGAGTTATAATTATCCCGTACTTGGACAATCTCCTCATAAAGGCGAGGTCCAAAGAGCAGTTGTTGGTCAGCGTAGCACTCTCTCAGGAAGTGTTGCAACAGCACGGCTGGATTCTGAATATCCCAAAGTCGCAGCTGATTCCTACAACGCGTCTGCTTTTCCTGGGAATGATTCTGGACACAGAACAGAAGAAGGTGTTTCTCCCGGAGGAGAAGGCCCAGGAATTGTCATCTCTGGTCAGGGACCTCCTGAAACCAAAACAGGTGTCGGTGCATCACTGCACGCGAGTCCTGGGAAAGATGGTGGCTTCTTACGAAGCAATTCCCTTCGGCAGGTTCCATGCAAGGATCTTTCAGTGGGATCTGTTGGACAAATGGTCCGGATCGCATCTTCAGATGCATCGGTTGATCACCCTGTCCCCAAGGGCCAGGGTGTCTCTGCTGTGGTGGCTGCAGAGTGCTCATCTTCTCGAGGGACGCAGGTTCGGCATACAGGACTGGATCCTGGTGACCACGGATGCAAGCCTCAGAGGATGGGGGGCAGTCACTCAGGGAAGAAACTTCCAAGGACAGTGGTCAAGTCTGGAGACTTCTCTACACATAAATATATTGGAACTAAGGGCCATCTACAACGCCCTGAGTCAAGCAGGGCCCCTGCTTCAAAACCAATCTGTACTGATTCAGTCAGACAACATCACGACGGTCGCCCATGTAAACCGCCAGGGCGGCACAAGAAGCAGGATGGCAATGGCAGAAGCCACAAGGATTCTTCGATGGGCGGAGAATCACGTGCTAGCACTGTCAGCAGTGTTCATTCCGGGAGTGGACAACTGGGAAGCAGACTTCCTCAGCAGGCACGACCTCCACCCGGGAGAGTGGGGACTTCATCAAGAAGTCTTCACACAGATTGTAAATCGTTGGGAAGTGCCACAGGTGGACATGATGGCGTCCCGCCTCAACAAAAAGCTAAAAAAATATTGCGCCAGGTCACGGGACCCTCAGGCGATAGCTGTGGACGCACTAGTGACACCGTGGGTGTACCAGTCGGTTTATGTGTTCCCTCCTCTTCCTCTCATACCCAAGGTACTGAGGATAGTAAGAAAGAGAGGAGTAAGAACTATACTCATCGTTCCGGATTGGCCAAGAAGAACTTGGTACCCAGAACTACAAGAAATGATCTCAGAGGACCCATGGCCTCTGCCTCTCAGACAGGACCTGTTACAGCAGGGGCCCCGTCTGTTCAAAGACTTACCGCGGCTGCGTTTGACGGCATGGCGGTTGAACGCCGGATCCTAGCGGAAAAGGGCATTCCGGATGAAGTTATTCCTACGCTGATAAAGGCTAGGAAAGACGTGACAGCTAAACATTATCACCGTATATGGCGAAAATATGTTGCTTGGTGTGAGGCCAGGAAGGCCCCTACAGAGGAATTCCAGCTGGGTCGATTCCTGCACTTCCTACAGTCAGGAGTGACTATGGGCCTAAAATTAGGATCCATAAAGGTCCAGATTTCGGCCCTATCTATTTTCTTTCAAAAAGAACTGGCTTCACTGCCTGAAGTTCAGTCGTTTGTTAAGGGAGTGCTGCATATTCAGCCCCCTTTTGTGCCTCCAGTGGCACCTTGGGATCTTAACGTTGTGTTGGATTTCCTGAAATCACACTGGTTTGAGCCACTTAAGACCGTGGAGCTAAAGTATCTCACGTGGAAGGTGGTCATGCTGTTGGCCTTGGCTTCAGCTAGGCGTGTGTCAGAATTGGCGGCTTTGTCATGTAAAAGCCCGTATCTGATCTTTCATATGGACAGGGCAGAATTGAGGACTCGTCCCCAATTTCTCCCAAAGGTGGTATCAGCGTTTCATTTGAACCAACCTATTGTGGTGCCTGCGGCTACTCGGGAGTTGGAGGCTTCCAAGTTGCTGGACGTAGTCAGGGCTTTGAAAATCTATGTAGCCAGGATGGCTGGAGTCAGGAAAACTGACTCGCTGTTTATCCTGCATGCACCCAACAAACTGGGTGCTCCGGCTTCAAAGCAAACTATTGCGCGCTGGATCTGTAACACGATTCAGCAAGCTCATTCTGCGGCAGGGTTACCGCATCCTAAATCCGTAAAAGCCCATTCCACAAGGAAGGTAGGCTCTTCTTGGGCGGCTGCCCGAGGGGTCTCGGCTTTACAGCTTTGCCGAGCTGCTACTTGGTCGGGGTCAAACACATTTGCTAAGTTCTACAAGTTTGATACCCTGGCTGAGGAGGACCTTGCCTTTGCTCATTCGGTGCTGCAGAGTCATCCGCACTCTCCCGCCCATTTGGGAGCTTTGGTATAATCCCCATGGTCCTTACGGAGTTCCCAGCATCCACTAGGACGTCAGAGAAAATAAGAATTTGCTCACCGGTAATTCTATTTCTCGTAGTCCGTAGTGGATGCTGGGCGCCCGTCCCAAGTGCGGACTCTCTGCAATACATGTATATAGTTATTGCTTAACTAAAGGGTTATTGTTATGAGCCATCTGTTACTGAGGCTCAGTTGTTGTTCATACTGTTAACTGGGTATGGTTATCACAAGTTGTACAGTGTGATTGGTGTGGCTGGTATGAGTCTTACCCTGGATTCCAAATCCTTTCCTTGTTGTGTCAGCTCTTCCGGGCACAGTTTCCTTAACTGAGGTCTGGAGGAGGGGCATAGAGGGAGGAGCCAGTGCACACCAGATAGTACCTAATCTTTCTTTTAGAGTACCCAGTCTCCTGCGGAGCCCGTCTATCCCCATGGTCCTTACGGAGTTCCCAGCATCCACTACGGACTACGAGAAATAGAATTACCGGTGAGTAAATTCTTATTTTTTTTCAATTTAGAGTGGCTTAACATGATTACTAAATTAGCTAACATGTAATTTTAAGCACCCATAAAATAAGTAGAGCATTTATCTGCTTAAACTTTATACAACTTTTAAACATTTGTTTTAAAAATAGAAAAATCAGCCATTTACAACTGAAGGCCCATACACACTAGCCGATTTTGAGCTCAAAGTAGCTCACTTATGGCGCTTTGAGCTACTTTGACCTCAAACTCGGTCAGTGTGTATGGCCAGGGCGGTGAGCGCTGATGCGCGCTCCCACATCATCGGCAGCCGCCGCCGTCCATCGGGCTGTTTGAACAGCTGAGTGAACCACAGACTCCTGTTGTGGAAAGTGGTTCACCCCTGTGAACATCGCTGGGCCATTTAAAAATTGCTCAGTGTGTATGCACTGAGTGTTTTTCCTGACAGCGATGTTCACAAAAACGCCCAGTGTGTACCTTTTAAGAGTTTCAATTATGTTTTCTTTAGGACAGTAATATTATAATATTAGTAATTTATTACCAGTTATTTATAAAGCGCACACACATTCTGCAGCGCTTTCAAGAGAATATTTGGCCATTCACACCACACCCTACCCCAGTGGAACTTACAATCTATATTCCCTACCACATACACACACTTACACACTAGGAATATTTTTTGTTAAAACCCAATTAACCTACCAGTATAATTTTGGATTGTGGGAGGAAACCGGAGTAAAATCCACGCAATCGCGGGGAAAATATACAAACTCCACACAGTTAGGGCCATGGTAGGGATCGAACCCATGACCTCAGTGCTGTGAGGCAGTAATGCTAACCATTACACCATCCGTACTGTCCCAATGTTAACCAATATCGATTTGGCTTTTTTGTTAGTGCACAGACTGATTAAAACCTAAAAAAATATTGCTGCCGGTTTCTGAAGTAAAAAATTATTGTTACCAAATTTTTTTCAACTAGATAGCACAAGTATTGAGAGCAGACACAGCCGCTGTAGTTAGAAATTGTATAGTTGTGTTAATTTCTGCCGCTAAAATCTAACAGCAAATTGAATATGCCCCCTAGTCTGTTTCATCACTTAGAAAAAATACTACAAACTGACATTCACAGTAAATATTACACATATACGTTTGGTCGATTGCGGCTCTGCATCATCAAAGCAACCTAACTTATGCAGGGGCTACTGACAGGACCGGAGGGCACACAGCCGGGACTGGGACTCAGACTCACAGGACAAGACAAGAAATGCAAGCAAGCAAGCAATACTCTGTCTCCCTAGCAGGGCTCTGTGTGGGTTACTTGTGCTTAACCTTTTCCTGTGTGTGTGTGTGGTGTGATTTCACATTTACAATGTCAAAGGAGTGTGTTTCATGCACAGCAGAGTGTTTTTCTTCCCCAGGGAGATCACTACAGTGCACTCAAAATAGTACACATTCTCAGGCTAGTGGGTCCTAACCAGCATGGTTGGGTTCACTGAAAGGGATGATCATGATCTCGACTATCTTTAACAAATTATCCTAGAATGAGAAAGAGACGCAATACTTAAGTCAGTCTGTGGATGACCTGATGAATAGAGATTCAGGCACCACACCAGCACCTCAGACCCCTTTCATATATCTACAAAAGTGTACACTGGCTCTAATCCTGCAGGCTGACACTGGTGACTATGTGTCAGACGCAGAGGAGGGAGAGGTGGATTCAGTTTTCTCTAACGTCCTAGAGGATGCTGGGGACTCCGTAAGGACCATGGGGATAGACGGGCTCCGCAGGAGACATGGGCACTTTAAGAAAGACTTTGACTCTGGGTGTGCACTGGCTCCTCCCTCTATGCCCCTCCTCCAGACCTCAGTTTGATACTGTGCCCAGAGGAGCTGGGTGCATTTCAGGAGCTCTCCTGAGTTTCCTGTTAGAAAGCATTTTTGTTAGGTTTTTTATTTTCAGGGAGCCTGCTGGCAACAGACTCCCTGCATCGAGGGACTGAGGAGAGAGAAACAGACCCACTTCTCTGAGTTTCAGGGCTCTGTTTCTTAGGCTACTGGACACCATTAGCTCCAGAGGGATCGGTACGCAGGTCTCACCCTCCCCGTCCGTCCCAGAGCCGCGCAGCCGTCCTCCTCGCAGAGCCGGAAGAAAGAAGCCGGGTGAGTATGTGAGGAAAAGATCATCACAGGCGGCAGAAGACTTCAGATTCTTCACGGAGGTAACGCACAGCACTGCAGCTGTGCGCCATTGCTCCCATTCACCCACACACTCCGGTCACTGTCAGGGTGCAGGGCGCAGGGGGGGGGGGGGGGCGCCCTGGGCAGCAATTTAAGACTCCTATATGGCACTTTAGTGTATATACATGTACAACTGGGCACTGTACATGTATATAGATAGCTTGGTTCTCTGATCTCCGAGGACTACTCGCAGACGATCCTTGGCCGCTCCCACTGCGTCCAGACCTGTTACAACAGGGTCCGTTCCTTTACCCCGATTTAGCGCGGCTGCGTTTGACGGGGTGGCTTTTGAGACCGCCCTCTTAAGAAGAGAGGGCATTCCAGATTCGGTTATACCAACCATGTTACGAGCTAGGAAGCCGGTTACGGCAGCTCATTATTACAGAATATGGCGTGCCTATATAGGTTGGTGTGAAGCTCGGAAGTTTCCGTCATCATCTTTCAAGTTATCCCGCCTTTTGTTATTTCTACAAACAGGGTTAGATGGAGGACTGCGTTTATCTACACTAAAGGTGCAGGTATCTGCTTTGTCAATTTACTTTCAAAGACGATTGGCTCTATTGCCGTCTATACGCACTTTTCTCCAAGGTGTCCTCAGAGTACAGCCTCCATTCATTCCACCTACAGCGCCATGGGACTTGAATCTGGTTTTAGAGTTCTTACAGTCTTCATATTTTGAACCCTTACAGCAAGTGGATATAAAGTTTCTCACTTGGAAAACAATTTTTCTTCTAGCCTTAGCTTCGGCAAGGCAAGGATTTGGGTGCCTTGTCATGCAAGTCACCGTATTTGGTGTTTCATGATGACAGAGCGGAACTTCGGACGAATCCCGCTTTCTTACCAAAGGTAGTGTCATCTTTTCACATCAATCAACCAATAGTAGTTCCTGTGTTGACAGCACATTCTGGAACTCTGGATGTGGTACGCGCATTACGCGTTTATGTATCCCGACCGTCTTCAGTTCGTAAGACGGATACGTTGTTTGTTCTCTATGATGAGGCCAAGATGGGTTGGCCAGCGTCTAAACAAACCTTATCCAGATGGATAAAACTGACCATACGTCA
This sequence comes from Pseudophryne corroboree, assembly GCF_028390025.1. NCBI lineage: Eukaryota > Metazoa > Chordata > Amphibia > Anura > Myobatrachidae > Pseudophryne > Pseudophryne corroboree. The sequence continues at coordinate 291,211,158 of NC_086452.1, read as the reverse complement.
GGCTTACCTTCATGCTAGGTTACAACCGCCTACGTCAGTAACCGCTCATTCCACACGTTCTGTGGGAACTTCATGGGCAGCTGGTCGGGGAGCTTCTACGACGCAGCTTTGCCGTGCGGCTACATGGTCTTCAGTGCACACGTTTGTGCGCTTTTACAAGTTTGATACGTTTGCGGCATCAGCATCTAGCTTTGGCCGCCTAGTGTTACAAGTGCCAAACAGCTCTCCCGCCCACGGGGGAAGCTTTGGTACGTCCCAAGAGTACTCCAGTGACCCCTAGTGGATGATAAAGAAAATAGGATTTTGGTACTTACCAGGTAAATCCTTTTCTTTGAATCCATAGGGGGCACTGGACGCCCACCCAGAGCAGTTTTACCTAGTTGTGGCGAGTTCTGAGGATCTTATGGTAACACACTTTCACCGACTGGTTCAAATTACAAGTGCTGGTTAGGGTGTCAACTGTTTCATTGTCAGTAACGTTATGTGTCAACTTCGTTATTGTCCGTTATGTTATATGTAATACTCCATTGTCAACCTCTCTATAGTTCCTGTTCGGCTCAGTAAAAAACACTGAGAGGTACTCGGGGATATGGAGGGATGGAGTGTTCTAAATTTAAATATTCAGTGCTGTTCCTACGGAAGCCCGTCCATATCCCAAGAGTACTCCAGTGCCCCCTATGGATTCAAAGAAAAGGATTTACCTGGTAAGTACCAAAATCCTATTATTACAGGCGCTACTAGGTAAACACACTGTGTTTTTCCTGGCTCATATAGCGCTGGGGTGTGTGCTGGCATATTCTCTCTCTGCCTCTCCAAAGGGCCTGGTGGGGAACCTGTCTTCAGAAGGGCTTCCCTGTGTGTGTGCGGTGTGTCGGTACGCGTGTGTCGACATGTCTGAGATTGAAGGCTCATCTAAGGAGGAGGGGGAGTGTATGAATGCTAGGTCTCCGTCAGCAGTGCCGACGCCTGACTGGATGGATATGTGGAATGTTTGAGTGCAAATGTTAATTTACTGCACAAAAGATTAGACAAAGCTGAAGCTGGGTTACAGTCAGGGAGTCAAATCCATGCCTGTCTAAATGTCGCCTGGACCTTCGGGGTCTCAGAAGCGCCCACTATCCCAAATAGCTGACACAGATACCGACACGGACTCAGACTCCAGTGTCGACTACGAAGATGCAAAATTGCAGCCAAGGGTGGCAAAATGTATTCGATATAGGATTATCGCTATAAAAGATGTTTTGCATATCACTGAGGAACCCCCTGTCTCTGACACGAGGGTGCACATGTTTAAGGGAAAGAAACCAGAGGTGACCTTTCCTTCCTCACATGAGCTGAACGATTTATGCGAAAACACGTGGGAAACTCCAGACAAAACACTGCAGATTCCCAAAAGGATTCTAGTAGCGTATCCTTTCCCGTCACAGGACAGAATACGGTGGGAATCCTCCCCTAGGGTAGACAAAGCTTTAACACGCTCATCAAAAAAGATAGCGCTTCCATCCCAAGATACAGCTACCCTCAGGGATCCTGCTGACCGCAAGCAGGAGGTTACCTTGAAGTCCATTTACACACATTCTGGTACGTTACTCAGAACGGCTATTGCGTCGGCCTGGGTTTGTAGTGCTGTAGCAGCATAGACCGATTCCTTATCAGCAGATATTGAGACTCTTGATAAGGATACCATTTTAATGACCCTAGGGCATATAAAAGATGCTGTCCTATATATGAGAGATGCTCAAAGAGACATTAATTTACTGGGTTCCAGAATAAACGCTTTGTCTATTTCTGCTAGGCGTGGCTTATGGACCCGGCAGTGGACAGGTGATGCCGACTCCAAGAGTCATATGGAGTTGTTGCCTTACAAATGTGAGGAATTGTTCGGAGAGGGCCTCTCGGATCTCGTCGCTACGGCAGGTAAATCAAATTTTTTGCCATATATTCCCTCACAACCTAAGAAAGCGCCTCATTATCAAATGCAGCCCTTTCGTCCCAATAAAAGCAAGAGAGCACGTGGATCGTCCTTTCTTGCCAGAGGTAAGGGCAGAGGGAAAAAGCTGCATACCACAGCTAGTTCCCAGGAACAGAAGTCCTCCCCGGCCTCTGCTAAATCCACCGCATGACGCTGGGGCTCCCCTGAGGGAGTCAGCTCCTGTGGGGGCACGTCTTCGACTGTTCAGCCACGTCTGGGTCCACTCACAGGTGGATCCTTGTCAATAGAAATTGTTTCCCAGGGTTACAAGCTAGAATTCGAAGAAGTGCCCCCTCGCCGGTTTTTCATATCGGCCCTACCGAAACAACCCCTGGAAAGGGAGATAGTTTTACAGGCAATTCACAAATTGTGTCTGCAACAAGTGGTGGTAGAGGTTCCCCTGCTTCAAAGAGGGCAGGGGTACTACTCAACTCTGTTTGTGGTTCCGAAACCGGACGGTTCGGTCAGACCCATTTTGAATTTAAAATCCCTGAACCTTTACTTAAAACGGTTAAAGTTCAAGATGGAATCGCTCAAGGCGGTCATCGCCAGCCTAGAAGGGGTAGATTTTTTGGTATCTCTGGACATAAAGGATGCATACCTGCATGTCCCCATATATCCTCCTCATCAGGCGTACCTGAGATTTGCGGTACAGGATTGTCATTACCAATTTCAGACGTTGCCGTTTGGGCTTTCCACGGCCCCACAAATTTTCACCAAGGTAATGGCGGAAATGATGGTGCTCCTGCGCAAGCAGGGTGTCGCAATTATCCCGTACTTGTACGATCTCCTCATAAAAGCGAGATCAAGGGAGAAGTTACTGAGCAGCGTATCACTTTCACTGAATGTGTTACAGCGACACGGCTGGATTCTCAATATTCCAAAGTCACAGCTGAATCCTACAACTCGTCTGCCCTTCTTGGGCATGATTCTGGACAGACCAGAAAAGGGTTTTTCTTCCGACGGAAAAAGCGCAGGAACTCATGACTCTAGTCATGAACTTGTTGAAACCAAAACAAGTGTCAGTGCATCATTGCACTCAAGTTCTGGGAAAGATGGTGGCAACATACCAAGCCATTCCATACGGCAGATTCCATGCAAGGACCTTCCAATGGGACCTATTGGACAAATGGTCCAGGTCGTATCTGCAATTGCATCAGAGGATCACCCTGTCCCCCAGGGCCAGAGTATCTCTCCTGTGGTGGCTAAACAGTGCTCACCTTCTATAGGGCCGCAGGTTCGGCATTCAGGACTGGATCCTGGTGACCACGGACGCGAGCCTCCGAGGTTGGGGAGCAGTCACACAGGGAAGAAATTTCCAAGGACTTTGGTCAAGTCAAGAGATTTGTCTTCACATCAACATCCTGGAACTAAGGGCCATATACAACGCCCTACGTCAAGCGGAGATCTTACTTCGCAATCGACCAGTTCTAATCCAGTCAGACAATATCACCGCAGTAGCTCATGAAAACCGCCAAGGCGGCACAAGGAGCAGAGTGGCAATGGCGGAGGCCACCAGGATTCTTCGCTGGGCGGAGAATCATGTAAGCGCTCTGTCAGCAGTGTTCATTCCGGGAGTGGACAACTGGGAAGCAGACTTCCTCAGCAGACACGATCTGCATCCGGGAGAGTGGGGACTTCATCAGGAAGTCTTCGCGCACATTGCAAGTCGGTGGGGACTACCCCAAATAGACATGATGGCATCCCGTCTCAACAAAAAGCTACAAAGGTATTGCGCCAGGTCAGTGACACCGTGGGTGTTCCAGACGGTATATGTGTTTCCTCCTCTTCCTCTCATACCCAAGGTGTTGAGGATAATAAGAAAAGGAGGAGTGAGAACAATTCTCATTGTTCCAGACCGGCCACGAAGGACCTGGTATCCGGATCTGCAAGAAATGCTCACAGAAGATCCGTGGCCTCTACCTCTAAGGCAGGACCTGTTACAACAAGGTCCCTGTCTGTTCCAAGACTTACCGCGGCTGTGTTTGACGGCATGGCGGTTGAACGCCGGATCCTAGCGGAAAAAGGTATTCCGGATGAGGTCATTCCTACGCTAATAAAGGCTAGGAAGGACGTGACATCTAAACATTATCACCGAATATGGAGAAAATATGTTTCTTGGTGTGAGGCCAGGAATTCTCCTACGGAGGAGTTCCACCTGGGCCGTTTTCTTAACTTCCTACAAACTGGAGTGAATTTGGGCCTAAAATTAGGCTCCATTAAAGTTCAGATTTCGGCCTTATCCATTTTCTTTCAAAAGGAATTGGCCTCATTACCTGAAGTACAGACTTTTGTGAAGGGAGTACTGCATATTCAGCCTCCTTTTGTACCTCCGGTGGCGCCTTGGTACCTTAACGTGGTGTGAAGTTTCCTTAAGTCACATTGGTCTGAACCACTTAAGACAGTGGAGTTGAAATATCTCACCTGGAAGGTGGTCATGTTGTTAGCCTTGGCTTCGGCTAGGCGAGTGTCGGAATTGGCGACTTTATCACATAAAAGCCCCTATCTGGTTTTCCATATGGATAGAGCGGAATTGCGGACCCGTCCTCAATTCCTACCTAAGGTGGTCTCATCCTTTCATATGAACCAACCTATTGTCGTGCCTGTGGCTACACGTGACTTGGAGGATTCCGAGTCCCTTGATGTGGTCAGGGCTTTGAAAATTTACGTGGCCAGAACGGCTAGGATTAGGAAAACAGAAGCACTGTTTGTCCTGTATGCAGCCAACAAAGTTGGCGGCCCTGCTTCAAAGCAGACTATTGCTCGCTGGATCTGTAACACGATTCAGCAGGCGCATTCTACGGCAGGATTGCCGTTACCGAAATCTGTTAAAGCCTATTCCACTAGGAAGGTGGGCTCTTCTTGGGCGGCTGCCCGAGGGGTCTCGGCACTACAGCTGTGCCGAGCTGCTACTTGGTCGGGGTCAAACACCTTTGCAAAGTTCTATAAGTTTGATACCCTGGCTGAGGAGGACCTCATGTTTGCTCAATCGGTGCTGCAGAGTCATCCGCACTCTCCCGCCCGTTTGGGAGCTTTGGCATAATCCCCATGGTCCTTACGGAGTCCCCAGCATCCTCTAGGACGTTAGAGAAAATAAGAATTTACTTACCGGTAAATCTATTTCTCGTAGTCCGTAGAGGATGCTGGCCGCCCGTCCCAAGTGCGGACTTCTTCTGCAAGACTTGTATATAGTTATTGCTTACATAAGGGTTATGTTATAGTTTCATCGGTCTTGGACTGATGCTATGTTGTATTTCATACTGTTAACTGGTTAGTTTATCACAAGTTATACGGTGTGATTGGTGTGGCTGGTATGAATCTTGCCCTTGGATTACAAAAATCCTTTCCTTGTACTGTCCGTCTCCTCTGGGCACAGTTTCTCTAACTGAGGTCTGAAGGAGGGGCATAGAGGGAGGAGCCAGTGCACACCCAGAGTCAAAGTCTTTCTTAAAGTGCCCATGTCTCCTGCGGAGCCCGTCTATCCCCATGGTCCTTACGGAGTCCCCAGCATCCTCTACGGACTACGAGAAATAGATGTACCGGTAAGTAAAATCTAATTATTTTTTATATTTTTTTGAGGGGGGGGGGGGGGGGGGGATGCAGCTCTCTCACAGGGAATACAGGCTCTGATAGAAGCTGTTAGAGACGTTCTGCAGATTCCTAATAAGGACAGAGGAGGAGGTATCTTATTTTAATGTAACAAAGAAATCCTCTGCTGCTTTTCCTGCATCAAGTGTTGAATTCTCTGTTTGAAGAAACCTGGGTTAATCCTGATAAAAAGTTCCAGATACCTAAGAGATTACTCACATTCTTCCCCTTTCCTCAGGATGATAGAAAAAAATGGGAAAACGCACCGATTGTTGACGCATCGGTATCTAGGTTATCATGTAAGATAGTCTTACCTGTCCCTGGGGCAGCCTCCTTAAAGGACACGGCTGACCGCAAAATTGAGAACACTCTCAAATCCCTGTACACAGCTGCTGGGGTGGCCCAGAGACCCACTAATGCTTGCGCATGGATCATTATCTTATCTATAAGCTACAAGAAATCGGGCTAGGGAGCACAATATGCACTTGGGTCAGTAATTGGTTAGATAATAGGGAGCAGCGCATTGTGGTCAATGGATCATTTTCAAATTGGACTAAAGTACTAAGTGGTGTGCCACAAGCCTACAAGGGTCTGTACTTGGACCAGTTTTGTTCAACATTTTCATCAACAACCTAACAGTAGGTCTAGAGAGCATGGTGTCAATTTTCGCAGACGATACCAAATTGTGTAAGGTTATAAATACGGAGGGGGATGCTGAGTCTCTTCAGAACGACTTAATTAAACTGGAAGCATGGGCAGTAAAATGGAGAATGAGATTCAACACAGGCAAGTGTAAGGTAATGCACTGATGGGGCAAGACCAGAAATTACACCTACATACTAAATGGGGTAATACTAGGGGATTCTGTACTGGAAATAGACTTAGGGGTTCACATAGATAACAAATTAAGCAGCAGTACCCAAAGTAGGAGTGCAGCAAAGAAGGCTAATAAGATATTAGCATGCATAAAACGGGGAATTTATGCAAGGGACGAGAGTATTATACTCCCATTATATAAATCGCTAGTGAGGCCACATCTTGATTACTGTGTGCAATTTTGGGCACCATATTACAAAAAGGATATCCTGGAGCTAGAAAAGGTTCAGAGGCGGGCGACCAAACTAATCAAGGGCATGGAGACGCTGGAATATGAGGAAAGGCTTGCAAGGCTAGGCATGTTTACATTGGAAAAGAGGAGACTAAGGGGACATGATCAACATCTACAAATATATAAGGGGTCAATACACAGAGCTCGGGAGGGACCTGTTTTCTATAAGATCAGCACAGAGGACACGTGGTCAGTCGCTTAGGTTAGAGGAGAGGAGTTTCCGCACATTGAGGCGAAAAGGACAATACGTGTTTGGAATTCCCTGCCTGAGAGAGTAGTAACAGCGGACTCGGTCAACACCTTTAAGAATGGGTTAGATAAATTCCTATTGGATAAAGATATTCAGGGTTATGGTGCGTAGTCACGCATTATAGTTAATATAACTAGTCCTAACATCATAATAACTAGTCCTATAATAGGACTGCATAGGAGACCACAAATAGGTTGAACTCGATGGACAATTGTCTTTTTTTAACCTTAGTTACTATGTTACTAGGGCCATTGCTAAATGGTCAGGTAATCTAATTGACGAGTTAGATTCCTTATCCAGGGGGAGGATAGTTTTACTCCTACAGCATATACAGGACACTGCAAATTTGATGGTAGAGGCCATAAAAGAAATAGGTTTGCTCAATGCACGCACCACGGCCATGGCGTGTCAGCACCACGGCGTAGCCAGTGGACTGCGGATGCAGATACCAGGAAAGGCGTGGAAAACCTACCATTTACAGGTGAGGCCCTGTTTGGAGCTGAACTGGATACGTGGATTTCCAAGGCCACGGCAGGTAAGTCTGCATACCTTCCTTCCGCAGCCCCCCCAGCTAGGAAAACCTATTCTGCTCCAACTCTGCAGTCCTTTCGGGCAGTGAAATATAAAAACTAAACCAAAGGTTCTTCTACGGCCTTCAAAGGCAATAGAGGTAAACCCAGAAAACCAGCAACTGCATGTTCACTGGAACAGAACCCAGGTTCTGCTTCCTCTAAGCCTTCAGCATGACGGTAGACCGCACTGCCTGGAAGACAGGCAGGTGGGAGCCCGATTAAGATACTTCAGTCACATATGGGCAACATCATGCCAGGATCCCTGGGTCAAAGATCTTATTGCCCAGGGCTACAGACTGGAGTTTCAGGAACTCCCACCTCACAGATTCTTCAAATCAATTCTCAAGAAGCAAGTATGACTTTACAGGAAGCAATTCAAAAACTGGTACAGACTCAGGTCATTGTTCCAGTTCCACTTTAGCTACAAAACCAGGGTTTTTATTCCAACCTGTTTGTAGTACCGAAACTGGACGGTTCGGTAAGGCCCATTTTAAATCTCAAGTCGTTGAACCCGTATTTATGAGTGTTCAAGTTCAAGATGGAGTCTCTGAGAGCTGTGATCTCAGGTCTGGAGGAGGGGGAATTCTTGGTGTCTCTGGATATCAAGGATGCGTACCTTCATATTTCGATTTGGCCGCCTCATCAGGCTTATCTAAGGTTTGCATTACAGGACTGTTACTACCAGTTCCAGGCCCTGCCATTTGGCCTCTCTACGGCACCGAGGGTGCTCACCAAGGTAATGGCAGAGATTGTTTCTCCTCCGCAAGCAAGGAGTGAACATAATACCGTACCTGGACGATCTGCTGATAAAAGCACCATCCAGGGAGAGGTTGTTGGACAACATTGCCCTCTCAACCCGACTACTCCAGGATCACGGGTGGATTCTGAACCTACCAAAATCTCATCTGGAACCAACACGGAGTCTTCCGTTTCTGGGGATGACACTGGATATGGAGGCACAGAAGGTATTCCTTCCTTTAGACAAGGCATTGGTAATCCAGTCAATGGTACGAGATGTTCTAAAACCAACCCCGATATCGGTGCATCTATGCAATCGCCTCCTGGGGAAGATGGTTGCCTCTTACGAGGCACTGCAGTACGGAAGGTTTCACGCAAGGCCCTTCCAGCTGGATCGGTTGGACAACTGGTCCGGATCGCATCTTCACATGCACCAGAGGATCAGTCTGTCGCCAAAAGCCAGGATTTCTCTTCTGTAGTGGCTTCAGACTTCTCACCTGACCGAGGGCCAAAGGTTCGGGATTCAAAATTGGATTCTGCTAACCACAGACGCAAGCCTCAGAGGTTGGAGGGACAGTTCCAAGGAAAATAGTCAAGTCAGGAAACCATCCTTCCAATCAACATTCTGGAACTAGAGGCCATATACAACGCCCTTCTACAAGCATTACATATTCAAGATCACGCCATTCAGATTCAGTCGGACAATGTGATGGCGGTAACTTACATAAACCGACAGGGAGGAACGAAGAGCAGAGCAGCCATGTCAGAAGTAACAAGGATTCTCTTCTGGGCAGAAAGACGCTGTGGCGTTGTCTGCAATCTTCATCCCAGGACTAGACAACTGGGAAGCATACTTCCTTAGCAGACATGACCTCCACTCAGGAGAGTGGAGCCTTCACCCGGAGGTGTTCGGGTGCTTGACACGTCGGTGGGGAATGCCACAGATTGACATGATGGCCTCTCGTCTCAACCAGAAACTCCAGCGGTATTGTTCCAGGTCGAGAGACCCACAAGCAGTGGCGGTGGATGCTCTGGTGTCTCCATGGGTCTACCAGATGGTGTACGTGTTTCCACCACTTCCATTGATCTCAAAAATTCTCAAAAGAATAAAAGGGGAAAATGTTCAAGCAATTCTCATTGCTCCGGTCTGGCCAAGAAGGGCCTGGTACGCGTTGTTCTGCTGGAGATTCTCCTGGAGGAACCGGGGCCTCTACCTCTTCGCGAGGATCTTCTACAACAGGGGCCGTTCGTCTATCAAGAATTACGGCTATGTTTGACTGCATGGAGGTTGAGCGTCAAATTCTAGCACTGAAAGGGATCCCGGATACGGTTATTTCAACCCTGATCCAAGCCAGAAAGGTGGTAACGTCTAAGCATTACCACCGTATTTGGAAAAAAATATGTCTCTTGGTGTGAAAACAGGAAATTTCCTGCAGTGGAATTTTAACTGGGACGTTTTCTCCTTTTTCTGCAGTTAGGTGTGGATGTGGGCCTACATTTGGGCTCCATAAAAGTCCAGATTTCGGCCTTATCCATTTTCTTCCAGAAACAATTGGCTTCTCTCCCTGAGGTTCAGACCTTTTTGAAGGGGGTTCTGCATATCCAACCGCCCTTTGTGCCTCCAACCGCCCTTTGTGCCTCCTACGGCATCTTGGGATCTCAACATGGTGTTGCAGTTCCTGCAATCAGAATGGTTTGAGCCTTTACAGGACCTTGACGTAAAGTTTCTTACGTGGAAGACTGTCACACTTTTGGCCTTGGCTTCAGCAAGACGTGTGTCGGAGCTGGGGGCATTGTCTCACAAGAGCCCCTATTTGATTTTTCATGACGGTAGGGCTGAACTCAGAACTCTTCAGCATTTTCTTACTAAGGTGGTGTCAGCGTTTCATATCAACCAACCTATTGTGGTTCCGGTGGTTACCGACACCTCTGTTACTTCAAGGTCCTTGGATGTTATGAGGGCTTTGAAGATCTATGTGAAGCGGACAGCCCGTCACAGAAAATCTGACTCGCTGTTTGTTCTCTATGATCCCAATAAAATTGGGTGTCCTGCTTCAAAGCAGTCTATTGCTTGCTGGACCAGGCTTACTTTCCAGCATGCTTATTCTACGGCAGGCTTGCTGGTTCCAAAATCTGTACAGGCCCACTCTACAAGATCGGTGGGTTCTTTCTGGGCGGCTGCTCGGGTTGTGTCTGCTCTACAGCTCTGCCGAGCAGCCACTTGGTCAGGTTCGAACACGTTTGCTAAGTTTCACAAGTTTGATACTTTGGCCTCTGAGGACCTTCAGTTTGGTCAATCAGTTCTGCAGGAACCTCAGCACTCTCCCACCAGATTTGTGAGCTTTGGTACATCCCCATGGTACTAATGTGGACCCCAGTATCCTCTAGGACGTAAGAGAAAATAGGATTTCTCTAACGTCCTAAGTGGATGCTGGGGACTCCGTCAGGACCATGGGGAATAGCGGCTCCGCAGGAGACAGGGCACAAAAAGTAAGCTTTTAGGATCACATGGTGTGTACTGGCTCCTCCCCCTATGACCCTCCTCCAAGCCTCAGTTAGGTTTTTGTGCCCGTCCGAGCAGGGTGCAATCTAGGTGGCTCTCCTAAAGAGCTGCTTAGAAAAAGTTTTTTAGGTTTTTTATTTTCAGTGAGTCCTGCTGGCAACAGGCTCACTGCATCGAGGGACTTAGGGGAGAGAATTTCAACTCACCTGCGTGCAGGATGGATTGGATTCTTAGGCTACTGGACACCATTACCTCCAGAGGGAGTCGGAACACAGGTCTCACCCTGGGGTTCGTCCCGGAGCCGCGCCGCCGACCCCCCTTACAGATGCTGAAGATTGAAGGTCCGGAAACAGGCGGCAGAAGGCTCTTCAGTCTTCATGAAGGTAGCGCACAGCACTGCAGCTGTGCGCCATTGTTGTCACACACTTCACACCAGACGGTCACGGAGGGTGCAGGGCGCTGCTGGGGGCGCCCTGGGCAGCAATATATAATACCTTTTATGGCAAAAGAATACATCACATATAGCCATTAAGGCTATATGTATGTATTTAACCCATGCCAAATGTCTAAAACTCCGGGAGAAAAGCCCGCCGGAATAGGGGGCGGGGCTTATTCTCCTCAGCACACAGCGCCATTTTCCTGCTCAGCTCCGCTGTGAGGAAGGCTCCCAGGACTCTCCCCTGCACTGCACTACAGAAACAGGGTAAAACAGAGAGGGGGGGCATATTTTGGCGATATTTTTATATATTTAAGCGGCTATAAGGAACAACACTTATATAGGGTTGTTCCCATATATATTATAGTGCTTGGGTGTGTGCTGGCAAACTCTCCCTCTGTCTCCCCAAAGGGCTAGTGGGGTCCTGTCTTCGATAAGAGCATTCCCTGTGTGTCTGCTGTGTGTCGGTACGTGTGTGTCGACATGTATGAGGACGATGTTGGTGTGGAGGCAGAGCAATTGCCGATAATGGTGATGTCACCCCCCAGGGAGTCGACACCGGAATGGATGGCTTTGTTTATGGAATTACGTGATAATGTCAGCACATTACAAAAATCAGTTGACGACATGAGACGGCCGGCAAACCAGTTAGTACCTGCCCAGGCGTCTCAGACACCGTCAGGGGCTGTAAAGCGCCCTTTACCTCAGTCGGTCGACACAGACCCAGACACAGACACTGAATCTAGTGTCGACGGTGATGAAACAAACGTATTTTCAAGTAGGGCCACACGTTATATGATCACGGCAATGAAGGAGGCTTTGCATATCTCTGATACTACAAGTACCACAAAAAGGGGTATTATGTGGGGGGTGAAAAAACTACCTGTAGTTTTTCCTGAATCAGAGGAATTAAATGATGTATGTGATGAAGCGTGGGTTAACCCAGATAGAAAAATGCTAATTTCAAAAAAGTTATTAGCATTATACCCTTTCCCGCCAGAGGTTAGGGCGCGCTGGGAAACACCCCCTAGGGTGGATAAGGCGCTCACACGCTTAACAAGTGGCGTTACCGTCTCCTGATACGGCCGCCCTCAAGGATCCAGCTGATAGGAGGCTGGAAACTACCCTGAAAAGTATATACACTCATACTGGTGTTATACTGCGACCAGCCATCGCCTCAGCCTGGATGTGCAGTGCTGGGGTCGTCTGGTTGGATTCCCTGACTGAAAATATTGATACCCTGGATAGGGACAGTATTTTATTGACTATAGAGCAATTAAAGGATGCTTTCCTTTATATGCGAGATGCGCAGAGAGATATTTGCACTCTGGCATCGAGAGTAAATGCGATGTCCATATCTGCCAGAAGGAGTTTATGGACGCGACAGTGGTCAGGTGATGCGGATTCCAAACGACATATGGAAGTATTGCCGTATAAAGGGGAGGAATTATTTGGCGTCGGTCTATCGGATCTGGTGGCTACGGCAACTGCCGGAAAATCCACTTTTTTACCTCAGACCCCCTCCCAACAGAAAAAGACACCGTCTTTTCAGCCGCAGTCCTTTCGTTCCTATAAGAACAAGCGGACAAAAGGACAGTCATATCTGCCTCGGGGCAGAGGAAGGGGTAAGAGAGGGCAGCAAGCAGCCCCTGCCCAGGAACAGAAGCCCTCCCAGGGTTCTGCAAAGCCCTCAGCATGACGCTGGGGCCTTACAAGCGGACTCAGGAATGGTGGGGGGTCGACTCAAGAATTTCAGCGCACAGTGGGCTTGCTCACAGGTGAACCCCTGGATTCTACAGGTAGTATCTCAGGGTTACAGGTTGGAATTCGAGAAGTCTCCCCCTCGCCGGTTCCTAAAGTCTGCTTTGCCAACGTCTCCCTCAGACAGGGCGACGGTATTGGAAGCCATTCACAAGCTGTTTGCTCAGCAGGTGATAGTCAAGGTACCCCTCCTACAACAGGGAAAGGGGTATTACTCCACGCTATTTGTGGTACCGAAGCCGGACGGCTCGGTAAGACCTATTCTAAATCTCAAATCTTTGAACCTGTACATACAAAAATTCAAGTTCAAGATGGAGTCACTCAGAGCAGTGATAGCGAATCTGGAAGAAGGGGACTTTATGGTGTCCCTGGACATAAAGGACGCTTACCTGCATGTCCCAATTTGCCCTTCACATCAAAGGTACCTCAGGTTCGTGGTGCAAAACTGTCATTATCAGTTTCAGACGCTGCCGTTTGGATTGTCCACGGCACCTCGGGTCTTTACCAAGGTAATGGCCGAAATGATGATCCTTCTACGAAGAAGAGGCGTATTAATTATCCCTTACTTGGACGATCTCCTGATAAGGGCAAGATCCAGAGAACAGCTGGAAGACCGAGTAGCACTAACCCAACTAGTGCTGCAACAACACGGGTGGATTCTGAATTTTCCAAAATCTCAGTTGACCCCGACGACACGTCTGCTGTTCCTGGGAATGATTCTGGACACGGTTCAGAAAAAGGTGTTTCTTCCGGAGGAGAAAGCCAGGGAGCTATCCGAACTTGTCAGGAACCTCCTAAAACCAGGGACAGTGTCTGTGCATCAATGCACAAGAGTCCTGGGAAAGATGGTGGCTTCTTACGAAGCGATTCCATTCGGCAGATTCCACGCACGAACTTTTCAGTGGGATCTGCTGGACAAATGGTCCGGATCGCATCTGCAGATGCATCAGCGGATAACCTTATCGCCACGGACAAGGGTGTCTCTTCTGTGGTGGTTGCAGAGTGCTCATCTGTTAGAGGGCCGCAGATTCGGCATACAGGACTGGGTCCTGGTGACCACGGATGCCAGTCTGAGAGGCTGGGGAGCGGTCACACAAGGAAGAAACTTCCAGGGAGTATGGTCAAGCCTGGAGATGTCTCTTCACATAAATATACTGGAGCTAAGAGCGATTTACAATGCTCTAAGTCTGGCAAAACCCCTGCTTCAGGGTCAGCCGGTGTTGATCCAGTCGGACAACATCACGGCAGTCGCCCACGTAAACAGACAGGGCGGCACAAGAAGCAGGACAGCAATGGCAGAAGCTGCAAGGATTCTTCGCTGGGCGGAAGATCATGTGATAGCACTGTCAGCAGTATTCATTCCGGGAGTGGACAACTGGGAAGCAGACTTCCTCAGCAGACACGATCTACACCCGGGAGAGTGGGGACTTCATCCAGAAGTCTTCCACATGATTGTGAACCGTTGGGAAAAACCAATGGTGGATATGATGGCGTCCCGCCTCAACAAAAAACTGGACAGGTATTGCGCCAGGTCAAGAGATCCTCAGGCAATAGCTGTGGACGCTCTGGTAACACCGTGGGTGTTCCAGTCAGTGTATGTGTTCCCTCCTCTGCCTCTCATACCAAAAGTACTGAGAATTATACGGCAAAAGGGAGTAAGAACGATACTAGTGGCTCCGGATTGGCCAAGAAGAACTTGGTACCCGGAACTTCAAGAGATGCTCACGGAGGATCCGTGGCCTCTACCTCTAAGATGGGACCTGCTTCAGCAGGGACAGTGTCTATTCCAAGACTTACCGCGGCTGCGTTTGACGGCATGGCGGTTGAACGCCGAATTCTAAAGGAAAAAGGCATTCCGGAAGAGGTCATTCCTACACTGGTAAAGGCCAGGAAGGAGGTGACTGCACAACATTATCACCGCATTTGGAGGAAATATGTTGCGTGGTGTGAGGCCAGGAAGGCCCCCACGGAGGAATTTCAACTGGGTCGATTCCTACATTTCCTGCAAACAGGATTGTCTATGGGCCTCAAATTGGGGTCCATTAAGGTTCAAATTTCGGCCCTGTCGATTTTCTTCCAGAAAGAATTGGCTTCAGTTCCTGAAGTCCAGACTTTTGTAAAAGGAGTACTACATATACAGCCCCCGGTTGTGCCCCCAGTGGCACCGTGGGATCTTAACGTAGTCTTGGATTTTCTAAAATCCCATTGGTTTGAGCCGCTCAAATCGGTGGAGATGAAGTATCTTACATGGAAAGTAACCATGCTACTGGCCCTGGTTTCAGCCAGGAGAGTATCAGAATTGGCGGCTTTATCATATAAGAGCCCATATCTGATTTTCCATACGGACAGGGCAGAACTGCGGACGCGTCCTCATTTTCTGCCTAAGGTGGTGTCAGCGTTTCACCTGAACCAGCCTATTGTGGTGCCTGCGGCTACTAACGAGTTGGAGGATTCCAAGTTGTTGGACGTGGTCCGGGCATTGAAAATATATATTTCAAGAACGGCTGGAGTCAGAAAGTCTGACTCACTGCTTATATTGTATGCACCCAACAAGATGGGTGCTCCTGCTTCTAAGCAGACGATTGCTCGTTGGATTTGTAGCACAATTCAACTTGCACATTCTGTGGCAGGCTTGCCACAACCTAAATCTGTCAAGGCCCATTCCACAAGGAAAGTGGGCTCATCCTGGGCGGCTGCCCGGGGAGTCTCGGCATTACAACTCTGCCGAGCTGCTACTTGGTCAGGGGCAAACACGTTTGCAAAATTCTACAAATTTGATACCCTGGCTGAGGAGGACCTTGAGTTCTCTCATTCGGTGCTGCAGAGTCATCCGCACTCTCCCGCCCGTTTGGGAGCTTTGGTATAATCCCCATGGTCCTGACGGAGTCCCCAGCATCCACTTAGGACGTTAGAGAAAATAAGAATTTACTTACCGATAATTCTATTTCTCGTAGTCCGTAGTGGATGCTGGGCGCCCATCCCAAGTGCGGATTGTCTGCAATACTTGTACATAGTTATTGTTACAAAAAAATCTACCTACGTTTGTCATACTGTTAACTGGGTTCAGATCACAAGTTATACGGTGTGATTGGTGTGGCTGGTATGAGTCTTACCCGGGGTTCAATATCCTTCCTTATTGTGTACGCTCGTCCGGGCACAGTACCTAACTGAGGCTTGGAGGAGGGTCATAGGGGGAGGAGCCAGTACACACCATGTGATCCTAAACTTACTTTTTGTGCCCTGTCTCCTGCGGAGCCGCTATTCCCCATGGTCCTGACGGAGTCCCCAGCATCCACTACGGACTACGAGAAATAGAATTATCGGTAAGTAAATTCTTATTTTTAATTACCTACCGGTAAATCATTTTCTCGTAGACCGTAGAGGATACTGGGCGCCCGCCCAGTGTTTCGTTTCTTCCTGCACTATTACTTGGTTTAGTATTGTTTGTTCAGCAGTTGCTGTTCCTGGTTTAAAGTTTGGTTAGCTTGGCTTTCCTCTAGTTTGTGTGTGCTGATTTGGAATCTCATCACTATCTTTCTATCCTTCTCTCAAAGTATGTCCGTCTCCTCGGGAACAGTTTCTTAGACTGAGTCTGGTAGGAGGGGCATAGAGGGGGGAGCCAGCCCACACTATCAAATTCTTAAAGTGCCCATGGCTCCTAGAAGACCCGTCTATACCCCATGGTACAAATGTGGACCCCAGTATCCTCTACAGACTACGAGAAAAGGATTTACCTGTAGCACGTTCCCGATACCTGATGTATCCAATTAAAAGTGGTTGCGTGGTTTTCAGATTTGAAAACTCTGCGGCGTGAGAATAATAATAATAAAAAATTATACTTGTCTGGTGGTTTCTGCGGCTCCTGGTGGTTTCACCTCCATCTATGCGCTGTCGAGAGGCTGCTGAGATATGTAGTTCTCCCAGCTGCTGCTTTGTGGGAGGGAGGTGTCACACACACACACACTCACACATACTTACTTTCACACAGTGACATCGCTCTTGAAGGAGATGCTCTTGATGCTGGAGGAAGAGCACACTGCTTTGGAAAGTGAGTACTTACTGATAAATGAAGCTAATTGTAAACTTCCACTTGCTTAAATAATACTGGTGATTTTCCATAAAAAATTAAGATTTTAGGAAAAATCAGACTTGCTCAGGATGTGTGTGAAAAAATAAGTGTCGATTTCTATAGAAATCGCTGCTTCTCAGTTTCTCTCCTAATTGAATAGGAAAACCCTGCAGTTATGGGACACACCCTGCACCGCTTGGTTTTTAATTTTTTTTTTCTGTTTTAATTGAATCCCCCTCTAAGAGTGCTCATTCTCTTTCTCCTGCAGATCAGTCATCTATGGACTCCCCTTCTTTCTGATCTAAGTGCTGTGTGCCTCCCGGTGACATAGAGGAGACAGCATATAACTGGTAAGGTGCTCTGTAACATTGTACTGTATGAGTGGAAAATCAATAATAAATTATTACAGGACAATGGGAAACAGTTTTTCTTTACTGATAAATGATGGTATCATGGGTGAATTGTCTTAAGGGGGGTACACACGGAGCGATAATCTAAGCAATCTGACTAGATTGCTTAGATTTTCAGCAAGATCGCTCCGTGTGTAGCCCTAACAGCGATAGCGATGCGCAGCCCCGCGCATCGCTATCGCTGGTGCTAGATTGGCCTGCCGTGAAGGCCAATCTAGCGTGTCGCTCACTTCACCCGCTGGGTGAAGTGAGCGCCCCCCCCCGTCTCCCCCCGCACGCTCAGCACAGATCGTGCTGTACTGAGCGGCGGGAGAGATGTGTGCTGAGCGGTTCGCTCAGCACACATCTCTCCCGCATTGGCCCGTCTATATGGGCCTTTATATGTGCAACCTTCTTTGGTAGG
The DNA here is from genome assembly GCF_028390025.1 of Pseudophryne corroboree. NCBI lineage: Eukaryota > Metazoa > Chordata > Amphibia > Anura > Myobatrachidae > Pseudophryne > Pseudophryne corroboree. Next base: position 291,193,348 of record NC_086452.1, on the reverse strand, counting down.
TGCAGTCCATTGTTGATTGTGACTAGGCTTCTAGAAATGTTATCAAGGGGGATAATTGTCAAAAACTTCTGGAACAAAAAATCCACAAAAATACAACTAAGACTGTACTTGTGGATGATGTCACAAATATTCCACTATAAATATTACATCACTGAAAATACAGACCTATTTCCTGCCACTAGAACAAAAATTGGTAAGCAAATCTTTTTGTCTCGTTATTTAGCAAGCTACAATCGCGCATGCTAGAAATACTACTTAGAAAAATGTTCTGTAATAATAATATTAATAATTGTCTTTCTCACCAGCTCCTTTGCAGGGAGACGTTATCACTGTGCACCAGGAAGTGGTCACACTTCTGAGCTCTGGAACAAAGCCCGGAACGCAGCACCACCCGCCGGGTTATTATTGGAACGCGGTAGTGATAAGCTGACTCGTTCAGACCGTCACTGTCAGATGTGTACATGGAAGGATAACTGTGAGGCTTGACCACCCGGCTAAGAAAATATCGATAATGGGTAGTTTGGAGTCTGTAACAAGTTCCGTTCTGTCATATGAAAATGTAGTCCATGCGATGTCTGGAGCAGTGGTGAGTAGTTGCACTGGCTCTGTATTAACTGTCTGACCGGCGTAATTAGTATGCTTGCTTATACAGACACATCATCTTGTCATTTGTACTGTATATGTCAGGAAAGTAGCTGTCAGGATTGGAAGCAGTAGTAGAACCGATCATCTGGCCACTGAGGCACTGGGCAGAGTAAATTGTTGTACATTATCTGCATAATCCTTACTTTGTGATAATGGGGCCCATTTATAAAAATATATTTGTGCAATTTCCCCGAAAATGGGTAGATGCAAACATTTAGGGGTCTATTCATAAACCAAATGAAAAACGAATTGTTACCTTTCACTATGTATTGCGTTGGTTCAATGTGATATATAGCCATGATCATGTCTTCGGCTGCAGTCCTCTACAAAATGTGGAGTCGGCAGCCAGGTCCATTCTGCACATGCACCAGCAGCTGAACTCCGGAAAGGCTGCAGGGGCTGATGGATAGCAAAGGGGGCGGAGCAAGTGCCAGGCAGAAAGCAGTGAACACTGCAGTTCAGTTTGTACTATCCTGAGTTGGCAAAACTGAACACACAAGAGAAGCAGCTTTAATGAATCACACTCTCCATACTAGTCTTCGCGCTAGGCTGTTTTAGCAGGGCGCCGCGCCCTGAGCAATTTCTAAAGGGCAAAATGTGCCATGCCCCCCTTCAGGTGCTGGGCACACCCCCATCAGCTATGCTGACGCCTGAAGCACGTTGAAGTGACGTTGAGGGGGCGCGGCGACGTAATGTTCCTGCCACCTCTGTGCTGCTGGAGAAGTCAGGAACTTCTCCATGGAATCCCGCTATGTGAATGGCAGTAAGCAGAGAAAAGCCCTGTTTACCGCAAAACAGAGCGTTTCTCTGCTCTATGAAGAGACTCTTTAACTATGCTATTCAGAGTTTAAATTGTCCCAGACAGTTTTCCAAATACTGTAAAAGAGTGTAGCTGGAGACCTGTTGCACATAAGGGGGGACTAGTTACACCTCCTCCACAGCCCTGCACAGTAATTCCAACAGAAAAGCCGACCCCATCATCTTTGTCAATAAATGATGCATGCGGTGCTAGTGTTACTGATGAGCAAACTGGTTTATGTATGTATGAAAGTGAAGCAGGAAATTAGTTTATCCAGTTGTTTAGCGCCTTTGAAATGTAATATGTATCCTATATAATAAAAGGCTAATGATGCTCCTCACCTGTATGGAGGGAATTAAAGTGTTTTGCGCGCCAGAAGCCTCTAGATGGTGCCTAATAGGCCAATTCAAGAGTTGCTCTGTTCAGGTGCACACAGCCACTGGCGCTGACATTACTGTTAAGTTATTCCATCATTTTGACGGACTGGTAACTAATATATTTATATTTTGTGACAGGCGTAACTACCCCTTGTGGTATTGTGTGTTGGATTAGGATAAAAAGAGGCCTGCATGCCTTGTGCTGTGTGTACCTTCTGTGACTTCAAAAAAAATTGTACTGCTGTGAACATTTGTATATTGTAGCCCTCAAGCAATATGTGCAAAGGAGAAGAGTGTTTTTTTTTAAGATGCATCTTTATTATTAATTTTTCTCTGACGTCCTAAGTGGATGCTGGGACTCCGTAAGGACCATGGGGTATAGCGGCTCCGCAGGAGACTGGGCACAACTAAGAAAGCTTTAGGACTAACTGGTGTGCACTGGCTCCTCCCCCTATGACCCTCCTCCAGACCTCAGTTAGAATCTTGTGCCCGGCTGAGCTGGATGCACACTAGGGGCTCTCCTGAGCTCCTAGAGAGAGAGTATATTTTAGGTTTTTTATTTTACAGTGAGATCTGCTGGCAACAGACTCACTGCAGCGAGGGACTAAGGCAGGGGTGGGGAACCTCCGGCCCACCAGCTTGTGTCAGTGAGAGACGCTGCCGCTCAGTCCGGCGGCAGCGTGTCTCAGCTGTCAGAACAGGGAGCCAATCAGAGCTCGCGGACCGGCAGCCAATCAGGAGCCGTGGCTGCCGGTCCGCGAGCTCTGATTGGCTCTCGAACCGGCGGCTGGTTTGAAGTACTACACGCCGCCGCTCCCACCCGACAGCCGCGCTCTCCTCCGTGTCCCACGGTAAGCAGCACGGAGGGGAGGGGGGAGGGCATCTGTATATCTGGCACTGTGGGGGCATCTGTATACCTGGCACTGTGGGGGCATCTGTATACCTGGCACTGTGGGGGCATCTGTATACCTGGCACTGTGGGGGCATCTGTATACCTGGCACTGTGGGGGGCATTTGTATACCTGGCACTGTGGGGGGCATTTGTATACCTGGCACTGTGGGGGGCATTTGTATACCTGGCACTGTGGGTACATCTGTATACCTGGCACTGTGGGTACATCTGTATACCTGGCACTGTGGGGGGCATTTGTATACCTGGCACTGTGGGGGGCATTTGTATACCTGGCACTGTGGGGGGCATTTGTATACCTGGCACTGTGGGGGCATCTGTATAACTGGCACTGTGAGGGACATTTGTATACCTGGCACTGTGGGGACATCTGTATACCTGGCACTGTGAGGGGCATTTGTATACCTGGCACTGTGAGGGGCATTTGTATACCTGGCACTGTGAGGGGCATTTGTATACCTGGCACTGTGGGGGCATTTGTATACCTGGCACTGTGGGGGCATTTGTATACCTGGCACTGTGGGGGCAATTGTGGATCTGGCACCGCACTATTGGGGGCATATGTGTATCACGTCCCATTTTAACTGGCCACACCCATTTTTTTGGCGCGTGGGGCAGACCTACTGGGGGGCAGGGTAATTTTTTAAGTTGAGAATTTTTGTACGGCCCCCGAAGGATTTTATAAATATCCAAATGGCCCTCGGTAGAAAAAAGGTTCCCCACCCCTGGACTAAGGGGAGAAGAAGCGAACCTACCTAACTGGTGGTAGCTTGGGCTTCTTAGGCTACTGGACACCATTAGCTCCAGAGGGATCGACCGCATGGAACCGGCCTTGATGTTCGGTCCCGGAGCCGCGCCGCCGGCCCCCTTACAGAGCCAGAAGCAAGAAGTGATCCGGAAAATCGGCGGCAGAAGACTCCTGTCTTCAACAAGGTAGCGCACAGCACTGCAGCTGTGCGCCATTGCTCCTCATGCACACCTCACACTGCGGTCACTGATGGGTGCAGGGCGCTGGGGGGGGGGGGGGGGCCCTGAGCAGCAATATAAACACCTTGCATGGCAAAATCATCACAATACATAGCCCCAGAGGCTATATATGTGATAAATTACCCCTGCTAGAATTCCTGAAAAAAGCGGGAGAAGTCCGCGAAAAAGGGGCAGAGCTATCTCCCTCAGCACACTGGCGCCATTTCTCCCTCACAGCTCCGCTGGAAGGAAGCTCCCTGGCTCTCCCCTGCAGTCTACACTACAGAAGGGTAAAAAAGAGAGGGGGGGCACTAAATTTAGGCGCAATATACATATATAGCAGCTATAAGGGGATATAATTTAGTTAATCCCTGTATTATATAGCGCTCTGGTGTGTGCTGGCATACTCTCTCTCTGTCTCCCCAAAGGGCTTTGTGGGGTCCTGTCTCCTGTCAGAGCATTCCCTGTGTGTGTGCGGTGTGTCGGTACGGCTGTGTCGACATGTTTGATGAGGAGGCTTATGTGGAGGCGGAGCAGATGCCTATAAATGTGTTGTCACCCCCTGCGGGGCAGACACCTGAGTGGATGGACTTGTGGAAGGAATTACGTGAAAGTGTCGACTCCTTACATAAAAAATTTGCTGACATGCCAAATGCGGGACAGCCGGCTTCTCAGCTCGTGCCTGCCCAGACGTCTCAAAGGCCATCAGGGGATCTAAAACGCCCGCTACCTCAGATGGCAGACACAGATGTCGACACGGATACTGATACTAGTGTCGACGACGAAGAGACTAATGTAATGTCCAATAGGGCCACTCGTTACATGATTGAGGCAATGAAAAATGTTTTACACACAAAAAAGGGTATTATGTTTGGAGAGAAAAAACTACCAGTAGTTTTTCCCCCCTTCTGAAGAATTAAATGAAGTGTGTGAAGTAGCGTGGGCTTGCCCAGATAAAAAAGTGGTAATTTCTAAAAAGTTACTAATGGCGTACCCTTTCCCGCCAGAGGATAGGTCACGTTGGGAAACACCCCCTAGGGTGGATAAAGCGCTTACACGCTTATCAAAAAAGGTGGCACTACCGTCTCCGGATACGGCCGCCCTGAAGGAACCTGCTGATAGAAAGCAGGAGGCTCTCCTGAAGGCTATATATACACACACTGGTATTATACTGAGACCAGCTATTGCTTCAGCATGGATGTGCAGTGCTGCAGCTGCGTGGTCAGATTCCCTGTCAGAAAACATTGACACCCTAGACAGGGACACTATATTGCTAAACATAGAGCATATTAAAGACGCTGTCTTATACATGAGAGATGCACAGAGGGATATTTGCCGGCTGGCATCTAAAATAAGTGCACTGTCCATTTCTGCCAGGAGAGGGTTATGGACTCGGCAGTGGACAGGTGATGCAGATTCTAAAAGGCACATGGAAGTTTTGCCTTATAAGGGTGAGGAGTTGTTTCAGACCTGGTGTCCACAGCAACGGCTGGGAAGTCAGCATTTTTACCACATGTCCCCTCACAACCAAAGAAAGCACCGTATTATCAGGTACAGTCCTTTCGTCCCCAAAAGAGCAGGCGGGGTAGAGGCGCGTCCTTTCTGCCCAGAGGCAGAGGTAGGGGAAAAAAGCTGCAGCATACAGCCAGTTCCCAGGAACAAAAGTCCTCCCCCGCTTCTTCTTCTAAGTCCGCCGCATGACGCTGGGGCTCAACAGGCGGAGCCAGGTACGGTAGGGGCCCGTCTCAAAAAATTCAGCAATCAGTGGGCTCGCTCACAAGTAGATCCCTGGATCCTTCAAGTGGTATCTCAGGGGTACAGGCTGGAATTCGAGACATTTCCCCCCCGCTGTTTCCTCAAATCTACCTTGCCAACAACTCCCTCAGGCAGGGAGGCTGTGATAGAGGCAATTCACAAGCTGTATTCCCAGCAGGTGATAGTCAAGGTGCCCCTACTTCAACAAGGACGGGGTTACTATTCCACAATGTTTGTGGTACCGAAACCGGACGGTTCGGTGAGACCCATTTTAAATTTGAAATCCTTGAACACTCATATAAAAAGGTTCAAGTTCAAGATGGAATCGCTCAGGGCGGTTATTGCAAGCCTGGAAGAGGGGGATTACATGGTATCACTGGACATCAAGGATGCTTACCTGCATGTCCCCATTACCATCCTCACCAGGAGTACCTCAGATTTGTGGTACAGGATTGTTATTACCAATTCCAGACGTTGCCGTTCGGCCTGTCCACGGCACTGAGGGTATTTACCAAGGTAATGGCCGAAATGATGATACTCCTTCGAAAAAAGGGAGTTTTAATTATCCCATACTTGGACGATCTCCTGATAAAGGCGAGGTCCAGGGAGCAGTTGTTGGTCGGCGTAGCACTATTTCAGGAGGTGCTACACCAGCACGGTTGGATTCTAAATATTCCAAAGTCACAGCTGGTTCCTGCGACACGTCTACTGTTCCTGGGGATGATTCTGGACACAGTCCAGAAAAAAGTGTTTCTCCCAGAGGAGAAAGCCAAGGAGCTGTCATCTCTAGTCAGAGGCCTCCTGAAACCAAAACAGGTGTCGGTGCATCACTGCACGCGAGTCCTGGGAAAGATGGTAGCTTCCTACGAAGCAATTCCATTCGGCAGGTTCCATGCCAGAACTTTTCAGTGGGACCTGTTGGACAAGTGGTCCGGATCGCATCTTCAGATGCATCGGTTGATAACCCTGTCTCCAAGGACCAGGGTATCTCTGCTGTGGTGGCTGCAAAGTGCTCATCTTCAAGAGGGCCGCAGATTCGGCATACAGGACTGGGTCCTGGTGACCACGGATGCCAGCCTTCGAGGCTGGGGGGCAGTCACACAGGGAAGAAACTTCCAAGGACTTTGGTCAAGTCAGGAGATTTCCCTACACATAAATGTTCTGGAACTGAGGGCCATTTACAATGCCCTAAGTCAGGCAAAACCCCTGCTTCAAAACCAGCCGGTTCTGATCCAGTCAGACAACATCACGGCAGTCGCCCATGTAAACCGACAGGGCGGCACAAGAAGCAGGACGGCGATGGCAGAAGCCACAATGATTCTCCGATGGGCGGAAAGTCACGTGTTTGCACTGTCAGCAGTGTTCATTCCGGGAGTGGACAACTGGGAAGCAGACTTCCTCAGCAGGCACGACCTCCACCCGGGAGAGTGGGGACTTCATCCAGAAGTCTTCCAACTGATTGTAAACCGTTGGGAAAGGCCACAGGTGGACATGATGGCGTCCCGCCTAAACAAAAAGCTAGAAAAATATTGCGCCAGGTCAAGGGACCCTCAGGCGATAGCTGTAGACGCTCTAGTGACACCGTGGGTGTACCGGTCGGTTTATGTGTTCCCCCCTCTTCCTCTCATACCCAAGGTACTGAGGATAATAAGGAAAAGAGGAGTAAGAACTATATTCATTGTTCCGGATTGGCCAAGAAGAGCTTGGTACCCGGAACTTCAAGAATTGATCTCAGAGGACCCATGGCCTCTGCCGCTCAGACAGGACCTGCTGCTGCAGGGGCCCTGTCTGTTCCAAGACTTACCGCGGCTGCATTTGACGGCATGGCGGTTGAATACCGGATCCTAAAAGAAAAAGGTATTCCGGAGGAAGTCATTCCTGCGCTCATTAAAGCTAGAAAAGATGTAACCGTACAACATTATCACCGCATATGGCGAAAATATGTTGCGTGGTGTGAGGCCAGGAAGGCCCCAACGGAGGAATTTCAGCTGGGTCGATTTCTGCACTTCCTACAGTCAGGGGTGACTATGGGCCTAAAACTGGGTTCCATTAAGGTCCAGATTTCGTCTCTGTCGATCTTCTTCCAAAAAGAACTGGCTTCACTGCCTGAAGTTCAGACATTTGTTAAGGGAGTGCTGCATATTCAGCCTCCTTTTGTGCCTCCAGTGGCACCGTGGGACCTCAACGTGGTGTTGGGTTTCCTGAAGTCACATTGGTTTGAGCCACTTAAAACCGTGGATTTAAAATATCTCACGTGGAAAGTGGTCATGCTTTTAGCCTTGGCTTCGGGTAGGCGAGTGTCAGAATTGGCGGCTTTGTCATGTAAAAGCCCCTATTTGATTTTCCATATGGATAGGGCAGAATTGAGGATTCGTCCCCAGTTTCTCCCTAAGGTGGTATCAGCTTTTCACTTGAACCAACCTATTGTTGTGCCTGCGGCTACTAGGGACTTGGAGGACTCCAAGTTACTGGACGTAGTCAGGGCCTTGAAAATGTATGTTTCCAGGACGGCTGGAGTCAGGAAGACTGACTCGCTATTTATCCTGTATGCACCCAACAAACTGGGTGCTCCTGCTTCGAAGCAGACTATTGCTCGCTGGATTTGTAGCACAATTCAGCTTGCGCATTCTGCGGCTGGCCTGCCGCAGCCTAAATCTGTTAAAGCCCATTCCACGAGGAAAGTGGGCTCTTCTTGGGCGGCTGCCCGAGGGGTCTCGGCTTTACAACTTTGCCAAGCTGCTACTTGGTCAGGGGCAAACACGTTTGCAAAATTCTACAAATTTGATACCCTGGCTAAGGAGGACCTGGAGTTCTCTCATTCGGTGCTGCAGAGTCATCCGCACTCTCCCGCCCGTTTGGGAGCTTTGGTATAATCCCCATGGTCCTTACGGAGTCCCAGCATCCACTTAGGACGTCAGAGAAAATACGATTTTACTCACCGGTAAATCTATTTCTCGTAGTCCGTAGTGGATGCTGGGCGCCCGTCCCAAGTGCGGACTGTCTGCAATACTTGTATATAGTTATTGTTAACTAAAGGTTTATTGTTGAGCCATCTGTTGAGAGGCTCTGTTATGTTCATACTGTTAACTGGGTATAATATCACGAGTTATACGGTGTGATTGGTGTGGCTGGTATGAGTCTTACCCGGGATTCAAAATCCTTCCTTATTGTGTCAGCTCTTCCGGGCACAGTATCCTAACTGAGGTCTGGAGGAGGGTCATAGTGGGAGGAGCCAGTGCACACCAGTTAGTCCTAAAGCTTTCTTAGTTGTGCCCAGTCTCCTGCAGAGCCGCCATTCCCCATGGTCCTTACGGAGTCCCAGCATCCACTACGGACTACGAGAAATAGATTTACCGGTGAGTAAAATCTTATTTAAATGTATAAACTGAACAAACAATTGTATTCCTAATGATCAATATTACTTTGTAAGGAAACAATTATCATTTTTATTGCAAATGTGATTTTGAACTACATTGTCTTAACAAAAAAAACATGTTTTTTTTAAATATGGGTGTCTAAATGTGTAAAGTCATCTATCTATCTCTATCTATCTATCTAATCTATCTTCAGAAAAAGTATTATCATTAGACAAATGATTGCCTAATACGTTAAAGAAGTGCGCTCTACAGAGATATAATTTGTGTATCTATTTCTATGTTGATCTCTGTCGACAAGGGATCCTTTCTCTGTGTTGAAGCCTGCCTATAAGAGAAAGTGTTAAACTAACTGATATAGAATAAACTAACTGATATAAAATAAGCAATAGAACAGTAGACTTACAATGAGAGCGCATTAAGGAATTAGCGGGGAGGGCGATGCAATAGGCAAAGTAAACCTAAAGCAGCAGTGGCGGCACTGCCTAGTTCCTCCAAGCCCTTGCAATTGTATTAGGAGCACTAAAGCCTGACTCTCCTCACCAGCCCGGGCCAAACCTGCAAAGCATGTGTCGGGACCGATTGCCGAGGCATCCCCAGAACGTGTTGTAACAGCCTTGATAAAGTTTCTGTAATGGAACCGAAACGTCGGCAAAAAGTTTACTGGATTTCAAGCATTCAAAACTGAATAAAGTGGACACTGTGGACTATAATACAATGGTGGACAGTGCCTTTTCCCCTACACTGTAGGAACACACCATTACTATATATATATATATATATATATATATATATATATATATATAATCTGTACATATACTAGTACAGTGCAGTTTTATTGTCATAATAATTATCTGCATTGCCTGTGACTGTGTGTGCCTGTATCTGCTGTGTGGTTTTACTTTTCAGTGTCTCCCAGATATATCTATCACTATATTCTGTAGCCTAAGGGACTAGGTACATCTGGGTCATATATGTAGTGCGTCACAGTATTTACCCATTACGTGTGTTCTACTGTGTACTCCGTAACATAATACCGGATTTATTCGCAGGTGTTGTGTACTGTGTATTCAGTCACATACTAACGGATTTTTTCGCAGGTATTGTACTCTGTCTGGCTTTATCGTACTAAACCGCTCTGTTGTTGCATTTGTGTACAATGTCTAACAAGATTGGCAGTTAGTCTTTGGACGCTCTTGCATCATGCAGAGCATGCGCCAAGGATTTACTAGAGGGGGAAGTTTTGTATGATCTTCTGTGTACTTTGCGTCATACTTCTCCCAGTCAGTCTGCAGCTCTTGTAACCAATCAGCAGCCACCCTGGGCTATGTTCACAAACCTACTAGGTACTCTGGTGGAACGCCTTACTCCCCCTATGGTACCACCTTTGCCACTACAGCCACAAATTGTTCCTATGGTTAATCCGCTTTGGGCGGAATATTTGTCTAACCAGTTGCAGCGATTAAATCAATCCTTGGTCAGACAAAAACCTACTCCAGGTCACTCCCGTGTATCTGGGTCATCTAAGCGGGCTGCTGCTTCCTCAGAATCCACAAATATCTCAGCTGTTTTATCTGAAGAAGAGGGGGAGCATACTGTTCTGTCAGACACTGAATCAAGTGTTTCTGACGAGGATTCTCCATTGCAAATTGATGTTCCTGCCCTAGTGATTGCTACTAAGCAGATCCTACAAATCACTGATGATGAGAATTCTACTACTGTGGCAAAGACGACTGATATGTTTAAATGACAGAAGGTGGTTAAAAATCTATTACCCTATTCTGTCCATTTGGTGGACATCAGGCAGAAACCTTTCTCTAACGTCCTAAGTGGATGCTGGGGACTCCGTAAGGACCATGGGGGAATAGCGGCTCCGCAGGAGACTGGGCACATCTAAAGAAAGCTTTAGGACTATCTGGTGTGCACTGGCTCCTCCCCCTATGACCCTCCTCCAAGCCTCAGTTAGATCTCTGTGCCCGAACGAGAAGGGTGCACACTAGGGGCTCTCCTGAGCTTCTTAGTGAAAGTTTTAGTTTAGGTTTTTTTATTTTCAGTGAGACCTGCTGGCAACAGGCTCGCTGCATCGAGGGACTAAGGGGAGAAGAAGCGAACTCACCTGCGTGCAGAGTGGATTGGGCTTCTTAGGCTACTGGACATTAGCTCCAGAGGGACGATCACAGGCCCAGCCTGGATGGGTCCCAGAGCTGCGCCGCCAGCCCCCTTACGGAGCCAGAAGGCAGAAGAGGTCCGGAAAATCGGCGGCAGAAGACGTCCTGTCTTCAACAAGGTAGCGCACAGCACTGCAGCTGTGCGCCATTGCTCTCAGCACACTTCACACTCCGGTCACTGAGGGTGCAGGGCGCTGGGGGGGGAGCGCCCTGAGACGCAATAATAAACACCTTGGATGGCAAAAGAATGCATCACATATAGCTCCTGGGCTCTATGGATGCATTTAACCCCTGCCAAAATACATAGAAAAACGGGAGATAAGGCCGCCGATAAGGGGGCGGAGCCTATCTCCTCAGCACACTGGCGCCATTTTCCCTCACAGCTCCGTTGGAGGGAAGCTCCCTGTCTCTCCCCTGCAGTCACTACACTACAGAAAGGGTTAAAAAAGAGAGGGGGGCACAAATTAGGCGCAGTATTAAAGATACAGCAGCTATAATGGGAAAAACACTTATATAAGGTTATCCCTGTATATATATATATAGCGCTCTGGTGTGTGCTGGCAAACTCTCCCTCTGTCTCCCCAAAGGGCTAGTGGGGTCCTGTCCTCTATCAGAGCATTCCCTGTGTGTGTGCTGTATGTCGGTACATTTGTGTCGACATGTATGAGGAGAAAAATGATGTGGAGACGGAGCAGATTGCCTGTAATAGTGATGTCACCCCCTAGGGGGTCGACACCTGAGTGGATGAACTGTTGGAAGGAATACGTGACAGTGTCAGCTCTGTATAAAAGACAGTGGTTGACATGAGACAGCCGGCTACTCAGCTTGTGCCTGTCCAGACGTCTCATAGGCCGTCAGGGGCTCTAAAGCGCCCGTTACCTCAAATGGCAGATATAGACGCCGACACGGATACTGACTCCAGTGTCGACGGTGAAGAGACAAATGTGACTTCCAGTAGGGCCACACGTTACATGATTGAGGCAATGAAAAATGTTATTACACATTTCTGATAATACGAGTACCACCAAAAAGGGGTATTATGTTCGGTGAGGAAAAACTACCTATAGTTTTCCTGAATCTGAGAAATTAAATGAGGTGTGTGATGATGCGTGGTTTTCCCCCGATAACAACTGATAATTTCTAAAATGTTATTGGCATTATATCCTTTCCCGCCAGAGGTTAAAGTGCGTTGGGAAACACCCCCTAGGGGGGATAAAGCGCTCACACGCTTGTAAGGGCTCTACCCTCTCCTGAGATGGCCGCCCTTAAGGATCCTGCTGATAGAAAGCAGGAGGGTATCCTAAAATGTATTTCTCTATCGTCCTAGTGGATGCTGGGGTTCCTGAAAGGACCATGGGGAATAGCGGCTCCGCAGGAGACAGGGCACAAAAAGTAAAGCTTTACGATCAGGTGGTGTGTACTGGCTCCTCCCCCTATGACCCTCCTCCAAGCCTCAGTTAGATTTTTGTGCCCGGCCGAGAAGGGTGCAATCTAGGTGGCTCTCCTAAAGAGCTGCTTTTTAGAAAAGTTTAGCTTAGGTTTTTTATTTTACAGTGAGTCCTGCTGGCAACAGGATCACTGCAACGAGGGACTTAGGGGAGAAGAAGTGAACTCACCTGCGTGCAGGATGGATTGGCTTCTTGGCTACTGGACATTAGCTCCAGAGGGACGATCACAGGTACAGCCTGGATGGTCACCGGAGCCTCGCCGCCGGCCCCCTTGCAGATGCTGAAACGAGAAGAGGTCCAGAATCGGCGGCAGAAGACTCCTCAGTCTTCTTAAGGTAGCGCACAGCACTGCAGCTGTGCGACATTTTCCTCTCAGCACACTTCACACGGCAGTCACTGAGGGTGCAGGGCGCTGGGAGGGGGGCGCCCTGGGAGGCAAATGAAAACCTTTTTTGGCTAAAAATACCTCACATATAGCCTCCGGGGGCTATATGGAGATATTTAACCCCTGCCAGAATCCACTAAAGAGCGGGAGACGAGCCCGCCGAAAAAGGGGCGGGGCCTATCTCCTCAGCACACAGCGCCATTTTCCTCACACAGCTCCGCTGGTCAGGAAGGCTCCCAGGCTCTCCCCTGCACTGCACTACAGAAACAGGGTAAAACAAGAGAGGGGGGGGGCAAAATTGTGGCAAAACTATATTATTAAAGCAGCTATACAGGGAGCACTTATTATAAGGCTATCCCTGTCATATATAGCGCTTTTGGTGTGTGCTGGCAAACTCTCCCTCTGTCTCCCCAAAGGGCTAGTGGGGTCCTGTCTTCGTTAAGAGCATTCCCTGTGTGTCTGCTGTGTGTCGGTACGTGTGTGTCGACATGTATGAGGACGATATTGGTGTGGAGGCGGAGCAATTGCCAAATATGGGGATGTCACCTCCTAGGGGGTCGACACCAGAATGGATGCCTTTATTTATGGAATTACGGGATAGTGTCAACACGCTAAAGCAGTCGTTTGACGACATGAGACGGCCGGACAATCAATTAGTGCCTGTCCAGGCGCCTCAAACACCGTCAGGGGCTGTAAAACGCCCTTTGCCTCAGTCGGTCGACACAGACCCAGACACAGGCACTGATTCCAGTGGCGACGGTGACGAATCAACCGTATTTTCTAGTAGGGCCACACGTTATATGATTTTGGCAATGAAGGAGGCGTTACATATTGCTGATACTACAGGTACCACAAAACAGGGTATCATGTGGGGTGTGAAAAAACTACCTATAGTTTTTCCTGAATCAGATGAATTAAATGAGGTGTGTGATGAAGCGTGGGTTGCCCCCGATAAAAAAATGCTAATTTCAAAGAAGTTATTGGCTTTATACCCTTTCCCGCCAGAGGTTAGGGCGCGCTGGGAAACACCTCCTAGGGTGGACAAGGCGCTCACACGCTTATCAAAACAAGTGGCGTTACCCTCTCCTGAGACGGCCGCACTTAAAGATCCAGCAGATAGGAGGATGGAAAATATCCAAAAAAGTATATACACACATACAGGTGTTATACTACGACCAGCTATAGCGACAGCCTGGATGTGCAGTGCTGGGGTAGCTTGGTCAGAGTCCCTGATTGAAAATATTGATACCCTGGATAGGGACAATGTTTTACTGTCTTTAGAGCAAATAAAGGATGCATTTCTTTATATGCGTGATGCACAGAGGGATATCTGCACACTGGCATCACGGGTAAGTGCTATGTCCATTTCGGCCAGAAGAAGTTTATGGACGCGACAGTGGTCAGGCGATGCGGACTCAAAACGGCATATGGAAGTTTTGCCGTATAAAGGGGAGGAGTTATTTGGTGTCGGTCTATCGGATTTGGTGGCCACGGCTACAGCCGGGAAATCCACCTTTTTACCTCAAGTCACTCCCCAACAGAAAAAGACACCGACTTTTCAACCGCAGCCCTTTCATTCCTTTAAAAACAAGAGAGCAAAGGGATATTCATATCTGCCACGAGGCAGAGGAAGGGGGAAGAGACAGCAACAGGCAGCTCCTTCCCAGGAACAGAAGCCCTCCCCCGCTTCTACAAAAGCCTCAGCATGACGCTGGGGCTTCTCAAGCGGACTCGGGGGCGGTGGGGGGTCGTCTCAAGAATTTCAGCGCGCAGTGGGCTCACTCGCAGGTAGATCCCTGGATCCTGCAGATAATATCTCAGGGGTACAGTTTGGAACTAGAGACGGATCCACCTCGCCGTTTCCTGAAGTCTGCTTTACCAACGTCCCCCTCCGACAGGGTGACGGTCTTGGAAGCCATTCACAAGCTGTACTCTCAGCAGGTGATAGTCAAGGTACCCCTTTTACAACAAGGAAAGGGGTATTATTCCACTCTATTTGTGGTACCGAAGCCGGATGGCTCGGTAAGACCTATTCTAAATCTGAAATCCTTGAACCTGTACATAAAGAAGTTCAAGTTCAAGATGGAGTCACTCAGAGCAGTGATAGCGAACCTGGAAGAAGGGGACTTTATGGTATCCTTGGACATCAAGGATGCGTATCTCCACGTTCCAATTTACCCCTCACACCAGGGGTACCTCAGGTTCGTCGTACAGAACTGTCACTATCAGTTTCAGACGCTGCCGTTCGGATTGTCCACGGCACCTCGGGTCTTTACCAAGGTAATGGCCGAGATGATGATTCTTCTTCGAAGAAAAGGCGTATTAATTATCCCAGACTTGGACGATCTCCTAATAAGGGCAAGGTCCAGAGAACAGCTAGAGATGGGATTAGCACTGTCTCAAGAAGTGCTAAAACAGCACGGGTGGATTCTGAATATTCCAAAATCCCAGTTAATTCCGACAACACGTCTGCTGTTCCTAGGGATGATTCTGGACACGGTTCAGAAAAAGGTTTTTCTCCCGGAGGAAAAAGCCAAGGAGTTATCCGAGCTTGTCAGGAACCTCCTAAAACCAGGAAAGGTGTCTGTACAATGCACCAGCGGATAACCCTGTCTCCAAGGACAAGGGTATCTCTTCTGTGGTGGTTGCAGAGTGCTCATCTATTGGAGGGCCGCAGATTCGGCATACAGGATTGGATCCTGGTGACCACGGACGCCAGCCTGAGAGGCTGGGGAGCAGTCACACAAGGAAGAAACTTCCAGGGCGTGTGGTCGAGCCTGGAAACGTCTCTTCACATAAACATTCTGGAACTAAGAGCAATCTACAATGCTCTAAGCCAGGCAGAACCTCTGCTTCAAGGAAAACCGGTGTTGATCCAGTCGGACAACATCACGGCAGTCGCCCATGTGAACAGACAGGGCGGCACAAGAAGCAGGAGTGCAATGGCAGAAGCTGCAAGGATTCTTCGCTGGGCAGAGAATCATGTGATAGCACTGTCAGCAGTGTTCATCCCGGGAGTGGACAACTGGGAAGCAGACTTCCTCAGCAGACACGACCTTCACCCGGGAGAGTGGGGACTTCATCCAGAAGTTTTCCACATGCTGGTAACCCGTTGGGAAAGACCAATGGTGGACATGATGGCGTCTCGCCTCAACAAAAAACTGGACAGGTATTGCGCCAGGTCAAGAGATCCGCAGGCAATAGCTGTGGACGCGCTGGTAACGCCTTGGGTGTACCAGTCGGTGTATGTGTTTCCTCCTCTGCCTCTCATACCAAAAGTATTGAGAATTATACGGCAAAGAGGCGTAAGAACGATACTAGTGGTTCCGGATTGGCCAAGAAGGACTTGGTACCCGGAACTTCAAGAGATGATCACGGAAGATCCGTGGCCTCTACCTCTGAGAAGGGACTTGCTTCAGCAGGGTCCCTGTCTGTTTCAAGACTTACCGCGGCTGCGTTTGACGGCATGGCGGTTGAACGCCGGATCCTAAAGGAAAAAGGCATGCCGGAAGAAGTCATTCCTACTTTGATTAAAGCAAGGAAGGAAGTAACCGCGCAACATTATCACCGCATTTGGCGAAAATATGTTGCGTGGTGCGAGGATCGGAGTGCTCCGACGGAGGAATTTCAACTGGGTCGATTCCTACATTTCCTGCAATCAGGATTGTCTATGGGTCTCAAATTGGGATCTATTAAGGTTCAAATTTCGGCCCTGTCGATTTTCTTCCAAAAAGAATTGGCTTCAGTTCCTGAAGTCCAGACTTTTGTTAAGGGAGTGCTGCATATACAGCCCCCTGTGGTGCCTCCAGTGGCACCGTGGGATCTCAATGTTGTTTTGGACTTTCTCAAATCTCATTGGTTTGAACCACTAAAAACTGTGGATTTGAAATATCTCACATGGAAAGTGACCATGCTACTAGCCCTGGCTTCGGCCAGGAGAGTGTCAGAACTGGCAGCTTTATCTTACAAAAGCCCATATCTGATTTTCCATTCGGACAGGGCAGAACTGCGGACTCGTCCGCATTTTCTCCCTAAGGTGGTGTCAGCATTTCATCTGAACCAACCTATTGTAGTGCCTGCGGCTACAAGCGACTTGGAGGTCTCCAAGTTGTTGGACGTTGTCAGAGCTTTAAAAATATACATTTCAAGGACAGCTGGAGTCAGGAAATCTGACTCGCTGTTTATACTATATGCTTCCAACAAGTTGGGGGCTCCTGCGTCTAAGCAGACTATTGCTCGCTGGATTTGTAGTACGATTCAGCTTGCACATTCTGTGGCAGGCCTGCCACAGCCAAAATCGGTAAAAGCCCACTCCACAAGGAAGGTGGGTTCTTCTTGGGCGGCTGCCCGAGGGGTCTCGGCATTACAACTCTGCCGAGCGGCTACGTGGTCGGGGGAGAACACGTTTGTAAAATTCTACAAATTTGATACCCTGGCTAAGGAGGACCTGGAGTTCTCTCATTCGGTGCTGCAGAGTCATCCGCACTCTCCCGCCCGTTTGGGAGCTTTGGTATAATCCCCATGGTCCTTTCAGGAACCCCAGCATCCACTAGGACGATAGAGAAAATAAGAATTTACTTACCGATAATTCTATTTCTCGGAGTCCGTAGTGGATGCTGGGCGCCCATCCCAAGTGCGGATTATCTGCATTACTTGTACATAGTTACAAAAATCGGGTTATTATTGTTGTGAGCCATCTTTTCAGAGGCTCCGCTGTTATCATACTGTTAACTGGGTTTAGATCACAGGTTGTACGGTGTGATTGGTGTGGCTGGTATGAGTCTTACCCGGGATTCATAAATCCTTCCTTATTGTGTACGCTCGTCCGGGCACAGTACCTAACTGAGGCTTGGAGGAGGGTCATAGGGGGAGGAGCCAGTACACACCACCTGATCGTAAAGCTTTACTTTTTGTGCCCTGTCTCCTGCGGAGCCGCTATTCCCCATGGTCCTTTCAGGAACCCCAGCATCCACTACGGACTCCGAGAAATAGAATTATCGGTAAGTAAATTCTTATTTTACACACATACTGGTGTTATACTGCGACCAGCAATCGCCTCAGCCTGGATGTGCAGTGCTGGGTTGGCGTGGTCGGATTCCCTGACTGAAAATATTGATACCCTAGATAGGGACAGTATATTTTTGCCTATAGAGCATTTAAAAGATGCATTTCTATATATGCGTGATGCACAGCGGAATATTTGCCGACTGGCATCAAGTCTAAGTGCGTTGTCCATTTCTACCAGTAGAGGGTTATGGACACATCAGTGGTCAGGTGATGCGTATTCCAAACGGCATTTGGAAGTATTGCCTTATTAAAGGGAGGAGTTATTTGGGGTCGGTCTTTCAGACCTGGTGGCCACGGCAACAGCTGGGAAATCCACGTTTGTACCCCAGGTCGCCTCTCAACATGAGAAGACGCCGTATTATCAGGCGCAGTCTTTTCGTGGACAAGCGGGCAAAAGATTCCTCATTTCTGCCCCGTGACAGAGGGAGAGGGAGAGGAAAAAGGCTGCAGAAATCAGCCAGTTCCCAGGAACAGAAACCCTCTCCCGCCTCTGCCAAGCCCTCAGTATGACGCTGGGGCTTTACAAGCAGAATCAGGCACGGTGGGGGGGCCCGTCTCAATGAATTTCAGCGCGCGGTGGGCTCACTCGCAAGTAGACCCCTGGATCCTTCAGGTGATATCTCAGGGGTACAAATTAGAATTCGAGACGTCTCCCCCTCGCCGTTTCCTAAAGTCGGCTTTACCGATGTCTCCTTCTGACAGGGAGACAGTTTTGGAAGCCATTCACAAGCTGTATTCCCAGCAGGTGATAATCAAGGTACCCCTCCTGCAACAGGGAACGGGGTATTATTCCACACTGTTGTGGTACCGAAGCCGGACGGCTCGGTGAGACCGATTCTAAATCTAAAATCTTTGAACACTTACATACAGAGGTTCAAATTCAAGATTGAGTCACTCAGAGCAGTGATTGCGAACCTGGAAGAAGGGGACTACATGATGTCTCGGGACATCAAGGATGCTTACCTTCATGTCAAAATTTACCCTTCTCACCAAGGGTACCTCAGGTTTATGGTACAGAACTGTCACTATCAGTTCAGACGCTGCCGTATGGATGGTCCACGGCACCCCGGGTCTTTACCAAGGTAATGGCCGAAATGATGATATTCCTTCGAAGGAATGGAATTTTAGTTATCCCTTACTTGGACGATTCCCTGATAAGGGTAAGATCCAGGGAACAGTTGGAGGTCGGTGTAGCACTATCTCAGGTAGTGTTGCGGCAGCACGATTGGATTCTCAATATTCCAAAATCGCAGCTGGTTCCGACGATTTGTCTTCTGTTCCTAGGGATGATCCTGGACACAGTCCAGAAAAAGGTGTTTCTCCCGGAGGAGAAAGCCAGGGAGTTATCCGAGCTAGTCAGGAACCTCCTAAAACCGAGCCAAGTCTCAGTGCATCAATGCACAAGGGTTCTGGGTAAAATGGTGGCTTCCTACGAAGCAATCCCATTCGGCAGATTCCACGCAATAACTTTCCAGTGGGACCTGCTGGACAAATGGTCCGGGTCGCATCTTCAGATGCATCAGCGGACAACCCTGTCACCAAGGACAAGGGTGTCCCTCCTGTGGTGGTTGCAGAGTGCTCATCTTCTAGAGGGCCTCAGATTCGGCATTCAGGACTGGGTCCTGGTGACCACGGATGCCAGCCTGCGAGGCTGGGGAGCAGTCACACAGGGAAGGAATATCCAGGGCTTATGGTCAAGCCTGGAGACATCACTTCACATAAATATCCTGAAGCTAAGGGACATTTACAATGCTCTAAGCTTAGCAAGACCTCTGCTTCAAGGTCAGCCGGTGTTGATCCAGTCGGACAACATCACGGCAGTCACCCACGTAAACAGACAGGGTGGCACAAGAAGCAGGAGGGCAATGGCAGAAGCTGCAAGGATTCTTCGCGGGGCGGAAAATCATGTGATAGCACTGTCAGCAGTATTCATTCCGGGAGTGGACAACTGGGAAGCAGACTTCCTCAGCACGACCTCCACCCGGGAGAGTGGGGACTTCACCCAGAAGTCTTCCACATAATTATAAACCGTTGGGAAAAACTCGACAGGTATTGCGCCAGGTCAAGGGACCAACAGGCAATAGCTGTAGACGCTCTGGTAACACCGTGGGTGTACCAGTCAGTGTATGTGTTCCCTCCTCTGCCTCTCATACCCAAGGTACTGAGATTGATAAGATGGAGAGGAGTAAGCACTATATTTGTGGCTCCGGATTGGCCAAGAAGGACTTGGTAACCGGAACTTCAAGAGATGCTCACGGAGGATCCGTGGCCTCTACCTCTAAGAAGGGACCTGCTCCAGCAAGGACCCTGTCTGTTCCAAGACTTACCGTGGCTGCGTTTGACAGCAGGGCGGTTGAACGCCGGATCCTGAAGGAAAAAAGGCATTCCGGATGAAGTCATCTCTATCCTGATCAAAGCCAGGAAGGATGTAACCGCAAAACATTATCACCGCATTTGGCGAAAATATGTTGCGTGGTGCGAGGCCAGTAAGGCCCGACTGAGGAAATTCAACTGGGTCGATTCCTACATTTCCTGCACACAGGAGTGTCTATGGGCCTGAAATTGGGGTCCATTAAGGTTCAAATTTCGGCCCTGTCCGTTTTCTTCCAAAAAGAACTAGCTTCAGTCCCTGAAGTTCAGACGTTTGTAAAAGGGGTACTGCATATACAGCCTCCTTTTGTGCCTCCAGTGGCACTTTGGGATCTCAATGTAGTTTTTGGGTTCCAAAAGTCACATTGGTTTGAACCACTTAAATCTGTGGAGTTAAAATATCTCACATGGAAAGTGGTCATGCTGTTGGCCCTGGCCTGGGCCAGGCGCGTGTCAGAATTGGCGGCTTTATCCTGTAAAAGTCCTTTTCTGATTTTCCATTCGGACAGGGCGGAATTGAGGACTCGTCCTCAGTTTCTCCCTAAGGTGGTTTCAGCGTTTCACCTGAACCAACCTATTGTGGTGCCTGCGGCTACTAGGGACTTGGAGGACTCCAAGTTGCTAGACGTTGTCAGGGCCCTGAAAATATATGTTTCCAGGACGGCTGGAGTCAGGAAATCTGACTCGCTGTTATCCTGTATGCACCCAACAAGCTGGGTGCTCCTGCTTCTAAGCAGACTATTGCTCGTTGGATTTGTAGTACAATTCAGCTTGCACATTCTGTGGCAGGCCTGCCACAGCCAAAAATCTGTAAATGCCCACTCCACAAGGAAGGTGGGCTCATGTTGGGCGGCTGCCCGAGGGGTCTCGGCTTTACAACTTTGCCGAGCAGCTACTTGGTCAGGAGCAAATACGTTTGTAAATTCTACAAAATTGATACCCTGGCTGAGGAGGACCTGGAGTTCTCTCATTTGGTGCTGCAGAGTCATCCGCACTCTCCCGCCCGTTTGGGAGCTTTGGTATAATCCCCATGGTCCTTACGGAGTCCCCAGCATCCACTTAGGACGTTAGAGAAAATAAGAATTTACTTACCGATAATTCTATTTCTCGTAGTCCGTAGTGGATGCTGGGCGCCCATCCCAAGTGCGGATTGTCTGCAATACTGGTACATAGTTATTGTTACCAAAAAAATCGGGTTATTGCTGTAGTGAGCCATCTTTTCTAGAGGCTCCTCTGTTATCATGCTGTTAACTGGGTTCAGATCACAAGTTGTACAGTGTGATTGGTGTGGCTGGTATGAGTCTTACCCGGGATTCAAAATCCTTCCTTATTGTGTACGCTCGTCCGGGCACAGTATCCTAACTGAGGCTTGGAGGAGGGTCATAGGGGGAGGAGCCAGTGCACACCAGATAGTCCTAAAGCTTTCTTTAGATGTGCCCAGTCTCCTGCGGAGCTGCTATTCCCCCATGGTCCTTACGGAGTCCCCAGCATCCACTACGGACTACGAGAAATAGAATTATCGGTAAGTAAATTCTTATTTTCTTCCCTGTGTCTAAATGGGCATTGGCTCGCTATCCTCTCCCTGCAGAATTATGTAACAAGTGGGAAAATCCACTGCCGGTGGATTCTCATGTCACCCACCTAGTGGTGTCATCCACTGTGCCTGTCAGCACTGTCACTTCACTGAAGGAACGGACAGATAAGCGTGTGGAGGGATCCCTGAAATCTATTTACTTCCTTACAGGTGCTGTACATAGACTCACTATTGCAGCCTCTTGGGCTGCATAATGTATTGAAGCATGTGTTCAGGCATTAGAGGAAGAGCTGCCCGAGGATATATCTAAAAATGCCAGACAATACCTGTCTCGCATTACCACCGCTGCCTCTTACATTCAGGAGGCGTCCTCTGAGGTGGATGTGTTGGCAGCCAAGACGTCTACTACGTCTGTCCTGGCTCGCCGTATTCTGTGGTTGAGGTCATTTAAGGTGGGCCTAGACTCCAAAAAGACCTTGGAGGTGCTTCCCTTTAAGGAGGACATTTTGTTTGGGGAAGACCTAAATAAAATTGTGTCTGAATTGTCAGCTAAAACTCTCTCCCAAATACTAATCCTTCTGCACAGAAGGCTAAAGGTACCACTTTTCCTTTCGGCCTCAAGGGAAAGCAAAAGGCCAGGCATACCCGAGACAATCTTGTGCTCCCAAGACCACCAAGCCTAAGGCAAAGCAGTTCTGGGCGGCCTGTCAGCCTGCTTCTAAACAAGACAAGCCTGCTGTATGAGAGGGCGGGCCTCCCCCTGGGGGACCCCAGGGTTGCAGGCCGACTTCTGTAGTTCACCCAGGTCTAGTTAAAGACCACTTCAGACGCACTGGTGTGGGAAGTTGTCTCTCACGGGTACGCAGTCTCTTTCAAGAGACGTCCCCCTCGCCAGTTTTGCACCACGGTTATCCCTCCAGATCCGTTAAAGGCGCAAGCTCTGCAAAATGTTGTGAGTTCCCTCCTGAATACAGGAGTGGTAGTGCCGGTACCTCTGTCCCACAGAGGCAGAGGTTACTACTCGACCCTGTTTCTAGTTCTAAAACACAATTGGTCTTTCCGGCCTATACTCAACCTCAAATCACTGAACAAGTTTGTGAGTGTGTCTGTGTTCTGTATGGAAACACTGCGCTTAATTGTACTTGACGGCGTGGCTCTTGAAGCATCACTTCTGAGGGCCAAAGGATTCTCTGAGGCGGTCATCCAAACTATGTTGAAAGCCCGCAAACAAGTATCTGGACGGATTTTTTTACAGGGTCTGGAATTTTTACTTCAACTGGTGTGCTGATAAGAATTATGATGCATACAGATTCAGAACCTCTAAATTCTGACTTTTCTGCAGTGCGACCTGGACATAGGCCGTCGTCTGGCCTTCCACAAGGTTCACATATCTGCCTGGTCGGTTTGTTTTCAGAAAAAGATTGCGTCTATACCTGATGTTCATACATTTACTTAGGGTGTCTTAAGGATTCAGCCTCCCTGTCTCCCTCTTGTGGCTCCATGGGATCTGTCTGTTGTCCTGAATGCTCTGCAAGAGTCTCAATTTGAACCTCGAGTTGGTGGACCTTAACTGGCTCACGGCCAAGGTCTTGTTTTTACTGGCTATTGCCTCTGCTAGAAGGGTGTTGGACTTAGATGCTTTGTCCTGTCCTTCACCCTTTCTGATATTTTATTGTGACTGGGCAGTTCTTAGAACTCGCCCGTGTTATTTACCTAAGGTGGTGTCATCTTTTCACCGTAACCAAGAGATTGTGGTTCCGGCCTTAATCTCTTTGCTCTTTGAAGGACAAATCAGGTCTTTGGATGTGGTAAGGGCTCTCCATATATATGTGGAGAGGACTGCTTCTATCAGGAGGTCAGATACCCTTTTTGTCCTGTTTGGTTTCCACAAATGTGGCTGGCCTGCGAATAAGCAAACTTTGGCCAGATGAATAGGAATGGTGATTGCGCAAGCTAATGTGCAGGCTGGACTTCCAGCTGGAGGCGGGGTTATAGAGGAGGCCCCAATGCATCCTGAGAAAGCCTAAAGCTTTAGCCTGTTGGTGCCTCTGGATCAAGATCCACTCTACACCCCGATGTTTCCCTGTGGAACCAATGTTCCTCGCAGACTGAGAGTTAACCATGGTAAGTCTACCATAACTCTCCTTTTTTTGGCTGACGGTAGCCAGGTATCTATTATTGTTGGTTGAAGTGTAGGACGCATCAGCATTTGTCGCAGATTCTTACCACGCCT